>NW_025106663.1:0-1200000 GCF_013123115.1 Colletes gigas
CGTCAAAAAAATCCGATACTCGTTGAGCATATTTATCGTAATCACCGCCAAAAACACAATTGCACTTGTACGAAATATATATTTGACAGCTAAATAACTAAATACGTATCACGTAGCTCGAAATATTCCAAATAACGATCTGAACGATTGTTTATGAAAGTTGTTAAACCTGGAATACCCATTTTGAAACCTATTTATTAATTTACACTTTTCTTAATGTTTCATATCACAAACTAAATTCGTTATGCGCATATCAATATTAGTTATTATGCATTTATACATAGGTAGCATGTAACAGGTACTTACACAAATTTTGTGTCTTTCGTTGTTTTATTTGAATCAAAAGTTTGTTAAATATTATACTTTGACTACTTGGATAAATCAAAGAAATACAAGTGCCGTGCATAATGTTTTGCATTGATCTTTACGATATTGCAAACCGGTATAATAAAAAATAAAATTAGATAATATACTGATCTTGCATAATTAAGAGCAGTGACGGGCGACAATACTAACGACGAATTTCCTTCCTATACATATAGGCAAATATGTATACCACGTTCAGTTTTACTGCATAACTTGTGCCATAACCGAGATGTAAAGTGTCTGTGAATTGTTAAATATAAAAGTGGTTACAAAACAGAGATGTAAAGTGTCTCTGAGTTGTTAAATATAAAAGTGGTTACAAAACAGAGATGTAAAGTGTCTGTGAATTGTTAAATATAAAAGTGGTTACAAAACAGAGATGTAAAGTGTCTGTGAATTGTTAAATATAAAAGTTGTTCCATAACAGAGATGTTCAATATTCAATTTCTACATATTCTCCATCAAAATACGCGTTGTTTGCAACTTGAAACATTAAGATCCTTCAATCCGTTCAGAAGTTATAATATTTTAAAGATGCAGAAATATTCGTTTGAAATTTCATGCGTATGTTTAAAAATTTAGAACTTTTGAACGGATTGAAGGATCTTAATGTTTCAAATTGCAAACAACGCGTATTTCGATGGAGAATATGTAGAAATGCTTTATATATACCTATAAGTATTCCATTATTTAAATAATGATTCTTTAACTTTTTGTATGGGGACAATTCGTGAATAATTCGTGTATCAAAATTGCACAGATGTCGCTCGGTCTCTCGTGAGCGTCCGGGCTCCTAGTATATAAGAGCCCCCTGAGGCGTTCATCGGCGAGTTATCTCCCAACCACCAAGCAAGACGGACCGTATCGAGATGAAGAATTTAATTGAAGATTTGGATTCAATCAAAATCGAAGATGGCCAAAGATGATGGTTCACGAGTAGCGGCCAAAGGACAAACCGGTCTTTTTAAAGACCAAGAAAATCTCATTTGTGGGAACCACTAAACTGAACAAATTTTATATTTAACAACTCAGAGACTTTTTACATCTCTGTTTTGGAACAACTTTTATATTTAACAACTCGGAGACTTTTTACATCTCTGTTTTGAAACAACTTATGTAATAAAACTGAACATGGTATATTTTTGCCTATATAGGCGAAAAATATACAAATACGAATTGAATTTATTGAATTGATATTAAGTAAACGTTCTTTGCTATAAGATCAAAAAATTATTATTTGAAATAGTAGAACAATTAGAGAATAGATCGTTTGAAAATAATTTCGAAAGTCTTACTTGATAAACTATATTCAAACGATTTATTTCCAAAGTATTGTTTTATGTCAAACATGATCAGGGGGTCTTGAAACGTGTATTTACGTGTCAATTTTTCATTCAATATGGGCTTTGCTTATATATTTGTGTCTATATAACTTGAATTTAAATTCAAATGGTAATGAAGAATCAATGATGCATGTTTGTACATTATTTTTTAATCCTGGTCTCGTTAATGGTACTTCTCTAAGATTAGATAGGGACAGTAATGGGGAAGAAAATTTAGTGTCAGTGCCTTCTGGTTCGTAACATTTAAGCTTTTTATTACAGTCTCTCATCATGTATTTCATAAAACCTCTCCTTCTATTCGTTCCTGATTGCAGAAATGCATATATAACTCTAATAATTTTTAAACTTATTACATTGCTCAATGGATAGGAATAATCCTCTATTTGTACAGGACAAATATATAAATGTCGAACCAACAAGTCCATAAAATATGCAGGATAATTGCCCATAAGAAATTCATCTACAAACAAATTAGGTACATTAGCTAGTGCATTATTGGTAGCAGATTCTGACCCCTTTAAGCATGTCTAATATTTCAACTTCGTCTTCTTCCTCTTCTTCTTCTTCTTCTTCGGATGATTCAAAGTCTCCATTTTTATCAGTTTTTTCTATGTACATTAGACTATTAACATCTCCATCAAATTAAAAAATTCTGTTTATGGAATGTGTTGTGGCACGAGCTGCATATTCCTGTGAAAACCCCAATGGAAGTAACCAAGTATTTCTGTAGATGCATTTGTATAGCCATTTATATTAATTTCTATTATGCTTAATATTTATTGTCTTATGGTTTTAGGTGATCTACATAGCATTCCAATGACTGCTTTGTCCAAGGTGTAAAATCCGCTCAACCATTGTAAAGTTGCTTCTATACAATACTGTCGATTACTGTACCTTTTTCTTGTTATTCGTCGTAACTTTAAATAACGAAAGAGGTTTCTAAATGTACCACGTTTTACATAATCATTGCCTAGTAATATTGCAGCTAATGGCAGTGTAGATTGACTTAAACCTCTATAAAAATTTAATAAGTGTTCAACTTTATAAATTTTACAACGTTTCGTGTAACCATTTCCAGTTGAACTTTTCACCGTGTAATTGTCCAATGTATCAAATGGTATGTACAATGTCCCAAACACATAAAAATCTGAATCATAACTCAATACAGGACAATTCAATATCCTTGCTACAGTAGCTATAGCATTATCAGCTTCGAATAACTTTAACAAATCGTCAAAAAAATCCGATACTCGTTGAGCGTATTTATCGTAATCACCGCCAAAAACACAATTGTACTTGTACGAATTATATATTTGACAGCTAAATAACTAAATACCTATCACATGGCTCGAATTATTCCAAATAACGATCTGAACGATTCTTTATGAAAGTTGTTAAACCTGGAATACCCATTTTGAAACCTATTTATTAATTTACACTTTTCTTAATGTTTCATATCACAAACTAAGTTCGTTATGCGTATATCAATATTAGTTATTATGCATTTATACATAGGTTGCATGTAACAGGTACTTACACAAATTTTGTGTCTTTCGTTGTTTTATTTGAATCAAAAGTTTGTTAAATATTATACTTTGACTACTTGGATAAATCAAAGAAATACAAGAGCTGTGCATAATGTTTTTGCATTGATCTTTACGATATTGCAAACCGGTATAATAAAAAATAAAATTAGATAGTATACTGATCTTGCATAATTAAGTGCATTGACGGGCGACAATACTAACGACGAATTTCCTTCCTATACATATAGGCAAATATGTATACCATGTTCAGTTTTATTGCATAACTTGTGCCATAACAGAGATGTAAAGTGTCTCTGAGTTGTTAAATATAAAAGTTGTTACAAAACAGAGATGTAAAGTGTCTCTGAGTTGTTAAATATAAAAGTTGTTACAAAACAGAGATGTAAAGTGTCTCTGAATTGTTAAATATAAAAGTTGTTACAAAACAGAGATGTAAAGTGTCTCTGAGTTGTTAAATATAAAAGTGGTTACAAAAGAGAGATGTAAAGTGTCTCTGAGTTGTTAAATATAAAAGTTGTTACATAACAGAGTTGTAAAGTGTCTCTGAATTGTTAAATATAAAACTTGTTACAAAACAGAGATGTAAAGTGTCTCTGAGTTGTTAAATATAAAAGTTGTTCAGTTTTGGTGTTCAGTTTTGGTGTTCAGTTTTATTGTTCCCAAATATGAGATTTTCTTGGTCTTTAAAAAGACCGGTTTGTCCCTTGGCCGCTGCTCGTGAACCATCTTCTTGGCCGCCATCTTCGATTTTGATTGAATGGAAATCTTCAATAAATTCTTCATCTCGATACGGTCCGTCTTGCTTGGTGGTTGAGGGATATCTGCCGCGGGCCCGCCAGGGGGCACGGTTTTTATAGAACTTCTTGAAGCCGGAAGACTGCTGACTGGCTGCTGATTGGCTCGTTGATTCTTTGGCTTGACTGCATAAAAGCGGGCACAACTGACCGACTCTTTTCAGTACTCCCGGAACCGCCGGGGGTACTGTTACCCGTTTTTCTTTCTGTTTCAGATTCTCTGATTCTGCGATGCTCTGACTGGTGTCGCCGACTGGTGTCGCCGACTGGTGTCGCCGATTGGTATATACATACATATATTTATATTCATATAATTAATACCATTATTGTGTTTTCTATTTATATATAGGGATGTAATATTTCGTTGTTTCTGTTCGTCTCTCCAATAATTCATTCGTTTTTTCTTTCAGCTTTTATCTACATATATTACATCGTTGGGTAGATATTTTTCCAATTATTCTGTTCTTTATTTTCGACATCGATGGGTTGTTATTTTTCGAATTATTTTCTTCTTCATTCTTTACTTCGTTGGGTTGTGATTTTTCAAATTATTTTGTTCCTCATTGTCTTTCATCGTGGGGTTGTTATTTTTTTAATTATCCTGTTCTTGGTTGTATATTTGTATTTGCCCCTATATTTATATTTGTCCCTATATTTGTTCACATAATTAATTCTAATTTGTGTCTATAACTACTAATTTTTATTTTAGTTTTTATTCAGATCAATTTTTAGATAGAGGACGACGGATGCAAGATTCATGCGTATTGCCGTTAAATTTAAGGCGCGGCGCGGCGCGGCGCGAATGGTAAAATTAACGTCGAATATTTCTTTTTTTCCTTTCCTATGTTTCTCAATTCCCATTTTAATCTCATTAATTCCACCTACGACGTTAATTTTCTGTTTATATTGTATATTAGTTTATTTAATGCGTAGATTGCCAAGTAATTAATTAATTAACAGCTTCTTTTCCAGTCTCGTTCCCCCGTTTCCAGCTCCGGTCACCGCTGCTTTAATGTAAAAAGCAAGTGATCGGCCGTTTAGATGGTTCGAAGGGTCGGTTGCCGTCCTCTGGTGAGACAATTCTAGGGAATGAGTCATCGGCCGTAGAGGGGACCTGTTCCTGTCTGCGGTAGCCCCGACTCAGGATCTCTCTCCTGTGTAAGACGTCCCGGGTTGGGTCCTACGGGCTCCCAGCAGGACGCGTTGGAGAAATGGGGAACCCGTGTCTGGTGCGTCGATTCTCCTCCCCTTCAATTGGACTTGCTAAGAGGTAACGAGCTGCCCCTTTTGACCCGCTATTCGGTACGTGTCGCACCTCATGTTCCTACTGCACTGTGCAGTATTGTGTCGCGTTTCGTCGTGTCGCGTCTACCACAATTTAGCTTCCTCCTTTGTTTTAGAAAAGTAATTACTTGGCATCTTTTTTTTTTGCGTCATGGGTTAGTTCTAAGTCTGTAAAAAGGAAGATTGATCGAACTTTGTTCCATCGGTCTCACTTTGGGTCTCCACTCGCAGCAACCTCCTCGTGGTGAGACCTGGTAATCGGTGTTACCTTTGAAGAAAAACTTCTTCATTATGGGTAACACCGAGCTAATGGCTGCGAATTTAAAACAATATAAATTTGATTTTTAATCGAAATCAAAATCAAATCTTGTCTAATACTTTTTTCTAGGTACTAATTCTAGAAAAAATTTCAATGAGATAACTTTTACTTTATTTATTTTCAAGAATCGTATTAATAATATACATATGTGTGCTCATACATGGGAATTAAAAAAAATTTCTTTTTTTTCAATAATTAAAATATAATCAGGAGGTCTTAAAACGTGCATTTCCGTAAAATAAATTTTACAAAATTTTTTTTTCATTATGGGTACTTTGCTTATGTGCGCCTACATAGGTCGGAAAGTAAAAATGCCTGGGCAGTCGAGAATCTCGGCTCGAGAAGCCAAATCGTATGCCGTTGACGGGAGGTCGGATTTCAGTTGTGTGGGAGCGAGAAGGCAAATGTGAGCCTTTCTCTCTCGACTCCCACGAGGCGATCCGAAATTACTTCGGGCAGCTTCGGAGAATCGTGAAAGAGGGCATGCGTCAGTTTGCCTTTGTCGACTTTCCGAAACTCCACGAGCTCACGTGTACGCGTATCTGGCATGTGTGCGTGTGAACCCGGCGGTGCTTTTCTGGCATCTCTGCTTCGATCTTAATTTTTGTGGAGTCCATTCTGACCTCAAACTTTGATTTCACTCTATCAAATTTATTTAAATCTCAATATTTGTTAATCCAGGCTCAATATTATCGTTGTTAATAATTGAAAACCAAATCTTGAGGAATTTGACAAAAATAATACTCGCATAATATTAACAATACTAATAAAATATTTGCATCGCAGGCCATTTTGTGTTCACAACTTGATAATAACAATCGTTTCAAACGTATTATCGATAGTTTATCGAATTGGAAGACGCTGTTGCCAACATGGCGGCCTCCTCGTCTCATAAAATCGAAGATCCGAATTGCGAATGACATTAATAATTGTTGAATCATCGTTGAAAATAAACAATTCTTCACAAATATTTGGCAAATCGAAACAAAGGAAACGTTTATGCTAGTGGTAAGTTTAATAAATATATTTTCTCCATTATTTATTTAACTTGATCCAATATTTCCCCCATAATATTAATTTTTCATAATTGAAAAATTCATTTAAAAGATATTTGAATTTCTTTCAAATTTCTTTCTCCACGTTAAATAACAAATATTAAATTAAGAGCAATTTGTTTACTTAACAGCCAAAAGATGGTAAAGTTGTATGCATTGTCAGTCCTGTACAAGAATCCCACATCGGCCATTGCATTGAAGTCTGCGTACGATGTGGAGTCGTTCTCATTCTTCCAGCGGGGAAGCGTTAAGGAGTTCATGAGCTTCGTTAGCAAAACTATCGTTGAACGGACTCAAATTAGTTCCAGGCAGAGCGTGAAAGAAGGAGGTAACGCAATAATTTCACTCGTGTAAACATATCTAGTTTGGTGCGATTGAAAGAAAAGTAATATTTTAAAATACAATTTTAGTAATCTCTGCAAGTGAATAAATTCTACTCATATTTAATTGTCCCAAGTTAAAGTTTATTGCGATGCATTTAAATACAAACTTAGAAACTTTACACCTGTATTTAGAGTCAATCGAGTCCAGTAGTGACCTAAGAAAGAGTAATATATTGAATTAAAATTGATTTAATGGTAGTTTCAAGCAGTTTATTCGCAATTATTTTGGAATTCATCTAACTGTTGTAACTTTTAATTAGTTTTGAATGAAAGAAATCGTCTTAGAGTACAATGGTGTGTAGAAATGTGAAGAAAACTAATCTTCTACCAGATTACATGTGTCATGTGTACGTAAGAGCGGACAACCTGGCTGCAGTTCTCATATCAGACCACGAATATCCCAGAAGAGTTGCACACACTTTAATAACAAAAGTGATGGATGAATTTGCTGCAAAGTATCTGAGTTCGACATGGGAGACTCTGAATGAAGCCACGACAGACTTTGCACAAATCAATATATATTTAGCAAAGTATCAGAACCCGAACGAGGCTGATGCTCTAACAAAAATGAAGAATGACCTAGATGAAACTAATATCATTCTGGTAATTATCTAAAGAATGATTGGAAAGAACATTTTTATTTTATTTTGTTTAACTTTTAGCATAATACACTATCGGCTATTCTCCAACGGGGAGAAAAATTGGATGACCTGGTCGCCAAGTCAGAGGGCCTCAGCATGCAGTCAAAAGCTTTCTATAAAACCGCACGAAAGACCAATTCGTGCTGCAGTTTGACTCCATAAAAGGTTTTATCAACTTTCAGTTAATATCACTGTCGGTTCCATTATGCAACTTGCAAAGGAATTAATATTACACGCGTTGGAAGAAACAAGCATTCGATGTACAGATTGTACTTAAGTACGTCAAACTTGTAAATTTGCGCAACTGTTAGTGATCTGTGGAAAGGAATTCGAGCTGCACATTCCGATTCTTCTGTCGCCCAATGGACATGAAACACGAAAAAAGGTTAATCGTGCAAAGAATGTATGTACATTGGGAATACAATTTTTAAATTTATTAGAACAAAATATTTATTCGTGTTTCAGCAATGTGTGTTTTAACTTGTGACTGTAGCGTACAACGAATGGTACTTTCAGTATTTACGATACCATTTCTTTCTTATTACATCAGATATATTAGTTTTACGTAGCATTCGACAAATTTTCTATTGCGTATGACCAGAATTTACTATTTTTACACTGACTTGAAAAGGTTGTAAGCCTGATGAAGTGAAAATGATTTATTTGGTAAATTTTGTAAACTATTTCTGTATAAACTAAAATATTTATAGAATTTTTGTGAACCGTTGTGGCAAAACTTCTCCGTAATTAATGTTCTCGTTTTTGAGGGATACGTGTAATATGGAACCAAGTTCCAACTAACCGTGCTCTTCGTGAGCAGGTCTATATTTTTAACATGTATGTTTCATGTCTTAAAAACAAAATAATAATAGAATTATTCAATATTATATAGTGTTTCCATAGATTAATTTATTATGTTTATTTATTAATATGTGCCATAATTAAGAAAATGAGCGAGTTATCTATGTTTCATTAATCACGAACAACATAGAAACAATGGTTCGAATGGGTTTCAATCAAATAAAGATTTTTTGCGACGTAATGCAATTGAGAATTCGAATTTGAAATGTAGAGCAAAATTTCAGTGTTTTGGTACAAGAATATTCACTTTTAGAGTTAAATAGTGTGAGCATCGATAGACTCGTAATAATTAGGATTGCCAAATGAAGGTTAAAATTTCTTCTTACTTCACCCACACAAGCCAGTAAACTTGTCCCGCTCCTCACCGAACACTGAAAATATTCATCAGTCTGGTTCATGCTTATGTCTATTTGCGTCTGCGTAGTATATAATACAGTACCTGGTTTCTTTACGCCTGTATAGTAAGAAGCGAGCGCGTGTGTATGAAAAGTTAGTTGCCCAAGGCTGGAAATTAAAATGTTGACGAAACTGCTAGTTATATTGAAAAAAGCTTTAGGTAAAACATGAATGGTTTTTAACAGAAATGAAGAGGAATGTAGTGAGCAGTTCTGCCGTAATCTAACAGTGGGTCACAGGAATATTTTGCATTAATAGGGCTGGAGTCACGTGATTAAAGTCACAGATTTTGTTCAAACTTTTTTTGGTGATCCTAGACCAAAATTAATCAGACCTATGCTTGAGCTATCCTGCTAATAGCCATTATTTACACCATCGTAATTTTTAGACTTTCAACTAAAAATGAAAAGGGAAACCTGAATCGTGGCTTAAATCTTCCAGTATTACAAAGGATTTCCAAGACCAAATTCATAGCTATGTTCGTATTATTTTATTTCATAATAATATTACTTCCATTCATTATGAGAATGCTCCATGTTATTTTCGACTTTCACTATTCTATATCATACAAATCTTAGGACATATATTTGTCCCGATTCACGAAGTCCTGCGGCGTTCGACGTACCGAAAGCAAATCGAAATGCGACCACGTCCACGTTTTGTTATCGCCACATTCTATGTTGTATCCCGGAGGGTACTTTTCAGAAACACACTTGAAACAAATTCAACACACGCATTAATTTTAAATATTTTAAAAATCTATTAATTTTTCAAAAAGAAATTTACTTACATTGTCGAACACTTCGTCCAGTTGGACTAAATCATCACCCGTCCAAATTAATTCCTTGGGACAATCTTGTACAAAACCCATACATAATTCACCGAACGCTTTTTGTCTACCCAAACTATTTACACATATTAGGCGTTTAACATCAGTGTCAGTATTGAACACCCAATCTTTCAGTTTTTCTTTATCTGCATGGTTCTCAAAGTTTATATTCTCGATATCCTCAATTATGGTCGTGAAATCAGTTTCTTTCGACCAATCATAAAACAACAAATGCGAATGAGATTCCAATGGTGCTAAATATTTCTCTTTATATAATCTCTCGAGATCGTTCAGATACTCGGTGGAGAAAACTTTCGAATTAACTTCGTACGTTAAACCTCTCTGTTTTATTTTTTCCTACAACACGTCAGTTGGAAGTATAAACAGTGCATGAAACTATTTTCGACAGGAACTTACCTTAATAATTTCTGCAGGGGCGTCCAAATATATTATTAATTGCGGTCGTTGAACAAGTTGCATTGCAATGTCTCTAACTTTCATATAATGTTGCAACACATGGTCGGTAAGATACCCAGCATTCTTCATGGCCTCTGTGAAAACTATATCTGAGTAAAGACACCGGTTCAGAACCACTCCCTGCCCGGTTGATAACATATGGAGCAAAGCATTTGCATATTGGTCGTATCTCATTAGTAAATATAACATTTGGAAATGAGCCGTCCTTTTGTCATGGGGATTTTCTAAAAATCGTGGCATGTCGAAACTTCTGGTAAGAAACGGCAACTGGGGATCCAGTTCTCGAGTGTCGAAGCCATAGACATTGACATAAAATTGGTCATGCGTCGGCGGTGGCATGTAGAGTAAACCAAACTCATCAGCTATTTTCTGACAGAATTTGGATTTTCCTACTGCAGGCAAACCATCCACGACCACTATTTGTGTGTTATCGTCAAACCTGAACATTATCGGATCAAAGTATTTCTGGAACGAGTTATACGATTTCCTCCAATAGGGAAATGGGGCAGGTTTCTTCCTGGGTTCTTGTCGGGCCAATCGAGTCAGGAAAGCAACTTGAGTTGCATTGGGAGTTTTTGTCTAGAAACGATAGTATTATTATTGCTTTATCAAAGTTAATTTTTTAAAAGTTGATTTCCGTCCGTTTGCTAGGAATGTTAAAAAAATAACAATATTTTTGTTTAAGTATTGCGTAATTTTAACGTCTTTTGTTTTTTATTCAATTTAGTGGAATTGGTATTATAATACTAACCTTACATAATCGAGTGAAAGACACAATAGTATTTAGTCTACAGACACCGACACAGAAGGTCAACACCATCGTGCTGAAATTAATATCATTTCAACGGGGAATATTTAAGTATAATTAAGTGAAATATGATAATAATATGATTGTTTTTAATGTTTTCTTTTACCATGTATACTAATGGTTACGATCCGCCCTTGGTGGCAGCACTGAGAGTACTCCCAATGAGACCACTACCAATCACATATATGATATATGATGTAAGTACACGCTAATGAAATAGCAGTAACTATAAAAGGATCAATACGAAGCATTAATTTCAAGGAAAAAGATTTGAATTAAAAAGGACATTGAAAATCTACGTTATGTCATAAGTGAAAATAATTTTTTTTTCAATTATTTTTTTTCTTTTAGTTCTTTTATTCTTCGAGTTATTTCATCTTTCTTTAAAAGATTTTTTATGCAAATATGTTATACTTTTAAAAGTAGTTACTACAGAAAAATTTATCACGTTTGCAAATTCGTATCTAGAAACATGGCTTCGTTTGACATTTCCTATTTTCTCCTCTTCCGCACTCATACGCATTATTGAGCAAATATTCGACATTCGAACCAATTAACTTCCGGTTAAATTAATTAGAAAACATTTGGTAATTATCTGTTAATCAGAAATAAAGAAACGGCTGAGAAACGGATATAGAAGGTTAAATTTAAAATTTCGATAATCGTTTCAAAAAAATCGATTTAGAATTGAACGTGCCTAACCTGAAGATAGTAAACATCCGGTTTAAATTAAGCGGGAAGAATACGTTAGAAAGTGTAAGAACTTGGTTTGATATTGAAAGTAGTGTTTCAATCTATTCAGAAACATAAAGAGTTTAGATCAGCTAGAGAAAAGTTTTTGGAGTAAATTTGCAATGGCACAAAAGATATCGAAAGATTATGCAAAAGCCAGAGGTGAGTACTATTAAATATTACAATGGTTATTATCTAACTACTGATATTTCTATTAAAATTTAACTGTTCCTAATGTATTATTCAATTTTTATTTGTTGTATTAGAACAATTTAAAACATTCTTGACGGAGTTTGTAGAAATGGATAGTAAAACTGGTGAAAAAACGTTAAAATATAGAAATCAACTTGTTGATATAGCTCATCGTGAACAAGTAGATCTTACGATAGAGTTAGACGATGTTCATGATTTTGATGACGAATTAGCAGAATCTATTGTAAATAACACACGAAGATATGTTAATTTACTTTTGAATGTAAGTAAACGTCTATTATATTATAATTTTTCGTACAAGTATTTATGCATTGGCTCAAAGTAATTAAAATAAATTTTTATTCGTCATAATAGATAGAAAAATATTTTTCTGTGTACATAGCTTATTCAAGAGATGTTACCTGACTTTAAAGAGAGACCTGTACCGCCAAAAGATGCTTTGGATGTATATATCGAACACAGATCGTTGATGGAAAGTCGTAACAAACACGACCAACGCGATCCAAGAAACAAATATGCTCCAGAACTTATGAGACGCTTGTATTTTTAATATTTATTTTTATTTTCTTTCCGTATATATGAGTTTAGATATATTATAATAATTATACCCACATTTTAGCGAAGTATACTTCAAAGACTTTGGCACATCAAAGGAATATTCCGTAAGAGATATAAAAGCAGATAAAATAGGAAAATTGATTACAGTACGAGGTATAGTGACAAGATGTAGCGACGTAATGCCCTTGCTTGTTGTTGCTACATATACGTGCAATCAATGCGGCGCTGAAACATTTCAACCGGTAAGGAAACAGTAATGTATCGACGAATAGTATTAAATGAAATTTTGCTAAAATTAAGATTTTTAGGTACAATCTTTGAAATACATGCCTCTGCGAACATGTCCTAGCGATGAGTGTCGTATAAATAAATCTGACGGTGTATTAGATATGCAAACAAGAGGCTCAAAATTTATAAAATTTCAAGAAATAAAAATACAAGAACATGTAAGTTTTCTAATGAATAATTATGTTACCGAATAATATGTTATTTAACCATTTTCGTTAGCAGTCGATTGTCAATTGATATGCAGAAAATACACTCGTTGGAAAAGTTTCGTTCGAACTTGTCCGTATTTAAAATGATTCGATTAATTTTATCCAACCGATTACCGATACCATTATATTAATATTTATACGTTAACGGTTAAATGGTAGTAGTAGAGATTCGTTAAAAATGTGTTAATAAAAATGAAAGGTATATCGTAACGTAGGTACATCTGCGTTGTTAATTGACAAAATGTTGCGCAATTGTAGTTAATAGTTGATAATAATAATAGGACTTATTTTAGAGCGATCAAGTTCCTGTGGGTCATATTCCAAGAAGTTTAACAGTGTACTGCAGAGGTGAAACAACAAGAAAGTGTTTACCTGGAGATCATGTACTTATCACGGGTATCTTTTTGCCTATCGTAAAATCTGGTTTCAGTGCTCGTGTTGGTGCAGCACTTTTGAACGAAACATATGTAGACGCACACGTAAGAGTTGATAATATTAGCAGTTTTATTTTTGATAGTTGTCAGTATAGATTCTAATTAAAGATACTAACATTTTACGATATAGAAAATCGTTTGCCTTACTAATTCCCAAACTGTCGACAATACTGATGCTGGATTGTCGAAAGAAGAATTATCTTCAATAATGGAAGACGATTTTTATAGTAAATTAGCTAATTCTATAGCTCCAGAAATTTATGGGCTCGAAGATGTTAAAAAAGCTTTACTATTACTTCTTGTTGGTGGAACTGATAATCAGAAAGACGATATTAAAATTCGAGGTTTACCTTTTACATATTTCTGACTAGAGTAATATGCGTAGGTTATTTTTATTCAAAAATATTTCTGTTATTTATAGGTAATATAAATATTTGTTTAATGGGCGATCCAGGAGTAGCGAAATCGCAGCTACTTTCATTTATAACGAGGTTGGCTCCTCGATCTCAATACACAACTGGCAGGGGATCTTCCGGAGTTGGTTTAACTGCCTCAATTATGAAAGATCCTTTAACCGGTCAAATGATGCTCGAAGGAGGAGCCTTGGTATTAGCCGATGAAGGTGTCTGTTGTATCGATGAATTTGATAAGATGGCAGATGCAGATCGAACGGCTATTCACGAAGTAATGGAACAACAGACAATATCGATAGCTAAAGCAGGAATTACAACTCGTTTAAACGCAAGAGTTTCGATATTAGCTGCTGCGAATCCTGCTTATGGTAGATACAATCCTAAAAGAACAGTTGAACAAAATATTCAGTTACCTGCTGCTTTGTTATCGCGGTTTGACTTGTTGTGGTTAATTCAGGATCGAGCAAACCGTACTAATGATTTAAAGTTAGTATTTATATGGTTATATACCTATACGTATACATATATGTATATGTATACATATGTATATACGTATATATGTATCTTTCTAGATTGGCTCAACATATAACTTACGTTCATCAACATGGTATACAACCTCCTATGCAGTCGCAAGCGATAGATATGAATTTAATTAGAAGATACATAATTCTGTGTAAGATGAAACAGCCTGTAATTCCTGAAGATTTAACAAATTATATCGTTGGTAAGAATCGAATTGAATTGTTTCCCACCCAATAACGTTATTCGTAATGTGTTTACGTAATCGTTATTTCCAGATTCTTACGTAGAAATGAGAAGAGCGGCTCGCAATGGTCACGATAAAACTTTTACGTCTGCGCGTAATTTACTAGCGTTGTTACGTTTGTCGACTGCATTGGCGCGTCTGAGATTAGTACTTGTCGTCGAAAAACCGGATATTGACGAGGCAATTCGATTAATCGAGATGTCTAAACATTCTATTAACTACTCCGAAACACTGTCGAAAAATTTAAATCAGAATCCAGTTGATCGAATCTTCCGTTTGATCAGAGATTTGACGGGCGAGAAGAAAACTATCAAAGTATCAGATATTCTGGAACGATGCACAAGCAAAGGATTTAAACCCGATAAAATCAATGACTGTATCGAGGAATACGAAACATTGAATGTGTGGCAAGTGAATCAAACAAGGACACAAATAACATTTATTTAATTTACACGTATACGTATTTAAATTTATTTTGAATTTTGCCAAATATTTACTACACAGGGTGAGTTTGATCGATGAGATTTAATTGATTTTATGTATTTTTTATATTTTAAGAACTTGTCACTTGTGAAAATTATATTAAACGATACTGGTGAATTAATTAATTATTACCTTTTTACCACTTTCCTTTTCTTTAAGCGCCATTAACTTTGAACAATTTCTTTTCCTCTGTAGTAAAGTACTAAACACTGTTCTGTTATTAGATATCTATAATAAAGTATCGTTGGACGAAAATGGCGTAAGTCAGGCAACGAGATTTATACGCAGAGACACGTTTCACGGAAAAAATGGTGCAAGTGAAAAGGATACGTATCAAGTAAAATGATGATGGAATTTGATTTTTTTTTTAAGGAAAAATTTTACTATCGAAGCGTGTAATGTGGCTTGGAAGAAAAAATTTGTAAAAATTTTCTTATATTTTTGAATTTTAAACAACTTTGTCTTCGTTTGTTTTTATAAAAATAAAAAAAACAAACAAAAATGTAGCTTTTTGACTATGATCTATGTTGGTTGCATTAAACGGTTCATTTGATCAGAGTTATTAAAGTGTTTTTAACCAGGTTTCGCCAGGTTTTACGCGGTTCACCCCACTGTGCAACGTCGTGATCAGTTACGCGATCGTCGGCCTTCGATGGCGTCGACGAGAAATGACAACGGGATCGAGTGTCTTCCCGGCCTCGTTAGAGACACGAAAATGGAGTCCACGGCAAGAATTTTTCCCACCGGCGACACCCGCAGACCGTACTCGTTTTACAACACGCTTACCTTGCTCCGACGAACGGAAACGCACGGCCGATCCCGTTGTTCGAGAGTGCATTTTCTATCCTCTAGCGATTTTTCTGCCACTTGGCGGACAGATCGTCGTATTACGCGATCTGTTCTGCCTATAAATGCAGATCTAAAATGATCAGCCTCATAGTCGACCGCGTCGAACGATCCTCCTACCAGCTTCCACGACGATCGTTTCACCATCGATTTATCATCGAGTCGTGTTTTCAGCCGCTTCCAGAGTTTCTCCAAACATGGGACTAGTTGGCTTGGTGTTTGTCGCCTCGATCTCCGTGGCCCTAGCCAAGCCAGGCCTTCTCTCAGCCCCGTTGATCGCCAGGCTGACCCCTGCTGCGCCTATCGGTCCTGATGGCAGGGTCCAGGACACGCCAGAGGTAGCCGTGGCAAAGGTGGAACACACTGTCGCCCATCTAAACGAGAGAATCAATTTGGCCAACGAAGCCGCCAGGTCCTCCTCAGCGTCCCTTCAAGCTGTTATCCAGCCAGCGTCGCTGCTCGTCGATAGATCGACCGTTTTGGTACCCGGCGCGCCTCTTGGTCCTGACGGAAGGGTCGTAGACACCCAGGAAGTTGCCGTGGCGAAAGCTGTTCACGCCGCGGCCCAGGTCAACGAGAGGGTCAGTCTCGCCAACGAGGCTGCACGATCTGTTGCAGCAGACTTGAACAGGTGAATCTTTCTCTTTTACGATTTCGAGTTGCAAGTAGAAGGGATTTTAGCTTGATAAAAGGATGCATACGTGACGTATTTCTTTTCCTTTATTAGATTTAAAAGGAAGACGGAATGCCCGTTGTTCTAATCCATAAATGATTGTCTTTTTAGGCCACTGGTGCCGCTCGTGGCCAACGGATTGGTGACCCTTCCATCGGTAGGTCTCGATGGAAGGGTCCGAGACACGGCAGACGTTGCGGCCGCAAAAGCGGCCCACGCAGCAGCTCAAATCAACGAGAGAATCAATTTGGCCAACGAAGCTGTTAGATCCTCGGGAAGGTTGCTGGTTACCGCACCGGCTGTACAAGTTCCGTTGGTGGCGAGCAACGCCGTGCTCGTCCCAGGTGCACCCATTGGTCCCGACGGAAGAGTCCTCGATACACCGGAAATCGCCGTAGCGAAAGCTGCACACGCATCCGCTCATCTCACCGAGAAGCTGAACTTGGCCAACGAGGCTGCAAAGTCCGGCGAAGTTCTCGCTGTTGCTGGAACCAATCTCGCTTATGGAAGACTCGTTTACTGAAAAATAAAGCTTCCAAGGAAGAATATTCACGCGCGAATACCGTTAGTTTATAGTCGATTAATAATCACTGTTAGTTGGAATAAAGAAATTTACGAGAACCATTGCCAACGTTTTTTGTTAGAAGGTAGCTGGAAGGAAGCTGGAGGAACAAATTTTTCAAGTTTTTTCCATTTAATGGTGCGCGCTTCGACCGCGTAGCCGTTTCCGTAGATCCGATTTAGAGAATTTCACCGTCTCTTCCATTTTCTTCGATTCGGAAACTAAAATTGTTATCGTGGGACTCGAAACGCTTATAAAAAAAATTGTTTAACACAATCTGTGTATTTTTCCAGTCATTCTATCCATTCCCTGACTGATAAATGTCAGCAATAATGTAATGCAATTATTAATTAAAAACTAAATAATATTAGCAAATTGGCTGCGATCCGCTTTGCACAGATCATCATAAATATCGAGCTTCTTCGCTAAGTTAGGTATACGAGTAGATCTTTCACCCAATGTATTTTTATGGGGTCTCGAAACGTTACCAACAGATTCAGAAATTTCCATAGTCAACTCGCATGTATTTACGTACTCACTACAGTTGCCTGCTTATCGACTAATTCGGTGAATAGTTTCTCAACTGATCCGCCATCCATGAGAAGAGGCCGCTAAAGTCTTTTACCTTATGGACTTTCGTGGCCCAATCCGACTACCATACCGACCTGAAAATTCGGAGGTGATTTTAGCGGCCTCTTCTCATAGAAGCTGGTCAGTTGAGAAACTCACTGAATTAGTGTGATAGGCAGCAGCTAGTGCGTGTAAATGCATACCAGTTGAAAAGTACGAATTATTCGCGATTCCTTGCCTAATTAAAGTTGTAAATATTTTGTTAGAAATCAGTCTATCCGTGGTTTCTATCCGAGGCAACGCTCGGGTTCGTAATGCAAGCTTCGGGAGACATCGGAGCTCCCCCACCCCGCCGCCTAATTCACGAGCGTTGCCGAGCACAGCGGTCGGCCATCATTCGTACTTTGAAAATTGACTTGGAAAGACGTGTCAAGACGTACCGGCGTTTCGCGACCGAGGTGCGTATATCTAACCTGTTGATCTTTCCACTATCAATACTCGCGTTTTAATTACGATCTCTTGCCATACTTTAGTGCAAGTACTTTAATACATCGTTATTTCGTTTCTGTTACAGTCTCTTATTGGAATTCGAAATTCAGAAATAATACTTGATGAAACCCGTCAAGACGTTTCGCGACCAACCAAGTACCTAGGTACGTATGTATTTCTAATCTATTGCTATTTCCTCATTACAATCAATCATTGTTTAATTATGATTTAATATGTATTTTATTTCTGTTGCAGTCTCTGATTGAAATTCGACGCCATGGAGAATTTCATTGGCGCGTAAAGTACACCATAACAGATGGCAGACGAGTCAACGTATTTTGGAGGGAATATTGGTAACGTTTAAACAATTACAACAAAAATTAATATCCATATTAATATTTATACATTTTTATCGGTGTATTACTTTATTCGTTGCAAGCATGATTTTAATTTTGTAATCGGTCATTATTAAGATAAAATATTAAAATCGTTAAGAAACTTTTTATCTACTTCGATACATATCGAAGTATAGAGAAATGGCGTCGGTAGATATTAACGATAAATTGAAGTAGTTTATATTTGGCTGTATTCTGATCGCGATGAAATATTTCCGACTGTTATTTATTTAATTGATCGTTTATATTTCTTTATGAATCGTTGTAATTGCAATTTGCATATATATTTCGATACAAGTTTAAGAAAACGTAGTAACTGCGTAGTTGGAATATGCTATTCGAGCATAAATAACTAACGAACTTTAATTCTTGCAAATTTCGGAATATTTATAAAACTTACGGGATATTTTAACATTCGATAAAGTAAATATAATCATGCTTACAACTCTAACAATGAAACTTGGTGATATATTTATAAGTTGAATAATTATTTTGGTAAATAATATTTTATCGTTGAAATTCTCATTGAGAATATTTCGCCTTCGTGGCATTGATCTTGTACGGGGCAAACTATGTATACAGCAGTTGTAAGTCAAGCAGTGTTTTCGTTGACGAACTCTAGTAAGAAGAAAAAAGAAAATCGATAGGCAAAGTACAGATGTGCTTGTTGTGTTTCTTGTCTCCTGTCCCTTTCTTTTCAGCTGTTTTCTTTCCAGGAAATTTGTTGGCCGCGCGCAATGCGGCCGGTAGACTCAGTGATCGAGCGTAGCAACAAGTTTGTTTTTCGGGGCAAAGTGACCCCAAGCTCGTTATCGTTCACGGTGTTAGGGAAACGCGAGAATAGAAGCAGTGTTTCTTACGCAGTATTAAATTATTTACAGAGCATCGTGGCTCTTTCTGTTTTCTGAATCGCGATAATAGAATCATTTGTTCGCCGATTTCAATCTTCGGTCGCGGTAATCTAATTTAATACTTTCGAATAAAATTAATTATTTTTTCAATTTGAAATTTAAACTCCTCGTTACCGGAATTAGAGTCAAGTGCATCACCGAAGAGGATTATTTGGCGATGCTTTACGAGCAAACAATGTAAATATAAATTTATACTTATAAATTTTTAATTAAAAATCTCTACAGTTTTAACAATAGATTCTAATTGTTTTCTTACAGTTTTCTTACAGTTTCTGAGCATGATCCTGGGAACGAGTAGCAGTACCCGGGGGGGTATCCGGCGATGGACCACGAACGAACGACGTAAGTATAAATTTATACTTAGAAATTTTTTAATTAAAAATCTCTATAATTTTACCCAATAAATTCTAATTGTTTTCTCGCATTTTTCTTACAGTCTTATCGTGGAAACCAGCAGGACCATCGTCGATGACTTCGTCGATGACTTCACATCGTCAACACATCGTCATCCGAGCATTTACATTCTACGAATTATTGAGTTGCATGCATTTATATTCCTCTGGTCCCCAATCATGTTGTAGGATGAAAGATCCGAATCAACACGGGTGACCAGTTGTATACTTGATATTTTTGACGAGTCAAGTGAACCACGGGTATGAAAAATACCCGTGAGTAGTAACACAAATTGTTATATTTTTTTAGTGCAGGCTAGGGTCTTCTTGCACTCGCGTTTTTTAATGTTATAAATAAATATTACAAAATATGATTATTTTTATTAACTTTACGTGAATTATAGATTGAATAGAATTTGAAAATATTATATTTATCATATGATAGAGTAGAATATAAATATTAATTACTATAACATTATATAGTAATTTTGATAACGTTAATATAATTCTTAAATATCGATCGTATTTAATGTATTTTATGTGCAAGAAGACATTTCGCGACTGATCGATTTTCGAGTCAAAGTAACGTGTATTGTATGTATACTAGTTTCATCTTTTTAGAAATTTACTTTGACGATAGAATCGATTATGGATTGTTGAATTTTTTAAATAATGATTTATTAAATTTATTTCAATTTTCAAATAAATGAATTCAATTTTATATTATCATAAAATCTTCGAGTCTTTTGTTTCTGATAATTAAATTTCAATTAATAGTTTTCTTGAATAATAATATTTTACAATTGTATTTTGTTATTGATATATTTTATATAACAAGTCGAGTCTTTTTTACTAGAAATGAAATAAAAATTACCGTTTAACTACATTTAATTAACATTTTCTAGTGAGGATTTTCAGGATACTTTTCCGTGTTCGTTGCCCAAGTTCATGCACATGCCCAGGTGCTATTTGCATGAGCGAAGGCAACGGGCACGATGACTTTAGTTTGTAACAATTTATAATAATATAATGGCGACTGACATTGGACTGGTGCATCGTGCACGGCGTACTTTCCACATGTGTGTGTGTGTGGTTAGGTTGTGGAAGTGCGTCGTTTGATTCATTACAATTCTTTATACTTTTATTAACTGCAACATTCAATTTTTATTAAGCAATTTATTAAATTAATTACTGATTTTGCTGTATATTCATTTCCATATAAGATAATTCTAGTAATTCATACTAGAATAATGTAATAAATAGAACAGACTTGATCAATGACTTTGTATTATATTAAAAGATTTCATATTATACTAAAATATTAAATAAATACGCAATGGTCACCAGTCTTTGTCAGTCCACTGCAAAAACTGGTACGTACACAATTAGAGTATGAATGAGGTTGTGTCCGGGTGTCGGAGGAACCCCGGGGAGTCCTCTCTAGTTTAGGTCGCGCCCGGACATTGTGAATGAGAACCGTGTGAATGAGTGTTTGTTTGAGAGACTGTTTTGCAATTTTTTAAATATAGGGTTAGGTAGGTAGGTAACTTATTCTCTGGTGTGTGTGTGTTTAATCTAAGTAGGTAGGGTCAGGTGCCGGACTGTCCACATTAGTAATTCGGGTAGGCGCGTTTTCGCGTGGCAGTTCTGTTCCTGTAGTTACGATCTCGAGAGTAGAAATGTTGCTGATTCAAACGGTGCACTTGTGCTGTTTGTTTCGGCTTTATTTTCGACTCCTCGAATCGCGCGACTCTTAAAGTCGCTCTCTCGCGCTCGCGGTCGTGATTAGGTCCCTTTCGAAACGCTCGCCCCCCTCGAGATTCACCACGTATGCTCTTGCAACAATTCGTATATTGTTGCAAGACTACGTATTGCACAAAATCTCGAGCCTTGTCTTAAGTAAGTTTCAGGCATCGGCAGGACCGCCGAAGAAAGAAAAGGCTCTACATATATGAGCTGAAGAGGCCCTGACAAACTGTTTCAAGAGTGGGCTACAACGAATGGCTTTTCATCTTCATCTTCGGATGAGAATGGAAAGTCATTACTGTTACTACTTTATCACTTGACTCGTCTGTAGTTGTAGTTAGTTTATTTTTCTTGCTGGCTCACGTATGCATGTACCTGATGGTACATGATTGCACCATACATGCCAGCGATCCCTCCCCATAACTCGCGGTTATGATATAGGTACTTAGAGTTGCGAATATACAATAATCGCGTTTGCTTGTAGAGTTGCGAATCACTGTTTTTCGCGTTTCCTTTTCAGGGTAGTGTTGCGAATAATTACCATTCGCGATTGTTTTCATGCAAACATAGGCACCAAACGTTTGCTTTAAAAGTAGCGTTGCGAATTATTGATAAACGCGATTGCTCGTAGAGTTGCGAATTACCATTTTTCGCGTTTCCTTTCCAGGGTAGTGTTGCGAACAATCACGATTCGCGTTGCTTTTTTACTCTTTTATACATATGTATAATGGACATCAACCGCGTTTGCAATTTTCATATTATAAATTAGCGTTGCGATTTTGATCAATCGTGCGATTTTTTATTTAGCGTTGCGATATTTTCAATGCCCAAATTCTACCCCAATTGTAGTACTAGTAGTAGTTAGTTTATTTTGTGGCCAGTACCTACATGTCTATGTACATGTACCAACAGCCCCTGATTAAAGTTAGAGTTGCGAATAATATACAATGTTCGCGTTTGCTCGTAGAGTTGCGAACAAATATTTATCGCGTTGATATATCAGTGTTGCGAATAAATACGATTCGCGATTGTCTTTATGCAAACCTAGGAACCGGTCGTTTGCTTTAAAAATAGCGTTGCGAATTTTTAGTAAACGCGATTGCGAATTAGAGTTGCGAATCACTATTTTTCGCGTTTGCTTTTCAGGGTAGCGTTGCGAATAATTACCATTCGCGGTTGCTTTTATTCTTACAAGTCGCGTTTGGAATTTTTCTATTATAAATTAGCGTTGCGATTGTTGATTTATCGCGTTGTTGTCCCGTAGTGTTGCGATATTTAAAACGTCTAACTTCATCCCCATATGTGCCACTCTATTGTAGTTTGAAGTAGCTTGATGTAGTTAGATTATTTTGTGCATGTATGTTTCTATCTACAACCGAAGACGCCAGCACCTGATCCAGCGTTTTTGGGCAACGCGATTTGCATTAGCGTTGCGAAACATAAATATATTTCCATTAAAGATAGAGTCGCGAATATACAATAATCGCGTTTGCTCGTAGAGTTGCGAATTCCTATTTTTCGCGTTTCCTTTTCAGGGTAGCGTTGCGAATTCCATACGCGATTGCTTTTATCGTTATTTAAGAATAGCGTTGCGAACTAACTGATCGGTTTGCACTTAGCGTTGCGAATTACTATTTTTCGCGTTTACTTTTCAGGGTAGTGTTGCGAATAATCACCATTCGCGGTTGCTTTTATTGTTAGAAATCGCGTTTGGAATTTTTCTATTATAAATTAGCGTTGCGATCTTGACTAGTCGCGTTTTTGATTAATTAGAGTTGCGATTCAATGCCCAAAACGCTGGCCATTGCACCAGGATCATCGAGAAGCAAGATGGGATTCTACAATACAAAGCCTCGAATGGCTCGACATCGTTATTAAAATTAGTGTTGCGCATGATTGAATATGGGTGCACGCGATTTAATTAATAAAAGAACCCTGCGTGGTTCATTTTCCGAATAACAAGCACCATTCGCGTATAGTTTTTTATTTTATAAATTAGCGTTGCGAAAAAAAGAATGGTCCACTCACGGGTTGTTTTTTGAATTTAAGACGAGTGGACGTTTATCTGAGATATATCTTTTTTTTATATGTATATTTGTCAAAGGAAATACTGCTTGAAAACACTGTTGTGAATAGACCAATTGTTTTATTCTTTATAATGTGTTAAAATCTATAATTTATGTGAATGTATTTTTATCATCAATGTATAATATATATATATATCTATATCACTAATTATTCATTCTTAGAGTTGGTAATTTTTACGGGATATTATAACGTTTGCAACCCAATTGTTATTTATAAATAGTGAATGTTTTATAAAGATTCTGTATTCTTTGCATGAATCAAAGTTTATTCGCGATCATTGTTTTAATTGATGGAAAATAGAATGCTTGCGTCAAAAGGATATGCAAATTGCAATTCGATATTTCATATTGAGAGTTAATTGCCGCGTAGAAACAACGTCTGTGATCGTTATTGCTTTTTTTCATGAATTTAACTTAGTTTTCGATGCAGCAAAATATAATTATTCCAATATATACGCGTTGACAAATTTTTTATTCGATAAACAAAACGAAAAATAAAATGTACGGTAAAGAATGAATAAAATTTTTAATCGATTCGATATTTATCTTAACACTGAGACGAGTTTTTAACTTTTCATTTAATTTCGATTACGTACTATTTATGTTTTTTTATTTTTTAATATCAATTTTTGTTATCTCGACAGTATATACTTATTTTTTCCCGAGCCCATTAATACATTTTCATTTCAGCCACTAATCCTTTGAACAAGTTCTTTTTACAGAGTATAGAAGCATGGAAGAATAGAATTGGAAATTGGAAATGGAACGACTCGATACGAATTGGAAATAATTAATAATAAAAGTGACTACAAGATTCAAGATTCAAAATTGATCGATCTTTGGGAAATAACTATCTCATACAATTATTTATCGTCTGATTTTATGTTTCAGGAAAACATCGTGGGATCAACAAAGACAAGAAACAGAATATATTTTCGCGTATTTCTTTGTTTTATATCGGTTATATTTATTGTGTATGAATGTATGTTTCAGGAAAACATCGTGGGATTGATGAAGATATCAAGAAGAAAATATTTTCTCGTATTTCTTCATGTTTCAACAGATTGCGTTAGAATATAAGTAAAAATATATATAGATTATAAGATAAAAAAGCGTTATGCGACTTAGTTTTATTAGATACTACTGAAGCGTGTGCGTAAATTTAAGTGGGGACGATTAATATTAAGGTACATATTAGTATTGTAATATGGAAGATCCATACGTGCAGTTGCACACTTCTGGTTGGTTCTTGAGTGTCTGGGTTAGACACTATGGTAATACAAGTGTCCATTTAAGTGGGCACAATTAATACGAAGGTACATATTATGTGGGTGCAGTCGCACATTCTTATTTCGTTCCTAGAAAACATGTCACATGTATCGACATTTTGATAGGTTTTTCATCTCTTTATCAGTCAGAGTTCGTATAGTAGGTGCAGAGTTGCACATTCCTGTTTCGTTTGTAAAAAACATGTGCTGGATTCAATCCACTACAATGTATCGAGATGATTTGTTAGGTGTTTTCTCTTCTTATCAAACAATTTGTTTGAAAACTCTCTCTTCGTGGTCAGTTTCTAACAAGGATCGAATTTCGATTGCTTTTGACTTCCTCTTTTTTGATTCCTCGCCAAAGGAGGGTGGTTGGGGCGAGGCTAGGGCGGGTCTCTATTCGCAGCAACCTCCTCGTGGTGAGACCTGGTAATCGGTGTTATCCACAATGGAAAGTTCTTGTTTTTCTTCCTGGGTAGAAGAACTTTTCATTCTGGATAACACCGAGCTAATGGCTGCGAATTTAGAATAGTTTGAATATCGGATAAAATTGTTAATAACTTTACTGATTTCAGTACTTGGATCGATCACTGGTTTTTCTGGAGACGCTCTTTCTTTTCATCTGGCAAACGTGTTCGAAATGGAATAGTAAATTGTACATTATTATTTATACGGGAAGTATCATTTTATTTACAGTGTCACGATGGATACATGATAACGGTTAATATAATTTGTAATATTACAGCTAGAAACAAGTCGATTCCCTTTGTCATCAAGTTATTGGCAGCACCTGTTCCGATATTGCAGAATGATTTCTCGCAGCAAGCGATGCAAGCGTACAATTTGGTACGTTCGCCGATTATTATGCATCCAGGATCGCATTTGCTGGTACAGTTCCTTTCTATGTACCATGTTTGCGGGCTGGAAGTTGAATTTTCCGTGCTGGTGGTATAGGAAACTCGTTTCACCTGCAAGGTAAATAGTAAATACTATCCATCTTACAAACAACAACGATCTATCGATTTTTTAAATCATTCGTTATTACCATGCAAGTCCTTTTGTCACCAGTACACTTGTGTATGAACGAAGTGTAATTTCCGGTGAGATTGGAACACCTCTCTTCATCTTCCATCGTGTCGCATCGGTAACACCATAAATCGTTTGCTCGTTCCAAAGCCGCGTTTGTTCGATGTTCCGTAGATAATATTTGTCCTGATATTCGCATGAAAGCAAACGACGAATACTTGTTTATCGAGTTGCATCGAAATATATTAAATTTTAATAAAAATATTTTTCTATTCGTTTCTATATTTCGAGTACGTATTTCAAATTAAATACATGCTGTGAAACTGCTCGTGTACTCGCATTCAAGAGTTAATTAACAGTTGTAATTGCATATTTCTAGTAGCAGAAATTTTAGAAACTATTATAATTTTTACCTTACTATGTACATGAAAGACTAATGAAAATTTATGCATAGATCCATTTGTGTTGGCGAATTGTGATCGGAAGAATAGGAGAATAGAAACGAGAGCTCACCATTGACAAGTACGATCGACGCAACGATCAGGAAGCACGTGGCAGCGACACATGCATCATCGGCGGCCATGTTGATCGTGATCGAAGCCACCAGGTCCGGGAATTAGACGGCACGCTCGTGTTTCGCGAGCAGCTGCCTCGACATCGTAAATTTCAGCATCGGGGAAGGCGAGCACGTTGAAACGCGACACGAAACAGTCCGTGTGTTGTGAACCGCCATGTTGAGAGTAGTAGCGTCTGCGCCGCGATGTCGACTGCTCTAGAAACCTCGAAACCATGGAAGATCAATATCCATGGTAGCCGAAAGGTTCTATCCCTTAACCGAGACCGTTTGACGTCAAAGTTTCTGCGCATTCGCGTCATTTCCAGGAAGCAGAAACTTTGGCCGCGGGATCGATGATTTGCGACCAGTTAAATCCGACTTACGTCGATTGGAATCTGCAACCGGCCGACGCGACAACAATTGATACACTGTGATCTGCCAGGAGCTGGATCGCACCTGCATCTTGTTATCGGATCACGCTGCATCCTCGATCGTAATTGGGACCGTACGCGTTACGATTTCTGCTACGAAAAGTAGAGAAAATTTCCACTCTTGGGAACAATTTTAATGGGAGATTTTACAGGACGAAATAAGAGTTAGAGATTTTACAAATGTAATATGCGGAAAAAGGGCCCTTGTTCCGAGCGACTCCTTAATTGTACAAAAAATTAAATGGCATTTCGTTGAGCTGGATTTCATTTTGCTGGTAGACTCGTCGGTAAAACTTTAGGAAACTTTATCTTAAACGCAACTACAGACTGGATACAACAGTATATGTAGAGCCAGGCAGCATCCAACGCATTTTCGTGTCACACGGCTCGTACGGCTACGTAGTCCCTTACCATTTTCGTGTCACATGCGACGTTACCAATAATCTGCAAGAGAATAAGATCGCAGCGCTAACGGATTGCCAGAAATTATAATTTAATTTAGACATCGTTAATTATTTCGAACATAATTACCAATCGGGACCGACGAGATGAATGGTTATTACGGAGCAAAGTGCGTCCTGGAACAAAGCCAAGAACGAAAAAATAACTTAAATAGTTGCATATAATATTACATTTGTAATTTTTCTACAGATTTTTTCTTATTATTACTTAGCGTGAGAATGCAATGTCAGAAATGCAGTCAAATACATTTCAGAGACTGCATTTTCCGGTTAGCGATAATGAAATTCCTTCTAGCAATCACCCCTCGTTAATGGGGTAACATCAATAGTGTATATTCTATTTTAATTAACTTTTGCAGTAACTTGTGCTACAGACATTCTTCCGACGCTTGAACGCGTTCTTTAACAAAAGTAATATCATGTTTATGACCTTGTTCGATCATTTTGTTTTGAAAATGAGTAACATGAACTAATTAACAATTATGGTTTTTTAGTTTCCGCAAAGGGAGAGGCGCTTGGAAAAGTCTAAAGGTTACAAGACTCGGATAGAATCACGCCTGAAATTTCATCGTTTACGAAGATCGCAATTAATAGCATCTCATCGTCACCTAGCATAATTAGTCTAAGCTTGGTTAATTAGAGAACGTACCGTCGCATCGGAGGTCAAAAAGCGACTCGATGGTACTCGTTTCCTGTTCAGTTCCTTCTACCTTTGAACGACTGTTATTAGCTGCACCGTGTACCAATAATCAAAGCGAATGCTCCCTCTTTGATCGTTCTTTCGTCTTTCCTTTTCGGAAGGAAGTAATGGCTCGAGGTAGGTGGAGATTTCTTATAATACTTTCTCAATAGGAGTGCAACTAGTCTTTACTTTCAAACATATAAAGAACAGTAAAAGGTTTTCTTGCAGAAAAATATGTTTCAAGACTCCCTAATTACGCGTTTGAGACGTACTACATTTCTATAAATATATTATTTTAATATTCTGTTAGTTTGCCTTTTGCTCGCGTAACTTGTAATAAGGGTTTTGATAAAGATTGAAATAATTTTTTAGCAAATTTTTCCCTTAAACTTAGATCAGAAGTTCTGCTTCGATTATTCTACAACAGTCTGCTGCAGTTGCATGTTTCATAGGGGTGAATAGCCGCAGAGAAATCGATTTCAGGTTTACAAAGGACAAGTGTTATTGCTTTTACTTGAACGTTCTCTATTGGTATATTGTCTTCGGGTACAGTTTTGTGTTTCACAGTCGAAAAGATTTCGAGTATCATCGAACATAATATCCATTTATAATTTCACAGTGCTACTATTATTTTCCGTTCAATTACTAGTAATATTATTAAATAAAATAATAGTATTCTTAATTAAAAGCATTCTTTCATACGGTACGCATTGCAGTAAATTATTCACGTAAATTCCCTGTCAGATACAGGGAATGTAACTAATAGGTATGACATAATTATAGTAGTACGTGACTATTCGAGAATTAATAACAATTAACATAGGACAACATTCGTAATTGAATGCAACCGAATGATTGTCTAAACTAATTGAAGTAAACATGAAAATCGATGATACACGATATACGTTTGTTCCGTGTATAATATCGGTTTTAAGCATGGCAAGATTCGGTTCGCTAAAAATTAACGACACGTATCCCTGTTGCAGGTACGAAACCCCGAAAATGGAGGGGTTGTTTCCTGTAATTGAATGAAATCCAGAGATCATCGGTGTTTACAGCGAAGCAACACGTGAGACCGCCAAAAGTGGTGTCAGTGCTTTCCACCCCCTCGTAAAACCGACATCGGCCGCTGACGGATCCAAGGGAAGGAATTTAAACTGCTGAGAATCCGGGTCGCTGGTTGGACGGTGGAGTCTGGGTCGATGGTAGAGGGGGATGCCGGGTCGCGGTGTCGCGAGCTTCGCAGTACCGCTTCGACTATCACGGTGGTAGGGTCATTGATGCGTATCCGTCGATGATTTCTCATCGTTCGTAGCGCAATCACCTTGAAATGTTTCCTGCACTCTGAGCAACAGTGGGCAGCAACCTATTGGCGCGTTACGCTCGAATCGGATCGCAAAGGTTCTTATTACCCTTCTGGTTTTAACCGCGCGACGTTGAACGGTATGTAAAGAAGTGTATCTACGCACTTACCGCAAGAAACAAGTTACGGAGGTCGTTGCACGTAACACCTGCCAACAGACAGAACTACTTCGCGAGTGGTTTCTATAACCGTGTCGTAGCCACCGGTTCCTCAAGCGGATACACCTCGTGCGACCGCGAACCTGGCTACTTGGCTCCCAACGAACACTGCTTTGGCATCTGTCTTGCTCACCATACGACTCTCCTGGTAAGTCATCATTCATCCTTACTCGAGTCGACAACTATTTCGATATCCGATCCAACATTTTTTACCACTTTGGACAGCTTTCAATGCTAAGCTTTTAAAGCTGGACGAACTTTTATCTTATTTCAATTTTGAATATCCCGCCAACCATAGGAGAACGTGTTATATTGGTAATAACAGTGATTTTTTTCTTCTAGCTGCCACTCTAATACACGTATTAGACGACTCCTACAAAATTCAGGTTTTTCCGTCTCGTAAATATAATTAGTTTAAAAGAAAATAGATGTTTATTCGGTTTAAAACAATACGGTAAGCTCGGTTAACAAATTTCTTTTAATTGGAATCACTTTGACGTTTAATTTGATAAGCCCTGGCGTTAACAAATACATTTACTTGGAATTCTATCGCACAAGTCCGATGACAGCAACTACTTAGGATTAAAACTTCTGTCGTTTAGTAGAATGGGAAAGAGACAGATGGAGAAGAAAATTGATTAAAAACTTTTTTAATGTCCGGGAAAGTACTTTTCGCTTTAAAAATATTCTTAAACTTGAAAAAGTATTCACGTTATGCCCTTGTACGTAATCTTGACAAGAGCGATTAATTCAGAACAAGATTACCGTCGTTGACTGAGATCGAAGAGAAAACTATGAAGAAGCAAATTAAGTTTAAATTTCCTACTCATCGTGAAAGGCACTCATCGATCGGAAATGTTCGTAAACTTGGGAAATATTGGAAATGGTAGGGTTCGGGTACTTCTTTCTTGAATTTTATCATTTATCTTGCGCGCAAAGAGTCGTTAGAGAGTTATGATTCATGGGTATAGTTTTTTATGCGTTTCGTCCATCCAGTAACACACATGTACGATATTACATAGCCGCTTTCTATATCGTGTATCGTTTTACACGGTGAAACCTATATGCGAATCAACTAAAAGACGTATTTTCTCTAAAGTAGTTTAGGATAATTAATGGGGTGGGAGCTTTGTAAAGGGTTGTCTCTGAATCTCTAAATATAATAATTTCTTATATTTTTGCATATTAAATGCATTCTGTAGTTTTTTGAGAATTTAAATTTCCCATAAATGCATAACTTCGTCGAACGTATCGCCAACGATCTCGACAATGCCGCAAAACGAATATTTTATTACCAGCATGTGTAATTGCAAACGTTGAATTGTATTTACGCCCCGGCATGAATATCGAGGGAAATATTTGTTGCGTGCAATATAATTTTCTTGCGTCAGCTTGTTGTATCCCTTTACAAAGTGTATTTCCATTAAATCCGTTTCAAGTTTTCCCGAGGACACAGGACATCCGAGACGCAACGTCGATTTTATTAAACGAAACAAGACGAGTTTACGTTTAATCTTGTAAATTCATCAAGTCTGAAATTTCAATTTGCCCGTTATAAGGTAACACCGCACTATAATATGGGGTGGGAAGGTAGGAAAAACCGAGTGGAAATTAACGAAACGGGGAAACGAGAGCAGCGATCTATTTTATTTACCAGCAATCGGTCCAGGGAACATTTTATTTCATTTCCATTGTTTCTTCTCCTTTTAATTTGGCTTGGTGTCTTTGCAACAATTGCAAACACGCGTGCCAATCTGAGCGTATCGATCGCAGGAAGCCAATTTCTATGACGAATCAAACAACAAAGCGATCTCGTTTATTTGTTCCTTCGTTTAGGAGTCTGCCTAGTTTCGAGCATCAAAAATCGAGCGATGTTTGACATTTTTATTCGAGGAATTATTAGACACTATCGAATCCATTTTCTACTCTTTCTCATAGGTTTCTAATACCAAAACTGAACCCCGAGTTTAGAATTTTTTCCATATTTCTATAAAAGACAACCTTAGAAGATGCACTCTCTATGTTAACTCGATTACTCGACACGGGTTCATATTTATGCACACGTACGAAACTAACTACGTTTATAGAATTATATGCGTAACTTTCAAAGTGTATGCTTGCAATAACGACGACGTTACAGTTAACGCAATTTGATTCGCGCTGTTTCCATTTTAAAACGTCCATTATCTCAATTTTCATATTTTCAACTTTGTACTTTGATTATTCCGTCCTGACCTTTTCCATCCCCATTCGCCAACTTTTAATTATGTTTACGTTATTCGGATTCTTTCCGTTTAAGTAATATTTTACGATCGATAACTTTTTCGTCCGATATTCGAGAAGCAGCCTGAACGAATCGTCATTTCGCTACAAATAATGGTACGTTGCCTCGGTTAAACGGAATTCTATTTCTGTCGAGCATAACAGGCCGTTTTATTTCCAATGCATATTTTAATTAACGCAAATGTTCGTAACAGATGTTTGTTGCAATGGTCAAAATTTCTGTGCCAGGATTCATCGATCGGAAGTTTTACAATTTTTAAACGAGCAGTCGTTATGAATGCACGAAATGGTAAAAATTGTATAATTCATATTACAATAGAAGCAATACTAGTAGCATCGGAAAATAATAACGGAATAAAAGCCACCTTCAATTTATTATTTGCTGTGGCTTCTTTGTAACGTGGAAGCATAAATGGCGCAGTGAATTTCTATTCATCTTTACCGATACTTATTTTATCACTTTTTGTCTAACAGTTCGCTTGAAAAAGAGTCTAGTTAGATTTTTTCCCGTTAAAACTGGAAACGGTTAAAGTTTGCGACTGTCAGCGAATAAATGTCACAGAATGTGAGAAATAAAGTAAATTCGAAACCAGAGGGACTCTACGTTCAGCTGTGAATCAATAACTTGATTCAGAACGCTTCAAATATTTGTTAACAAGTTGAAATACAAAAAAAAAAAAGATTCGAGTACTAAAAAATAGGGACAAACCTCGTTCGAATCAAAGTGAATGTAATTTTCAATCCTTCTCGTAAAGGTACATCTTGAGATTTTCGTTTAACAAAATATTCCCATACGCGTCGTCATATTTTACATTGATAAAATCAAATCGGAGTAATATCTCCCTGTAGGGGCATTTCTTCTAGTTTATGGACTCTTAATAAAATATACGAGGAAACGGAATGCATAAAAGTGCTTCCTGCAGTTGAACCAAGTACAAATTAATGGTTTTATACGGTCGTGTTATTATCATAAAGCAGAAATATAATTAATTTATAAGAAAGATTTTTTGGACTAAAACAAATATCATTATTTTCGTCTTATAATAGTTTAAAGTTATACAATTTGTAATTGGTTAAAACAAACGTTTTATATAAATCTCCCGTTCATAGTTTTCGTTCCGAATAACAAATGTGTTTAATCGAGAATTGCATACAATGCAATTTGGTGCAGAGTTAATAAGTAACCCGCCAACTCGTTTCACTGTGATTTTAAATGGACTTTGTAAATAACAAATAACAAGCAGAAAACTCAATTTCCAACTTTTCTCGCAATATATTTTTATTTTCGAAAGTATTGAAACTCTCTTTCCGACCAATCTTAGATTATTTTTACTTACATTTGTTAAAAAAATATTCGACGACAAGGGCGTATCTTTCATGTTTTCAAACGATGCAAACGAGTTGACGGATGCTAAGACAATTTGATGAAAAAATTAATAAAATGGAGTCGCAATGTAGGTTATTTGTATCGCTCCTGCGAATTGGCAAAGAAAAACAGTATTGCACGATACACGGTTTCCCTAGGGTGCAATAAGTATCCTCGTATTTCTTTCCCCCGTTCTCTGTCTCTGTCCTGCATTCTATTTTCTGGCATTACGAGCTTTAGTATCCGCGCACAGAAATCAGAATTAATTACGAGGTAATAAAGAGAAAGTCGACGTTATAGGTAGGTACATACGTACGTACATATAGTATGTATGTACCGCGAATTATCTCTCGTGGATATTCGGTGGCGATTTCCGTTTTGAAATGTGATTTGAAATACCAAAATGAAATTAGCCTAGAGATTTACGTCCCTCTGCTATTGGATCGATACCGAGCGATTGCCTCGAAATTAGAATCGATTGTCGAGCAGATTGGAGTTTGTTGCTGGCGGCGGTTAGTAAGCTCGAGTCTGACCATAAAACGGATCTCGCTGGACGAATTCTCTGTTCAATAGTCTTTCAGAGGGGTCTTCGTTAAAATGAAACCGCTAGAACCTGGATATTTCCCCCGAAACAGTCTGACACTGAACATTTATTTAGTTTCGTTTTCCCGACGCTCTGCTTGAAATTCATCGTCGAAAACCGTGGATCAGTAGCCCAGAAAGGTTACAAACTCGTAAAGAAAGCGTTTACGAACCTATATTTGTATGACATTTTGCCATTAGCGACATTAAACAATTTTATCGCAGGTTTCAACAAGGTGCTATAAAGAATCTCGGTGGCAATAACGTTTACGATGTGAGAGACACTCGTATTCTCGTCTATAAAGTTTATGATCGTAATGTTGTTAGAGTGTTCCAGAAAATATAGCGTATTTATTAATGTAGTAAATGACAAGAAAAAAGTTTTTCGACTATTATTCGTACGATTAGACGCGCAGAAATAATTTTGCTATCTTGATGCACTCGTACATTGTAGAGACAACAGGTATGCATTTGAGATTACATAAGGTGTACGGTGTTATGAAGATTTAGGTATTTATTTATCTTATTGATTAGCAATATTCGAGGATACAGCAATGTCGGTAAACTAGATACATCGTCAAACATTTATGTAGGTTCGCGTAGCTACGCTGCTTCTATGAATTCGTACTCTAGGGAGTACAAACTCCTGGGAAACTATTATTCCAATCAAGAATCCGGTATCGGGTGTGAGGGTGAGGGTCGTGTGTTGAACCGTAAAACTGAAATCCCCAAGAACGATGCATCGGTCGATGTAAACCTAAATTCGTTTAAATCGCCAACTAAAATATCAGTGTACGAACCTGTTGCATGTAAATCAACACACTAATATCATGTAAGCGTGTAGTTAGAAAATATGTAACACACGATAGATAAAAATACACAATAAATAAAGTACGACGTTCTCGCGAGTAAAATGTTTTATAGACGACTCAGTGAATTAATAAAGGTTTTAGTTCGAATATACGATCGATGAATGTTTGAAAAATTGAATCTTTGATTCGTACGAGCGATTTTTCCTTGGAATTATTTTCAAAATAATACAGCAGCGACGTAGCCAACCGTCATATTGGGAGTAAATTGCGTTTGACTTTGAGCAAATAACTGTCACTCATTCTCTTTGTCTCTTTCCATTCACAGACACTCCATAGCTATTCTCTTGTGCTCCAATCGTTCATCAATCATATACACTCCCAGACAAAACGATGCCACACGCGTCCTATCTTTATTTTATTGTGATAGGATTATGTTAGCGTCAACATTTTTAGTGATACGTAAAACATATGTAAACATAAAATAGATCGACGTTACACTTCAACGAGGTTTCTTAGTTAGAAGAGAAAGACATATCCTTTTAGGTAAAGAATTATAGAATTCTTTAATTTTTCTTTGAACTAAATTTTCCCATTTGGTTATTTCCTAACAAGTGGGAAATACTGCAGTGATGGATTCAGGTCACAACAATAAGATAAAAAGCTCATTGAAAAATATGCTCGATATGACCTTGTTTCCGAGTTATAACCTATTTTATTTTTCAAACAATTCTTTCTACGATTAAATATAGCACACTGTGCTCGGTGAAGGTGAAGTATTTGTATTATATGCAAAATCAATCCAATTCTTATACGTAACGTTTCTTTCTATTTACGGAAAACCTTGGCAGACCTTTCTCAACATCTTAAAGTATAATTATTTGAAGTCGAAAAAATAAATTTTAGATATGCAGGTCTAATTGTAAGGACGTTTTCTCTGGCGTCATACTTTCTAAATAGAGTCCATTTGCAAAACTTTCCGAGAGTTCCACAGTTTGTGTGCATAGTTTAAGTTTGCTTCGACTTGTTCAATGAACAAAAAGTTATCGTGAATCAGACGGAGAATTTAAATCCTTTAATCGCTCGTAAACCCCGCGCGCATGATCCTGCACACAACCCAATCCAACCCTAATCCTGACTGAACTTACGAAGCCACCAACACGGGACAGAACACACCCGTGAAATTGTGGCTTTAATACAATATGTTATCGATCAAATCCAGGATCATGAGCTAAACAAGACTTTTAGTTCTTCGCGATTTATTGCTTGAAACGTTAGATTGCTATTAATATCTCAAACTAGGTTATCGTATGTTTATTTAACTTGAATTATTGGAATTCACACGTGTTTCGATTTGTTGCAGGTACCAAACACCAAACGACATTTGAATCGGCCTACCTTTTAATGTAAGTAACATTTCCTTTTTATTTAGCGTTTTTAATTTATCGATACTATTGGAATATAAAATCCCAGGACTTTCCAGGACATCGAATTCTTGCAGAACTTTGCAATCGATGTCATTGATTGTGACAAACAGAATAAGCAAAAATTCGGATTTAAAGGATCAAAGAATACATCCCATGGTAATTTCTTTTTGTAGGTGTTTTACTTTTGTAGGTGGACTCAGTGACGTCGGTTCAGAGAAGTATTTAAAGAGATAACGAGTTAACTCTTAATAAGGGTAAAGGAAAGGGCGGAAAGGAAAAGAGCAGAAAGTACATTCGTACATGTGTAGAAGAGCATCGCGTAGTTAATTTAACTTTGTTATCTACATCCAACAGGTGAGTAAGCCAGCGGTCTGGAAAATTAAAATTTATTCAGTCGATTCTTGGCCATCCTGACGTTATCTACGTTGCGCGTAGATCGCTATGAAAGCATAATGTCGATAAAGTTCGAGTCACACGATGAATAATATCGACCTGAATCCCTCTGCCCATTCCCCAAGATAATACGTACACGGTATACTTTTACAACTATTCCTTCCAGCGCTCGAAGCACGCGTGAAACGTTTCTTCTCGAATTAATATGGGTTCGAAAACAAATTCGACTTCGAAGGACGGAATTTTGCTTTGTCGAAAGTAATATTAATAGTTATGCAAATCCACAACCCGCGAGCTGCACTCGAGTAACACAAGTTCGGGGACGCTTGTAAAGATCACGGTTTCTCCTCCTCTTCCAAAACATGGTACAACCCGCGTCGTGTGTTTCTTGCTTCCTAATTCGCTGTTTTACCAATGGTAATATCTTTTGCTCGGTAATTGTTTCTGTAGCTGCCATATCTAGCGAATTATAGTTCGCGAGTTGCAGACACAGAAACTACGATTTGCTGCGGTGTACACTATTAACGCGAATTATACTCCAATTCCCAACAGCGTACAACTTTGAACGTAACAAAATATTGGATGTAACTTTCTAGTTAAGTCTTTTAATTAGAATGCTATAAATAGCAACTTTCTGTCGTAGCGTGATAACAGTTGGGTTCGGGGGTTTGGTTTCCACCATAGCAGTTTCCTCTCGAAACGATTATAATCGAAAAATCGCAAAAAAAATAACAACGTTATAACGATATACGCGTATGTTGATACACGGAAATTAGATGTAGTTTAATCAAGTGAACGTTTCTCTCTAAAATACAGGACAAGTACAAATATTTATTTTAACGCTATTGAACATTGGATGCTCCACTATTTAATCGTGCATTCAGCAAACATTCTGCATCGGTGAATACATCTACTGCAATTTCAATTGCACCGCTAAAATTGCTACGTATTTTAAGTAATCCTAACATGAATTATTTAAAAACCGTGCAACGTAATGCAAATTCCGGATCATACTGAAATATTGAGAAACGTCATTGAAATATTTCACGTTACGAATCTGCATATTGCAGGGAGTTATAGGAGTTTAATTCAAGTTCCATGTTAGCCGTGAAATAAAAAAGGTTGAAAATCGCTGCTTCGTAGGATAATATTCGTAAATTTGAGAAAATCGTTAGAGCAACCATTTCACCAAAGAACATTTTCCATATCGATTTCCATTAACATACCGTTCCAGCGTATTAAGCCCTCTACTTTCGCGATATCCTATTCTTCGTCAGTACTCTGCTTCGTTTCTATCGAAGCATGTAAAGTCTCCCTTTTATCGTTCCTTCCTGCCTTCGGCGAATCGATAATCATACGAATCACGTAAATTTTTCCTTCCCCGAACAAAATTTCCTCTCAGGAGGAAGCTCCCTTTTGTCGGGAATAACTAACTTCGCTTAGTATCTGATGCGAACGAGTTCCCTCCCAGCAATCGAAAACGTTTTATTAAAGCACCAACCTCTTACCTTCAAATATCAAATAAACCGTCCCTCTTGAATTTTGCTACCGCGCGACTGAGAAAAGCTGTATCTAGAAAATACTCGAAGACAGAAAAAAAAATTGCATTAGAGAAAATTAAACGAAAGTGTACTCGATACGATTTCATCGATTCCGAATTGGCATCTTTTAAAAGACGAGGGAACGTGCACGTTATCCACTAGTAAAACTATAAGTACCGATCACCAATTCAAGCTGCAGAAGAATCTTTGAGACGATTGGAATTATTATCCAATTACCGGGAAAGTTCGAGGATCGGCTTTGCCCGCATTTACGTTCTATGCGTGAAGTTTAATTGGGGATTATTAGCTACAGTGGATGTCTTTTATCGAGTATCTTCTATCTTTGTTTCATCAATGTCCAGATAAAATTCGTAGCGCGATGGACCATCGCTCAATGTCGCGCCACGCTCAAGTAGATAAAAGAGAAGAGTTCTGTAAAACGACGGCCGACCTTCGATTTCTTTCCAGGATTAAGCGCGACCATGAACTGAACTTTCAGTGCTAAAGCGAGTCTTTAGAAACATTGTGAATTGAAAAATAAAAAGTGTTTAACGGCCAGGGCGAGTTTTCGAGGAAAATGTACGTTTAAAAACGCGAATTTCATTCCTCCGGCTGTTATAAAATATCGCTGTTGTGAAAAATTTAACTTCCGATCTGGCCTAATTGCGTGTCATGCCCTATATAAGATTCGTGTACCCCTCGTTTTCTACTGTTTTAGGTTGCCATTTATCCGTTCTTCCGACGGAAAGGTAGCAGCAGTTGATACGAAACTCGCACGATATTGCTGCCTTTCTGAGATCTAATACCCAGTACGATAAGAAAGTTCTTAAAGTTTGACGGGAGAACCGGGTCGCGAGATTTTTCAACGTGGAAGTTTGCTAACAACGATGTCGAGGCATAGTACATCGTCGTCGAGTCTCTTTTATGCGATGTTACGGTATCTGCAACCTGGACACGCGGTTTGCAATGTCACAAACAACACGTGACGTCAAAATGCATCGGAGGATGACGTAAAATATGCATACAAGGGGTTGTACGGCTCGCCGAATCACGCGGCCTAATGTTAGCAACCCGTGTATGTATACATAGAAAAAAAAAATTTATATATATATATATATACATATAGACATAGATATAGATATATCTAACCAGAAACTCTCAGTGCGCTTTAACTTTGTACCTCTAAGGGTGAACCGTTGTCGCGAAGCACGATCGATACACTATCTAAAGCTGCACTCACCAGGTCTTTGGTTTATTGGATATCACTCGATATCTTTTAAGGAATCGCATTTGGGCGCAGTCGATTGACTGGAACACAACCATGCTTGAACCAAGCCCCACCCTCTCACTCAATTTTTCGGAATAGGAATAGGATAATTAAATTGTTTCAGTTTTCAATTCTTCCATCTCCGTAACTTGGAAACAAAAATTTAAACCTTTAACTATAGCAAGTAGTATCAAACGATAATTAGAAAACCAGTGTCTGACTGACTAGTCGTTGACCAGTACTACTAGCAAGATAATACGGAGTCACGGAGTCTCCCGTGACTTGATATTACGATCTATTTATTCTAGGAGATCGAAATCTTGCGTTTGCCTATTTTGTTACTATCAAAGGATTCTTTTTTTTCATTTAAAAATCCAAAAATATTTAACGACCGGTCCAATACATTTTTTTAAATTTAACGCGTGCATTTGGTTCGCGAAGCGCGGAAGAAGCATTAGAACGAAACAACGTTATACAGGATATCGTTAAGAGGGATCTCACAGTATCTGTATAAACTGTTTCTTAACTTCGTTGCTATAATTGAAAGTTCTGAGTGACGTACCTTCCACTTCTCTTGACTATTTCAGTGTCGTCGCTTAAGAAGGATATTACTTTCCGTAAATGCGTGATTCTCAATTTAACTTTGCAGCTGCATGAAATGATCAGATAATACTGAACGTAGTTCCCTTCGTCTCGTTGCAGTTCCCATTTCTAAACAAGTGTATTCGTTCAAGCTCTCGACGTACATCGATATATTTTCATTCGATCGGCATTATGAACGCGTAAAACATCCGTTAGATACGGAAAAGTGACAAACTCGTGTATCGCTAAACTAATGCTCGTAACGTTGTTAAATAATCGTATTGTGTAAAAACCGATTGCTTTGGCTAAAAAAGGGAAGCGTTAAACAGTCGTTGAATTTCTTGAATGGTTTGCTTCTTCTTAACTAGGGGCACGAAGCAGAAAATTATATTACTCGAAAATAGTTCTTCGAAAGTTGATTCAACTACGTTTACGTGCAGCAAAGTTTTTAATTTAAAAGAGAATCCTCGGTGAATCTCCAAGCTGAGACTTGGACTTGTCGAAATAAGGTTCCACTTTAACTTCCAACCGAAGTACGCGTACAGAATTATACTTGCGCCTGGTATTACTCGAACACCTTTAAAAACATGGTGAAAACATGGTTTTAAACAATAAAATAGGCGGTGGGTAGTTTTCGAGATATTTGGAAAAATTCTATCGCGTTTTCTAGACGTCGCTACTTTGAAATCCAACCATGCCCTGTTTCCACAGTGTTACTAATCCCTGGCAACTTGATCAAAGCGGAAGTAGCGTTTCACTGAATCAAAGAACGTTTGACAAGTGCTCGACGACACGCAGGAACTTACGTGTTTGTCAAGTGTCGTTCCTTTGATGTTTAACGTCAAACGCACAATTGCTAGAAAGGCTACCAACTGCTAAGACTGAGACAGCTGACGCGTATCGAAGATTCGATTCAAAATTTTCCAAATAAAGAGTTAAAAGGTATGGGTTTGATCGAATGATTGGAACACTAGGTATCAACGTAAATAGAACATCTTTATTAAATCTCAATACTATAATTCAGCACGCGTTACACGTAGAGGTGATAAATTTGTAATAGTGAACGTAATAAATATCGGATATCGAATGCAGGTGTTGTAGATTTGCTTGTTTACAGCATCCAATAAAGTACTTTACTAGCGGCATACGCAAACGCCATTTTCGCACCGGCCACCTTTGCGTCCTTGGGATAAACATCTGACTGCGCAAGCAGAATCGTTAACGCCAAACCATAACGTTTGAAACGATAGAACGTCGCACGTTACCCTCCGGTGTCGAATTGGTTGTTCAAAATCCCCGGTAACAGCCATGTTTTCCATTTCTCCCATGTTCGTGGAATGTTCCATTTCCTCTGAAAAAAAATCATTCTTATTCCAACACACAGTCACAGCGCCGCGCAAAACTGAATATTGTTCGTGTCTGTTAACTCTAGATTTACAGTACACGTCGATTTGACGGATTTCAAACTTTAATCTTTTATTTCATTTTGATTATTTCGTGAAAAATTATTCGTGAAATCCATACAGTTGTTATAATAATTTGTTTACTCACCAAGATTGGAAAGATAACTAGGTGCAGCAGAGACACAAGCGATGGCAACGAAAACACAGAAAAGAACGAAGATCTTCATGTTTCTTAGAAGAAAATTCTAAATGAAACTGAGAATTAAACAAGTATAGGATTACCACCAAAGTCTTTTGAATTGACTTGCGGATTAATTGATGCTTAAGAAGCGAAGATCGCTGCTTATATACTTGATCGAGCTACCGCTTTCCTTGTTGTCTTGCATTACATGGAATTTCCATCTACGAGTCAGTGGCGAAATTCTTTTCGCAGATTCGTACTTGGCAAAAAATTATGCAAGATAAATGAAATAATGGGAAATTACGTCTGCGTTCGAGGAAAGCGTTTTCTCCGCTGCCTCGATATTACTCATAATGTTTACGCCGATTATCTCGGCAAGCTAGGTCACGGCTTGCAATTTGTATGATAAATCGATATTACGCAATACACCAATCGTGGATTACTTAATCGAACATTCGGATAAATGAGACACAAATAAAGTAACGTGATAAAATTCGTCTGTCTCTACCATTATCTTAAGAGAGCGATACCTTGAAAGAAATTACTGTACTGTAATATTACTGTTTAATTGAGAGACGATTTCGTTGGTTCGCAGGATAGTGCACCTGAAAGAAAATGAGGAGGCAGTCGAATAGCTTGAACCTAAATGCAGGAAGCGGAGGTGGGGAACCGCAGATCATCGTCGAGGAAAGCACATTGGGAGAGGAGGAAGCTGAACGGCGTAGAAACGAGTCTCCACCGCGAAGCCGGGATCCAGATTCGCCTTCCTTGAATCCTTATCTGTTGTCTCCGTGGCGAGAAACCAGGAAACACTCTTTGCCGACTCCGCAATGCACTTCCGGAATAACCGCGTCTCAGGTACCATCCGATCGTTGCGCGGGAAAGAACGCATTCTTTCCACCTCTTGAATTTATTTTAGCGGTCCATGAAAAACAATTTAAACCACTCGACTAAAACGAGTTTCCGTCAACAGGTGAGACGATTGAGCGAACGTGGCGGTGAAGGATCGGGACCGTCGCCAAAGGAGGCAGCTTTTCTGGCGACTCTCTCTCAGGCACCAGCCCCTCAATCCGATGGTCGAAGGTATTCCGTTATTACGATTTCCAAAGTCCCGTCGACTCTGTTTAATCGCGATCGTCGCGAGTCCTTTGCCGCTTTTCCGCTGGGTGGGGGGTCGAGAATTTTACCTGGTCGTCGAGACTCGAAGTCTGGGATTTCGGGGCCGCCGAGCAACAGCGGAAGCACGCACAATCTTCAGCTAGACATCATGGACAACATCACGGAAATAAAAGCGAGAAAGGTGAGGACCGGTTTCCCGTTTGGAAGGAAAATCTGACCAAAGACGATCGATTTCAGGTACGCCTAAAGATGTACAAGACGTCGACGGAACAAGTTTGCGAGATTCAACCTTTGGAAGGTAACAGCTCCTCTCAGCGTTACACGCAGTACCAGAAGACGCCTCTGCAGAGACGAGCTTCGGAAATACCGAAAACAGGCTCGTCCATGTCCGGAGCTGCGGGCATTGTCTGCTCCAACACCGACCTAATATCGATCCTGAGCTCTTTGGCGTCGTCCGCGACGGAGATCAACAGATGCGGCGAGGAAGCTTCGATGTCGCGAGAGGAGAGCAAGTCCAGTTGGTCGGGGAAAACTGCCGAGCAAAAGCGAAGTCGATTGAAGAGCTTTCGATCCAACAGCTTCGACGTGTCGATCCTTCACGGAACCAAAGGGAAATTCACTGGCTCCTCGAAAGCAACCGCTTCTTCCATTCCGGCGCCGTCGAACTGGTTCACGAAGAGACATCAGCCGATGTCGAAGAAGCAGAAACCGGAGGATTTGATAACGGCCAGTCTAAATTTTAAGTTCAATAAATCGAAAGTCGTGAAAGCGGTGAAGGAAACGATCGGGAAAACGTCACCCATCGGCGATATCAGACACAAAGTCGTCTGGGACGATACGAGTGGCACGAAAGTAGATGCTCAGGTAGGTGGAAAGTTCCACTGCTTGATCTATCCCTGTTAACCCTTCTGTGTTCCGTTCAGGTTCTTTTTCAAGCGGTTAAAGAACAAATTTATCGAAGCACAAGTTACGTTTGTAGGTTTTAGGTACTGCGATCGAGAAAATTTTAACGGCGCAGAGAGGAAACGACGCGGAAGCATCCGGATCGACTGGGAAAACTTCAATATCGCCGAACAAACAGAAATCCAGCAAAGTGGCGAATTGGTTCTCAGGCAGCAACAAAGACCAAGAGCAAACCGAATCTTGCGAACAATCAATCTGTTCCTCCTTGAAAGACCTCTTCGTTAAGTAGTATGCAAATACGAACGTGGTCTTATTCGATCGATCAACGCTTCTTCGTTTAAGGATTTATTCAGAAATTAATGCGACCTAATAGCTGATCTATCAGTGACTGATATCCCCTTTTTAAGTCGAGAGCAGCGTCATAGACATCCGTAACCGAGTCAATATCCTCCTGATTCGAACAATCTTCGAAATATTAAACTTCCTTTTCTAGTGCAGCTACCATTCGTCCCACCAGCAGTCTTTTCTAATCGAGTCAGCAAGTTACGTACTGCAAAACGCAGTAACACGAAGAACCAAGACGGGCCAAACAATACTTGTACTGCTGCTCTTGACTCTAGTTACGAGTTCTTCTATATTTTTATTTTCCCATGCTACGTTTGCAGCTGCGCTAAAATTTTGTGAGACTAAGGTGTATTTCTTATTTGTTATACGTCTTTATAAAGAGTACTCGAAAGATAGCTCGGAAATAGTCCTTGGAATCCTTTCTGATTTTACGGAAACTTTGTAAGGAAAGATTTTTTTTAAATAATTATCAATAAATAGGACAGACCATTCGATTCTACATATATTCCACCATTCTATATTCAATTTAATTATTTTATTTCAGAATATTTTTACAGAAATAAGACCCTGATAATTAAACGAAGAAGAAAGAAACGAAAATAAATTAAAGAAATTAAAAAGATTTGAGTCCCCGACAGTTCACTAAAATATTCGAAACACTTTACGAAACAAGACGCATAACTTAAGGTAAATATTTGAAAATACTTTTATGGCCGCTGTAAGGCACAACTATAAAGATTATTTTTGCAAAATCTGAAGAATATCTGATAACATACGCAACAACTGTTTTTATTTTTAGATTATAATGTATTTCGGATTAATATCAATCCTAGTATATAATAATGCTGAAGGTGGTCTAACTACATATTATTACGTAATAGTTCAATAACAATTTTCTATTGAAATTTATTTTATATCGAAAAACTGTATCGTTATATTGCAGTTTTTTTATTACAAACATTCCATTATTTTCGCGATGTACTATACGGTATCTAGTAGACTATTTTTTAAATTTTCTATCCATACAACAAATGAAAGATTTCACTTACGGACAAGCATAAAAGAAAAGAATATTATTCCTAATTATTATTAGTACGAAGCACAAGGAAAGTTTTATCGTACAACTATGTTTGTTATAATTTTTCCAAGTTAAAACCAGTCGTCAAAAATTGCGACGCTTCGTTTCGTTAACAATGCGGTATAGACTGCATAAAAACTGAGTATTTGTTTATAGCAATATGCGAAAAAACTTCCCTAGCAGAGTGAATATCGTTATCAAACAATCAATTTAAAAATGGGGAACAAACATTACGATGAAACGTGCTTTTGGTTAGTAAAATATGTTGTTTCGGTAAAATCAGAATTAGAAAATGCTGCGCAATTGGAAAATTAGGTATCGACCCACGAACAAACCCTTCCTAGATCTGAACAATTCAATCGATGTAGCTTTTACTACATAAATGTGGAGAAATATCTGTTCAATCTCTATGGTTAATGCAGAGTATCTACTTCCAAAGCGTAACTAAATTAAACTCCAAAACTGAAACCCCGATTTTGAACTATAACTAAATAATGTCGTACAATAAATGTTATGTGGTGTTCTATAAAGAAGAATTGCTTTTTTATGGAAAAATGTCCGATTTAAATGGGAATATTGTTGAACGAGAAGACTCGTGAATCAAAGTATATCGATCATGGTATTGCGATTCGTACAAAATGTATAATTAAAAGAAGCTCCAAGTGTAATGTTTCGAAAACAGATAAACTACAACCTCTAATCGCGAGCGAACATTTAAATATTTCTCTTTTAAACGAAACTATCCAAATTTAATAATTTGAAACACTGATAGAATTATTATTTTTTTCACCCTGGTAGTTACATGTTTATCGCATGTATATTAAATTTTATTTAATCGATACGTCGTAATCGTAATCGTAAATCTATTAACGCGATTCTCGTGATTAGAGAGTGACAATCCGTCATGATTAAATCCGTCAATATAATGGGCTTTCTTGTATTTTCATACACTTAAAAATTACATTATTGAACGTTGATGATATTCCTATTGAACAAAAACAATACTCAAAGAACATTACCAAGAAAAATATAATGCGTGTATTAATTTGCCTTTGCTGGACAAAGGCTCGTCAAATAACTGTAATATATTGTGTGTGTATAAAAATTGAGGTATACTTTTAATAATGATGCGCTGACTTAATTTGTATAGTACAGTATAGTAAAATATTGTGTAGATTACCAGAGTGTAAGTAATGTCTGTTTCGTCGAATGATCATTATTAAAGTACCCTTAGAATATTCAGAGAAATGAATAAGTGCAAATAATTATGGCGGTTTCGTCAATATACGAATGTTGGAAAAGAAAATGAATTTACCAGATATACATGTTTCATTGAATATGACTGTTATGTACACGTGTTGTTACTTGTACGGAATAACGTTGACATAATCCTGATATTGTATTTATGGTTTCACCTTTCACAAAATTAATAAAACCTACAAAAATGTATCACGTGTCATAGATACTTTCTTTACGATGCTGGTAACGATCGAATAATTATTTGTATACGATTCAGACTAGGATCTTCTTTTCTTTTTCTAAGTTCTTTGATTAAACGTCGATCGAACCATTGTTTATGTTATGTTATGTTGTTATGTTTAGAATATTCGGAGCAGTGTCTGCGTGAAAAATGAATCGGCGGGAAATCGCAAGGCTACGTAGTAATGTATTTGACGAGATTTAGTCTGATTTGAAACGTAATGTACCGTAGGAGGTGATTTCGAGTAAGTACTCGAAGCGGTCAGGTTGTTCAGCAAGCCTCGTCGATGCTGGACCAGCAACATCGTCGCGCTAAGTCTCGCCGTGATCATGGTTCACCATTTATTTCCTCGACGGATGAAGTGAAAGCCATGATCGGAGCTGGTGTAGAATGTAAAGAAGTCGATGCGAATCGAGAGAGGGAAACCACTTTGGCGTCCAGTTACTCCAAGGCAAGCTGAAAGGAATGTCGAGCGCCGTGCATCGCGACACCAACGAGTTCTCGCACTGAGGCGTCTCTAATCAACCGTCAAACAACGTTCTTGTCAACAAAGCATCAATAGTGAGTAACAAAATCATCCCCTTCATCTTTCAACCTAGCACAAATCGATTCCTCCCGCGCTACCTCCAACGAGCTAGCCCGATACAGGATACCGAATCAAAGCTCTGTATCTTTATAAAAACAATACTTCTATACATACCGATTTTTCCACACATATTTCTGTTTACTAAAAATATTTTTACACATTTTTTCAGATCTAAACCGAGTGATCGTTATCGAGTTACGCGGTTACTCTTGCGTTGAACCACGTAAAAGAAAGTTTTCCGGGGTGCACGGCACAACCCAAGTAGTCATGGTCTTTTTCGAATCAAAGAAAAAGTAGCATTTTTTATAGAACATTTATTATTACACGATAACAATGAAAGTTTTCGTACGAGAAGTGTTTCTCGAGGTATCGTGCACCGCTAGTTTCAAAAATGGATTTCAAGTTTGGATGTCAGTTCGTTTCTAAATCGAGAAATTTACCGAAATTTCAATCAACCGGTTTTACTTTCGAGAGACTAGGAATGTCTATTTTCCAGCTAGAAGTCGAATCGTTTCTGGTACCTTTACATAATCGCCTTCCTCAGGTTCGTTTTATGGGGCAAGGAAGCGTACGTTTTCCCAGGTGATTTATCTTCGTTATTCCAGAACCAAACGATCTTTTCAAACGTTTGAGGTTTTTTTTCAAAGCGACTCTCTTCTTTTCGAGATCTAAAAAGATCGAAATTAACTTTCGTGGATTTGTACGATTGATTGGATCAATAGGATCTCTCTTGGGAAAAATAAATATTCCTTGAAATTATAGACGATAATTGTTAACAACGATCCTGATAAAAGCATCGCGGTATTGGCTCATTACTAATTTGTGATCATGTTTCTTCGTGAAATCTGTCGCTTTCATATTCGTTATACACCGGAGAAAGTCCCACTGTAATTACAGGAGAATATTTATTTAACGGTTTGCAAAAGCTTAGCAATACGTGTCCTTAAGCTTCGGTAGATTTTGACAAGAGAGATATTTCATACATAACTACATTTCCAGATACTTGATTAAACTTTTGTTCGACCGTTTACGTAAAGTTTATAAATATTTATAGTGGTTTCTTCACATTTGAATCTATTGTGTTTGAATAAAACAGGAAATTTTCTTGATACAGAAGTAAAGACATCCTGTTGCTGATTGCTTAAGGATATTGCAGACACGCGGGTTTTGTTTTGTCTTCCTGTAAAAGTATTTTAAAAGAATGAAAATGTCTGTAGAGCGATTAAAAAGTAATCGAAAGGAACTTTCATAGTATTTTGTAGTACAAATATAATAGTCGATAGAACAAAATGTACATTGTGCGACGATAATTATCACGCCAGGCTCAATTTACATATCTGCAAACGTGTTATTAAATGTTTTATACAACAACGCGGATGCCATAATAAAAATCAATTACGGTACTGTAATAAGCAAGTATGCATTTTCCGATCAAATAGTTTTATATAACGGCACTGAGGTAACAACTGTTAGTGGATGATCGTTCAACAACGGTAAACGTGTTATCGAAGATCTCCGTTAACGTGATCTTTTCCCCGTTACAAATTTGCATTTTGATTTTGTCAATTCGTTTTGGAACACTCGAAGAAATTTATAGTTAGGTGATCGGCAGAAAGTGTGTAAGAAAGAACGGAAAAGCTTATTTGCTTTGAGAGGCATTGCCGTGCAATTTATTCTTGAAATACTGCATGGATCATTAGCGATCACGTTTATGAATGCGTGCGCGTAAATGAATGATCGTATCGTTTATATTTGTCTCTGCTCGATAGAAAACTCATACCAATGCATCATCCTATATTCGTATAAGGAAATTTAGGACGCACAGACGCTTTTACTTTTCTTGTATTTCATTTATAGACTCTTTCCTCATACCTTGTTCTCTACTGCGATCTTAACGATCACTTTCTTTCAAAGTATTGCTTCGAACAATGAATCCAACACATTCGTCAAAATAATTACTGAAATCTTTGATGTCCTGTGCTCCAATTTTCCAAGACTTCCAAATGACGAGCTGCGTCTTTTTAGAACAGGATTCTACACATTGCGAAACCTTTTGATCGTGAAAGAACTGTTGCTTTTGAAAGTGAAAACGTTACGAAATCTGAAAAAGTAATGGGAACGATGTTAGTCGTTTGAATCTTCGGTTTCCTTTTTCCATTCCTCGGTGGTTTATAACGCAGGCTTTGGGAATGAAAAAAGGATACGTTTTATAAAATGTAATGTGTAAATATCGTTTGTTCGCGATCGTTGTAAGGAAAAGAGTAACGTAATAATTCTTGGCGGGTGTGCAGTTTCTTTTTGTTTCTTGTCGAGTCGCTTATCGTTGAATTTGAATGCGAAAATCAAGAACATGAGTTTCGTGTAAGGTTCTTAGCCGCGGAAGGTATAATCGCGGCTTACATATCTTTCTGCGTATCTATTTACTGTGCTCAACGAAGTCCAAGTGAAAGTACATCGCGATTTGCGCGAACGTGTGTACAGTTTTGCTAGCACGTGCTTACGTTTTTTCATTATAATTGGGGAATCGTTTACATTGCGTTACGTTACAGTACGCCAAGCCACGGGTTACCAAGTGAAACCTAAAGTCTTGAATTTAATCGAAATTAGCATTACGGAATATTTTTTTTTTTGCCAATTAACGTTTCTTTTACGCCGTTCGCCAAAGGTAAACCAGGGTACGCTGTTCTTTTTACCTTTTCTGGCTGCGTTTGCGAAACTTTACGGCCGATTAATTAATCCGAAAAGTGAACAGTACTATATCCTTCTTCCTAAAAATTCCTTCCATTATTCTACACAGAATTATTCATGTTTCTTATAATATTTGCCTAATTTTCATTCGAGAATTTTATGATCTTACGATGCAAATCAGAGATCCGAAAAGTTTTCGAGGAAAACACCATCTTGGGCAAAAAGCTATTTTATTTTCAAAGTAAATTGAGTCGAAGGCCAAAAGTTTGAGGTCTCCGTATTTACGAAACGTCGACGTTGCTCATAAATCTTGATTAAGGAACTGTGAAAGTCTTATATTATTTTTTTTTTTTTAAATATTTATAGCTCGGAATGGAAATCCTTTTTTGGGCGTCGTGTGAAATGCTTGGCCAAACAGTTCTACCAGTACCATAATGGCGCGTTCACCGAACTTGCCACTGAGGAATGTTGATTATCACGCGACGCCCAAAAAATGAATTGATTCTTACCAAGAAACATACTTTTTAGAAAGGAACTCCTACTAAACTATAGATTAAAAAATTTACTAACGCGTTTAAGCTCTCGATACGTAAATAAACCCCGTGAAAATGGCTTGTGCACGGTGTACGGTTTTCCAATTGAATTTTTTTCAAAGTCGAAAGTCGGTCGAAGCATGACGCGTGACAATGAGAAACTGCTGTATCCTTTTTTTTTTCTTTTTCGATGAAAAGTATCCCTGTTGCTCGCTTCAGCGGGTTTTCATTCGAGGGCATTGGTGATTGATCGGTAAATTGACATTCCACGGAATCGTTTGCTTTCTAAGCCGCTGCTGGCACGTCACGTGCGCCGCCTTGCAGCGCGGATATTTTTGTAGAAACACGTGCAGTTTACTCGTGACCACGATCCATTTACAAGGACTGCGTGCGGCACTTTGCGTGCAAAACGTTCACTGATCTCTTTACGAATGTTGCATTACCATCCTACACACAAACTCTAATTTATGTAATAGAATTTTAACACCATCGGTGCACAACACTCGGCCCCATTGTTATTTTACATCAGGAATTCTAAACTACGACCGTTCATACCCATATTACATTATAAAAATCCGAATTAAACTCTTTGTTTATATCTTGTATCGTTTCAGACAGAAAATGAAATTACATTCTCGATAAAGAATTTTTTTTCTAGCAACTGGCTAGGATATCGAGGGTATGTCTATTCACCAAAAATGATCGTAATTAACCCCTGCAATTGAAAATAATTTTTTTTGTACGATTTGAAATTTTTTTTTTTCGCCGGAAAAATGAGGCAGTACCCCCTGTCGATTTTTTTATAGAAATTCGTTTTTCATTTTTAACAAATTTGTTTGAGGCGCTACAGAAATTTTGTCTAATACTTTTTTGTAGGTACCCATGAGCTCTACTTCAGAAAAAAATTTAATTGCAATATATTCACTATTATAGGAATTATGGCTGTTTGAAAATTGAACCATTTTTATGGGGTTTTTCTCATTTTACGGAGTCAAGGGTCAACTTTTCGAATATTTTTACGATTTCTACATATTCTTGATTAAAATACGCGCCGTTTGCATTTTTGAAAATTAAAATCCGTCGATCCGTTCAGAAGTTATGACATTTTAAAGATTAGCATGACATTTTCGGGCAACATTTCTGGCCAGACATTACAGTTTCGATTAGGAATTTTTTTCTCGAAAGTGCGTAGGAATTCGAGGGTATGTCTAATGACCAAAAATGTTTGTGATTGACCCCTGCAATTGAAAATAATTTTTTTAAAACGATTCGAAATTTTTAATTTTGTCGAAAAATTTCACACCTTCTCGAATTTTTTTCTAGAAAGTGGATAGGATTTCGAGGGTATGTCTATTGACCAAACATGATTGTAATTGACCCCTGCAATTGAAAATAATTTTTTTAAAACGATTCGAAATTTTTAATTTTATCGAAAAATTTCACACCTTCTCGAATTTTTTTCTCGAAACTGGCTAGGATATCGAGGGTATGTCTATTGACCAAAAATGATTGTAATTGACCCCCGCAACCGAAAATAATTTTTCCAGAACGATTTAAAATTTTTTTTTCTGCCGAAAAATTTCAGCATTCTCTGTTGATTTTTCTTTAAAATTTGTTTTTGATTTTTAATAAACACACCCGTGGGTAATGCAGTAATACAATTTATTAATAAAAAATGAATTATATAAAATTCCTACGCTTTATTCGTCGTGAATTTTAACAAGAAAGGTTGAGAAACACTGTTAGACATTATCTAATCTTGCCAGCTCGTAGGTTGTTGACAGTGATTTTTGTAGACTCGACTGAAATGTGCAGGCTTGGTCTTACCAAGTGTTACGAGCCATTGCACTTGAAAAACTTACCGGAACGCCTACTTGCCTATGCAGATTTTTGCATTTTTAAAGAGCATGCTATCAAATGATATTTATTTGACGCATACTGTTTAGGAAAATATCTAACTATAATATCTGAATTGGACATTATTTTGGTAAACAATCGGTACGTTAAAATTTAGTACTTTACCTATGCAAAGAGTGAAAGGGTTTCCTACTTTCTCCTGCTTACTTGTGACTGAGGAAGAAAAGCGGAAGTAACAAATCTGATTAAACAACTATCCGATACACAAGTTCTCATCCAGTTCATTGTGCTTTGTATTTGTTATTGACAATTGTAAATGCTACTTTTCAAACTATGTACATTAGTAGTCACATCGTGAAATAATTCTTTTTTTTATAAAATTAAACAGTATCGTCACATAAATAATACACGTGTCACATTCTTGATATCATAATGAAAACATTTCAGGGTGAAATTGTACCGACGTACTCTGCATACGTATTAACCACTCCTACAAAATTGTAAACACACAATTGGATGCGTTTCACGATCCTTTGTGTTCATGCAAACTGATATGCATCACAATAGCTCGCATCGTGTCTACTATTCGCGTAGAAAAATTTATTCTTATGAATAAATATCCATAATTACATATAATAGAATGGATCAATGTCAGTTTGATTTTTTGTTGATCGCGCAGAAAATGATTCGTTTCTAACAAGATTAAATCTTAACTTGCAATCAGAGTTGGGCAAATTCGATCGATGAAACAAAGATTGTGAATATCAACGTGCGTAAAACCACGGAATTCAGAATGGGTTATCTAATCGTTAGATGTGAACTGGCTCTTGACAATTGGAAGATTCTCGGTAATTATTCTCGCAACAATCACATTCGCTGGGAACTACTTTCAAAGAATGATCGTTCGCGGGATAACATAGCGACTTCTTAATGTGAGAATCGGTGTTACAACCAGCCAAGTTTTCTTATCGAGTTACAATAGCACCATGAACATTTCATGAAAGGTTGTTCCTCACGCATTCCGGCGAACTTCTTTTTAATTCAGTTACCGTTGACACTGTTAGTTTGCGATTTGCCGAGTTCCGAAGATCGGATTCGCGACATTCTCTTGCAAAGCATGATTATTTACAATGTTCTCTACAAGATATCGACTATAGAACGCGTGCTTGTACGAGGACAAGAAGTCCTCGCGCGATACCAGTTGTTCATGCAAAAATATGTGTCCTCGGTTCAGAAATAAAAAAAGTGCTCGCAACAAAACGTTGCAGGCATTTTAACCGGCCATGATTCTTGACCTTGCTGACAGGCTAAATATTTGCACCGGTTTTAACCGTGAACTTGAAGGAACGAAGAAGATAAAGCTTCGCAGGTAGAAAGTTTGCAGATATTCGAAAAATGTTTCGTAAGAATTTAGCTAATCATTTTCCTGTCGCAAGATCTATTTCTTTAAGGCTTGGCACACAAAATTCAGGTTGGATCGTGAGACTGGATAATAATGGAGCCTCTTCTTCTGTAATATCAAAGCAGCTATAGGCAACGTAGATTTCTATGCGTTTCGAACGATCGACCTCAATGAGCAAACCTGATTTCACGTTTTATGTTGCGCACATTATTATTATTTACTCTTATTTTTTTCAATTCTCGCGTTCATTCTTTTCGTAAGGGCGCGTTAGATGAGTAAACCGCGATCTGTCTTGTAACTCGACCACATCCATCTCTTGTTAACCTTTCCTCCTGACATGGTAGATGTTACTATGCATGGGAAAGCGCTTTCCTAAGAATTCTCACAATCGCAGGACGTTTACTCGTAATTATAGTAAATATTACGAAGCTCCACGGAATTGTGCTTAACGCGTAATAGTCGATAGTAACGTGGACTGACAGTGAACTTGAAACAGTGAAACTAGTCGTACAGTGATTCCTTTGGTAAACAATAGCGAACGCTAGAAGGGTTAATAAAATCCTTGTTTTAATTTCGCGTGCAAAAAAGAGGGAAGTAAAAGATGTATCTTAAAAAAATAAAAGCAAGAAAGATATAAACAGCGGGTGTTGGAACCGGTCGATGGTCAACAGAATGACCATGATCTTGGATCTTGGCCAGAAATCCCGTTCTCCATTGATGACCGGTTTTAACATATTCGAGGAAGTGACAGTGTACATGCATACGTGCAGCGTACCACTGGCATTTATACACGGTGAAGCATTTGAAACGGGTCATCCGAGTAATTAATTTATTTTTAACGATAGAAGAAAGAGTTTCAAGCCGCTTGAAACAGTGGAAACGAATCGTATTTATGTGAAACGATGTTCCAAGAGGAAGTAAAAGAGGAGAATGGAAATTCCAAATTTTGTCGTGTTCGTAAACGCCCATGTAAATGTAAAAATTCCGCTTAAATTATAGTTTATCGATTGGAAAGACAGTTCGATACGAGTGGGCGCGTTCGTACGATCGTTAAGAATTATTAATTTTTAGCTGTGTAACCTTGAAAGAGACGCCAACGACCAGATGACGAGATGCATGAAATTCGTTATTATGCGGGTTCGTTCGATCAGTTGCTCGTGAATGTAAATTATCGTGTAACATCGTTTGAGCTTGTTGCATCAATGTTGTCAATTACTTTCTGTTTACCGCGGATATTCACTCGAACTCTTTTGTAGTAGATGATAGTTTGCGGATAGCATCCGTTAATGAGTTTCTCGTTCCACCGATGCGGAAAGTTTTACGCGGTTGGACGACATAAATCCAAGCTTTAAATTGCTCCAGGGAGATATGTGAACGCCTCGGGACACGACCGCTCACTTTTTCTTTGCGAAACGCATACTGCCGCTAGTGTTGCGCCAAACGAGGAAATGCAGGACATGCGACCGATTGAAACAGGCTACAGGTACATGGCTCCATTGAAATCCTTCCTCGAAGCACGCAGAATTTCATGAACTTTGATTACCAGCTTGGTCACTTCTTTCGTGTCACGGTGAAAGTGAAAGTTTCCTCAAGAATTTGATATCGTAAAGAAATTAGGTTCAAACCAAACACTCTTACACAGAACTCTGTTACCATGGTCAGCGATAAGATTTGGATGGCTTGGAAGGAACATGTTCAACACGACTGTTTCATTTTTTCAAATGTTTCTGTGTAACTAGCACTCGATCAAACAGTATTATCTCGCGATAAGCTCGACGAGACAGTGGACAGTATGTGGTTATCCTCGAGGACGTTCTCGAAGGACATAGAAGGACCGTTACACGCCACGATCCTTAACCACCTCGAACGCCAATGTCCGTCTTACAACTCTTTCCGTTTAGGTCGTGTCGAGCATCGATCATTTCGACGTACAGCTTTTTAAATAACATTCGTGTGAAGTAATTAGTACACCGTTTGAAGCGTCGAATGCCTCTAATTTTTACATAACAATTTGTGAACGAAAAGGTATGAAAAATGCGTATTAGCAGCTAATTAAATTGTCACGACCGACCAATATATCAATGTTCGATCACCGTTTGTGCAATATTCGGTTTCTTTAAACGTATTCTACTTGGTATGCGGTATTACGTTGACGTTGAGTCGTACTTGTGAGACCACTCCTTGCTGCAGACGTTGCGGAATGACTTCACTCGGTACTCACAATATAGTCCTTGAAGCATGACAAATAGAAATTTTGGTTTCTTTCGTGAACCCGTTTACTCAATAATTTGCGTTTTATTAACAGAACACGAATGTTTGTGGAAATATTGGGAAACTTTTACGAAATTAATAACTTGAACTCTGAACTCTTTCGCAACAGAGCGTTTAGCAATAATACGCGATATACATCGATAATTCGTAAACGATATTCAATTTTATTACACGAATGCATATTTAGACGAATTATTACTGCAGAAAACGATGATTAACTAGGAGAAAAATGCGAGTAATTGTATTATTGGAGCGTTTCGCGATAGTAACGCGCGATTCGAGGATTGCTCGCGCTTTTTACTACGAGCGTGCAGATTATATGAACTCCTTGCCGCAATATCTTGAGAGAATACGAGTGAAAGGAATGGGTTACGAACTCGCAGATACTTCTGCCAACCCAGTGGTTTTATCGACTTTTACCGAGCATGGCTTATTCCCTGTAAAAAGAAAAATGGAAGCAAATGTTAACGCGAAAATTCTCAAAAGAGAATTGGTAAATCGATTAAATTAAGAAGCAATCTAAATGAAAATCCAATTATACGAAGTTTACCAAGCAAATCTCTTATAAAAATCTGCCTGAAAATCTCTGTCTTACGTACAAGAAATTATTTTACTATATGTTGTTAATTTATTTGAAATGGTCGAGCTGATTTTTGCTTCGATGTAGTTCAGAGTATTTTTGTAAAATTATTCCAAAGACTTTTCGGTATTCCTGCGTTTAAAAAAACGTCGATGTCGCTTCAAGTTCAGCGAATCGATTTGAAATTAGGAATTAGAGTCATGCTTGGTAAGCAGATAGCCTGAAACGGTATCTCCTTTTACTATTGTTTCGTGCTAACCGATTACCAACGCTACTGTTATGCAATAATTTCGTTGGCTTCGTAACGGTGCGTGACTTTATACGTATCTATACCATTCATGCATTCCAAAGCAGCATTATTTTTATGCAACGATGTTTTTTAAAGAAACATTGTATGTACGCAAGATCAAATATTATGGATATCATTTTAAAAAGTAAAAAAAAAGTTTGAAACAGTTTTTTAAATCTTATATTTCGATCGCTGTATTTTGTTTCAGATAAAAAATTCATGTATTGACGAAGAATGAAATCAGACTGAACGCAATGATGTTGAAACATTTTATTATTGCCATATCTTTAATATATGGTGAGTATTCATAATTTTTTACGTTTCCACGTTGATTTTAATATTAATTAAATCGATGCAGATATTATGAAACAATATATTTGTTTACCGAGTGTATTGAAATTAATAAATACGTTTGGTACGAAACATATACTCGGTGCTTCTCTCGACACGAACGGTCGTGCGAATAATTATTGATGACGGTGTACGTGTTCTTCAAAAGGTTTCAGTATTGATGCCTAAGGCGTTTCTTTATTACCAAATGGCTACTCTTTCCCACACTTGCCACGTACCAGCCAGGCAGGTATACGTGTGTATGCGAGTACTATTTCTCTAAAGAAGTTTAATTTGTAAGCAACACCGCGCGCGTTTCGTTACAGCATCGTTTGGTTAAAAAAATCCTAACACGCCTCTCGTGTTCGAAATTAGCTTATGATTGAAATTTTAATTTTGTCGCGAACGCGCAAGCCTGAATCTTCGTAATACAATACGTTACATAAAGTTACGTTTTATAACGGTTATAAATTGTTTATGGGCAGGAAAACTAGCGTTGTTGAGGTATATGTGGTTTCACTTTTAGTTACAGAATGTACAGGCCAAGTTTACAAGAGTCGGCCGATCGAGACAGCTGCAGTAAACAAACCAGCGGTTGTAAACGATGATTTTATTACACAAACAGTTTACGGTTTCCTAGATTTCACCACCACCATCGGAAACACAGTGATGGTCTTCAGCCCACAAAGCGCGCCATCAGGTATAATTTAACGTTTAAGAGAAAATTCCTCCTCTTTAAAAAGTCTTTTTCAATCTAATGAACGTCAATCTTATACCGTCGCTGATCTCTTAACGTTACTAAAGACAGGAAATACCGAGCAATGCAATCTTTCAGTTACTTTTATAGTGCAGTTGATCTACCAAATACTTTGATTGATCATTAACGGTGTATTTCAGATGGTGAAAAAGGAAAGAAGAGCAGCGGTTCGATCATTCAGACGAAACCGAGCGAAACGAAGGAAAAAGCAGCTCTTGATATTCAGCCAAGCAAAACACACAAGACGAATCCAGGGGAAGAAACTAAAAAACAAGTTAAAGGATCGAAGGTTGTTGTGAATTCCGTGATCGAACAGAATATCATAAATTCCTCGGACGATAACGGATTGCGATCTCCAAAGAGTCAGGTGAGACAAATTAACGATGTTATTCAAGAATTACTAATAAATAAGGTTCGTGCTGCAACGCTCATCGAATTCGAAACTGACTATTCTAACTACGTAACCGTAAATAAAAATTTGAATTGATATATTTATAGGAATTGAACACTCGGGCACCTGTAATGACCAAGAGTCCTCCAGTGCACACGCAGGTGCAAATTAAAGCGAACGACGATAAGCCCGGTTTAAAGAACAATCTTGCGGAACCTGAATACGACTTCCTGTCAAAGCAACCCGCAGAAGTAATCGATGAAACGTTCAAGGTAAGACCTTGATCGAAGACATTAACAAATGCCGCTAAAGAGCTGATTTGGATGATTTTGCTCTCACAGTTGATCAATCTGAGACCCTCTTCGAAAATCCTTTCGAAACCAAGGCCCACAGCACGAAGAGAGAAAGAAAATCCAACTGGTCTCGTGACGAAACTCGGCGGAACTATCGTTAAGGATGGATTAACAACCGTTCACGAAACTAGCGTGATCGGTACCTACATAAATGGTAAATACGCTCAGGTGCTTCAAAGCTCTTCTAGGATTCTTCAAGGTACACCACCAATTCCTGAAGGCAAGATTCGTCCATCCAGTACTCAAAGAATCTTAAAAACTATCGGACCGCAGCAAGGAAAACTGAAACCGCAACTAGAACCAACGCCAACGAACCACCAAGAAGAGTCTTCGTTGCCTCTAGAAGTTCTCTTTAGCGCTCCAGCTGGTATTATACAGAATTTATTTAACTCCTAATGCGTGAAAACATTAAGAGTTTCTACGTTTTACTTTTAAATTGTCAGGTTCCACGGTACGAAGCACACGAAAGCATTCAATTCCGAATTCGGCGCGTCCGAAATTCCATAACAAAATTAACGAGAATGATAGCGGTGAAGTGCAGCAAGCAAAACCGCCCAAGCCTCGAATCAGTACCACATCAAGGCCAAGCTTTAAGTGAGTATCGATCATAATTAAAATATTTAACGTTTTTTTTACAACATGTAGTTATATCAATATTTGTATTTCTTCACAAGCTATAAGAATTTTTTATAAAAAAATGTCTATAAAAAATTCAAAAACTGACAAAATTATAGTGTCTTCGTAAAATCTTGAAACATTCGTAAACAGGAAAAAAAAACTTGTAGAGATAACGACTTGATTTGTGTTGGAGCAATAGGAAGCCATCAACTTCGTATCTGTGTCAAAATTGTAGGCTATCAGTCTGTTCATTCCCGAGATATTACGTCAGCTAGAGTGATTCTAGAAACTAGGTCAAACTGTAGCTCTTCTCTAAGCGAAGAAACAAACGTTTGATACAGAAAGAAACTGTACTGTAGAGACACACTCTGTACAGAGAATACTAAATGTTTGGAATTTCACAACAATCTTTTCAAGATAATCCTTTTTTGAATTTCGTACCAGAAATCGAAGTCCTCCAACAACTACGACCGAAGCACCTGTCACGCGTCGTCGCAGTAGTTTCAGGCCGAATAATCAACCAAGTTTGCCTTCGAAACAAAGCAATAAAAACAAAGTTGAGCAACAATCGGTTAATACTAACCCCTCGCCGAAACTGAAGTTGCCGAGAACGCAAGGTCGTTGGTCTTACAAAACAACCCCTAAACCAAGAGTCATAATTCGAAAGCAAGTCGACGATGACGAATTACGTTCTACGCCTGAAACTACTACTACCGAGGGTCCAATAAATCTCGATGACAGCAAAGCAACTGCAGCCTCTGTTTCGACTTCCACGACGACCGTGTCCACGTCGGGTCAAGCAGTCAACGCTCAAAGAAAGATCCAGGAAGTTGCTAGCGATATCGAACTGGATCCAAGCGAAAGCGAGGACGTGGCCAGTATCAGCGTTCAAGATCAACAGCATTCCGAACAGATATTACCCGTAGAAACGATCAACGTTGAGATCTCTACGGCCGCCGATAATAGTAACGCGTACTTTGAAATCGCCACCATTAAGTCACCGTACACTTTCCAGGTGAGAATTTAGAACTAAAGTAAGAGTACCTTCGAATAACAGTTTATCCAGAATCATCTTTAACACGACATCTTAAACATCTTTAGACATGGAAAACTAGCTGTAGCGGTGATGAACGGTAATTATTCTGTCGTTGTTCTTTTTAATTATAGGTTGGAACCTTGAGAAACACGCGCTACGTTACCGTAACTTCAACGGTAAAGAAATCGTTTTCGACGATAGATCCGTCTACTACGATATCGCCCACCGAACCTTTAACCGAAAATCTTCTGGCCAACACCGCAGCAGCTTACGAGACAACATTGCCACTTGATTCGGCCGTAGCAACCCTTCCAGCCATATCTCTAGAATCTGGCCAAGCTACGCCGCCTTTGGAAACTGTAACGGAAACATTCTCGACTACCCAAACCCTTCTGAAGACCCATCTGCTACCGGTGATACACGGTAATAATACAACCAAATTGACGCTTGTGCAAACGTACAATATCGCGCGTGTGGTCACCGCCACGAAGACTCTGCCGCCGATGGACATATACCAGTTCATTCCTAGCAAGGCATTAAACGAATTCAACTCGAAACTCGACGAAGCAGGAAGCGAGCTCCACTTAGAGTTGGACGTTGGGGACGAGGACAGAGACGACGATGATATTCCCAAAAGAGTAATAGCGCCAAGCAACGATATGGACACCGATTTGGAGCCCTTCAAATCCATATCGTCGTCAAAAGTAAAGTCAGAAACACCGAGCAGCAGTTCCGTTGAATCTCAGTTGACTCCCGATCAACTGGCCCTGTTGAAATATTTTGGACAACAGCAGCAACAAGTGATCACTACATCGCGGCCAGTCGTTGTCCTGGAGACGCTCTACGAATCTCACGTGATTCCGGTGGTGAACAACGGAAACACACTTTACTCGACGTTATCCAGGCCAGTCGGCACCGTGCCACGAACCTCTTATGAATACGGAACATCAACGATTGCACCAGTATTGCCGCCGCAATTACCACCGCAACTGCCGCCGCAATTACCACTATTCCCACAGCAGCCACATTTCACGGTGACGAGCGCTCCTCTGGTCACGCAAGTCCTGGCAACCGTGTCCGATTCTAAAATACTAAAATTGACCTTTGGAGCAAAGACGGCTTACACCACGTTGTTCTCTAGCCGTGTGGTACCAACGGAGGTCACAACCTATGTTACAACTACCGTACCTGTGCAGCCGAGCGTACCTTCTTATCCAGGTTACTATCCTCCTCCGGTCGGTTATCCACCTTTCCCTTTCGTAGGATAGATTCTCTTTTAGTTCATGTCAATCGTGTGAGATGCTCTTAATCTATCGAGGACAGAATGTCTTATTATAGGATGTTCTCCAAAAGCAATTAATTATGATAGATAACAGAAAATTGATCGTTGAATTACAGTTTTCGGTACGCACTTGGATTCCATTGGGTTTCAAATAAGCTTCTTTGCTATCCACTTTGGCATTTTAGTGTAATCTTATTTAACGTATTTAAAACGTAGTACTTATTGCTAGCATTAGTATTTAAGATACAAACATCTGTTCCGGAGCTTTGAGAGAACAGATGGCGAAGGAAAACATGATATTGGGAGTGCATAAATCTGACAAGTGCAAGTTAGGCATAATTGCAAAGCTCGATAGCGGTAAGTTCATTTTTTCATAAATTATTCATAAGTTTTACCAAGCAAAGATACGAATCGACGAGGAAATATTTTCTAAAAAAGTAGATCCAAGTCAATTTCATTCGACGGTAATTTAATTAACGCAACAACGAGATAAAAATATTAAACCCTTGATAAAAACACAACATTTTCAAGCTGTTATTAAACATTGAAATTTAATGTAAATCTTGTAAATAATCATTTCTTCATTTTGTTTTATTATGACTTTGCTAAAGCCTTTAAAGTATCGACGTTACTTCGAATTTGTCAAAAATTATTACAACACGTATATTTATTCGTATTTTATCAATAATTCATTTAATATTAAATTAACATTAATTAAGAAAACGCGCAACCATCCATAACTGTATTAAGTTCACTTGCATTTAATGGTAAATGCTTTGAAGCCCGATGATAGTTTTGTATTTTACGTTACGGTTAATAATACTTAACTGTATCGAAACGTACAATGACGTTCAGTGATATTCAAATGTTTAATTTGCTCATAATCTAAGACACTAGAAGCAAACAAGAATTTCCGGTTCAAGTTTACGAAGAGTTGTCTGTGAAATTGTTACATACAATTGCCTTGTGCTTGATAAAGATTGCAATCGGTCAACGAATAAATTATTGTAAATAAATTAATGACCATTATACAGGAATGTACGTATATTAAAAATTTTGTAAATAAAGTTTATAAAAATACTATTTTTTTTTATTATACGTAAAGATAATCTAATAAAAAAGGTATAGACATACATAACGAATCTTGCAAACGTTAAACAGGTACGTGTCGAGCTACAACGTGTATATAAAATCCGAATTTTCTCTGAACAATATGTCGTGTGTAAAGAACATTCTTTGATCAAAGAATTTCTTCGATTAGTTCGTTCGAAATATTGTATTAAAAAATTATAATATACGATACCTACACTTACACATCAAGATTAAAAAAGTAAGAAAGAAAGAGAAAGAAAGAAAGAATTACAGAAATAAATACTCTATGCATATTCTGTGAGTCTTCTTCAAAATATATTGTTACTTCGGCTATCGGTCCATTTTGCTGACTATTCAAGCATTCGAAATTTCCATTCGTAAAACGGATATATGTACTATGTTCTCGAATCTATCAAGAAATATAAATTAATTTTTATAATGCACGATGAAAAGATGAGCGAACGTAATAAACTCCTTAATGTTTCAATGTAATAGAGTTCTCTTCTTTTTTTAAAGCTCGCACAAGCACCAGAGTGAGGGCAGCTATTACTACCTGTAACATGAAATTTATTATCATTACTACTATATATTTATTATTTTAATCGACGAAATGATTCTAATAAATTTATAGTGCTGACATGGAACATGCATAAAGACAACGCCAGACCAGCGAGCCATCCTGATCTGCCTTCCAGGAACCACGAAACCTCTTCGACGCAGCCGTGAAAGAAGGCATTACCAGTAACTGTGTCTCTACACTCGTTAGGTAGCGGTTTTTTCATTTTCAAATAATCCATCGGTCCATCGGCACCACAACAACCGATCTATTTCAAAATCTTTCGATTAATTACGTGGTTGATACCATTTAAGCGTTGAATCGATATCGATCGATTACTAAACTTTACGCAACATAAAATACATTTTTCCTACAAGGAAAACTACTTTAATAGTGTGTATATCATCTTACGCTTTCTTGAATCAGTTGCAGAACAAACGTTGCTCTTTCATCGTGGTATTTATTAATAAGCGCCGTCATGGAACGCCGTATAAGCGGTTGAATTTTACTATCGTAAGTAGAATAATCCAAAAGTATCGACGTTCCTACCATGCCAAGAACGAAGCAAAATAATTGCAGACCTACGTACTAAACAAACATATATGGAATTGTTCAATGTGTATTATTTTTTCAAGACGTTCTTACATATCTACGTATTTTCTATATATTATTTTTATAAGTTTTAAGCTGATATCGTCATTATTCTGTTTCAGGTAAAATACTGCAAATGCGATCGAAGTAAAGGCGCGACTTTCTAAACCCGGAAATATAGCCCGGTCTTTTATACTTCGTTTCTCGCCCTTTAGACTAGCTTTTTAAAATGATTAATTAGATGAATAAAAATAGTAATGTAATATATTCCGCTTACAACGAAGAGCCCCAGGATATACTCCGTAAGAGTAACACCGCAACCAATGAATGTAATAATTATGATAAATATTGAAGCCGCAAGTAAGATGTAAATTCCAATGTAGAATTCATACATATCAAGGAATTCGACCCATTCTTGGAAACCTGGATCCAGCCTTAGCCACATGCACAATCCGAACATTGCGCTGCCGAGTAACTAGGTAATAACAAACGCGTAGAAAATTTAAACAAACCATTTGCAACATACTTTTACATTCATTTCTGTTTTAAAAAAATTTCATTGACATTGTTGGTGTAAAAGAATGTAATTCTTTAATAGTTGTAGTCTCGTATTCGTCACGCTGATAAACACTGATATGATTGATACGCTGTGATCTGACTCACATTGACTCGATTGTAATAAGAATGTATATTGCAATAAGAAGAGTATTCGTATTGTAATTTGCTTACAACACTAATTATTCATAGGATAAAAATTATCTTCTTGCTTAACTATTCGGCGATTCGATAATAAAATATCGCGAAAAGAATATAAATAATATATAAAAATTCTGCTTATAACTGATTCTGCTTATCCTTTGATAAGAGTTATTTGATTTAAAAAAAAAATAAATAAAAATCTATAGAGACGTTTACGTAAGTACTAATTCGTTTCAAATTCTTGCGTTTAAGTTCTGTCGTTTACCGAATACAATCGTATTTGTTTTCATTTTGTTCGCTCACCCATATAACGGCATTTAAGCAGAAAATGGTAAATTTTATACACTGAATTCGTTGCTCCAATTGGGCTCCGGAAGTTTTGGTAACCATTGCTTAACACTATCAGTTTCAACACTCGTATATACTAAATAAATTTGTAATTGTAGACACGATTAAATGTCTTTCTCTTTTTCGCAAGAATCACTCAATGGGATAGTACTTATTAAAACGTAGACACCGTAGTTATGGACGTATCCGGCGACGGATACCTGAAACCTCCACCTAGTATTCTCTTTATCATCAGCAAACATAAGATAACTGGATAAGAACGTCCTAGATAAAAAGACTGGTCATGTATGATTCATTTACATCAGAGAAAAGTATCATCAAAAATGCAGGTTTCGGGGGGAAAGTAGGAGTCGCTTGTTATGATTTTTTTAAAATCCATATCGTTCTTACATTATCACATAATAAGAATATAAATTAAAGAAACAAAAGGAACAAAAGGGATAGTCATAAAAATATAAAACTTGTGTAATAAAAATATATATTTATATAAAGCTGGTCATACAATAAACTAAATGAAGTATACATCGAGTATCTTAAAGAATTTTATTTTTGAAATATTGTATGTATAAAAAATGTGGCGATAGATTAAACGAAACAATTCTTTTCGCATTGGCCGAACTAAATTTTACAAGTTGCCCTCGTGTGGAAATATCGTTACAGATGTAGGATCTAAAATTAGATTTAGGGGGTCTAAACGTAAATACGCTGCTAGCACGTTGTCTTCCTAGTTAGAAAAGGACAGCTTTAACAAGATTTTTTTTTCTAAATATTTCGGTATTCCAAATTACCGACAGTACTTCAAATATACTGTCCCTCTTCTAACAGTGATTTCTTATATACGCTAAATAATTATAAATTGATATTTTGGTATATTTGTAACAAATTATTTATGTTTAAACAAACTACATTTGCTTCTTTCATACTCGAAAACATACTCTAGCTTCGCACGATTTACATTTGTTTTCGAGAAATGTAATCTTTAGTTTCGTCTTTTTTCTCTTTCCTTGTTTTCTCCATTTCTGGATTATTATTGCAATCTCCGGATAGTAATTTATGATACTCCGGGTTTTATACATATCATAATAAAGTAGTAACTCTGAATATGGAACAAAGGCGTTCCAGCGTCAGCATCAGAAATGGTATCTAAAACGAATATGTAGCTGGAAAGTGGGGATGCAGCATGAAGCAAGATATTAAAGCTTTGCTGATGTAGACATCGAGTAAGCTAAACGGGAACTTCTGGAATTTTGTTCGTCAGAATTACCGACATTTTTCATTTTCGAGATTGAAACAATTTCATTTTTTTACTGACTTTTGATACCCTTTACTCGTCTGGTGTTTACGTGAGTTATGCAAGAATTCATGCTTCTCCAAATTCTAATTGGTTTTTCTGTCTTGGCGACAGCGATCCCAAAGCCGGAAAACGAACACAAGACACGAGTCATAAATAAGGTTTGTTCTTAGTTTTAAAGTACTTGGAATTTTTCAATTCATGTGCGAAAAGACGTACGTGGTCGATCGTTGTAAAAATAAACATTACTACTACTTTTATAACGAAAATTCGAATCTTCTACGTATAACCTTGCTTAATACATTTAAATAATTTCATACACTGTTACAATACAGTATTAATATGACATAATACTAAGTGAAAATCTAAATTCTTTTTATTTTATCTTAGGAACCGAGCGAAGAGGAGCATTATATCGATACTCAACATAATGCAGCTTATGATCATGAAGCCTTTCTTGGCGAAGAAGCAAAAACTTTTGATCAACTTACCCCCGAAGAAAGTACACGAAGATTAGGAATAATAGTTGATAAAATAGACAAAGATAAAGATGGTTTTGTCACTGTAGAAGAACTTAAATCCTGGATATTATACACGCAACGGCGTTATATACGAAACAATGTCGACAGACAATGGAAATCTCATAATGTGGAGGGAAAAGAAAAACTTCCATGGACAGAGTACATGGCAATGATTTATGGAGACATGGATGAGCATGAAACAGAAAATCATGAAAAATCCAAAGACAATTCCTTTTCTTATGTAGCTATGCTTAAAAAGGATCGTAGGCGTTGGATAGCAGCAGATTTGGATAATGATGATGCTCTTACAAAAGAAGAGTTTACTGCCTTTCTTCATGCGGAAGAAGCAGATCATACAAAGGATATCGTAGTACTAGAAACTATGGAAGATATTGATAAAGACGAAGATGGCAAAATATCTCTTTCGGAGTATATTGGTATATATTTGATTTCTTCTTAAATTTAATATACACAAATGTTAATTAAAATATATTTTTTATTATAGGCGATATGTATGAAAGTACAGAAGGAGAAGAGGAACCAGAATGGGTGAAAAATGAGATAGAGCAGTTTTCTATGTATCGAGACAAGGATGGTGATGGTTTTCTGACCTTTGACGAGGTGGAAAATACTGAATTTTTTAAAAAAGAAAACATATTCTTTAACTCTAACTAAATTTTTTATTTTTCTATAGGTCAAAGCTTGGATTATTCCAGCTGACTTTGATCATGCAAAGGCTGAATCTAGACACTTAATATTTGAAGCAGACATGGATGGAGACCAAAAACTTACAAAGGAAGAAATATTAGAAAAATATGATATTTTTGTTGGTTCCCAAGCTACTGATTTTGGGGAAGCATTAACTAGGCATGATGAATTTTAATAAGCTTTCCTGCATATTTTTCAAATAATACTTTTATAAACAAATGCAAGAAATACGTTGGAGATGTCAAGAACAAAATGTATAAAACATTTATGAAAAATATTTATCTTTACTAGTAGGCTAAGAATCTCTTTATAATGGCTAATTTTTACTTACCTCATGACATTGCCTCTAAATGACATTATATCTTTTAAAAATGTAAATAAGTGTTCATTTTAATAAATTACAAATATTTTAAATGTCCTTAATTAAATAAAAAGCAGTTTGGTACCTTTGCATGTATTACAGCATGGTGACAATAAGTGTTTCTTTCTTTATAATACTATATTGTAAGTACACTATCAGATAAGTGATAGATTGATACGATGATGATTATTTTTATCAGATAAGCTGTGTTTCTAGAATGAGTTGATCGGATTCACTCATTGTTTCAAAATGAAGGAAATATATTTAAGTATATTTTTAAGTTTGTGCACGGTGTCTTTAGTATTTGGTAATTGTATTTAAAACATTTGAACTTTTCAACAAAATTGGGAGAAATCAAATTAAAAACATCTTTATTGTTTACTTTTTAGCAACTATAGATGAGGATAAACCATACTGTTTTCACTTTAGATGGGTACCACCGATGTACGATAATAGACCAGAGAAATATAATTGTACTATGTCTAAAGGTGTACCTTGTATCGAACCTCTAATCTCCACAAGTAAAATTCTATATATTTATCCTAAGATAATAAATTATTATTGATAATTAAAAATAATAAAAATTATATAAATTTCAGAGCTTCCACCAAATATGACTGAATTGTGGGATATGCGAAATGAGACCCTTTTATGTCCTTTAACGTCTGGAAATGTTTGTATAAAATATGTTTTTGAATACAATAATAATAGTAAGTATATTATTCTTAAATGACACAAAATGCAAAAAACAAATCCTAAAAAACTAAAACTGATTGCAGTCGTTAATATGTCCTTTTTTTGTGGAAAAATAATGGAAGATCAAGTGACGGCTATTACATCAGGATGCTATCAACAAAATGTAAGTAATTTTCTTTATATATTTCATTGTTAAAGAACTGTTGAATCTGATTTAAATAATTTACATATTTCTATAGGTGGGTGGTTACACGGTTGAAGCTTGTGCTTGTGAATCTAGAAGAGAACCTTGTAATGCATCGATAAAAACAAAATATTCTGTTATTTTAATGATTGTAAGTTTATTATTCATATTTACAAAATATAATTATTAATGATTATTCTTAAAAGTTATTGTATTTTATATATGTTTTATCATAAATGTAATTCTTGTATTTAGTATAACTAATATTTTATATGTAATATATTAATTTTTTTATATCTAATAGAAAATATGTACCTGTACACGACTTTATTTTTAATCTAGTTTTATTAAATTACTTATACTAAAAGGAAAAAACAAATACGAACGTAAGTGTGTATTTTAAACATTATTATCATATACAAAGAACAGGGAATTATAAACAAAATAAATACGCATTAAAAAAATCATTTAATAGTTAATATATGTATATGATTAATGATTAAAAATTGTATTGTACATAACAGTGTTAAAAGTAATTAGAAAAAAGTTATGAAGTGTTTATAAAATTAAAGTATTACTAATAAATTATAAAATTTTAATGAAATATAGAAGAGTATTTTAAAAATTAAACGCGACAAATACGCTGAACTAGTAATAACAAGTACGCGTTTCTAGTAAAAAGGTACGATGCTTTTATACTTTCCAAATTAATTCAAATATAATCGTGTCTAATTATTTTCAACGATATATGTAAGGAAACTTTAATATACGAGATATAAAAATTACTTAATGAGAAGTACATTAAGATCTTACATATCGAAGCCATAACGGTTCAGTAATTGGGCATATCCGTTTATCTAGGAACTTTTCACAACAGTATTATATATATGGATGTATGTATACAGAAAGAAAACTATTTATGTGATCCGTTTATGAATCTGATGGTAGTGCGGACCACGGACAAATACAGTGACTGATTTTGTATTAACCGCATGGTATATAGTTTAAAATTGCACATATCACTTAAGTATGATGTTCTTCATGCGATATATTAAAAAGCTGTTTGTTTTGAATACAATGTAAACGGATATTTAGCGGTGGTATACTTGCCGATGAATGTAAGTATTGCATCGTTACACCTGCTGTGAACTCACAGAGAAACATTTGTTTTAGGTTATTAAACTATATAAAATCAATTTTTATATTACCAACAGTCGAATTTGAACTACTTTACGTCAATATTACTTCTTTATTATACGAATTCTGTTACATTGTTTTCGTATTTAATTCGTAAATAATTTCAAGTTTCCTGTGTTCAAAAAAATTTCAATTGCAACATAGTTTATCCACATTAGTATGAGAAACTCTTATGTTTCGTAGAATCTACCTACTATCCTATGGGTCTACCACAAAATGCATATCTTTTATATCATAATACATGTCTTAAATAAAAATGTTTTTTTATAGAAATATACCGCAATATGGCAGAGCAACAACAGTCACCTCCTGGTTTTAAACGTATGTCTTTAGATAAAATTATCGAAGCTATGACTGCTGATTTGGAAAGTTCTAATGGTCATTATGTCCAATTTGGTGTAAATCCACAACAAGCTACATCTCATAATTGGGGAGATTATTCTTCGGGCCAAACAAGACACTATATTACTAGTCAAACTCCGCCGTCTAATCCACCTACAATGCAATCAATGACTCCAATGAGTACTCCTCTTTACATGCAAGATATGTCCAGTTACGACTCCACAACAGATTCAATTTATTTTCCATCACAGACAGTAAATCATTTAGGTATAAATGAAAATAATGATTTAATTGGTACAATAGATGTTGGTGGAGGCAATTATATTAATGTAATTTATGGAAATGCTTCACAAATCATGGCAGAACAATGCCAACTTTCAAATATAACATCATATAGAAATCAAAATATGATCGACCGAGAATATGGTCTATTTAATGATCGACACATTACAGTACCATCTGAGTTGCCAACTCAAAATTTCAATGGAAAACAGCTAATCGACAATTTAGTTGGCAATTGGGTACCAAACCAATCTGGTACTTACAGCCCCTTTGGTGGTTCTCCAAATGTAACACCGGTACCACAATCAAATGCAGATGTAAAAGAATCCGAAGAGCTTCCCAGATGTTCTACAGATTCTCAACATAGAAAGCCTCGTGTAGTAGCAGAAGTTAAACCTATGCGGCCTTCTTATTCCGATGTATTAACAAAATCTGCTCCAACACCTCCATCTCCATTAACAGTTCAATCCATAAAACCTAAACCCGAATCTATAAGTAAGAAGATCTCCAACAAAAATTCAAAGAACAAATCTAAATCTGCAGTATTGAAGAGACAATATTCATCCGGAAGCGATGATCATAATTCTCCAAAAATACAAGTACCACGAAAAGTTTTAGAAAAGAATAATTCAAATCTTCCAAGACGTTGGGTGTCGTTGGATAACCTTGGCTTGCAAACTGAATCCCATGAAATAAATACTTTTGATAGGTCTAATCAATTTGAAAAGAAAAAAATTTCAAAAACTCCCAAGAAGGCAGAAAAGGGAGAAACGCTTAATAATTCAAAAATTCAAAATAGTAACTCAAAATCTATTGGAAATTTTCTTAAACGACCTATACAAATAAATAACAATTTGAACACAATAAATACTTCTAGCCAAACCGTTTCTCCTGAAAAAATGGAAAAAAATCAACAAGTTGTAAATAAATCAAATAAAGAAGAGAAAAAAGTTACCAAGGAAAAGAATTGTAAACGTTTTCAAGCTGAAAAAGCACAGCAAATTAAGAAAGCTCAAAGAAATCGAAGAAGAGAGAATAGAGAATCTCCCGTGAAAGATTTGTGTAAAAATTTAAATAAGTATGCCAGTCGTTGGTGCAAAATTGGATTAAAAATATTTCATTGGTTGTTACACTTAGTGTCCGACGTAGTTAGTATGAGTGCTAATCTCATTATTCAACTGTAAGTAATATTTAATGCAACAGATGCATTTTACACGATTCAGTGATTTTAGAAATATGTTTAAATATTGTACATATTTGTTTTAGTTGTAAATGCGGATGGTATCATACTATACTATATTTAAAATACTCATGGATTTACATAGCTGTAACATTTTCAAAAATTCGTATTTTAAATGCTGTTGGCAAACAATTAGATAATTGGTTTGGAAATAGTAAATTTGCATTTTGGCGCAAAATAAAAGCTAAAAGTGAAGAAAAAGAAGAAAATAGTAACTGGATACGTGGTGGTCTTGAAACTAATATTGCATTACCTAGCACTGGTGAAGAAGCTATGAAGAGATTATTAGCTTGTAAAGGAAAAGATCCTTACAGTATACTTGGTGTAACACCAACGTGTTCAGACGATGATATTAAAAAGTATTATAAGAGACAAGCTTTTTTGGTGCATCCGGATAAAAATAATCAGCCTGGTGCAGAGGAGGCATTCAAAATACTTGTACATGCCTTTGATATAATTGGTGAACCGGTACTATTTTTATATTTATAATAATAATAAGATTGCGATGAAAGTTATTTTCTAAAGTTCTTTGTAAAAACCTTACATTTAATATTTTAGGAACGTAGACAAGCATTTGATCAAACTAGACAAGTAGAAGCAGCTTGGGGTGAATTGAGCGATTTACTCTCTCAACTTCACAGAAAGATGGAACAGGCAGCAAATACAATAAGGTGTACGAATTGTGGTTTGAGGCACAAAAGAATACCTACACAACGTCCTTGTTATGCAGCACGATTTTGTGCTCAATGTAAAATACGTCATAGTGCAAAAGAAGTAACTATTAAAATTGATTAGAAAGAAGGAACGAGTATTGAACTGTGCTTCTAAATAGATTATATTTTAAATAGGGAGACATCTGGGCAGAATCTCGTTTAATGGGTTTCCTTTGGCATTATTATGCATGCATGGAAGGAGCAGTATATGATGTCACTGATTGGGCAGCTTGTCAAGCTGGTAATTTAAAACATCTGAGAGCAAATACACATAGCGTACAGTACAGGATTGTCTTGGGCCAACGACCACCTTCACAAGCAGCCAATAGTGGTAAAAAACGTCAACAAATAGACCCAAATACGAGGTATTACTATTTTATAATTTCAATAAAATGCTTTATTTTTCTCATTAACAAATTGTTTTTATATCAAATAGCGAAGCAGATTTTGAAGACTTTTTAAATAATCTATACAATCACAGCAAGACCGGAACTTCAAGCGCACCAGGAGATCAAAACTCCTTTAGAGATTGTAAGCGACGTAAAGCTAAACGTAAGAAGTAAACAGATAATGGCAAGTTACTTCCTAATCTTTTAGTATCCTTCATGTATGATTATACAGTAATATACATACATACTTCTCTAATGAATTTTCATATTCTTTCTTTGAAACAAATATCGGTAATATTCAGTGATTTTAGCACAATATTGAAATTATATTAGACAAATTTTAATAAATATACATATACGTATATCACGGTAACGTATTTTTTGTCATAAAAGGTAACATTATTTCTATTTTTATTGTAACGACAAAAGTTTAGCATAGCAAAAATGTCGCAAAATAAAGCTTATTTAAGAAATGTGAGATGAAAATCTGCTTAATGTTAGGAGAATAATTTGAACGTAAATATTTTAAACATTGATTTACGTATACGTAAAAACTGCTTGTACTTTCCTAGAATAACAAAATATACATTTTAAATTTATTTAAAATATAAAAGTTCGTAATAGTACGGTTTATTAAATATAATAAAAAAAGAGGTGAAATGTATTGCAAATTACATTTAAAAGAAAAGGGGAATTAATACTAAATTAAAAGAAAAACTCTATGTAGAATGCAAGCCATTTTCATATTACATTCATAATATAGACTTTAATAATACAGATTGAGAATTGGATGAATAAAAAAAGTATTAAAAAAGTAAGAAGTTGAATGCTTATTGAAGCATAAACAACCTTTTAATTCACCCTGAATATAATACTCAAGAAATATTAATGTTATAGTAGTATTTTAACATAGCATGCAAAGTGAAATTACAATAAGTTGTTCCAAGGATATTTTTCTTTTTTTAATGAAACTGATAAGCAATGAAAAGAATTTAAAATCTGTGTATCTCAAAGCACTTGAAATAACGTGTCTGCTTTCAGTAAACTTTCAATGTAATAACCATGCAGTATAAATATATAAAAATTTTTTATTACATATATGAATTTTTCTATGTTCTAAATTTGTTCGGTTTTCGACTACAGTTAAAATAGTAGCCTACGCATGTAATTGATGTACATATATATTAACGAGATTATACGAGTAATAATCTGTAACTTCTTACATTGTATGTTTCTGCATCATCATTATTTACTATGAGTCATGATCTCTGAACATTTATAATTGGTAGCATATAAAAACTAAATGATTGGCGTATATGAAATAAGACTGATTTTTTTCTCTTTGTTATCCATAAGTTGTATACTAGATAGAAATGTTTAAAATACTCAATTTCGTGTGAATATTCTTTGACGTTTCAATAGAGATTTTTAGAATTTATTCTCTTAAAATTGCATACAAATGCTATAATTACTATTTAAATTTAAAGCTAAAAGTAATTATGATGTACAAATTTCATTCTGCATTATACAAGGTATGCTGCAAATAATATAAATACAGTTAACAAAAATAATGTTAAAGTATTTATAGAAATATATTAATCTGTATGTTATTAAAAAGTTTTATTTATACACTTTATTTGTATAATAAAAAAAAATTGTGCAATTCTTTGTATATGCAGATGAAATCATATGAATGTGTATTGAATGAGTTTTACAATAAAGATACACATTAGACATACAGCTTATAAATTTGAGTATAGATATAATAAAATATTTTCAGCCGATACCTTTATCTCTATTATATGAAGAAATTTAGAACTATGTCCGTGTGCTTGAGGATTCATAATAAAACGCTTTTAAATAACTTTCATGCACTTTTCATATGTTTGCTTAAAAAACTTTATTTCAATTAATCGAATTGGTACAACAAAATTAATGAAATTTAAACATCATTTACACTTATGTAGACAGAAAGTATAATGTAAAATGCTTATTTTAATAATAAATCTTATGAAGTCAGCTTTTTACATTTGTTAGATATGTAACATAAAAACATACATGAAAACTAAATATTATTCTAGTGCCCCTTCTAAAAATACAAGTGCATCAACATTATTTATCGCATTTGTTACATCTTGTTTTTGTATAGTCTTTTTCTTTTTCATCTGTACAGTATGTTTATAAGATTCTTTAGCTAGAGAATCTATAAATAATTCCTGGAATAAAAAGCAAAATTAATAAATATTGCATGGCACGAAATACGTACACTTAATTGTGTGACTGAATTGTTAGACAACAGAATTTTATCATATAATTCAGACAAAATGTAACCATTTCTAATTCATTGAATTACTTTACAATTTTTGTGTACAATGATACAATTATATTAGGTTAGTGCATATAAAATGTCATCTTTACATTGTTTTCAATAATTGAATTTTATACAAATCAAACTTGGGATATTTAATATACCATCAAGTGTTATAAAGTACAAACATACGAAAAATGACATTTCAAATATTCGAACTTAATATATGCACCTTACGATACTAATTACATTTAAAGATAAATCATTAACGAATTTATCATTTTTAACGATCGAATGTTTTATAATTAGTGTAATGTACAAAAAATGTAATAATACAAATGTAACTAATGTATAGTTCATAATTACCGTGGATTTAGCAATTAGGAAAACGGCTTCTTGGTTAACCATATTTACTTCGGGATCCATTTTTATAATTGTTTTTACCCGACTTAACGGTAACTTCACTAATTTTTCTTTTTGTTCTTCATCGGAACGGATATTATTCTCAATTTCTTCTTGAGAAGTTTCTTCACCGGTGCTAATATTACTGTCATTTAATTCTTTATCATTTGTACTTTGTTCGTTTTCAAAATTTGCCATATTTATATTGATCACGTTGAAGGAAATCGCGTCACGATTTATCGATAAAATATCGATTACGATTCGACTACTTAAAATACTATAACGTTAATATTACTAAATATATAACAAATATAATAAAATTAAATATTATTCATTGGAAGTGGCCACGTATAATGAAAGCAAGTGCTGGGAGAAAAATAGTGAAGTTATCGTTTATATATATAAATAATAACATAAATGAAACCTTTAAGTGGCGTGAAAAAGGACCTTTAAGAGCGATATATTCTGTTATAGGTACAGGTACAAGTTCGTTAGGAACGCATTTTCGATTACACCACAGAGTAACATACAGAAGCGACACTTCTATCGGAATTTTGAATCTTTGATGTTCTTTGAGGCAATATTGCCGATGTTAGTACTTGTTTGACATACAGGGAAGGCAAAAGTTTTCGCCCGACGAGTACCCTTTACATATAATTAGCATTGCTAATAAATGAAACACGAAATATAATTGAGCCCGCGCTATGTAAATTTACATGTGTGCACCCTCAAAATTTGGTTTCGCAAAAACTAGGAAGTGTCGCTTCTGTATATTATTCTGTGACTTTGTGCTATAGTGTGCCATTTTGAGAAACACAGTTGCCAATCTAAAGCTTTTAAGTACGACGGTAAATGCTTTTCAATTTCCACATGGACATCGGACTTTTATTTACGACTGGTAATTTGACAGTCGTTTCGAAATTTATGAAAATCTCTTGAAATATGGAAGAGAAATCTTTGAAAGGGCAGTTAACGGAAAATACAGGTTTTTAAACATAAACTACAATTTCAAAACATGGACATATAATTTATTATATTCGTTTTATTACAGACGTCAACCAAGATGAATTGATTATTCAACAACAAAGGCGAATCGAAAAAGAGGTTAATATTCACTTTCTGTCATTTTTAAAATCGATGTATTGCACATTTTCTTATCAATTAATAATCAGATTTTATTAGAAAATTACAAATTATTACTTTATATTGTTAACAACTGTTATTAATGTTCGTTCCTGTTTTGTTGTGTCCCGTTCTTCGGTAAACTTTATGTTTGTTAAAGCAGAGAATGTGCAATACAATTACACTACCTTAGAAAAGAAGATAATTCTAAAAATTGTTCCAAAGTGATTCTGTGATTATGTTGATTAATACAATGCGATATATAAATTCTTTATTCAAAAGAATAAGCAAAGTTATAGAACGGATCGACTGTTTTTCAGATTTCTGAATCTATCGCTCTAGTTGGAGAAAAAGAATCGATTAAGAGCTTGGAACGTGAATACACAGAAGACGATGTATATCTTTCTAAAACTAAAGTACTGGGTCAAAAGTATTCTTACATTAGAAGAACCAGGCCAGATGGAAATTGTTTTTTTAGAGCCTTTAGTTATGCATATTTAGAAAAACTAATTGGAAATAAAGATGAATATGAAAAATTTCGTGAATTTGCGTTAAAAAGTAAAGACAGTTTGGTAGCATTAGGTTTTCCCCAATTTACGGTCGAAGATTTTCACGATACGGTAAATACATGAGATATAAAAGTAATTTGTTAATTTCATTTTGAAGAATATATGTACCTGTAAGCTGTTAGAAAAAAATACTTGATTCTTTTTGGCATTATAGTTTATGGAAGTAATCGACAAAGTAGGAGGAGGTGCAGAATCAAGTTACATCGAACTACACAAACTTTTCAATGAACAGGGTTATTCCGATTATGTCGTTGTATATCTTAGATTAATTACATCTGGTCAATTACAACGCGAAGCTGATTTTTATCAACATTTTATAGAAGGAGAACGTACTATTTCAGAATTCTGCCATCAAGTGAGTACGATAAGCATTATCAACGCGATGTAATTTTCATTTTCATACAAAAATATTTACAATACTGTTATTAATAATATACATCTACCGATCTAATCAATTTTGTACGAACTATGGAAAAATATTGCGATACATTTTTGTAGGAAGTGGAACCAATGTACAAAGAATCTGATCACATTCACATTATAGCAATGAGTACTGCTTTAGGAACTGGAGTGCGAGTTCGTTACATGGATCGAGGTGCAGGAACCGAAGTAACTGCACATGACTTTCCCGATGGTGCCACTCCAGCGGTTCATTTATTATATCGTCCTGGTCATTATGACATTCTTTACCCTTGATAAATTTCGCACAACAACAATTTGGAAAGTCTCATTCATGACAAAGATTTATTATTTAACAAATTATATCTTACGTATGTACTAAAAATTTATAAAACTATTATTTGATGAAATATCGTGTAATAATGCAATTACAAACAATCAATTTAAATTTGATCATGTATACTATAAGAATATGAAATTTTATGTGAAAGAGAGTTATTTACTTATACATTTTATCTTCTAAAAAGGTACGCGTTTAAAGAAATTTTTGTCAATTGTAATAAATTGTTTTCCAATTCAAATTATAAGTTAATTATATAAAATAAATAATAAATAATTTAACAATAATTATAAACTGTTACATCTTATGTTTCTCAAATGTAAAGTACATTTTATGTAAATTTAAAATGAGAATGTAGCTGTAGAACTTAAATTTAAAATTTTATTTGGGTACATTTAGTCAAGACAGACACACAAATATTTCTTATTATTCTGATTCTTTTATTACTTAATAAGGATACAATATAAACCAGATATGCAGCAAATTATATATTTATCTCTGCATAGCACGTACTTGCTCCGTAACTTGTTCCAAAATTATGGAATTCCTACTCATGGAATCTATTTGACATTCTAAATGCGTAGCTATAAGAGCAAGTTTCGTCAAATTTGTTTCAGCGGTTTCTAAACTGTGTTCTTGCTGTGCAAAATTTTTAGCGCTGTGCATTAATATCTGTAAACACATCTTAATTAGAAAAGGAACCAAATTTTTTTATAGATACTATGTAAAATTTATGCAAGGTATTACTTCGCTGCTTTTTGAACCCCTCTGAATTTGTCTGGCAAGAGAAGCAATGTTATTAACATTAACTTGTACTCTATCTGCCAATCTCATTTTCGACTCGACGAACAAACTGCGAGCACTTGTACTTGAAGCTGAAGCCATACTGCAATTTCGTATAAATTTTAAATAAAAAACATTCCCGTTTCATAACCCTATTTCAATACAAATAAAATATAAATATTGTAACTTTAATAAAATGATTTAGAGTATAATTTGATATACTCTAACAAATACTTAATAGTACTATTTTATAAACACATACAAGATAGATCATGGCTGTTTTTAAATATGTTTTTCCAAACTATACGTACGTGTTTATTTAAAGGGAAATAATCAAAAGTAAAATCAGCTGATAGTTATTGGATAGTATATCTGAATTTCGAGCTACACATTTTTATATGCATTTCAAACAGTGATATCCATTTACTGGATCAGATAAGGGGACGGTTATCAATGTAATTAGATCGAGCACTAGGTACACAGGTGCACTCGTTCCATTTTTCTGCATGAAAATGGTATCGCCATCTAATATCGGGGATTCGTACTGCTAAAATCGTGCTAGGATCACAGAATGTAGGAGGAGGTATCACACTTTGGATGCCATCTAGTGGTGAAATCGTGTACCATCGCTCGACAAGTTTCAATGTTCCGCAACTAGATGGCGCCACAATAGAGACCACTTCAATAAATCGCAGCTGTCAATGAACTACGACTCGTTAATTTACTAATTACTCTTTTTCTGGGATTCATTCATGAACTTTTAGGGTTTAATAATATAGCTGAAACCCTTGGCAACATTCGAGGATACTTTTTATAGCCATAGCATGCGTTATTAAATAGTTATTAATCAATACCCGGAACTCTGCACACGTTTTCGAACTATTTAACGCGACACCTAAGGGATCTATCGCTAATAACTAATCAATTAGAGCAAGGAGCGGGGTAATATTGGTCCTAGAATGTGGCCAGGGATGTCCTCTAGGTTCCCTAATAGCGAAAATATGCGTATCATTGTTGAAAAGTTGATAATTCATCGATTAAAGGAGACGGTGATACAGCCGTGAATGTTCCGACTTCCGATATATGTTAATAACTATTTAATAACGTTTGCTATGGCTATAAAAAGTATCCCTGAAGGTTGCCAAGGGTCTATACTATATTCTTCAATTCCAAAAGTTCATATTTCATTCCCAGAAAAGGAGTTATTAATGAATAATCAAGGCTATGTATATCACGAGTAGGAGTTTTAGTTCGAAACCCTGATGTTAGATGGCGCCACTATATTTCGGCAAAAAAGTGACAAACGACAGTATCGCCATCTAATATCAGTGTTTCGAAGTCAAAAAATCGTCCCAGGATTACAGAATGATAGTGGAGGTATCCGGAGTACAGCTACCCCCACTCCTCCTCCTCCTGATATACATAGCCTTGATTATTCATTAATAACTCTCTTTCCAGGAACAAATTATGAACTTTTAGAATTGAAGAATGTAGTATAGACCCTTGGCAACATTCAAGGATAGTTTTTATAGCCCTGGCATGCGTTATTAAATAGTTATTAACAAATATCGGACGACGGAACATTCACGGCTGTATCACCGTCTCCTTTAATCGATGAATTATCAACTTTTCAACAGTAACACGCATATTTTGGCTATTAGGGAAGCTAGAGGACATCCCTAGCAACATTCAAGGACCAAGTTTACCTCGCTTCTTGCTCTAATTAATTAATTATTAACGATAGAACCCTGAGGTGTTGCGTTAAAAGGTTAGAAACTGTGTCCCGACTTCGGATAATTGTTAATAACTATTTAATAACGCATGCCATGGTTTGAAAAGGTATCCTCGAATCTTGGCAAAGGTCCATTCTACATTCTTCAATTCTAAAAGTTCATAAATGAATCCCAGAAAAGGCGTAATTAGTAAATTAATGAGCAGTAATTTATTAAACTTCGAAAACCTCATAGTTTGCTGTTTTCGCCACTAGTTGGCGCCACAATGCAAATCGCTGCTTTCAAGCAATCACTGCTTGTTAATTAACTAATTACGCCTTTTCTGGGATTAACAGATGACCTTTTAGAGTTTAAGAATATAGTATGAACCCTTGGCAAGATTTAAGGATACCGGTTCTAGCCATGGCATGCGTTATTAAATAGTTATTAACAATTATCGGAAGTCGGAACACTGTTTGTAACCGTTTAACGTGACATCTTAGGGATCTTTCGCTAATAACTAATTAATTAAAGCGTGGAGCGAGGTAAAATTGGTCCCAGAATGTGGCCAGGGATGTCCTCTAGGTTCCCTAATATCCAAAATATGCGTGTCATTGTTGAAAAGTTGATAATTCATCGATTAAAGGAGACGGTGATACAGCCGTGAATGTTCCGTTGTCAGATATTTGTTAATAACTATTTAATAACGCATGCCATGGTTATAAAAAGTATCCTTGAATGTTGCCAAGGGTCTATACTACATTCTTCAATTCTAAGAGTTAATAGTTTATAACCAGAAAAGGAGTTATTAATGAATAATCAAGGCTATGTATATCAGGAGGAGGAGGAGTGGGGGTAGCTGTACTCCGGATACCTCCACTAACATTCTGTGATCCTGGGACGATTTTTTGACTTCGAAACACTGATATTAGATGGCGATACTGTCGTTTGTCACTTTTTTGCCCAATATTGAAATAAATATCGCTTTCAGTAATTTGTTTATAACTTATTAATTACACGAAATAATGCATAGAGAAGTTGTTGACGACCTTAATTAGTTACGAATAATAATTAGAATGGTTTTAAATGATTATAATACTTAAGAATTTAAGAAATTAGGGAATTAAAGGGAAAGGTAGTGGAGAATGTTAATAAAAAGTATGGAAAATAAATGTATTGTGGCTTTAATGTTTTATTAATATAAATATAAGGAATGTCTTACACTTTTCAAACACTATTATACAGAAACACAACTCTTGTGATCGTGAAAACGCTTTTATAAATAAATTAAATCGTTGTGTAACAGATTTTGAACAATTCTATCTTCTAGTCTTATTCTAAAGTAAACAATAGAGTGCTTAGTAATTTAGATCACTTATAAATGCTTCACAATTAACGCCAAAGGTCCAAACTTGCCTAGAAAGAATCCTATTCCTGTCAGAAGACATCGCTGACCTAAGCCACAGGTTAAACTAATTAACGGACAGGAATAGGACTGTTTCTTGATAAGTTTGGACCTTTGGCGTTAATTGTGAAGCATTTACAAGTGATCTAAATTACTGAGTACTCTATTGTTGCATTAATAAATAAATTAAAATTAGTTTTCGATCGTAAATAATTGGGGCGCCATCTAGTGTGCAAACAGTGAATTATTTCTCGACAAACTTGGGCGTTTTATGGTAGATGTCGTCTTGATATATATATAGATATACAATCAATTAGGCAGAGTAGTGCCCATTTAAATGTCCGTGTTTGAGATAAGGGGCAAAGTAAACGGACAATTAAATGGGCAATAATGTGGTTCACTTATATTGATCACTACTGTGGTTATTACAATAATAATAAACTTTAGACACTGTTTATTAGATTGACGTACATATAGTCTCAAGTTAATCTGGCCACACTGCCCGTCCTTGGCTTAATAAACTAAGAAAACCGACTAGGGTGATTGCTTTGTTTTGTATTTTGTTTAGGTGGTTAGTAACCCAGACCTAACCTAACAACTAGTTACCAAGATATGACTCCTTATGACATGACCTAGCGTTAATCATAGTCGGCAGCGGGGTATGCGTTCTTTGAGGACTTTTACTTTACGATATTAAAAACGTGTTATTGGTTGCATTAATTAAATAACGAGTTAACGCGTTAGTATTTATTTAAAGATTGCGTTGACAGCGAATGTAAGGTGATTTTTTTACGTTAATGAACTTTATGTAATTGATTCGTGTGTTTATCGTCTTTCTAATTTACGTGTCATGAGCAAACGTGACTCGATGATTGAACCCTTTCAAAATATGTCTACGCTTGATGACGATGATTGTAATTGTACCACTACCGACAAGAGTATCAGAAACCTTTGCGTTAAAACGGATGGTTTAAAAATTATCGGCGAGTTTCAAAAATTGTACGAGGATCGTATCGAAAACGTTGATCAAGAATTCGAAAGTGAAATTGATCAAGTCTGCGTAAGTTTTATCGAACATTTTCTGTAAGATATAAAACTTTTTAAAACTTATGTATTCGCAATCGGAGAAAGCAAGAATCGTATTCCTAAACCTAACCTAATCGTAAACCTAACCCATGGTTTTGTCGTTACTTCAACTCTATGTATAACAAAATTGTTTATTTACTCAGCTATTTTATTATTTGTCTCATTTAATAGTATGTGGCTAATTTTTGATAATGTGATTTCTATAAATAAGAAATATTTTTTTTAAAGATGAAATTGGAAATTTCAAGAGAATGGATCAGGAATTTAAAAGAACAAAATATTATGTTAGTTCAAATAGTAGAAGATCTGGAGCAGGCTGCATTAAATAGAGTGAAATTATTAGAACAGAAATTAAAACAGTCGTCGATGATAGTATTTGATAGTACAATAAACATGTACGACACAGAAAAGGTAAGGTCTTTAAAGTTATTATAAAAAATGATTAAAATAAAAAGAGGTGCAAATCTAATACAATAAATAATCTATTATTATAGGATATAAATACGCTTTCAAATCGTATTAGCAATTTAGAAAAGGATAAAGAATATAAGCAACAAAAAATAGAATTTCTTCAAAGCGATATTAGAGGGTTACTGGAATTAATACGGCGTGCAGCACAAGAAAAGCATTGGAATTTAGAAGGGATAAAGTTCTTTGAAATTGAACCTAGCGATATACCTATTCCTATAGAGTAAGTTTTTGTTAGTATTTATATTAATCATGGCGTCATGGGAGAAACCATGGCTGGTCATATATGACCAATGTGGCAGTTAGTGCATCCGAGTAATTTTCTTTTTGTACTTTTACAGTTGTAGCTGTGACCAGGTAAATATAAATTTAAATGCTGATAAAAGATTTAAACTTAAAATAAAAATTAGTCATGGTCTATCAAATAAATCAGATTATTCATTAAATGGGAGTATTTTCGTAATGCATCCTCCCCATTTAAGACCGCTTTAATTAAACCTACTCTTTCCTTGGATCTATATAATTGATGTATATTGTTTATTTTATATTTTGATTTTCTACACTTTGGTAAACTTTGTCAAAAATACATTTTATGCAAAATAAATGGAAAGTGTATGAAATGGTTATACAAAGTATTGTTGTTTTTCTTATACTAGTTCTTATCAGATTAGATTGTACTATTTACAAACAGGGTTAATTTTAAATTATTTCTGCAATTCTGAAATTAGGAAGAGACAAATCAGAAATGTATACAGTCCTTAAAATTACAAATTGAACATTTTCACGAAAATGAAAAAGAAATGGCTGAGTAAGTATAAATAAAAGAAATTTTTAATATCTAGGACTTGTAGATATACTAAATTTCTTCTATTACTAATTGGGATTTCACATATTTTTTAGACATCAAACGAAATCGGAAGATGAAGTAACTCAACCTAACAAGAAATCAGAAACTAAGGAAGATGCTACTGATAAATATTGTACTCAATTTCAAAACTTTAGTGACAATCTCAAAAAACGTGCCAAGTTTGAGAATCAAATTTCAAATTTGGTTGTAGCAAATGACCAACAAACTTTTGACGTAAGTTGTTTCATTTATAATGGTATTTAAAGGAATTAGTTGTTCGCTATGTATTTGTATTTCTAGAATCAAGTAATATCATACTTGACTAAAGTAAAATCATGGATGGAACAAGAGAAAGAGGATGTTCTTAAATTAAAGGAAGAGCTAGAGAAGACTTTAGAAAAGTTATGCTCTGCTAAAGATCAAGTTGGTAACTTTAATATAATCTATGAAATAACTTATGACTGGGACTGGGATTTTAATTAATTGTAAAAATGCTGTAATTTGTCTGGAAAATTGGATAATTTGAATTTGTTCTTTTGAGAAACATTACCGAGTGTTACATATTTTTTAAACAAATAATGATATTTGTAATTTTTAATTGTACAGGAATGTCACAAAGTTAAGAATGAATTCAATAGGAACAATCTTTATGAACTGACTAAAAGTATTGACTATATAAACACAATGTGTTCAAAAAAAGAGACGTCGATCGCAAGTATTAATTCTATTATAGTACGTTCAGCTTTCTAAATATTTTCTGTAAAAACTAATTGTTCGTTCAAATATTATGTAATAAATTTTACTTTATTTTATTTTAGCTAAAATTGGAAAACAATAATTCACTTTACACGGAAAGTGTAAATTTATCGGTAAGTATTATTTTATGAAATTTAAACACAAATAGTGTGTATCTATATTATTTATTTTTTAGCAAACCATACACGTATTAAATAATTAAAAAATAATTCTTTTCCGTAAATCATAATCCATAAGTAATATTAATATATAAAGAAAATTTTTGTTTTAGTTAGATACAGATGTTAATCAACAATTTAAATTAATGGATTTATTTAGAACATACGCTATTGAAGCCCAGATCACTACAGAAGGCATCAAAGAAGAAATTGATATTGTAGTTTCCACTTTTAAGTCTAGACATCAAAAAGTAAGTTTCTATCAGAACATATTGTTAAATATTTATCTGTAACTTTTGTATTAATAATATAAAATGTTTGCAGTATACCGATTTAAATAAAGAGATCGTAAATGTACAAAATCAACTAATAAGAAGTCGGGAAAAAATAATCGAAACAATTGATAGATTGCAATTACAAGTAAGATTTATTAACTTTTATCGCGTTGATATCATTACTATATTCGCTAAATTCAATTTTGCGTTGAATGTAGGAAGACGAAAGAACAATGCATAATGAGAGAATTAGTTCCGGAAACATAAAGTTGAAGGATATTAAAAATGAAATAAATCATGCTCAGTCCCATTTATTAGGTCACATTACAGGAATGCAAACTAATATAAAGGTAACATTTTATTTGATCAATTTTATTACCATTATTATTATAATTTCATAACTGTTTTACGCATATTTAAATTTTAGGAAAGTATTGGATCCAATTATAAAGAAATGTGTATGTGCAATGAGTTGTTGCATTCAGTCATTGAGGAAATAGAACAAACATCAAACAGTCTACAAGCATTTCAAGCTCAAGTAAATTTCTTTTTGAATGATATATTGAAAATTGAGAATGAATAATAATATTAACACTTTTTAAGGGATGTTGCATCGCGTCAGATACGAAAGAACTAAAGAATCAGTTTTGCGAAATAGATTTATTTATACAAAAATTACAGCAAAAAATGGACGAAGCGGTAAGTACACTTATTATTAAAAGTGCAACAAAATATTATTTATTGATGTTAGTATTAAAAACACTTCATCGTTTGTAGCTATTAACGCATGACGTGGTAGAAACAACACTGTCCCAAAAGGAGCAAAAGTTAAGGAAACTAGAAAGAAAAGTTGATGCAATTCACTCAAAAATACAACACATATTGGAACAATTCATTTCCTCAAAGAATCAGGTAATTATCTTTTATTTTTGTTAAATTAAAGATATATATTTTCATTGATTTCATTGATATTAATTAATTTTATAACCAACGTTTAATAGGTATGTGACAATAATGTCACAGAACCACAACTATATACACAGGTATACATATATTAATTATATTGTCTTCTATAGTATCTGAATTTATTCAAATAAACACGCGCGTACATCTATTTAATTTGTATTATTTTTTTTGATCTTAGACTTTAAATGAAATACTGCAAATCAAACAAGATCTATACAGATTAAGAAAGGAACACGATGAATTAAAATACAAACTATCGCAAGTGAGAAAATTATTAAGGATAATTTTTATTGTATGTTAAATATATATATTCGTTTATGTATAATAAATTTTTTATAGAAATCACTTTATATAGAATGCAACGAAGACACATGTTTATGGAAATGCAGAATGTCCGATTTACAAGATCAAGTTAAAATATTACAACACGAGGTATATGTATAATAATAATGTAGTTTACTTTGTATTAAAAAAATAAGGAAACATTTATATACAGTTCTTTTACATGTTTTAGGCAAAGTGCAATCAAGAAATAAACGATTTTCTGAAGCAGAACATTAAATCGATAGAAGGGGAACTTAAAATTGTACAAGCAAAAGCACAGAACTATAAGCGATTGCATTCCGAAGATAATATAGAATTACAAAAAAAGATAATACAGTTAGAAAACACTGTAAATATCAATTAAACATAAAATGATATTACATTATATATTAGATAATTAATATATATTTAAATTTCAGTTGAAATTGCAAGAAGAAATTGAATATAATCTTCAACAACAACTAAACGATAGCAAATTAGAATTGAAGAAGTCCAAAGAAGTATTGAATTCTTTTGTAAGTTTAATTTACTATAAACGTTATTTTATTTGTATTCTTATTGTTTTTTGAATTTAATAAGGATAAAACTATTTAGTAGTATACCCTAATAAATTTATTAAATTTCCATAAATGAATAAGATAAATGCTCCAATTTGTTTTGTTAATATCTCTAATATTAATACTTGACACATTAAACATAAAGCATGCTGAACATAGTATCGAGGAAACACTACTCTACTGTGAATGTAATCAATTTCGACACGATACAATGGTAAATGTTTATAAATTTCTACATGTAAAATATAGTATATGTACAAGTAAACGCGATATGGTAAACTGATTTGTATTCTCAGATCATACCTCAGCTATTGAAAACATTACAAGATACTATGAGATCGACAAAAACTGGCCTTCAAGAGTTGAAAATTGAATTTACAAATTTGGTTCGTATTAATTTGTAAGTTTTGTAGTAATTACAATTTCCTTATTAATATTTCGTTTCAATTTCTATAGTTTCGTATTATGTTTATGGTGAAAATATAAATGCCCGTGAAAAGAAGAAGAATTGAAATTTTAAATTGTTTAAAAATAATTACATTTACAGATTGGTGAGGATCAGACTGATTCATGCTGCTCTGCAAAATCGATAATGGACAAATTACAAAAATACGAAGATGAATTAGAGAATTCTTTCCAAGAAATTGAAAAACTTAAAAATGCTTTATGTAAAAAGGATAAACTTGTAAGTGTAATTCATTTATAACTAATCCTGCTCGAAGGTTACATTTAAAAAAAAAAATTAATGATTATATGTATTTGTATGTGCAGTTGAAAGATATGGATCAAATTATTAAGATTCAAAAGGATTCTCTCGAGATGACACAAGCTGAGTTAAAGGAGCTTCATCAAAATTTACAAAAGAAGGTATGTTAGAAGTCATTTGATTTTTTTTATTATAGAAAAATATCATTTTGCAATAATAATAAGATTAACATGTTATTATGTATCGTATTCATTGTAAGTCGAAAATATGTCGTTTGATGTTATTTTATATATTATAAGCGTGTGTAGAATTTTGATGTTTATACGTATTGTTTAATGAAGACATTGTGAATCTAAAAAGCAAGAATTTTTAAATGTTAACAAGATATACTAAAGGTATGTGCATTATAAATATTGAAATCTTAACAACAAAATGTAAAATATACATTTCTAGATTGATAATCAGGATCAAATAATCTCTCACTATGAGAAAGAAAAACAAGAATTATTAAAACAGGTTTTTATTAACTTGATTAATTTCATTAAATACCTATTTTTCCATTAATTAATTAAAAGATTTCTCCTTTTTTAGAACGAGCTTCAAACTCAAACTATTTGGCACTTACAGAACACTGTTGTAAAAGTTAAAAGACGAGTAGATCAAATGGGATATAGTAATATGAGCGACGTGAGTGAACAGTGGTCTACGATTTCATCTTCCACATACAGTCATGGAAATGTGCATGATGTTTAAACTGTAATTTGTAATAGTGTGTGCAAATAATGTTTGAACCAATCTGCATAGAAAAAGATACATTCGCTGTAATATTTTCAAAAAGCAATATAATAACTTTCAGTACAATTTTAATAATCAGTATTAAAGAATCATTTTCACCTTTTATAATCCAAAACTTAACACAAGCGTTTAATTTTTTTTACTATGGGTTTTCCACACCGCATTCAAGATCAACATTGTTTTGACGAAGAACAAAGAGCGTCAAATTGATCTAGCATGAGTGATCTAATTGTTACTCTGGACATAAAAATATTTAAGCACGGCCTTCTGTATACTAATGGCTTTTTTACTAACACTTGTAATTCAAAGTATAGAGTGTATTTTTAACTAATAAGAGTTTACAATAAACAATATACAAAAGTAAAATTTGTATTTGAAACATTAATTAGGAAATATGTATTAATTTTCAAGAGTTATGTCAGAAAAACAATCGAGTGGGTTATTATTTACAGCTTGAAGAAAAATGTAAAACTATTCGTTTATTGACAGTGTGTGTGGAAGAAACTCAAAGTCAATACAATGAATGTTTTGCGGAGGTACGTTAGGTATATTTCTCTTCACAATTAGTGTTAATGCTAATACTCTTAAAATATGAATTTTTGATTAAGAGAAATCTTTATTTTTTTTATACAAAGGCTGTTAAACAAAACAAATTATTGGATCTACAGCGAGACATGATTTGTCATCTTCAGCAAAGGATTTGCTATTTGGAATATGCTAATTGTTTAACTATTACTTCTATCCCCGATACGCATTTTTCTATTCTAAGAACAATTCAGGTAGAGAAACCTGGAAAATTATCTTAGACAATAAAAGCCGTACAATCTTTGTTGTAGCTATTAAAATAAATTCATGTTAATGTTAACGTATTTTAAGTATTAGAAATAATATTCACTAATTGTTGCAAATATTTTTAGGAGCAGTTAGAAGCACATGTAAACGATATCCAAACTTTGAAGTACAAGGTATGATAGCATCATGAAAAATAAGGAAATCGTAATTTTTAACAACCAGTTTTATTAAACTAATATTACTTTTATTTTGTGTAGATAGATACTCTGGTACAGTTAAAATGCTCCTCAGAAAACAAATACTTAAACATGAAGAAGTTGTGGCAAGAAACAGAAGAAAAATTACAAGAACTAAAGTAATACAATATCTTAATTTACATATATTTTGAACAAGACAATTCTATAACTATGAAACATAATTTTTTAAATCATTTGTTTAGGAAATCGGTATCAAAACCAGAGCAGAAAAAGATTTATGAAGACAAAATGTGCCAGTGTAAAATAGAAGTCGGAGATAAAGTTTGTATCACCCAAGATACATTTAACTTTAATGAGTTAACATGTAATACTAAAGAACAAATTAAAAACTTGCCATATGGATACGAGTTACAGTCAGAAATAGACATTTTAACCAGAGAGAACGAAGATATGAAAAAACAATTACAAAAATGTAAATTAGATTTTGATATCATTGATAAAGAACTGAAAATAGAAAGAGAAAGCGATACTTATACTCAGCAGATTTCGTTTGAATTTCAAAAAATAAGAGACACAGAGTGTCGTTTGCGTTATGAAAATGAACAACTCAGGTCTGATATAAAGAACCAAGCAAAGAAGACGGAAAATTTATTAGAAAAGTTGCAACTCGTTAAAGAAAATGATGTAAAATTTGAGAAATTGTTTAAAAAATTAGAAGATAAACAGATGCAGGTATATATGAATAGATATATTCATGTATAATAAATAACAAAATATTGATAGTAATTAATTTCAATTTTCCTAGATTAATACTTTATACAATCAAATTACGAATAATGAAATTGTTATAAAAAAGCAATTTGACACCATTGAAGAACTTGAGAAAAAATTAGGTACAAAGGACAAAGAAGTTAAAGAGTATTTATCCGAGTTAAACGACGCTGAACAAGAGATGTCCGTATTGTACGATCGAATACAGTCTTTAAAAAGTATGCTAACAAGAAAATCAAATATCATGTCTAAGTTAGAAGCGGATTATGAAATGCTAAAAGTATGTAAATATCTATTATCAAGCAAATCATGAGTAGATATTTCTTAAGAAATTTTTGTTATTACAGAATGACAATTGTATTCTAAGAGCAGAGAACAATGCTTTTGAAAATAAAACAACAGAAGATGTTTGCCAATTGAAAGATATAGTGTGTATACCTGAGTAAACATAAATGTTACATATAGTTTTAAAATAGTACAAACGTTATTTTTTCTTTGATTGAAAATGTTAAAATATAATTGTGCCTCACTGAGAATAGATAGTAAAACTATATTTTTCTTATTATTTTCAGATTGAGAAAGAACAAGAGAAAACCAAGAAATTAGAAGAGTCAAAATGCTATTTAGTTCAACAGCTTCAAAAATGCATGGAACAGAATTGTATTCTTATTAAAGAAAAAGCTATGGTAGAAGAAAATAATAGTAAAATCATTTTAGAGGTTAAATGCTATTTTATTATTATTAAAAAAAAAGAAAAATATTTAATTGTGATATAAAAATAAATTGTGTTCATTATATAAATGAAAATTCTTTAATATATTTGAATTTATTTTAGTTACAAGAGACACATAAATCTATGTTAGAATTAAAAAAGAAATGCCAATTAAAAAATAAGTCTTTGGCCTGCATGTTAGCAGAATTAACGGAAACAGCCACGAGCAGATCAGAACTTTGTAATCAATCGCAATACGTTATTTCCTGTATTCGCATTTGGATGGAAGAGCAACGAGAATATTTAAATAATCTTAGCTCGAAATTGAAATCTTATCAACAACAACTATTGCAACTTGGATTTAAGAAAAAGTAAGTGTTCTCTCTCTCTCTTTCTCTCTCATTGTAATCTCAAATTATTTTTTCAGGGCTCTTTTACACGAAACAAAACGATTCAAACGTATTAATCATTTACTGACTCAAAGACTAAAAAGAATGCACAAATATGGTGGAAAAAGTGTTAAAAATAATTGCATAAGATGCCATGTAGTATCATCAATTGTAGCACAAAATGCAGGCTTAACAATTCCCACGAACTCGAAATATTCGCCTTTTGAAAAAGTTAGTACATTTTTATACATTTGTTATTATATAATAAAGTATTATTCCCAGTATAAAATGAAAGGTTCACAAGGTTTCGTTCTTGAAAAAAAAATGACTAAAATTCAGTAAAATTACATCCGACCCGATATTTTACACGTAATAATTTTAGTATTTATTTGTTAAAAATATGCTTCTTTTTTTAGTTTATTTTACTAATAAGAGAAGTATTAAAAATGCGCGTAATTCAATTTTTCAAGCTAACATTGTATTACAATTAAAATTATTTACAACACATTCTTTCATAAAATTTTACTTATAAACGAAGAAATAATATGTCATTATTCAGAAGTATTCTGTAAGATATAAATTTATTGTAGACATTTGATTTATTATCATGGAGAACCATTTCCTCTTTCTCATTGTACCATGATGAATTTTTAATACTTTTTTAATATTAGGAATTGCGCGTTTCGACACGTGGTAATGCTTGGTGGTTTCCAAAAATGAAGTACTTGATAAACGAACTACAGAAAGAGAATCTAGAATGCAATGAAAATTTTTGTAATGGAGAGAATACTGGAAGAACATTAGAAGAAAGTCACGATTGTGGTTATCAGTCATCTACTAGCAAATGAGCATTGTAGAGTATTTTGACCGATAACATTGAAACAATGAATTTTATTATTCTACTATATTAGACTTCTTTATCGCATTATTCTACGTTACAGATTTTTCTTATTGTACTTATTAATGTTACTGTTTGGTCTTACAGAATAAATGTACGTAGAATAGGTTTATTTATTTTGGGAAATACTTTCATCAATTTTTCCGAGCTAAATTTGCCTGATCCTGTAGATTTATAATTAAATGGTAATTTGTATGGCATAAAATGCGTAATAATATAAGATTCTGCATGCATATTTCGTGAAATGCTTCGAGTAGAAGACTACTTTCAGTCACAGTAAATACTTCTAGTTTCTTTGGAGAATCCTAAAATTATATATTCACATTTCTTAGTAAAATCTTAATGGTTCAATATTAATACTCTTCTAAGAATAAATACTTAATTTTCCTGTATTCTTTTATTCGACCAAGGAAAACGAAATAACGATATTTAACAATTAAAAATAATCGCGCGTATCAAATAATTATGACAATTAACAATTTTGATATATATAAATCGTTGCATTGATTAAGTTTGGAGATAATTCTTTCTTATTATTTTAATCATAAAAAAAATCATTGAACAATGATTTCTCACAGATAATAATGTCATAATTAGAAGATATAGAGGGTATTTTAAAAAGATGGGACAACCCACGCCTGATAATTTTGTTCCTTAGTCAATCACTGTTTTTTAAAAAAGCTTTAATACTTGTTATAATATTGAGAAGGTATAAAAAATACGAACCAATACGACGTACAGCAATATACTTTGATGAAAAAACTCATAAATTTCTTTAGCTGTCCACCATGGGTTCAAAAGGAAAAATAAATGCGTCAAGTATACGATTCCTAAAATTGCGGAAACGCCTTTTGCACTGAACGAACGAAGCCTAAAATATAATTAATATGTTTATAATTACATCCATTAATTGTAATAATGTACTTTTTAAATATTTATACATCATACCTGACGAACTTAAAAAATTCCCACAACTTTTTTAAAAGAATATCGTTGCGTTTCTTGTTACATTCCCTCGTGAATTTATTTTCTGTAAATAAGTGTTTTATACAGCTTTACAATTTGTTAACATTCTTAAATTTTGTTATGTACCAAATAGAGAAGGTATTCTGTCAAATATTGCCAATATATATACCTGGAGTTTGTGGCACAACATACTGCGATCCATTGTAGACAAGATTTGTTGGATAAATCCATGAGTTACATAAATCATTATAATTTACATTTTTTCCGATTTGAATTTCTAAAAAAGTTTTCTGAGAAATTATTCTTCGAATATCAGGCTCTATGTTCTCCCATTGGTTGAACAATTTAATGTCAAGTATCTTTTTTAAATGATTTTTAGCCTTGGCTATATTCTTCTTATCCTTCATGTTAAATTTAAAGAATTTTTAAGGCTTTCTGCTTCGATAGACTACGTATGTGGAAAACAAAACGATTGACTGAACATTGAAATTCACGGATCAAATTGAATCGATAATATCGAACACATGTGGTCATACTTTTGGTATGCACTTATAAGAAATGTATAATTTAACATCCGAACATGAATGTTTAAAAACGAATGATTTAGTTTGATTGAGAAGATAGGGAAGACTTTCCTAAATCGTTTTACATAAGAGATCATCCCCGTTTCAACTGTGTATAAATTACACGACACCGTGTATATTTTCACATATAAATACATTTGCTACAATTCTAATGACGCAAAACAATGTAAAATATCGAAATAAAATTAAGAAAATGTTTTGGCAGCACCCATATTATTAACCACATCGAACACTCGTTCATATTAAATAGACGATGTCTAAGATCAATTGCCAAAGTCTTATTTCAAAATGTTAACAACGAATACTTTTATTGACAGGAAGACTACTCGTTTATAAGCTTGAAGCGTGGATTCTGATTTCTGAAGCTTTAAGCTCTCTTCGATACGCAACTACGTATAATAGCGTTCAAGTACATTTGTCAGTTCGTAAATTAGATTTCATTGATTTTTAGTTTGTAAACGGTGTAAAATGGTCAGTAATATATTTCCGAAATATGAACACTGAGACAACCTTAAACTGCTAAAAATCGAAATCCATTACAATTACGTGTCGATTACGGTAGCTAATAAATTTCTTTTAAATAAAAACTAAGTGGACGTACATATAGTATTTGTTACTTAACATTAAACCCTACATATAAACAGACGGAAAACACAATAGTGCGACTAGCATTGAAAGCGCGCGACTATATGTAACTAACGCAAGTCTATGTAAATATATAGTTGGAAGCTCGAAGCTCGAAAGCTTCGCTTAACATAACAAAGTTCATACATTCGGTACGCAATTAATATTTAGGCCTTAAGTAGGAATCTGTCGTCAGGTAAATCGAATTTAAAGTTCCACGTCATAATAGAATTCACGATTTATATATTACATATTAAATACTTTACATAGGTGGTGTATCTATGTTTACGCATTTGTGTATATTTATAATATAATATGTGTATGTAATAATTACTCTCTATTCATTATAGAATTTCAAAAATGTGCTTCTACGCAACAAGTGATTTTTTTATCAATTAAATTGATCTGAGGTTCTTCTATCTGTACAAATTATTATTCATCTTTCATTTTGTTTTGTATTTTAAATATTTCAACAATGTTCTTCTAAAGTAATACAAAACAAACAATATCCTCGACAAAAAAGGAAAATCTATTTCTCATGTTGTACAGCTCAAGAGCCTTAATTATATTTTGCATCGAATAAATAAATAAATAAATAAATAAATAGGATTTTAAATTGTCGATTAAATGTCGCTGAGAACGTAGTCAGTGACATGTTTGAAACTCGTATGATACTTCTAAAATTGCAAGGTTTTGAACGCTATTAACAATACATGTATATTAGGGTGGACCTTATTTTTCGATCATTAAATTTTTTGGGACCCTCCCCCACCCTTAAAATTATGCCACTAAATGAGAAAATAAACTGTTTAAAATTTGAAATCGATCGGACGATTCAAAAACTGTTGTTGCAATACATTTTGGTACATTTTCCATTTGTCCAGTCGACTTCAAATTTTGCACATATTAATTTTTCCATCAATGACATAATTCTAGTGGATATCGCGTAAAAATCTCATAATGAAATTCTCACCAAATATAGCTAAGGTCTACCCTAATGTATATATCTATATGTATGTACTACCTCTCTAATTGTTTAGATTTATGCTCGAGTCCGATATTTAAATATTTCTTAAGTATAAAGTATTCATATGCTACCCTGTGCTTTAGAATTTATAAAAACGTTGAAAAGAGAGGAAGTTACATTTAATGTTATCAACAAAGTTTAAAAATACTATTGAAACTTTATAAAAGAATTTTCAAAGACATGACAATTTACATCTGAATTTTAAGAATACAGTTCAATTCAACATTTGTTTCTTGTGCAGGTAATGGGAACCTTATTCCAGAAGATAAAGAATGAGATATTCAAAATACGAAAAAGATAATTAATTAAAATTATCGTGTAATGATATATATTATTAATTGACTTAAAAAATATCTCTTACTTATGTATCTTTTAGAAAAATTCTCATCTCCTTTACACCAACCAAATTTATTGAACACATTGGCACTTAATTAATTGTACATTTTCAAATATATTTGGTACATATACTACCGTCCAAAAATTTAATCACCTTTTTAGCAAGATGGAAATAATAAAATTTAGGTGTGGCAGAAATAAAACACAAAGATCAGATATGAAACATGATACAGTGTTCTAAATTATTTGAACTCTTTAGAAATGTTGAACTTGAAATATGCATATTAAAATATTATTGAAATACATTACACTTGCGCGAACTAAGTGTATTTTATACTGAAGATGTATCAAGAGATTTTTGTTTAAAGCAAGAAATGTATTAACAAATACGTAAAACTTTTGGACGATAGCGTATAATTGTGTATACATATTTCCTTTTTTCCACCGAATTCGAAAGATATAGATGCATTTGCTGCATGCTTCGTGAATAAAGTGGATAGACCTTTTTAAAACGACGATATACTCTGGGAAACATGTAATATTTTGTAGAATAATATTGTAACGACAATTTGATCGTGTTTAGACAAATACTGCCAAATGTACTTTCTGCCTTCAATCTCAGGTATCATATATTCTATATTTAAATTGCCTTGCTGACTACATCGAGGCTTCGTTTAAAGCTTTCACTGTTTCCTCCTATCTACTTTACTTCGGATCCCGTCCGACAAGATTTGATATTTGAGAGACTCGTTATCATAATAATATTTAAACTACATAACTATTGCAAACATTATAATTTCTTACTTTACATAGCTATTTTTCCACGTAAGAGAATTTTATGAAATCTATGTATGTGCGGCATAGAAGAAAAATGGCACCAGTCTTAGGATCGCTGAACCGATTTTTCTTATACATTATAAAATAATAAAACAGTATTAAAAGTGCAAAATGTATAGGAATAGATCTATACAATCTGTAAAATCATATCAAAGTGATATGAAAACATGTTAAAAAATTCATTAGTATAGTAAATCGATGTTAATGTTAGTAACTATTAATTGATGTTAAAAACTGTTAACTCCGACAAGTTATATTTAAAAATGCAAGTTGTATAAAGTATCCATCCAAATAGTCGTGTTGAAAAATTGATAAATTTGAAAAAGAAAAATAGAAATCAGTACATATCTTTATCACAATCAGATACATAACTGCTGAGCAATATAAATGTAAATTATTCGGAAGCGTGATTGTGTTTAATTCATTGTTTCCTACTACATACTACCAAAATTATTCGTATTACCTACTATATCTTCTTAATCAATTAAAATGCACTTCGTGCATGTTACTTTCTAACTGTCGTATCTTTTGATTACGATCTTACTTTCTCCTCGATCATAAATTAAGTGACTGATTTGTTTCGCATTAAATGCGATGTAAAATATAAAAATAAAACAAAAGAAATTAAATAACACTGTTTGTTGAGTAATTTTGATGAAGCTTGTGCGCTCTTATTTTCCTTAAGTGCGCCAATATAAACAACGATAGCTTTCAACTAATGAAAAATAGTTGGTCCATTTTATACAAATAAATGCTGTGTAGAATGGAAAATGTAAAACCATTAATGCTACTTGTGTTACCCTATACATTCCGTCGGAAATCGTATTACACGTTAGTTGGCGGATCCATTGCGCAAATGATAGATTTCATTACGCTAGCAGCAGCTAATGATGCATAGGGTTGCCATTCCTTAATACGAGAACCATCTTTATAATCAGAAATACCTCGGATAACTGCAAAACTTTCACGGCAATTGCCCAAAATACTTTCAACGACAGCGTCCATTTCCGCGTCAAAGGCGAGGGCTCCAAAACGAGCCGCAAATTTCTGCCTAAGTTGATCATCGCGCGCGATATGTCTACCAGATGCAACTGGTGCCAAGTGAATTCGAGGACAGCCATCCATTCTGTAAAATCAACGCAATAGTGATTAGTTCTTAATTTATAAAAATCTTTTAGCCATATTAAGGAATGATTGCCTTTTGTTCGTAGCATCTAAAGGTGCGATAGGATGTGCCACTTCAATAACATCTCTTTCCCCAATAGCCATGTACAACTTATCAGACTCTGGCGGAGGTGCTTTAAAATCGTGTTCCGTTTGGTTACTTAGAATATCTAAACCTTCTTTCAAATACGCTTGCCATGGAGGATTAGTCTCATTTTCCGACTAGATCACAAAATTTGCAAATTATCATTCCATTTTTCTATTCAATTTTATAAAGTGAAACTAATTTACCTGTTCTTTAAGATTGGCAGCAATTTCTTGAAGACATAAATTTGATGGACAATATTCTTTGGTTTCAAAATGGTAATCACCGCTTTTGTTCGCCTTTACGCTTTCACAATATACATAAATGTATTTCTTGTTAAGAGGAATAGGATATGAAATAACTACATCACCAAGTCGTACGTGTTTGTTATAATCTGTGTAATGAGGTACTCCTCCTCCAATTCCAATTAGAAAAACGAAATCTACTTTTTGAAATGTACCTAAATAATATATTAAATATTTAGATGGAATATTTATTATAAATTAATTTAATAATTCAACAAATTTTGAGTATTACCTAATAATCTAGTAGTTGTATTTCCTGCTGCAGTCATTGCTTCTCTCGTATGACCTACAGTTGGCAATTTTGTGCATACAATTCTATGTGCACCAATGTTGCCTAACGTATAAACGTTTGATTCTCCTATAACAAAAAATAATTGCACCTTCCATCATACGTATTTTGTGGATTTATATTAGACATTTTGAAATGTGTGTATGATACATGTGCACTGTGCTGCTATAGACAGACTGATATCGAACCTGTGTTATATGTGAATAAATTGGTCAAAAAGAAATCATTCCATACAGATGCAATTATGCCCAGTATCTGTTATCAGATACATAATTAAATTAATCAATTAAAAACTTATTAGAACATTAAATAATTGAAGTTTCTTAAAAAGTGACAAGTTGCGAGCATAATTTAGTTGCAATTAATAAATAACAAAACTTATTATGCTACTTTGTGTAAAAATACGTAAGTTTATGTAACATTGTTGCAACATTTCAAATGAAAAGTGAATTAAATAAAGTACTAATAACGGATAACAATAATACAAATATATATATATCATAACTAACTGAATTTTGGTAAATATTTTTAATAAAATAAACAATAATTACAAAAGATTAATATCAGTCATAAATAAAAAAAAAAGGACAAAATGATATAGCACGTCTCTCACAGAAACAAAACAAACAAAGAACCCATGAAAACGAAAACAATTTGTGAATGATTTTAAACCAAGCCCCTTCAATATTTATGCGCAATAAATATTAATTTAATTTATTCCTGAAAAAGTGAATATTTAAACATGAGGACATGACACATGAGGTGATATTTTGAATTTGATGTATGATATTCATTACAAAATATCAAAATATGATTTCTGTCATATAAAAAACAATATTCTAAGAAAAATGTCTCTTAATATATGCTTTATGTAGCACAATGGCTCTGCGACATTTCTTGGATACAAGCAATTGGCAAGCTATAACATTAACGTGACATTAAAATGGAATAGAAGCTATATTACAAACTACTTTACCAAAACGGCATATCACTCGCGGTACTCCATTTGTTGCATCTGATGAGTTTGCCGTACCTAAAGTTTCACGCGTAGTGAAATATACGTATATTTGTAACACATTCTATACTTTTACCATCGATTCGTACGATATTAAAATTAATATAGCTGTTCAACCATTGTTTATATGTGCAATTATTTTATAATTACATTAAATTATATACTTAACATAAATGCCACATGAAACTATTATTAGTAAGAAGGGAAACCCTCTCACTTTCTTTTGTATCTCCTTCTGTTCCGAAGTTATTTCATGCAGCATTTATTTAGAAACACCCTGCATATACATATACTATATATTTACTGTCCCTTTTGTATAACTGTATATAATCAATACAGATTAATATACATACAGGGGTGATAGAAAAAGTAGGTAATTATGCGATGTTGAAGAAGATGTATCTTACCAACAGTAGTATAACGAACAAAGGTTTCCCTGTTTTCTATCATTGAATCAACTGCAAGCTTCTCACAATATTGTGCCGTAATAATTGCTATAGTAGGTTGTTTTGCACTTGCCATTGTTGGCATTTGTTTTACGACCTACGAACAGATAATAAAATATATTACCAGCATTAAATATTGAAATGGTTTATTACAGTAAGAAAGACATAATATTTAAATGAAATTTACTTGAATCTGTGTATCTTGATGTACAACTCTTGTGAAAGCTCCATGTTCCATTGCTTTGACGACACCCTTCTCTTGTAATTCTTTTAATTTTGTTTCTATAGCAGAAGGATCCCATCCATATTCTCTGCAATTAAAATTAACATAACGTTCAAATATTGGTTCCTTTGGTGAAAAATAAATTAAGAAACGTATAATAGAAATTTTACTTTGATAAATCAATGACTGTTACTGGATTTGGATAAGCAGATTCAATTAATTCTAACACTTTTTCCAGTGTTAGTTCAATCACCTGACCCATGACTGTTTCATCTGTAGATACTGTTAAACAGAATAATGAAACATTAAAATATCGCATTATCGTACTACATAAATGTGTAAAGTGTATAACTGATCAGCATTAAGTGAATTTTGTGCAATTAGTCTTGTAATAAAAACGGTATATTGATGAATAAATAACTACGATTTGGGAATGCCAAATATGCATCTACCATATTAAGAACAGTGAAAAGCTATTTGTAGTTCAGTAGGACATAGTTCTTACTATTAATTCCTTTTGTGAAATTACTAACATAAAAATGAAGTCTACACATTATACATATATGGCAGTAAGTAATCACAAGTATAAGGTGAATGGTGCTTTATATGGATGTTATTGTTGTTTTAAATAGTAAAACAGTAGAAATATAGCACTAATTTAAAGGCACATTAGGCCCCTTTATTTTTTGTCGTCTAAATGATTTAATTTAAATCTACACTAAAGCCTTGAATTTTATAAAATAAAAAATGTCTTTATCAACTTGTTAATAGTCATGCACTTGCATTACTAGTACAATATCACTTGTAGATTAAATTACTACAAATTTCTATTTTAGTTGTTTGCTGAAATGAACGTTAGAAAATAATACAAATTTATTATTTTGTATTATTATGTAATGCAAAAACTAAGGAACAGATCGTGTTAAATCAATGTAGTTATGGTTACCACTTTATTGTGTGAAGCAGTTGAAAATACAGGGTGTTCGGCCACCCCTGGGAAAAATTTTAATGGGAGATTCTAGAGGCCAAAATAAGACGAAAATCAAGAATACTAATTTGTTGATTGAGGTTTCGTTAAAAAGTTAATAAAAATTACTAATAAAATTTGTCCACCAACACGAATTTTTTTCTCGAAACCGCGTAGGATTTTGGGGGTATATCTATTCACCAAAAATGATTGTAATTGACCCCTGCAACCGAAAATAATTTTTTCAGAATGATTTGAAATTTTTTAATCTAATTTTTTAATGACTTTTTAATGAAACTTCAATCGACAAATTAGTATTCTTGATTTTCGTCTTATTTCGGCCTTTAGAATTTCCCATTAAAATTTTTCCCAGAGGTGGCCGAACATCCTGTATATCTATCTACCGGTCAACATAATAACTATTTATTATTACATTCTTTTCTAATGTACTATACTTTACATATTACTCAATTTATTTTCAAATCTTTCTCTTAAAATAAAATGAAAGCACAATAAATCTATACACATAATAGTTATACAGGAAAGTAAATTTTCTAGTCAAATTTTTGACCGGCAAATATTAAATAATTATTATCTTTATGTAATAGATTTCACATTTAAAAAATCACATAAAGATAATAAAAATGCAATAAAATAAGCAACTTTTCATTCTCTCCAACCTGATTTCCAATTAATTCTCTTACATGGAGTAAGTGTGAACAGTATATGACCAGTATTAGCTGTGAATAAGAGAGATGAAAACAAAAGGTTTATTTCATACAACCATTTAGAAGAATACGTATTTACATGAAAGTGTAAATAAATAGAATGGTCTGTACAAATCTTATGTGTGCATTTTCCTTTAGTTTTGGTTGTAATATGCACCAAAGATGCATTGCTTCAATATCTTTCAATAAAGAACCATTTAGTTCAATAGGTCTAATCAAATAAATCTTGATGTTACTCCCTACTTGACAGCAGATTCATTAAAATAAGAGATAAATTATGGAAATTACAAACTAACTGGATGTATATAAGAATTCTATATTCAAGTATAATTTTCCAATATCAGAATTAAAAATTGAACACAGAATAAATGATTTATATATTACTTTTTTAATATGTACTTAATTGTCGAATATTAAGTATCTACTAGATTTCTTAAAAGACAACATTTATTTGATTAAGATTACAAAAAGAAGAATATTTCACTTACATGGTCTTGCTGGCAGAGTAATTGGTTCCTCCAACTGTTTTAATTCCACTTCTATCTTTTTAATACTAGGATACTTGTGCAACATTAGCTTCATTAGTTTCTTTATAAATCCAACATAATCTGTAAAAATATTATATGTCTACTAAAACAATTATTACATTAAAGTGACTATTAAGGACAAGTAAAATTATGAAATATAATCTTAAGTTTATATTAATTATTATTAATAAACAAAGGGATCTCATTTTTTTACAATTATATCAATGAATATTCTTTTTAGTGACTTACCTCGTGGAAATTCTTGTGGACTAACTAATTCTCTAAAGAATTCTTGTGCTACACTTGGATGTTCAGTCTCTAAAAGTGTATCTATGAACCAAAATTGGAGAGTTCTGGATTCTTGGGTATGTTTCCCAGTTTGACCACTCACCAAAAATACTCTAAATTGTAAGCAAAGATGTGCTGGATGAAGTTCACCATTTGTAACTATATACAAAATATAACATTACTTTTTGTTTATATTAACAATATTTTAATATTAGAATCATTTAAAATAAGTGCATGTGTTTGTAAATATATATACCATTAATAGCTTGTTTGTTAATAACTATCCCTTTGTGGTCTCCTCCAGCAATATGAACATTGTTTTCATTCTCATTTTCTGCTGATGACTCAAGAGCCTGTCTTTCTATTATGAGTGTGGTGGAGTTTGCAGTCTTACATTTGGGTGTCATGACAATGTGCTCTGACAAATGAAAACAAAAGTAAAATATAAGTAGAACCAACTAACACTTTGCAATTATGTTGAAAAAATGTAGAACTACATTGTTCATTGTTTTCTCTCGATAATTAAAAATACTGTTTCAAAAATAATTTGAATTTGACACATGTTTGGACAGCAATCAGCTGTTGGCATAAAATATTCATGTAACACAATTAATTGAATTTTACTTTTAAGGAAATCTAGTTGAATTTTCACATTCACCTGTTTTATCACCCATTTTGACCGTTGTTCGTTTTATCTTGTTCCCACGGTAACTGTTTCTTCTTTTTATCTCAATAAAAAAATTACTGAAATCGAATACAAATAAAACATGAACTCGTAAGTAACCGTTTATCTAACGATGAATAATCACAGATGACTGCGCGACTTCTTAACCGACTTCTTTATTGTCCCACCACAGTTCGATGCTCGCGCCTGTCAAATTTAATGTTCTATATAACATATAACATCGTTACTCTCTTTAGTTAACATTTCCCCTTACGAATACAATAAAGATAATCTTCAAACGACAATGCATAATTAAAAAACAGATGAAGTTCGTTCACACGAAAGATTGGTGATCGACTTCAGCACTTGTTATCGTAGAAATAATTATCGATCGAACTGGTGACACATGGCACCGCCCTACGCCATATCTGTAGATACTTAAGTATGACGTGTTATTTTAATTACGTCATCTCTGTTTCCGAAAATTCAATGATACATCATATCATAACTCATAATTGCTAGATTATGAGTTATGTATCCACGACTGTATAGGGTTATTCTTATAAAATTATCAATGTGACTATTTAAAAAAAAATTTCAATACGTATTAAAAACTTATTTATACAATGAATGCGTAGTTCAAAGAGAACTTACTTTTTAAATAAAATTATTGAAAAAATGTAAAGATCAACTTTGTTTTTTTGTTTTAATATTATTATTTTACTTTTTAGGAATATACCGAAGACCGTTTCTGCCAAAGATTCTGGGGCCAGTTACAGTTCTCTCACCAAAAGATAAGTAGCCTTCTTTACTCCATGGCCGAATCTTTCAGAACAAAGTCCTGGTTCTTTAGTAGTGCAATGGTGGATCGCCTGCCTCTTCCAAACTTTCCATGCATTCTTTTAACCTTTGGCCTTTGGCCTTTGTCTGCCAGCGGTTCCGTACATTTGCATTCAGGTTATCGCTCCTCCTATAATTATCAAATTACGTTTGCTCACGTTCAGTCATTATCTCTAATACCTAGTATCGTATTTCTCTTTGTACTAAAAGTTTATCAGTCGTTTTCTCTTTGTCTCTCGTATGTGTCGCTTAATAAAAGCCGAAACGTTCTACATACTGATTTCTTTCGCTTATAATATTCCGTTTAGCTGATAAAAAGAGAAACAGATTAATTGTAAAACATTTAACGGTCGTACTTAACAAGTTCGCATCTGCACGCGGATGAATATCTTTCTTGTTCACATTCATTCGTTCTTGTTCCTCGTAACGGATTTCTTGGAAATCATTTCCCGCTACAATTGTCCGGATTTGGTTTCGACCACAGGCGCTGAAGCGGGCATTATTGTAACTAAATACAAAGCAGAATGTTCCGTGTTTTCATTGGTAGAATTCGCGTGACAATCTCATTGTACCAATCAGAAATCAGAACAGACCGTATTTAGCTCCCTCTATACATTTGTCTGTGGATGTGAATTATTTGCGCCAATCGTACGGTAAAATCCAAGTTTGATCACGTAGACTTCCCCGGTTTCGATACGCATTATCTTCTTTTTAGTATCGTGGCGTGGTTACGAAGTTAACCAGTTCTTTATAAGAATTCGTAAACGTAGTATCGACTTTAGTGAAATATTATTTTCATTATAAATTACATCTGTGCTGTATATGAATTTTATTATCATTGCTGCACTTATTTGAAGTAATTTTATTAGCAATCATTGTTCTACAATTGAAACCAAGCTAATATAACCGTAAGTATTTACACATAATGAATCAGGTTCATACGTAATTGTTGGAGAAAATTCTTTGTGGCCTATGTTATTCATTATATAAATTAAAATGTATTGAATATTGAAGCGAAATAAAGTATTTTACATTTATTCGGATATTTAATATGAAATTAATATTGAATATTGATTAGTCAAAATCAAAGATAATAACACTAAGCAACAAATGAAACTGTGTGCATACTCTAGAGGTCGTACCAACACAAGTGTACAAAAGTGAAAACATAAATAAAAATAAATGGACTATTAACAGTAGTTTAAAAAAAAAATCATAAATATTAAATATTATAACTCCCCCTTTAAAAAAATCAAAATAATATTGTATCTTGAGGATATATTTCTTATCTTATCATTATAAATTTAATGATAAGTAGTATAGGTAAATGTCTTTGTAAAAGATTATTGTTTGATAATTATCCTTTATTACAATTATAGACTTTTAATTCTTTACATCAAGAATATAAATGTAGATAAATATCCAACGAGTTCTATGCGAAGACATAATTTTTGGAGAAAGAAGACATCATGAATAATAATAAGAATGAAGGTAAAGAAATTTCTTCCTTAAACGATTTAATATTATAAGACACAATAACATTTCTTTGTATCGTTTTTGTTTGATGCTGCTGATATGCAACACTATAGTTCTGAAACTGAATTATGAGCAACAGGTTGCATATAATGAACTACAGGAATTGCTCGAGAAAAAGCAGATTATCTTAATTGATGCTCCAAGCGGAACTGGTAAAACTTTTATGTTGTCTATTTTGGCAGCGTCATATTATAATTACAATCGGAACATAATAGCACCAGTACAGTTTATTACTTTCACACGAAATCAGGCTAGCAAAATTTTGTTAAAAAAATTTGATGCGTATACTTATGTATCTTATAGTATGCGTAACTTTCGTTTGTCATATCATTTTGTGCCTAATATGTTCCAAAAAAATGATAATATCGTTGGAGTACTTTATCAGCTAATTACATATGCCAAAAGCTACGTTCATGTCGCTAATCTTGTAAAAGTGATTATTTTGGATACATACACTATAGCCTCACCGCTGCTGTTAATTTTGCTGTGTATAGTATCGTTCAAAAACAATATAAAATTAATTTTTTCTGGAGATAAAATGCAGCCTGGTGCTGTTCCCTCTTGTGCACTCTACAACAAAAACAATTCATACATTATAGATATACTTAGTGATGACAGAATAGACATATTAAGCCCAAACATGCGGTCATCTGACAACAACTTTACACGTAAACTATCACGTTTTCGTGAAAAGTTTGAGGACTACAAGTCTGAAAGCGATGTTCCTTTTTATTTCAATTTGCGATATTTACTATACTGCCTTTTTCGATCGAAATATTTCACTGAAGAGCGTTTTGATACTGTTTACATGGCTCAGTATCATTATGACATTACGCTTCGTTCGTATCGTTTAATAGAACACTTGAAATCTATTAAAAAAGACTACGTTGTAGAACCATTTTATCTAAGTAACGGTAAAATTATACCTATGGAAAACAATAAGAAAAATAAATTTTTACCTGGTTTACTTTTGGTAAAAGATTGCCAATATGTACATATAAACGAAAGTGGCGAGCACAACATTGTTCGTCTGGAAGAAATGATCTATAAAGACTACAAGTTGCACTCTCTTGTTGTTCGTTCCATAAACGACAAATATTCTAGTTCAGAGATAGTTGAACGTTGTAATCTTTGTCATTATCAAATTCTACCTTCATATCGTGAGTGGTTACTGGATCGTGCTGGTTCTTCACAAACCTTACGGCAATTCCCTTTGTACATATATTCGTTGACGTACCACTCAAGTATAGGACGTACAATCAGGAACGAGGTAGAATTTAATACCACTACTAATGTAGTAGGTCAGTCTGTTACTGCTAACGCAGTTTACGTTGGTCTTTGCTGTATGACTGAAGAATCTAACATACATAAAATCCATGCTGGAGACGATCTTCTAAGCTTTGTGGTGACAGAATATATGGAAAATGAACGAAACGATAAAGAATTTTATTACCGTTGTCCGCCAAATAAAGATAGCGATCAAATTCTGGAATACGTTTCTCTAGCAGGCAGAAACGAATTCATAGATCAAATTAATTGGTGCACTGTGACTTCTACAAAATCTTTCGAAAAGAAACCATGTGTCACTTACTTACGTATACAACGTAACAAGTATAAAAAACCAAAAGAAGAAAAGAAAGAAACATTGTTAATGGAAGCTGCAAAATTTGTTAAGTGTAATAAAAATGTGATTCTCGATATAATTAAAGCAATACCTAATGAACATTCCAGTGAAGCTGGGAAAAAGAAAAAAACAACGGAAAATCACAAAGAATCTATACCTGAAAAAGATTCCAGTAAAGCTAAGAAAAAGAAAAAGAAAACGAAAACGACAGTGGAGGATTACAAAAACTCAGAGGCATATATTTTGTTAAAAAATACATATGATGATTGGGTTTCTGGTAACAAAAAAAATGAAGAATAAGTTTTAGATTACCTCTAACATTATTAATATTAACTTTGTGAACGTGTTTTGATAACAGCTGCGAAAATATCTAATAAAAGATATATGGTCCAATTTAGAAAATTAAACATAACTATCATAAGGCTGACTAAAGTCAATGCAAGATTATATACCGATCATTACAATGGATCCTCAATATCGTACATTTGTTTGAAACATTTTTCTATATCATGCATAGTTTTTGAGATACTTCTACGTTTTTAAATAAAACGAACACCTTATGTATTATTATTATTTTACTTTTTATTGCTATTTAAAGCACAGTGATAGTTTTATTTAGTAGTTTATATGTTTTTTAAATAACTTTTATTATATGTTTTGTATAATTCTGTGAATGAGAAATTTAATAATACATATATTTTATTTAAATCCTCTAATTTGTTTTCGAAATCTTTTGTAGTCTCTACGTTAAAGTGGCATACCCTGTATAGAATTTGCTTTTTTTATTATACAGTGTCTAAAGATTATTATTATTATAATAACTACAGTAGTATCCACATAAGTGACTGCATTTTTGTCCACTTAATTGTCCGTTTAGTATGCTCTTTATCCTGGGCGTGGACATTTAAATGGGCATTAATCTACCTAATTAACTGTATATCTATATACATGTGTCAAGACGACATCTACCACAAAACGCCCAAGTTTGTCGAGAAATAATTCACTTTTTGCACACTAGATGGCGTCCCAATTATTTACGATCGAAAACTAATTTCAATTTATTTATTAATGCAACAATAGGGTACTCAGTAATTTAGATCACTTGTAAATGCTCCACAATTAACGCCTAAGGTCCAAACTTGCCTAGAAACAATCCTATTCCTGTCAGAAGACATCGCTGACCTAAGACACAGGCAAGTCATTAACGGGCAGGAATAGGACTATTTTTAGGTAAATTTGGACCTTTGGCGTTAATTGTGAAGCATTTACAAGTGATCTAAATTACTGAGTACTCTATTGTTGCATTAATAAATAAATTAAAATTAGTTTTCGATCATAAATAATTGGGGCGCCATCTAGTGTGCAAAACGTGAATTATTTCTCGACAAACTTGGGCGTTTTATGGTAGATGTCGTCTTGATATATATATAGATATACAGATATACAGTGAATTACATAGTTATTATAATAATAATAAGTTTTAGACACTGTTTATTAATTAAATTGACGTTCATATAGTCTCAAGTTAATGTGTATTATGCTTGACACGATGACACGATGCCTTACATGAAAACCAGGTTGATCATTTAATGGTTATGTTAAACATGTATAAATTATTGCACGTTATTAATAAAAAGATTTAACTTCCTCAGGTTCGAGATTTTATCTTTAGCTTAGTTTCAATGTAAAAGAACTGATATTTACGTGCATATTAACATGCAGGTTACTTCAGTTGTCCAACGCCGAGTATATGACCCAGTGATGCCAGAAAAGCACCGTCGGGTGCACACTCACAGATACGCGTACGTGAGCTCGTGGAGTTTCGGAAAGACGACAAAGGCAAACTGACGAATGCCCTCTTTCTCGATTCTCCCACTTCCTCTTTCTCCCACAGAACTGAAATCCGACCACCAGTCAACGGCATACGATTTGGATTCTCGATTGCCCAGGCATTTTTACTTTCCGACCTATGTAGGCGCACATAAGCAAAGTACCCATAATGAAAAAAAAATTTTGTAAAATTTATTTTACGGAAATGCACGTTTTAAGACCTCCTGATTATATTTTAATTATTGAAAAAAAAGAAATTTTTTTTAATTCCCATGTATGAGCACACATATGTATATTATTAATACGATTCTTGAAAATAAATAAAGTAAAAGTTATCTCATTGAAATTTTTTCTAGAATTAGTACCTAGAAAAAAGTATTAGACAAGATTTGATTTTGATTTCGATTAAAAATCAAATTTATATTGTTTTAAATTCGCAGCCATTAGCTCGGTGTTACCCATAATGAAGAAGTTTTTCTTCAAAGGTAACACCGATTACCAGGTCTCACCACGAGGAGGTTGCTGCGAGTGGAGACCCAAAGTGAGACCGATGGAACAAAGTTCGATCAATCTTCCTTTTTACAGACTTAGAACTAACCCATGACGCAAAAAAAAAGATGCCAAGTAATTACTTTTCTAAAACAAAGGAGGAAGCTAAATTGTGGTAGACGCGACACGACGAAACGCGACACAATACTGCACAGTGCAGTAGGAACATGAGGTGCGACACGTACCGAATAGCGGGTCAAAAGGGGCAGCTCGTTACCTCTTAGCAAGTCCAATTGAAGGGGAGGAGAATCGACGCACCAGACACGGGTTCCCCATTTCTCCAACGCGTCCTGCTGGGAGCCCGTAGGACCCAACCCGGGACGTCTTACACAGGAGAGAGATCCTGAGTCGGGGCTACCGCAGACAGGAACAGGTCCCCTCTACGGCCGATGACTCATTCCCTAGAATTGTCTCACCAGAGGACGGCAACCGACCCTTCGAACCATCTAAACGGCCGATCACTTGCTTTTTACATTAAAGCAGCGGTGACCGGAGCTGGAAAGGGGGGAACGAGACTGGAAAAGAAGCTGTTAATTAATTAATTACTTGGCAATCTACGCATTAAATAAACTAATATACAATATAAACAGAAAATTAACGTCGTAGGTGGAATTAATGAGATTAAAATGGGAATTGAGAAACATAGGAAAGGAAAAAAAGAAATATTCGACGTTAATTTTACCATTCGCGCCGCGCCGCGCCGCGCCTTAAATTTAACGGTAATACGCATGAATCTTGCATCCGTCGTCCTCTATCTAAAAATTGATCTGAATAAAAACTAAAATAAAAATTAGTAGTTATAGACACAAATTAGAATTAATTATGTGAACAAATATAGGGACAAATATAAATATAGGGACAAATACAAATATACAACCAAGAACAGGATAATTAAAAAAATAACAACCCCACGATGAAAGACAATGAGGAACAAAATAATTTGAAAAATCACAACCCAACGAAGTAAAGAATGAAGAAGAAAATAATTCGAAAAATAACAACCCATCGATGTCGAAAATAAAGAACAGAATAATTGGAAAAATATCTACCCAACGATGTAATATATGTAGATAAAAGCTGAAAGAAAAAACGAATGAATTATTGGAGAGACGAACAGAAACAACGAAATATTACATCCCTATATATAAATAGAAAACACAATAATGGTATTAATTATATGAATATAAATATATGTATGTATATACCAATCGGCGACACCAGTCGGCGACACCAGTCGGCGACACCAGTCAGCATCGCAGAATCAGAGAATCTGAAACAGAAAGAAAAACGGGTAACAGTACCCCCGGCGGTTCCGGGAGTACTGAAAAGAGTCGGTCAGTTGTGCCCGCTTTTATGCAGTCAAGCCAAAGTATCAACGAGCCAATCAGCAGCCAGTCCGCTGGGGGCGACATTCCGATAGGGCGACACTTGCTTCACCTAAGTTGATAAGAGACCCCCCTGTGGCCCTCGCGCGGGAGTTATCTCCCAACCACCAAGCAAGACGGACCGTATCGAGATGAAGAATTTAATTGAAGATTTACATTCGATCAAAATCGAAGATGGCGGCCAAGAAGATGTTTCACGAGCAGCGGCCAAGGGACAAAACCGGTCTTTTTAAAGACCAAGAAAATCTCATTTGTGGGAACAACTTATGCAATGAACTGAACAACTTTTATATTTAACAAACTCAGAGACACTTTACATCTCTGTTTTATAACAACTTTTATATTTAACAATTCAGAGACACTTTACATCACTGTTTTGTAACAACTTTTATATTTAACAACTCAGAGACACTTTACATCTCTGTTTTGTAACAATTTTTATATTTAACAACTCAGAGACACTTTACATCTCTGTTTTGTAACAACTTTTATATTTAACAATTCAGAGACACTTTACATCTCTGTTTTGTAACAACTTTTATATTTAACAACTCAGAGACACTTTACATCTCTGTTATGGAACAAGTTATGCAATAAAACTGAACATGGTATATTTGCCTATACATATAGGAAGGAAATTCGTCGTTAGTATTGTCGCCCGTCAATGCACTTAATTATGCAAGATCAGTATACTATCTAATTTTATTTTTTATTATACCGGTTTGTAATATCGTAAAGATCAATGCAAAAACATTATGTACAGCTCTTGTATTTCTTTGATTTATCCAAGTAGTCAAAGTATAATATTTTACAAACTTTTGATTCAAATAAAATAACGAATGACACAAAATTTGAGTACCTGTTACATGCAACCTATGTATAAATGCATAATAACTATTATTGATATACGCATAACGAACTTAGTTTGTGATATTAAACATTAAGAAAAGTGTAAATTAATAAATAGGTTTCAAAATGGGTATTCCAGGTTTAACAACTTTCATAAACAATCGTTCAGATCGTTATTTGGAATATTTCGAGCCACGTGATACGTATTTAGTTATTTAGCTGTCAAATATATAATTCGTACAAGTGCAATTGTGTTTTTGGGGGTGATTACGATAAATACGCTCAACGAGTATCGGATTTTTTTTGACGTTTTGTTAAAGTGCAATGTAGTACCATTAGTTTTGATCGATGGCGGTTGCAAGGATAAGAAACTGCAAACAGTTATATCTAGAACTAGAGAAAAGGTTCGTACAGCATCATCTTATTCTCCGATCTGTCAACAGAAAATGAAATTTTTGTCCTTTACATATTTAGGAAGTTTTCAACGATGTTACGAGAAAGAAGAATGTTCGTCATGTGCAATGCTTATTCGAAGCTGATAATGCTATAGCTACTGTAGCAAGGGTATTGAATTGTCCTGTATTGAGTTATGATTCAGATTTGTATGTGTTTGGGACATTGTACATACCATTTGATACATTGGACAATTACACGGTGAAAAGTTCAACTGGAAATAGTTACACAAAATGTTGTAAAATTTATAAAGTTGAACACTTATTAAATTCTTATAGAGGTTTAAGTCAATCTACTATGTAGATCACCTAAAACCGTAAGACAAAAAATATTAAGCATAATAGAAATCAATATAGATGGCTATACAAATGCATCTACAGAAATACTTGTTCCATTGGGGTTTTTACAGGAATATGCAGCTCGTGCCACAACACATTCCATAAACAGAATTTTTAAATTTGATGGAGATGTTAATAGTCTAATGTACATGGAAGAAACTGATAAAAATGGAGACTTTGAATCATCCGAAGAAGAAGAAGAAGAGGAAGAAAACGAAGTTGAAATATTAGACATGCTTAAAGGGGTCAGAATCTGCTACCAATAATAAACTAGCTAATGTACCTAATTTGTTTGTAGATGAATATCTTATGGGCAATTATCCTGCATATTTTATGGACTTGTTGGTTCGACGTTTATACATTTGTCCTGTACAAATAGAGGATTATTCCTATCCATTGAGCAATGTAATAAGTTTAAAAATTATTAGAGTTATATATGCATTTCTGCAATCAGGAACGAATAGAAGGAGAGGTTTTATGAAATACATGATGAGAGACTGTAATAAAATGCTTAAATGTTACAAACTAGAAGGCACTGACACTAAATTTTCTTCCCCATTACTGTCCCTATCTAATCTTAGAGAAGTACCATTAACGAGTCCAGGATTAAAAAATAATGTACAAACATGCGTCATTGATTTTTCATTACCATTTGAATTTAAATTCAAGTTATATAGACACAAATATATAAGCAAAGCCCATATTGAATGAAAAATTGACACGTAAATACACGTTTCAAGACCCCCTGATCATGTTTGACATGAAACAATACTTTGGAAATAAATCGTTTGAATATAGTTTATCAAGTAAGACTTTCGAAATTATTTTCAAACGATTTATTTTCTAATTGTTCTACTATTTCAAATAATAATTTTTTGATTTTATAGCAAAGAATGTTTATTTAATATCAATTCAATAAATTCAATTTGTATTTGTATATTTTTCGCCTATTTAGGCAAATATACCATGTTCAGTTTTATTGCATAAGTTGTTCCATAACAGAGATGTAAAGTGTCTCTGAGTTGTTAAATATAAAAGTTGTTCCAAAACAGAGATCTAAAAAGTCTCTAAGTTGTTAAATATAAAAGTTGTTCAGTTTAGCGGTTCCCACAAATGAGATTTTCTTGGTCTTTAAAAAGACCGGTTTGTCCTTTGGCCGCTGCTCGTGAACCATCTCCTTTGGCCATCCTTGATTTTGATTGAATGGAAATCTTCAATTAAATTCTTCATCTCGATACGGTCCGTCTTGCTTGGACCGAAAGAAGTTTCTAAATGTACCACGTTTTACATAATCATTGCCTAGTAATATTGCAGCTAATGGCAGTGTAGATTGACTTAAACCTCTATAAGAATTTAATAAGTGTTCAACTTTATAAATTTTACAACATTTTGTGTAACTATTTCCAGTTGAACTTTTCACCGTGTAATTGTCCAATGTATCAAATGGTATGTACAATGTCCCAAACACATACAAATCTGAATCATAACTCAATACAGGACAATTCAATACCCTTGCTACAGTAGCTATAGCATTATCAGCTTCGAATAAGCATTGCACATGACGAACATTCTTCTTTCTCGTAACATCGTTGAAAACTTCCTAAATATGTAAAGGACAAAAATTTCATTTTCTGTTGACAGATCGGAGAATAAGATGATGCTGTACGAACCTTTTCTCTAGTTCTAGATATAACTGTTTGCAGTTTCTTATCCTTGCAACCGCCATCGATCAAAACTAATGGTACTACATTGCACTTTAACAAAACGTCAAAAAAAATCCGATACTCGTTGAGCGTATTTATCGTAATCACCCCCAAAAACACAATTGCACTTGTACGAATTATATATTTGACAGCTAAATAACTAAATACGTATCACGTGGCTCGAAATATTCCAAATAACGATCTGAACGATTGTTTATGAAAGTTGTTAAACCTGGAATACCCATTTTGAAACCTATTTATTAATTTACACTTTTCTTAATGTTTAATATCACAAACTAAGTTCGTTATGCGTATATCAATAATAGTTATTATGCATTTATACATAGGTTGCATGTAACAGGTACTCAAATTTTGTGTCATTCGTTATTTTATTTGAATCAAAAGTTTGTAAAATATTATACTTTGACTACTTGGATAAATCAAAGAAATACAAGAGCTGTACATAATGTTTTTGCATTGATCTTTACGATATTACAAACCGGTATAATAAAAAATAAAATTAGATAGTATACTGATCTTGCATAATTAAGTGCATTGACGGGCGACAATACTAACGACGAATTTCCTTCCTATATGTATAGGCAAATATACCATGTTCAGTTTTATTGCATAACTTGTTCCATAACAGAGATGTAAAGTGTCTCTGAGTTGTTAAATATAAAAGTTGTTACAAAACAGAGATGTAAAGTGTCTCTGAATTGTTAAATATAAAAGTTGTTACAAAACAGAGATGTAAAGTGTCTCTGAGTTGTTAAATATAAAAGTTGTTACAAAACAGAGATGTAAAGTGTCTCTGAGTTGTTAAATATAAAAGTTGTTACAAAACAGTGATGTAAAGTGTCTCTGAATTGTTAAATATAAAAGTTGTTATAAAACAGAGATGTAAAGTGTCTCTGAGTTTGTTAAATATAAAAGTTGTTCAGTTCATTGCATAAGTTGTTCCCACAAATGAGATTTTCTTGGTCTTTAAAAAGACCGGTTTTGTCCCTTGGCCGCTGCTCGTGAAACATCTTCTTGGCCGCCATCTTCGATTTTGATCGAATGTAAATCTTCAATTAAATTCTTCATCTCGATACGGTCCGTCTTGCTTGGTGGTTGGGAGATAACTCCCGCGCGAGGGCCACAGGGGGGTCTCTTATCAACTTAGGTGAAGCAAGTGTCGCCCTATCGGAATGTCGCCCCCAGCGGACTGGCTGCTGATTGGCTCGTTGATACTTTGGCTTGACTGCATAAAAGCGGGCACAACTGACCGACTCTTTTCAGTACTCCCGGAACCGCCGGGGGTACTGTTACCCGTTTTTCTTTCTGTTTCAGATTCTCTGATTCTGCGATGCTGACTGGTGTCGCCGACTGGTGTCGCCGACTGGTGTCGCCGATTGGTATATACATACATATATTTATATTCATATAATTAATACCATTATTGTGTTTTCTATTTATATATAGGGATGTAATATTTCGTTGTTTCTGTTCGTCTCTCCAATAATTCATTCGTTTTTTCTTTCAGCTTTTATCTACATATATTACATCGTTGGGTAGATATTTTTCCAATTATTCTGTTCTTTATTTTCGACATCGATGGGTTGTTATTTTTCGAATTATTTTCTTCTTCATTCTTTACTTCGTTGGGTTGTGATTTTTCAAATTATTTTGTTCCTCATTGTCTTTCATCGTGGGGTTGTTATTTTTTTAATTATCCTGTTCTTGGTTGTATATTTGTATTTGTCCCTATATTTATATTTGTCCCTATATTTGTTCACATAATTAATTCTAATTTGTGTCTATAACTACTAATTTTTATTTTAGTTTTTATTCAGATCAATTTTTAGATAGAGGACGACGGATGCAAGATTCATGCGTATTACCGTTAAATTTAAGGCGCGGCGCGGCGCGGCGCGAATGGTAAAATTAACGTCGAATATTTCTTTTTTTCCTTTCCTATGTTTCTCAATTCCCATTTTAATCTCATTAATTCCACCTACGACGTTAATTTTCTGTTTATATTGTATATTAGTTTATTTAATGCGTAGATTGCCAAGTAATTAATTAATTAACAGCTTCTTTTCCAGTCTCGTTCCCCCCTTTCCAGCTCCGGTCACCGCTGCTTTAATGTAAAAAGCAAGTGATCGGCCGTTTAGATGGTTCGAAGGGTCGGTTGCCGTCCTCTGGTGAGACAATTCTAGGGAATGAGTCATCGGCCGTAGAGGGGACCTGTTCCTGTCTGCGGTAGCCCCGACTCAGGATCTCTCTCCTGTGTAAGACGTCCCGGGTTGGGTCCTACGGGCTCCCAGCAGGACGCGTTGGAGAAATGGGGAACCCGTGTCTGGTGCGTCGATTCTCCTCCCCTTCAATTGGACTTGCTAAGAGGTAACGAGCTGCCCCTTTTGACCCGCTATTCGGTACGTGTCGCACCTCATGTTCCTACTGCACTGTGCAGTATTGTGTCGCGTTTCGTCGTGTCGCGTCTACCACAATTTAGCTTCCTCCTTTGTTTTAGAAAAGTAATTACTTGGCATCTTTTTTTTTGCGTCATGGGTTAGTTCTAAGTCTGTAAAAAGGAAGATTGATCGAACTTTGTTCCATCGGTCTCACTTTGGGTCTCCACTCGCAGCAACCTCCTCGTGGTGAGACCTGGTAATCGGTGTTACCTTTGAAGAAAAACTTCTTCATTATGGGTAACACCGAGCTAATGGCTGCGAATTTAAAACAATATAAATTTGATTTTTAATCGAAATCAAAATCAAATCTTGTCTAATACTTTTTTCTAGGTACTAATTCTAGAAAAAATTTCAATGAGATAACTTTTACTTTATTTATTTTCAAGAATCGTATTAATAATATACATATGTGTGCTCATACATGGGAATTAAAAAAAATTTCTTTTTTTTCAATAATTAAAATATAATCAGGAGGTCTTAAAACGTGCATTTCCGTAAAATAAATTTTACAAAATTTTTTTTTCATTATGGGTACTTTGCTTATGTGCGCCTACATAGGTCGGAAAGTAAAAATGCCTGGGCAATCGAGAATCCAAATCGTATGCCGTTGACTGGAGGTCGGATTTCAGTTGTGTGGGAGAAAGAGGAAGTGGGAGAATCGAGAAAGAGGGCATGCTTTTTCAGTTTGCCTTTGTCGTCTTTCCGAAACTCCACGAGCTCACGTACGCGTATCTAGCATGGGAGAATGTGCACCCGACGGTGCTTTTCTGGCATCACTGATATGACCATTAAAATTTTCGAAAACAAACATCTGTATAACAGCTGATTCGTTGATAGTTGAAAATGCAATGTGTTCTGATATTCGATAGTTGAAGTAAATTATAAAATAGTATTAATTTAGACTGAAAAATCTTATCTTTACAAATGATCACGAGAAATCAGTAGCGCAATAACTGAAGATGTGCGTTGACGTGTCTCAATGACGTAACTTTGTCTTTCTGCTATGAAAAGTCGAATTTTCGAGAAACATACTACAAAATGAACTCGAGAAGGTTCTCACCAGTCTGTTCGAACTAAAAGTAAGAAATCAAACATTTGTTTTACTTTGAAATAATATTTTTTCCTTCTTATATGTTGTTTATCAAAATTTAGGTTATAGTACGTAAAGAATATGTCTTCGTAATTATTGTGTACAAAGAATGTTGATATGTCAAATATATTTTCTAAAGTGAAGTTTTACTGTTGTTGTACTTATGAAATAGATATTTTGATTTATATAGTGAAAGATGTAGTTTGTGGAAAAGGTTTTACAGCAGCAATTTAGGTATATTCCTAGCAAACGGACTGTTCATCGATCGGGGTTAGGTCTGGGTTAGGTTTAGTTTCTTTTAGTGTTTAATTTTTATCTATAAAAGTTTTTAATATGTAAACAAGAAAAATGCTAAAATATAATTTTTTTCATTCGCATTAAGATTAGTTCATTGGTAGAAGTACAATAAGAATTCAACCAACAAAATGAAGCTACGGAAGGAGTTGCTTTTACTCTTACTGGTTATGTCTGCTTCGTCCGAACCTGAAGTTTCCAAGAAAAGGTCTGAGACTTCTGATGAAGAAGCAGAAAGAGATGTCAGTTTGGAAGAGAATAGGTTTGAACATTTGCAAGAACTAAAGGTTTTACATGATACTATTTTAAAGATGGTACCAGTATCTGAACCTTATCTTAGCGAAAAAATTGCAAAAAGAAAAGAAGAAGTAGAAAATGAACCAAAAACTAAAGAAGAAAGTTCTGTTATGAGAAATGTTTGGATGAAGTCGATGTTAGCACAGACTAAGAATATAGACTTACCAAATAATAATAATTTAAGAATCGAGGAAGAAAAACCTGAAGCATGGAACGAAGAAGAGTTACTTGAACTCTATAATGAAGAGACTCAGGAACCACTTACACCGGAACAACAAGAGGGTAATTTCGCACACAATTTCTAAATGGTTTTTAATATCATTACACTGTAATTGAAACAATTTTTATTTTAATATTTAGCGGAGCAAATATTTAGAAAAGCTCAGCGACTTTTGAACACTACAAGAGCTAATAAAGCAGAAGCCTATGAACTGTTAACGTCTGCAGCAATTCTTGGTCATCGTGAAGCTAGATCTATGTTGGCATGGGCTCAGTTGCTAGGAATGCAATTTGGTCCAACTTCTTTCTGGACATCTAGTCAAGACATTCCAGCTGCCTATCGAACGTTTAAAGAACTTTCTGAAACTGGGTTACCATCTGCTCATATGGTGCATAAATCTTATAATTATTCACATAAATTATTATAACTTCGTTACTTATGCACAAATGTTTTCTAGGGCATGGGATTTTTGTATGCAACGGGATTAGGCGGAGTAAATGCTTCACAGGCCAAGGCACTTCTTCATTATACAGCAGCAGCTCTAGGTGGGGATACTCGTGCACAAATGGCTTTGGGTTATCGTTATTGGGCTGGCGTCACGACACCAGCTTCTTGCGAGAAAGCTTTAGACTTTTACCGTAAAGTTGCTAATAAGGTTGCGGAAGAAGTTTCTTTTAGCGGAGGGCTAGTTGTTCAACGAGTTAGACTTCTAGATGAACATGAAAATCTTGGATACAACTCAGGAATTCTTGATCAGGATTTGATAGAATATTATCAGTTACTAGCGAAGAAAGGAGACATGCTGGTTCAAGTTGGTTTGGGACAGCTACATTATCAGGGTAGCAGAGGTGTTCCATTAGATCATGTAAGAGCAATGCATTATTTTCAACATGCTGCTGATGCTGGAAATCACGTTGCTATGGCCTATCTAGGAAAGGTACCATGAATATTGAATTTATATAAATTCAATTCTAATATAGTGCTAATTTTACATTTGATAATGCATTGCTGTTTTCTAGATTTATTTAGAGGGTAATGACATAGTGGAGCAGGATAATAAAATGGCATACAAATATTTTAAAAAAGCTGCAGAGCTTGGAAATCCTGTTGGACAAAGTGGTTTGGGACTTATGTATCTTTATGGAAGAGGGGTTGAAAGAGATACTGTAAAAGCTCTTAAATACTTTAGTCAAGCTGCAGAGCAGGGATGGGTCGATGGACAGCTTCAACTTGGCAACATGTATTTCAGTATGCTATCCTATCTTCTATTTCTATTAATTATATAAAATGTGATTACAAAGAATACAAAATTAATATTACTATTTACATTAAGTCAGTTTCACTTTAAAGTAAATTACTTATGACTTTATGTATGTTTAATTAATAACTATCACTTAATAGGTGGAACAGGTGTAAAACGTGATTACAAATTAGCGAACAAGTACTTCAATTTGGCTAGTCAATCTGGTCATGTTTTGGCATATTATAACTTAGCACAAATGCATGCTACTGGCACAGGCATGATGCGTAGTTGCACAACTGCTGTTGAACTTTTAAAAACTGTTGCTGAAAGAGGCAAATGGAGTGATCAGCTAGTGGTTGCTCATACAGATTACAAAGAAGGTCGAATCAACGAGGCCTTCGTCAACTTTGCTCTCCTTGCAGAAATGGGCTATGATGTTGCACAGAGTAATGCTGCATTTATACTTGATAAAGGAGAAACTACAATATTGTCAGAAGAGGAAGGATTGATTAGGGCACTTGCTCTGTGGGCCAGAGCTGCTTCACAAGGATACTCTGCTGCTTTGGTATTTATAATAAAATAGTCTTTATCAATTTATATCAATTTATTTATGGATATATACCGAGACATTTGATCACATTCTAAAAATTAGGAGGCTTTTGCCAACATTCTTTTAATGAGCTTCAAAGTACGTTTGAAGTAAGTCAGCCTGTAAGGTATTATTTACAAATTATTAATTATAATAGGTAAAACTAGGAGATGCACATTATTATGGCAAAGGAACGAAAGTTGACTATGAGGCTGCAGCTAGTCATTATCGGTCAGCTTCTGAGCAACAACCTAATGCGCAAGCAATGTTTAATCTTGGATATATGCACGAACGTGGTTTGGGTTTGGCAAGGGACCGACATTTAGCTAAACGATGTTACGATCTTGCAGCAGAAGCCAGTCCAGATGCCAAAATTCCTGTGGCACTGGCTCTTATCAAACTCTCTTTCCTTTTTGGTTTAGATTACCTACAAGAGTTTAGCCTTGTTGATCATCTGAATAAATGGGACCAGCTCTTGGGCCAGAACTGGGATTTATATCTCATAGGAATGCTCACTGGCATGCTCAGTTTAATAATTTACTTCCGTAGGCCACAGCCACCACCTCCGCCTAGAATTAATTAATACTTTATTATTTTTGTTTGAATCCTTTTCTTTCTTTTAGATGAAGTCAAGTTTGTTACTAATGGTTCATAAATACACGCACGTGCGTGCACATCGATATGTTGTTTTTATTGAACCACCTTATGTGCACAAGAATATTTTAATCTCTATGAGTGAGCAGATATATTTGCCGGATAACAGTGTAAACAGTGACCGTTTTCTTGTATGTCACCAAGGAAGGTGCAGTGTTTACATACGTCTATTCAAAGTATCTGAATACATTATTGATTTTGAGAAATTCAACAAATCGGGGTGTGTCCTATCATTTTAAAATCTGAAATAGAAATAGAAAATAATAATAATCCTGCAATTGTTGAAGGGTCTTCTAATGAAGCCATTGTCGTTAAAAAAATCGAAGGAAGCTGGAACGTGTAGATGTTTAATGGGCATCTGGCCGACCTGTTCAGGTGTGCTTATCAGGTTGATCGGAACATGTGTAGTCGCTTTAATGTGATGGAAACAGAGCATTATTATTTAGACAAAACATTAAAATGGAAAATTTTTAACTGTTCAGATCCTTACAATTCAATTAAAAAAAGAAAGTCACTTATGGAGAAATCATTCAGAAAAGGAGGCATTTATCCAGACTCGCGCATTGGCCATGCATTTGTGGAAGTTAAATCGTAAAGGCATTCAGTAAAAAAAAAAACAAGACCGCAGAACCTTATATACATTGCAAGGCCGGTTAGTTCTTTTAAAGCAGAGGCATTGGGTATGAATATATTAATATTTATTTAAATAAAAACTCATTTGAATTTGTCCAACTTTATTAACGCGCCATAATGTTTGTTCGCGTGAGGATGCAGCTTAATCTTGACACACGTGTTGCGTATGCGTATACACACGCGCGCATCACCTGTGGTGCGGTCAGAAGGCTGGCCACAACACTAAAGAAAAAGTTGTACTTACCGATGGCTGTCATCGCTTTTTCTGACAGATGTTTTTACGTGTCCTATTACGCGAGTTTTGCCCTATCCGAACAGATTCCAGCAGAAATCCTTCCCTTAAACTTTCTGTAAACTAAATTTTATCTCGATAAACAGAATCGCAAAACGAAGTGTGCTCGTTTAAGTTTAAAGGGTGCCTCATCGGAATTCCAAGGATCACGATCACTTGAAAAGATCGTCGCCCGAAGGGCTCAGAGAATAAAAAAAAAGAATAAAAGTAGTGTGAACGGAAACACGTGAAAAAGAGAGAGAGAGACTGAAAACAAAGGGTATGGCGAAGACGTATGATTATTTGTTCAAGTTATTGCTGATTGGTGACTCAGGGGTCGGCAAGACGTCCGTTCTCTTCAGGTTCTCTGAAGATGCTTTCAATACGACCTTCATCTCAACTATTGGTAACTATCTCCTTTTTGTTCCATTTTTCTACCATTTTATTGCCTTCTCCTTTTTCTTTTTTTTTTATTTATTTACTCTTGATTAGCGAGTTTTAAAAAAGTACTCTTAAGTATCACAATAGAATTTCCTGACAAAAGTTTTAAATTACCTATGAGGTTTTATGTTTGGATGAAGGTTTAGTCATCGATAGTATGCTTTTAAAAGCATACAACCTGTTACTAGATTTTTTGTGATTCTGTTCATGTAGGAGAAGTTTAAACATTTCTCACTGTATCCGATCTTCTGAAAACACTTATTAATTTTCATAGAATATTAAACTGTAAAAATATTTAATGTAAGATGGTGTAAAATTTCATGCATTATAATGATATAGTTGTATCGTGTTATTTGCGTATTTACAACTATTTAACTAATTACAAAACAATATTATATTTAATTTATTTAAACACATACGTAGAATAATATTTAAACCACTGTGTGTTATCAGTTGTATTTATTCATACTTTTGCTAAATTTCTTTGCTTGCATGTGTATAGAAATATAAATATTATATATATTTATGTATTGTGTTAATAGCATTGTCAAAATATATATATTGACTTATTTATTTTCTTATTATAATTAATATAATTTTATACACATCGGTTTATTTATTTGAACTATAAAGTTTAATTGCAAAGTATATAAAGCCTTAATAGAATAATAAGTAGTGTTATGTTGTTCATTCTTTTGTCCTTGCTTTTTTGTCTGTTTATTTTTTTACCTCAACTGTGTAGGTATATACTAACTTATATTTTTAATTTGATTTTTGGTATACTCTGTAGGAATATATATACATATATCATGTGTGCATATTTATTTATCTGTTGCTTTGTCCTAATCCTTGTTATGCACAATATCTGTAATTATGAATCATTGAAGTGTGAATCATTATAACTTATAACTTTTTAAAAATTATCTGAAATTCATATATTAATAATTGTAGATGTTCATTACAAAAATAACTTTTATTATCCTTTTTCATATTTTTAAACATGTAATACTAATATGAAATCATCAATAATAGGAAATGTGTACATATAAGAAGATTATCCTTTTATTTATGCGAATACATTATTTTACTTTCTCATGTATCAAAGTTATACGCTTGTTTATTATTTTCAGGAATTGATTTTAAAATCAGAACAATAGAATTGGATGGCAAGAAAATAAAATTACAAATATGGTATGTAATGTATATTTCAATCTAAATATTAAATTCAAAAGAGCAGATAACACTGATATCAAATAAAATATTTTGTTCAACAAGTTTTTAACATTTTAATAATATAGTCTTTTAGTACAATAATTTTTTCACAACATTTTAAAGGGATACAGCAGGTCAGGAAAGGTTTCGTACAATAACTACAGCATACTATCGCGGTGCAATGGGAATAATGTTAGTTTATGATGCAACTAACGAGAAGAGCTTTGAGAATATAAAAAATTGGATTAGAAACATTGAAGAAAATGCATCAGCGGATGTTGAGAAAATGCTATTGGGCAATAAGTGTGAACTTACAGAGAAACGGCAGGTTTCGAGAGAACGAGGAGAGCAACTTGCAGTCGAGTATGGAATTAAATTTATGGAAACTTCTGCTAAATCCAGCATTAATGTTGAAGAGGCGTTTTACACTCTAGCACGAGATATTAAGGCCAAGATGGAGAAGAAACTGGTAAGTACTTTTTTTTTTTTATATTTGATGTACTACGCTAAATAAGAAAAGATCGAAAACTTTTATTCGTATTATAATAGAATACAAATAATTGAAATTGTGGCATTTAACAAATTATTAAAGACTATATATTGTTAATAGCCTTCTGGTGGTGGTAGTGGTTAAGGAAAAAATGAACTCCCATTTTTCTTTTTAATGTTAAAGTTGAATGCTCGTTTTGTGTTTTATTGTTACTTATAATTTGACATTATAAATTTTGCAACAAATGTTTCATTCCCCTCCTATTTTTTGTATCTTTTTCGTCTCTTTTGTTGCAAACACCCTATAACTTTTAGAAGAAACATCCATTTTGTTCCATGTAAGAAGTGTTAATAATATAAAGTATACTTTGTAAGATAATATTCCATTGCACACACTTCTTTGATAGCCAGTGTAAATAAAATCATCGACTGTAAACAATTGGGGTGTAATCTATTAGATTAGATATGTGTAACTACAGATCCATAGGTGTGGCCTGCGTAATACTTGATAGGATATGTTAAAGGGTAGATATATAAAATTGTATTTTCATAAAAAATTTTAAAAAAAATGTATATGTATATATTTTAAGATTTTCAAAATAAAATACATATTTCTGTTGATAGAATTATAGAACACTTTATATATAAAATGGTAAAAAGAAACATTTATTGATATAAATTTGTTTAGCGCTTTTACATTGAAATATTACAGTCGTTGTTTTTATTTACTCATAGAGTCAATATATTATTACATAATATAATATAGCATATAATTATATATTGATTAACCACTGTCTTTTTTGTTTCCTGTGTCTATTTCTCTGTGTTTGGTGCGGGTCGGTATCGGCAGAAGGTAACTCTTTACCACTCTATGTATTCTTTTTGCATGTTCACTTGCAATTTAACTGTTTATCATTGATGTTTCATAATGTATTAAGCTATATGAAATTGTTCCGTAATTTTTAATTGTTATAGTTCATGCTTAGCTTCTACTTAATTAATTTGTCACATTTATTCAATGTAAACAGTAATTACACTTGAATTAAAAAAATTTCGTCTCTTCTCAGTTATGCTTTTATTAGAGGTATGCAAAGTTTAGGGGAGGTAATTTTTAATCCCGCGCATTTCTAACTTTTATTCATTGAAATAGTATTTAATGCCTACACATTACATACTGTCATAACTTTCTGTCTGCCATGTCTTACGTAATCATGTCTATGTTAGTAGCTCATGCACCTATACATCTATAAATGTATAAACATATATAGCGAACACGACGAACATTGCTTTTAATATGCATTCATTTGTTTTTAACAATCAATATTGCTTTTATGTCAAAACTGTACTCCGTTAACAAATTAGTGTTCTTGATTTTCGTCTCAATAAAAATTTTTCCAGGGGTGGCTGAACACTCTGTTTATATTTTTCTTTATCTTGCAGCAAAGTTTGCTGGACTATTTTCAATATTGATTGTCGTGTTTGTTCGTAGATATGTTGTGTGAAAAAGAAAAAAAATGTTTAATAATGAAAATACTTTGGTACAGGAAGCGTCAAATCCCCCGAAGGGAGGCGGACATCAGCTGAAAGCATCTGAGCCACAGAGGAAGCCACCAAGTTGGCTAGCACGATGCTCTATACTCTGACCCTTCGGTCGACGCAACCTCAACCGTCACCCTCTACTCTTTACCGTCGGTCTCCTTCGCTCGCTTCACGATGCGAGTCCTTCTGTGATTTTACTCCTTGACAGCCACCTTCGTTTCCCTCCGACGCTACCGGTCTCTCTTTTTTACTGATTAATCATAGGAGCTCTTTTATCCTGGAGGAGAAACTCACCTTACTCTCTTAAGAAAAACATATTTAAAGATTAAAGGAAACGATCGCGGATTGTGATAATTTTTGATAATTTTCTAACGATGTTAAAGCGAGTGGAAAACGTAAATCCGAAGATACGACTGTAATCTTACCCCTTTACTAATTTCCGATAATGAAGATAATATAACAAATTGAACCCGGGATGCAATTAACTGAACAATTTGTCTGTGGTTAAATAAATGTAACAACTAATAGAATTCATAATTGAGGAGGATAATTTCAATTAATAACATGATCAACGAATAATTTAGAAGTTTGATAAAATTAGTATTGTATGTATATTGAAAATTGCATATCCAATAAGCTTTGTGCAATTCTTTTTTTTTTTATTTAGCAGAATGTATAGTTGCATTACGTTGTTGTAAATTTATTTTATTTACAAAACGACTAAAGTAGGGTAAAACAAGAATAAAGTAATAAATGTTAACGTACAAGTTGAGCATTTGCGAGAGCAATAAAAATATTTGAAAATACTGTTTTTATTTACATAATATTTATATAAATTATTCAACATATCTTCAAAGAGATTAAAATTGAAAGCATATTAAAAAAGACAAAAGATATTTATTTTGTAGTACACGCTACAAAGTTTCTCCTCCATTTTTCAAATAATCAAGGGATACGATCGATTTTTAACATATATTTGCATTAACCTTATTTAAACGAACCGAAGAGGAGAAAATTTCTTTCATGAATGAGAAATTTTTTCTTTTTTTAAGTAGTTTCAGCTATCTGTTTATATAAAGAAGGGGGTACGGATAGGTAAACAATGGGCGGTCATTTTTTATATATAAATATATAAGTAAATATACTTATATATATATACATCTGTATGTATACATATATATGTATGCGTATATGTATATACACGCGCTCGTGCTCGCGCGCGCGCGCGCATACACACGCTGTCAAGTTAGCTTTTTCACCGAATCGAAGGGGAATCTTCATTAATTAATTCATTAATTAATTAGCGCAATTTCCGGTCTCAAAGAGAAAACTTTCGATTTTATTTCATTTCTCTTTCTTTTTATTGTTGAAGTAATTAAAAAAAAGGTGGAACACGGAATTTGTCTTCGTTTGAAACGCTTGTTGTAATAGTTTTTCGAGGAAACAGAGGCTTCTCCTTTTTTTTTATACAAGAAAAAGGGATTCCGATCTGTTTCCACTTATACTTAAATATACGATTATTATAATACATTTTATATTAATCCTATTCGTTTACTTTTATTGTCGAAACCCGTCTGTCCTTAATTTTAGACGATCAATTATTATTTTTAGTATCGTTTTTCATCCTTATCTTCAACAACGTTACTGTCAGTTGTAACGAATATTATAATTCCATTAATGTCTTATTATTATTATGTTTAATACAAATTTCTCGCATAGTCTTGGACTGTAAGAATACATGTAAAACAAGTTTTTTTAAATGAAACGCTTCAAAACAAATCGAGATTTTTTCGATTAACTATTCGATTAAATGTATGCAATATTGGTAGCTAAGTAACAAACGAACAAATTGAAAAAGCAACGAATAGTTACTTGGTAGTATCGTATTTATGAGACAACTCTTGGAAAATTTTGTTTAAATTTTCTTCAATTGCTGTGGAATTTTGCGTCTTAGATTTTAATTCCATTGACATTTCTTTTAACTGAAATAGAATAAATAGTATAAATACTATAACGACGATTTAATTACTTAATCGATTGCGGTGTAAGCGTACCTTGAATAATAAGGTTTCTATTTCCGGATGTAGTTTATCATTAGTAGATAATGATTTCAATTTGTTTGTTGAGCATGAAATTAGCTTGTGTCGTAAATTCTTTATTTCTGTTCGATTTTGTTCATGTATCGCATAAGAACAGAGACCAAACGTTTGCAGCCGTTTGTTTAAACAAATTATAGATCTACTGTTTTCTAGCAAACATTTCTGTTCCTTTGATATTTTAGCAATATTCCTAAAACGATAAAAGACAGAAATAGTTATAAAAGTATAGTGATTACAGGTTGATCGTAAAATGAGATTTAATTAATAATACTAAGCATTGAAATGTACTCTATCAAATGCTCTTCTATTACGTTAAAATTAGGTAGTATCGATCGAAAATATGATTTTAAGTAATCAAACATTTCAGAGATATTTGCATTCTAATATGTAAAGTGGACACTGTAACCAGTATTTCTAATCTGGCGAGTGTAAATACGTATATTTTCTTACATGTCAATATTTGCGATAATTTTTTCATTGTCATTTTTCAATTTAATCAATGCCTTTTCTAGTTCCTCTTTTTTACGTATTTCTCGCCCTAGCGTGTTCTCTAAACATTCTATTTTCATTTTAAATGTAGCGGCTTCCGTTTTACTCGAAAGCGTTTCCTTCACTAAAACGTCGCGTTCTTTGATCACGCTGTCGTAGTTAATTAATACATTTGAATAATTAATTTTATCGCGGATTTTCTCTTCTTCTAATCGGTTAATCGTGTCCACTGCTAATTTTAAACGAGCTCGCAGATCATGCGATATTCTTCGTTCGTTCTGTAAAAGTGATTCTTTCGAGCAAAGCTCCTCGCATATTAGAAAATGTTTCTTTTCTAATTTGTCCAATTCTTTCTAAAAAATATAATTCCCAAGTTTACTACTAACATATTTCTTTTGCAGAAATTCAGATTTTCTTCATAATATAATATCATAGACGAGGTATACGATCTTACCGTCTGTTCTTGAATTTCATAAATAATATCGCGAAATTTATTCTCGAAGTGAAGAATGTTTGGTGCATTCAATTGAATGTTTTCCATTGTCTGAAACTTGACTCAATCTATTTAAAATTAGAAATTATATCACAGTCTATATATTCGATTTCTCGAAATAAATTAAATTGATGAATAATATATTAATTTTTATATTAATAATACGCATATACTTGGGGTGCCATCTACGGCAAAATGTCCAAGTTTGTCGAAAAATAGTTTGTTTTTTTCGATACCAGATGACACAGCAAAATACGCATGAGTCGTCGTCTGGTGTCGAAGACAACGAACTATTTCTCGACAAACTTGGGCGCGCTGCCGTAGATGGCGATGTAGTCGTTCATCCAACAGTAGATTCCTTCTTTATTATAAAAATAAGTTTTGGATTAAATTTATTAAATTCACCGTTGTGTATATACTCTCAAGTTGATGTGTATTATAAATACGCGTTACAGTGTAGGAAAGTAGAAGTTTTCTGTAGAACTTTTCATGCAGTTACTCGTAACAAGTTGAATGTTGATTTTGAGAGGTACCTTTGACCCCTTTATTTGGCTATACTCTTTGATACGATGGGTTAGATTGATTCATCGTGCAAGAATTCCACTGTGACGAATAGGTTGTCAGTTAATTTATCACGGGTTGTACGCGTGCGGAACGGTAGTCCCCCATGGTTTAATTCGCCATCGGGTTACCTAATCTTGCGTTCCGGATATATTCAATATTTTACGGGGAACGCATATATGAGTTCTTCTCAACCCTCGGCGGGGTACGAATAGTTGAATTTCAAATCCTCGAATTCCGCTCGATCCTTCGGAAGGTTTTCGATTCTCGATTATCGAGGAGGAAATCCCGCGCGTGCGCGTTAGTGAATCTCTCCTCATCGTCCAGTAAAGTTCCAGTGGTGGGGTCAGTTGGCGGATCGATCGACGTCCCGTCGAACCTCGCGGCTGTGAGTGCCGCTGTGCCTCTGGGCGGGGCGAGAGGGCGCTTCAGTCGTGCACCGGAGCCCACCAGGGACGCGTCCAGCTCCTCGAACGCTTCGAGTTGCTCGTTCGCTCGGATCTCTCTCTTTTCTCTCGACCGACCTTTTCATAAACGGTCCGCCAGAGCTGTCGCACAGGTGTTTAGCGGTGAACAAAAGCTCACGGTTATCGTCCGGAAAGAGAGAGAGCTAAACGTGAGCTTAGTGTTTTATTTCTCCCCTCTCCTGTCGATTATTCTTCAACCGTACCTTAGATTTTTTATACACCGCAGCCCCTCGATCGGTTCGTCAACCGACGATCAACCAGTAATCCGATCTACGCGATACCGTTTTCGAATTTTCGCACGCCACGGGTACGCGTTCAGTTTCGTGTCAAACGCAACTCGCCGGTCGTATCGATTCGAGAGGCGATACGGGCGTACGTGCGTACATAGATACACACGCGTAGAGTGAAACAAGTGAAATATACGTGGAAGAGGTGCGTAGAGAAAAAGGTTTCGGGAGTATCTACAGGCGTCTATGTCCGCGCCCGGAGAGACGGAGAGCTACCCTGGCACCTAGCGGACGACGCGGGGTGGCTTCACCAGTGAGTCTCCACTTTTACGCCCTTATTTCTTCCCTTGGCTTCCTGTTCAGTCACTTCTATTCGTATCTTCTCGCCTCTTCGAAAGGGAAGTCTTTCCGTGCAACGAGTCTTAATCTTTAATGGAACTAAATAATTTCGAGAGACCGTAGTGTCCTTCTGACACTCCGATTCCATCACGTCTCTTCGTTTCCATTCTGATAGCAATGTTTCCTATTTTCAATCGTTACACGAAAATCCTTTATTTTCGACAAAATTAGCCTATACTTGTCTAGAATATTTCGATAGACGGGACAAACGTTTCCTTCGAAGGGGTGCTGAGAAGTGCGAATCGATGAATAAAAGGTGTTTCTTTTCAAACGGCTTTGATGAAAGGGGTTGGGATACCTGTAGACTATCGTTGGTAGGAACTACTATTCGAACAGATTTACCATGGGTTATAGGGCACAAAATAATAGAAACATTTTATTAGTTTAATAGATCGATTTATCGACGAGAGATAGTGTCTCTTAACCCTAATCCTAGCAATGTGGCTTCGAGTACATATGTATATCAAGTAACTGTTGATTCTATTAGTAAATTTATATACCAATCACGGTTCCATGTATTGTTAAATAATAAAATATATCCATTATCGAGTTGTAAAATTATCTATAGAAAATTGTTTTAGAGTTAAATTGCATTTTGTGATTTTAGATCGGGTGCCGTGGGAGGCGTGTTAATCGATTTTGGACATTTTCTCGTACGATGCTTTGTTTTCGAGGAAATTCATTATGAAAATTTGTGGAGTACGCATGCGATCGAGAACCTGACTGTCTGTCCATTACTCGTTATTTCCACTTGCGTTAGTGTTCTTAAACAATAATTTTAGTATGGAATTATCTCTTTTTCGTAAATCTTGCCCAACTAGTCGAAGCAAATGTAAATATCCAACGGCAAGTAGAAACAGCGAGTAATAGACGGACACGTTAGACAAGTCGTGTTCAATCGCGCGTGTTCCTGATTTATTTTCAACATGCGTTGTCTCGAAAAGGAAAAAGTTGCGTACAAAAATTTTATACCATATTTTCGATTCATTCTTTTACGTAGAATAATCGCATTGGTGCTTGTAACACCGGTTACCGAACACCCTGTATATTTAACTAACGTTCAAACTCCCGTTTGTTTAGTAGGCGGCCATGTTGTTTTTTGGTTAGATACGTGTGTAACGGCTATTTCGAATTAAAATGGAGTTTTTGGAGATACGTTGCGATACATGTATGCATTTTTTGCACAAGATGAGGCCAATTAAGGTAATCGAACAAGATAAGAGAATATTGAGTATCTGAATTGAGGTTAAAGATGGAATGAATTTCAAAATGTCTTGTCATAACCTACTGTTCAGAGCACCGGTTCTCCGGGTTGATAGTGTATCAAGAGATAATGTTTGTGCGATTTGTTCCAGTATTTTACCTTTGAGTTTGTTTTAGAGCCCCAAGACCATCGTCGGTAAACAATATTTAGTGAATTTTACTCGAAACAGAAAATCCCGGAAAGACGGAATGAAAATATGGAAAAGGAAATGTTGTGTGCGTCGTCGACACGTCAAGTTTATCAAGCACATTGAGCGTATCAGTAATACGTGAGAGCAAAGTAACGATATTAATTACAAATGAGTATTTATCAATTTAGAGTTCGTTTACACGGTCGATAACTTTTTAGCAGAATGAGTAATTTGTTTTGTTGCGTCGTGTCAGAGTTATCGACGAATTTTAAAAAAACTCTGACCGCAAAGATATTCGTGAACGGTTCCGTGAACGTTTACCTCGTCAAGCAGGCAGGATCGCGTTTCTTTTTCCGGAGCGGTGAATTCTTTTCTAAGCGTGTTTCTAAAAAAAACTTGGACTCGCGACGAGCCCTACGTCTCAATATTAAGCGTTTCAAAGCAAATAATTAAGAAGGAACGATTCGCAAGGTAAGCGAAAATCAATTATTTTCCAACGTTGCCCAGAGAAATTTATTAAAGAAGAACGTTGATTATTCTTTTGCAGACAATTGGAACAGTATCACGGAATCGAAATGGTATTAATTTTAACAATCAGAATTGTTTCTCTATTAAAAAGGAGTATTTCACCAAATATTTTCTTTTCTTATTTGTAGATTGAAAAGTAAAAAGACGGTTGTATAAGAAGTACGAAGGTCGCGTCGAAAGCGAGAACCAGGGCTCGTTTTTTTACAAGCAGATATCATTTTTCTTCGAAGCTTTTAAGTACATACTTCTTAATATCAAAAGCTTGCCGCAAGATAGGACGCTCCTTGTCAGTGCCGCGTGAAACATGTTCCCTGATGGGTCAGACATAATCGTGAATAGCTTTATTAATATTCCTCGCGAGCCTGAACCGTTCCACGCGTTTTCATTTCGCTGCTTCGTTAATTACATTGAAAATCGAAAACGCTTTAGCTAGAAATTGTCGAGACGGTGGTCTACAATCACTTGGAAAAGATTACTATACAAATTTGCAACGTTATATAAAGAAATTACCAGAGTATTTATAGACATACATATCTAAAAAAAAAAATCAGAGTATTTATTAGCTTGTGTGGTAAGGGGATCAACCTTAGTCGATTGTTTATTTCCATTAGTTTAGTTGTTTCAAGCGAATCATTGTAGACTGATGTTACAAGTGGATCTGTTAACTCTCTTGTTAAATTTGAAAGCCTCTAACAATGACTAGACCAAGAAGAAGATTCAGTTTTGCCTGGGTTATCTGTGGAATTAGATAGTATTGAATTAGATTTTGAAACGAGAATGTCAAACTTAAGCAAAGCAGGGTCTACACGCACGTAACGTGTAACAGGGTCGCGTTCTCATCGCTTACGTTTGTGTGGACGGGACCTTGTAACTCATTCACGAACACCAGTGTGTCACGATAGAATTCGTAATGCATAATTCTATCAGTTCGTGCAGCGTTCGTGTGTAACCCCATCGCGAACAGAAACATTCGTGTGGGCAAGATCTTGCAATTGCGTGACGAACATCCGGGAGCGTTCGCGACCCAATTTGTCCATATTTCGGGTATTTTCAATTCTCCTGGACTGTTCAAGATGTATCTTAATTCTTAAGAAAGCTAGCAATTAGACATAAATTATCTCACGGTGAGAATTTATTGGCTTTATGACCTCCCACCGCTACGGATTGCGAGGGGTGAATCACCTCTAGTCAGCTACGCAACTACAACCTCTAATCAAGCTGATTAGCTAATTTAAGTTAAGATTATTTCGTGAAAATCGAGCACCGAACGACGACGTCGATTATTATTTTGCTGAATGAGAAAATAATTCCAAGGGTCTAGTTACATTGTGGGAAATAGTAGATATCAATAAATATTTCATGGATTCTGTACAACTATTTACTAGAAATGATTAGGAACAATTCATTTATGTATCTATAGGATAGGGCAGGCCTTTAAGTTACAGCTAATTACTTTGAAAGCGAAACAATTGTCGGTCTTGCATGTTCACACCATCAGTATCTACAAGCTCATTTTCATTTTACTTGAAATAGCTGAAAAAATGTCGCTGTTAACGCGTTGATTGCCACGGTGGTCGCGTCTTGCAATAGTTTACATTGGAAGAACCCTAATACTTGTAAAATTGTAAATAACTTTAATTTGGAATATTGTAAAATACCAAATTCATCGTTGAATTATTGAATACTTTTACTGGCGTGGCAATTAACGTGTTAAATATTGCTAAAGACTACGAGGTATCCAAGTTTGATAAAAAACCGAGATGTTAGTGAAAAACTGTAGGGGAGACCGGGGCTAGAAGTTCCGATTTTGAGAGAACATAAAAAATGACTAGGAAATAATGTAGTTACTTTTTTCTTTTAAGATTATCAGTTCGAATTTATTTATTTTTTTGTGATTAGTCGAAGCGGAACTTCTTACCCCGTCGTGGGGCAAGTTGTTATCGCTCTGGGGTAAGCAAACTTGTTACGGTAACAACTAGCCCCAATTTACATACGTGGCAATGTTTAAAAAATATTTTGTTTATATATTCAAATATTGTAGTAAATGCTATTACAACGTTTCAAACGATATTGACATTAAATATTTACTTAGCTGATACGTGACTACTTACCTCTTGTCTAAAACTACGCAACTCGCTGTCACGAACGCTATTAAAATGTTTAACAGCGTGGCGTGATCAGTTTACGTTTTCAAAAATAATTGAAAGCACAACGCTATCTTTTTTTTCATCTTAAAGATATAACCGTCGGAAGAACTTACCCCCGGTCTCCTCTATGCGATTTGGCGTGGAATACAGTAGTTGGGAAGAAACAATTGAATGTGATCCGAGTATAGTTGTAGAGACAAGAAAGAAGCGCTCAAGGGAATTTAGTTGTTGGTGGTGGCATTTGTGAGGGCAACCTGTGGCAAGATGGGCTGTGCCATGTCGGCGGAAGAGCGGGCCGCCTTGGCCCGTAGCAAGCAAATTGAAAAGAATCTAAAGGAGGATGGCATTCAAGCTGCCAAGGACATCAAGCTACTGCTGCTTGGTGAGTAGCCTCGCACCATTTTACATCCTACGCTAATTCCCGCTTTCGAATCACCATTTCTTTTCCTTCTTTTACTTTCTTACTTTTGTTTAGCCAGAAACGAATCAGTTTTGTCAGAATAAACGCCTGATTCGAGCATGCTTTCTGGGAGAAAGAGTTAAACCTGTGGAAGAGAAGCACGCCCCACGCTTTTAAGGACAATAACTCTGTGGCAGGGAGCGTACAGCAATTTCCTTGATGCTAACAATATGTTTCCTGAAAATGCACCAGGTGTTACACTATTTCCTGAACGGTTCCTATCATTCCTAATCTCTATACGTATTTACAAAGCTACTGCTAATAAGAATTTCTTATATATTTATACAGAACTGCTAACATCCACGTACCTAGCCCAACGCATAGCGAAGGCCTCTACCTGAAAGCCAGATGTTGACCGTTGTCCTATCTTCATTATCCTTACAAAACCGAATCTTGGCACGTACAGAGCTCCTACCTTAAAAAATGCAACCCTCCTGCAAGCTTTCGACAAAGATAAACAGTATGGATCATTGAAGAGTCTTGTGGTCTGAGAGTCTGTGTGATTCGGGAAAGGAATAAAAGAAAGCCACAGGTTAACGATAATAAATCTATTTATATATTACTGGTCGTCGGTGCCCTCTGAAGTAAAATACCACCTTCTCGATGGTCGCGACCATGCCAGAACGCGGCTTGCTTAATTATAAAGGTGTCGGTCGTCTTTGTTTATAATACCGTGACAGACAACCAAACGGCGCGGTGACATTAAGAGTATTCCCTTACATTAGAAAAATGTGCCACCTGCATTAACCCAACCCATGCACCACGTGGAGATTGCAGAATTTCGCTTATATCTATAGTATGTTTTCTGAGAATGTATATTGTATGTTTAGCGTGTGTCTCGTTTTGTTTACCTCGGTTTAAAATTAAGTATTATTGCCCCCCGTGCATTAGAGCGACGCATAAATATACGAGAGCGACGACCAGAGATAAAGGAGGAACGAGAGGGCAAATAATCTCCGCATTGCCAAGCACACAACTTAGAAGTGCATGTTTATAAACAGAATCGAAATAGCTTAGAATACATGTCCCTCTAAACGTATTTGTAGCATGTAATAATTTAAACTCGAGAGTGGTAATGATGTATGGGCTGATAAAGTGCAGAAAGCTTATAGAATAATAATCACAACGGTTCTTAATAACCATCTTGGATGGTGATGTCGGCGGTAACAGACTGACGATGAGCATTAATTTGCTAGTTAATCACCATAATATAGCCGTTGTGTTTATTATTACAGGCAGCGGTTTGTGATCGAGGAGGACATGTTATCATTACTTTATTAGGTAATAGTTATCGTGCGATCTTATAGTTAGTTATAGTTGTGTCATATTGATTCAGCGAACCCAGTAATAATGCAATAGTACATTTCTGAATCGTACATTTGTCTTTAGAAAAAGTATAAGGAGTGTTTGAAGTTAATCCCTTGAGGGATGTTGGTTTTAAATCTCTATCATGAAATTAACATCTAAACATCAGAGTAATTGCTTGAAACATTCATTTTCGATATTCGGGGTGTCCGATTAAAGCGGAGACAAAGAATCCTTGGTTTTCTGGTCGGCATTCAAAGCGAGATTATTCGAGGGAAATCTGGGTCCTGTTTATTGGTGTTTCCAATGACGTCATTCCTTTTGCTTGCGTCTTCTCCGAGTATTTTCATCCCATTTATGCCGCAGGAAACGCAGGCAGGCGATCGTTTTCTCAAAGACCCCTATATCACTCGCTAATTCGAATGTGCGTGAAATATTTACGGGCAACCATCGACATATGTGTTCCGGACGAGCAACAATGATCGAAAAACAAAATAACAATTGTTTCGTTCCGTAGAATCACGCTGTAACATTTATATTTATTTGTATTTATATTTATTGCGTAGTAGTGTAAAGAAAGGAAACTCTCTAAATATAAAACAAAAGTAATGTTACTATGACTAGGTCTGGAGAACATCTCTTAGCTAAAATTGTACAGTATACATATTTTCGAATGGGAATCTTTGAAAACAAATGATCAACTTTAAATATAGAAATATCATATTGCTTCAGCTCAAAATTCAAAATTAAATGATGTTGTATTTTGCACATAGTTTTGATTTTATTTTTATTAGAAAATGGTTGTACATTGCTTTCATGACTTGTACATCGCGTCTTAGACAAATAGGACACCTGTTTTAGGCTGTGCATCTATCAGTCGCGCATTCGACAACAGTAAAAGGGTAGAGAAGAGTGTGTACGAGTGGGATACAGTTAGCAAGCAATCGCAATGAACAGCTCGCGTTTGCGCGGCAAGTGAATACGTTGCCTAATCTCATTCTACATAGTAATTTCCACTGTTCTCCGCACGCTCTGGTCGTAACGTGGATTCGCGCCAACCGCTACGCGACAGGTGGATACGTGGCTTTACAGATTTCTCTAGGACCATCGTCAACGTGTTTCGCGGTTAAAAATGAGAGAGAATTATACATAGAAACGTAGAACTATTTATTAGTATAACGGAAGTCCGTTGTTTCCTAGTGGAATACAAATTATTTGTACGAATCGTGCAATTAATTTGTTAAATGCGTTTACGTAAGCGTTGTTCAGTAACAATTAGATAGAATAGAATTCGACTGTTGTAGAAAAGTAGAACGTAGCTGTAAGTGCGAGCGATTCGAAGCGTGTAGTTCGGGATGAAAGAGCTTTTTAAAAGAGGGGGAGACCCACCATCCATAAGCAGGAAAACAAGTTCCGCTAGCACACTGTGCCACGCGTCATTTCCGGTCCTATGCTTCCACCCTAAGCGCCGCTTTTTTCCGTTTCGAGTGCATCTATTTGTTTTCGTTGCGTTTAAAAATTATGCAAATAATTTTCAGTCTCCTCTGTTATTTAATTATTTTTCCGTCAGCTGAGATACGTTCGTTTCTTTAAATTTTATCGTGATTTCCGATGCTAGTACTTTTAGTTTATTCACGTGTAGCAAGTGTGAGATTGTACGTGGTTGTTGGTTTCCTATTTTGTGGTATTCACATATCCCGTTGAGTTAATTATGGTTACATATTGTCTTATCGATCAGCGTTCACTTTTGATTGAAAATGACTAGCCAGTTATCCGAGATTTCCTATATTGTTTATGGTTGTTATAAATAGGAAATATTTTTATGTTTCAGGCGCTGGCGAGTCTGGAAAAAGTACTATCGTAAAACAAATGAAGTAAGTAGTTCTAAATACTATTTTAGTTAAAAAAGTTATTTAAGATATTTAAAATTTATCCTCGACAACTTCACCACTATATTAGATAAATGTTTAATGTATATTTTTTGAAAATTATCTTACGTATTGCTAAAAATAGAACTGGAAACACCATTGGCTGTTAACTTTATTATGGGTAGATTGAGTCGGTCGTTCACCTCGAAAAATCAATATTTTCTATGCTGAAAGAACAGTTGCGGCAAAACGTGTTTCAAATCTTGTTTCCTCGTCAATGGAGCCATTTTTATGGCGTCCCTTGAACAAAATCACGTGTATTCTGACGGTATTTTACACCGACGAATCATCTCTGTCGTACAGTTTGGTCACTAAACTTATAACGCTTAATGTAATTCGTTGTTAGCTATAAATTTTACGAGAGCTGACGAGTATTTGTTATTTATTTTTGCAGAATTATCCATGAAAGTGGATTTACACCCGAAGACTTCAAGCAGTACAGGCCGGTTGTGTACAGCAACACGATACAATCTCTAGTTGCTATTCTCAAATCGATGCCGACATTAGGCATCAGCTTTACGACTAATGAACGAGAGGTAAATTCAACTTATTTTTGCCAACAAGTTATGTTGGGCTTCTGGGGGGAAAATTATACAATAATGCGTCGTTATTAAACATTTCTACTCATTTTATACTTGAAAAATTGTCTTGAAGTAGCGAGTGGGGCCCATGCATGCTTTTGATTTGATTTCAATTTCGTGGAAACTCTGATCACAACATACCATCGCAAGAGCAATGACCCTATCTAGACGGGCGCATTTCCGGCCATCCGAAAGGGTCAAAGTATCAAGTAGGGAGAAATGTACATAACAGATTTAACAGATTCCTCTGCAATTCCAGCTTTGAGAATTGTTTCCAAATAAAATTTGAATCCACCACCAGTCTTCGTGCTTCGCGTTTTATCGAAGCAACTTGTAGATGATGATTTTTTTATGAACGGCGGGATTGGTTCCGAGGAAGATAAATCTTAGTTTGATCACACGCAAGTACCTTCTCAAATGCAAACGAGTGTTTTCAAGTGGTCTTAAAATTAATTTCTCTCGGCTTTAAAGTGTTTCAGCGACGACGATGAAAATTGTGTAGCGAGGGCTGGAAGAACCTCTGAAAATCGCGGTGTAGATTGTAGGCTAAGGGGCTATAGAGAAGCAAGTCAAAAATTATCGATGGGCTGTGCACTTGAACGATCGATGCGCATCTCGAGGCAGTTCTGAAGCACCCTCTTCGGCATATTTACCGATCGTGCAGCATCGCGGCTGCGTCGTTTACCTTAGAGCGAATAACGAGCCGCCGCCTTAAAAACAACAAGCATGAAGGGCTGCCTCGAGTACCGATTGATCCGACTTTTCAAACCAGCGGTTCTCAATCCGATCCCTCCACATACTAATTTATACTCTCTTCGTTAGAAATATTCATCGTGCTCGTCTCTCTGGCCACCAGTGTCTAATTAAGAGCATCCAAAGTGGTCGCAGACGCTTCAGATATAATTCAAACCCAGACAGTCTTGGAAGTCTCGGTTCTTCTTAAAATTTTAATGAGATCCTCTCGTTTCTGATACTTTTAACTTCAGTCCTTAAACTGGTGATACTATTCACAGCGTCTGATACGTTAAAAGATTTCGAAAAACTATAGCATTCACTTTGATGTAATGACTAAAGAATAAATCACTTGTTAATATGATTGGAAATAGAACCAGGGACTTTTCAGGCCAATAATAAGTTGAAAAATTGTTTTCTAGACGGACGCGAAAATGGTATTTGACGTAATCCAAAGAATGGAGGACACAGAGCCCTTCAGCGAGGAGCTCCTAGCTGCGATGAAGAGGCTTTGGGCAGACAACGGGGTCCAGGAATGCTTCGGCAGGAGCAACGAGTATCAACTCAACGATTCGGCGAAATAGTAAGCAGAACGATTAATACTGTCTTATATTAGTCGCGATGTACATGGAGGATATTTTGCATGCAGATAGCCCGACGCTACTTGGCTTTCTAAAGGTCTTTTATAGCTGTATCGATGGCGAAATAAGTCATTGACAATGGCATAGTTTAGGGAACGTAAGGGTTTTGCAAACGTATTGCTAAAGGACGAGGACTTTGTTCCTAAAGGATCACGGAGCGAGGGTGGTAAGAGAATTTTTTGTTACATTGGCAAAAATCAAATGTTTAAATAAAGCATAAGCATAGAATATACATAATTAATTTTATTCGTTGTCTATAGTCGTGTCAAAGAAGAAGCTTGGCAAGGAGAGTTCCATGAACGAGAACCAACCCCGCCTCCCTCGCTCTCTGCCTTGTTCCTACTGCCCCAGATATCTCGAGCGTAGTATTAGAAACACTGTACGATTTCCATTTCCTTCAGAAATGTGAAAAGATTTGTAATTACACGACGAGATCAAACTGTAATTTCAAATAATCGTACAGGGTCCTAAAATTAATAACTTGTACCGGTGGTGAGTACAAGGAATAAAGTGCAACCAGCAGCACAATTGGTACGCCATCTTGGACCAAAAAGATCCTATAGGCTACAGGTCTGTTCCCATCTGTTACTGGGATAAGCGTTGTTCAGTCTCGACGCCTAAATGTGGCATTATACTCTAGCTATGAAGACGTAGACTATATGTACTATTCAGCCTATATCGATATTTTAATTAGTGTACTTGAATAGATAGAAGGAATTGAATAATTCCTAAATATTTGATCGTTCTCAAGTATGCAGAGATCTAAGTTAGCAAAGTACCGTCGGATTTCTTTATATTGAATTGATTTCGGTGGAATATAGGAATCGTAGATAAAAGAAACATAAAAAATATGCATTTCTGAGGATTTGAACGTTATCTTCTTTTCAGTTTGTCCTTCTCTCTTATTTAGATTCAGCAGCATATTGATCGACGATGACGTCACGCCACGCCCGTGTCACGTGGCCTAAAATGGCCGCCGACACCATCCCCTCTTTTTCTCCCTCTGTTGGTACTTACATGCTCGCTCGTTTTCAATCTTACCTTACCCCCGACTGTTTCGTATTTCACTCTGTTACTCCTTTACGCGAGGAAGAGGAAGAAAATAGAATGATAGGAGAATGAGAGGGCTAGGAAGAGGGGAGAAGACAATGGAAAGAAAACTCCACTTCTGTTGAGAAATTCGTAATAATTGGTCACTTAATAATCACCAAAAGAGTTGGGAATTAAAGCAGGACTTAAAAGAGAAGGGGGTAGTAAGGGCGAAACCCAAATTAAGTGCAGAGTAAATATTAATAAAAAAATTACTTATGCACATATTTCGACGACCATTGTTATTATGAAAACAAAGCAGTTTTCTTTCCATTTTATATATGTAAATATTTACATCTGAACGCTTATAGGATATCTCGCCACTTTCCCGCTCGTGTGCACGCTTCTGTCCGCGTGGAAGGGATGTTAACGTACTATCATTTCAGAAAATTTTCCTCTCTTACTACCCCATCTGCGGCGACATAACGCGTCTCCATTATACAATGAATAACTTATGAAAAAGAATTTTTTTCATCCTATGGATACCAATGATTTGTTCGTACAAAATATATAAACAGGATATTTAATACCAATTAAGATTTCTAGAACTATTAGGACATATGACTAATATGTTGCAATTTGTTTGATATTCCAGTTTCCTGGACGACCTAAACCGATTAGGAGCAAGGGATTATCAGCCTACAGAGCAAGATATTTTAAGGACTCGTGTTAAAACCACGGGTATAGTTGAAGTCCACTTTAGCTTCAAGAATCTTAATTTCAAGTAAGTCGTTGCGCTATCAATTTATTTATAAATAATATTTATATCACTAAGCTGAAACTAAAATTATTAATAAAATCGTCGATATACATATAGGGTCATATAGGGTGTCCCATTTAAATCAACTCGGTCGAATATTTTCGAATCTATAGATGGTATTAAATAACGTTACAGACAAAAGATTATTTATTTCGATAAATGAATAATGCTCATGAAATAAGGCAACATATGGACATGTATTTATTCATTGTTGACTTCATTTGTAATGAACAAGTTACAGGTTTATTACAGAAACGAGTAGAATCGTTGTTTATGACAACTTGTTTCTACCTGTTGCTTGGAGTAAAATTCAAATGCAGATGTAATTTTATCAGTGTACACTGATACGAAAGAATGTTATCGTTTTTGGAATATTAGGGTAATTCTAACAAAGGAGAAACTGTTCTCCATTCCATAATCGAACTGTTTTCTTTATCTTTTACATTTACGATAATATAATAACAGTTTAAATTGTTCGTGTTAACATCCTGAATGGTGTAGATACCGTTAAAGCGATGTATTTCATATTCAACCACATCGTGAAAAGCGATTGCAAAAATTTATAAACCGTCGTAATAAATTTAATAAAAAAGAAGCGAGCTTTAAGGGTTTAATTTGTTTTATTATAGCTTGGAGTATTTACAATCAATTCTGCTACGAGAATTGTAAGTAAAGCGTATAGGTTTGTCAATCGTTAATAGATTGGTGCAGGAAAACTTTTCAAAATTTTTTACACGATCATATAAACCTAAAAACACATACAACCTTTGTTTAAACGTTTTTTTTTTCAATATCCCTCACCGTTCTCGAGATATTCGACGAGAAAGATAATTTTGCATTTTCTTTAAGGGTTGATTTCACCCCCTAAAAGTGAATTATGGCACGAACGGATTCCCAAACTTCCCTTGTAAGTATTTTTTTATACTCTGTATCATATCTTTATATTTTCTATTAATTTTTGTAACTAAACATTCTCGACGCATACGTTTTACTTTTTATTTTCATTTGCTCGGCTCGAATATTAATTTTTTTAAACTGTAAGGAGGTTGGTTCGATCGACAGTGGTTCTAAGGGCAGATTATATTTTTTTTTTATTAGTTACGTTGACGTTTACAGACAGGTCTCGATTATTTTTTGTTTTACAATATATTTTAGCTATTCTCTCTTATCGAATCCAGGAAACTGTTCTTTTCCGTAACCCCTGTCCCCCCCTGTGCTGCTATGGGTTTATTCCAATAAACCTGCCATATTAGAAAAAAAAAACTGCGTTTGTACATTTGGAAACAGGTGTCTGAGGGGTAAAATCCACCCTTAAATGTAAATATTAATCTCGTACTAATCGTATGAAATTGATGCAATCGATAATCAACGATCAATAATACTATTGCGCATATTATTGTGCTGAAATGACTTGTGTAACACTTTATTTGGTACACCCTATATATTTGTAAATGTTTTTAAATAAAGTTTAAAACATAATCGTATCATTGTGCTTTTGAAATTTATGCGACAGATTGTTCGATGTGGGTGGCCAAAGAAGCGAACGTAAGAAGTGGATACACTGCTTCGAAGACGTTACCGCGATCATATTTTGCGTTGCGATGTCCGAATATGATCAAGTCCTGCATGAAGATGAAACGACGGTAAGCGATTCTCCGTTCCTTCGCATTATTATCTTTTTATCCTAGCGACCTACTAAACTAACATTATGATCCCTAATGCACTTGGGAAGATACGTGATCCGTCACGGTGCACGAATTCGTAACAATAAAGAAACTCAAGAACCCAGAAACCAAAGCTTTTCACACCATACTGCACACTTGAACGCGAGGAAGAAAGATAGTTCCGATAGTCTCCAATTGTCCTCCCTAGAATGATTTATTCTTTATTTGATTTTTTGTTTAGTTATATAATTATATCTCTTTTCACAGAATCGAATGCAGGAGAGTTTGAAGCTGTTCGACTCAATTTGCAATAACAAATGGTTCACTGACACCTCGATTATTCTCTTCTTGAACAAGAAGGATCTCTTCGAGGAGAAAATTCGCAAGTCACCGCTCACGATTTGCTTCCCTGAGTATGCCGGTAAGATTCTATTTTCATTACGATCTACCGTTTTATCGAATCACAGCTCAGTGATAAATGTAAGAACTGTGAAAGAGAGTTGCAAATTCCTTTGGATAGATTTTTTAGGGATGCTGGCTAACTCCTCGGTAAGGCTAATTCGATAAACCTTGTCTTTAGGAGGTTTAATAAATCTCTTGAATAGGAAGCGGTAAGAGAAGAAGATAGGTATAGCAGAAGAAAGATAGAATATTGATATTACGCTTATTTTGAAAGTACATGTGTAAAGCGCACCTAACTACTCGTTGATAATGTTACCACTGATAAAATTACCTCCTCTTGGTCGATGAAGTAAATTTTCAAGAGAGAACAAAGAAAGGAAAGAAAATAGAATAACTCGAAGAGAAGGGATAACTCGTTGATTAAAACGTGTAGAAAATTAGGGATAACGAAGGTGTTTATTGTGTATGACAGGGGCGCAAGAGTTCGCAGGGGCCGCGGGGTACATCCAGACGCAATTCGAGGCGAAGAACAAGTCAACCACTAAAGAGATCTACTGCCACATGACTTGCGCCACTGATACAAACAACATTCAGTTCGTGTTCGACGCAGTCACAGATGTCATTATCGCCACTAATCTCCGTGGTTGCGGTCTCTATTAGGATAAATATTCTCGTCGCGGAACCGATCGACCGACACACACTCACAATCACACATAAACACGACAGACATGTTGCGAGAACGAGGGACATCGTGAGAATGAGGGAACACGTGAGAATGAGAGAGTGAGAGACTGACAGCTGGAATGAAAGAGGGTGATAGAAGGTGAGAGAAAGAGAGGGACACTTAAGTACCACCGCTACTACTACCGACCACCTGCGGATACCTTCTCAACTTTGTTTTCTTTAACAAGAACCCTTTCGTCCTATCCCTTTGGACGTTGTCTTTTCTTGCGGTAAACGAACAGCTAGAATTTAGAGGAGAGAGACCCCACTAACTAACCGACTCTGCAAATGGGGATTCAGCATTTAAAGCCAATGCAATGATTACGTTCTCGAGCTAAAAAGAACTGAATCTCTGTGCTTAAGTATCTTTAAGTTATGTAAGTTACTATTACGCCATATTTGGAGTTTCATTGAATTTCGATCAGTCCGCTTTTCCACCAAGTTAACTTCCTAGTAAGAACAAACTTCGATAATCGTATTAATTCTGGAAGTTACGAACAATACATTAACTTTCTACTAATCCATCCGAATACCGGCCTGTTGATCAGTTACCTCAGTTTCTAGGAACTAGAACTTACATAAATTAGAGATACTTGAACGTTCGTTGCAAACAGTTCAATCTAATCGGTTTTAATAGCTCATCGAGACGAATTAATTGCTTGTTCAAAGCAATGTAACTTGTCCGATCAACGAAGAGTGAAAAGATTACACGCAAGTCGAAGACAACAGTTCGATCCTCGAAGATTTGGCGTTTAAATGAAAAATTGTAACGAGACTCACTGATGATCGATTCAGATTTTTAGCACAAAGACCAATCATAAAGCACACTTGGATCTCAACATTTTCTAATCTAATTTTATTGCGAGTTAGCAAGCGAGTCGTCAACGTGTAAAATACGTAGTTCCTAATTTTCTTTGCTTTAATTTTCATTTAAATATCAATTCTCCTCATTTTCATTAAGCGATTCCTTTCAGTGATTTTATCTTTGCAACAAAACCGATCTAAAAGCAATGAAATATACGTGTTATAAATATAAAATTTTAATAATAGAATTATTGTTGATCGCATATTTTGCCAGAAAGCAAATATGGTTTTGTCATGAAATTATTATTATTTATTCTACGACGATTATGAGTATCGAATTTTATCAATTTTCTACCTGGAAGTGTCTCTGAACGTTTTTTGTCGTACAAAATACGATTATTTCCCCCCTCGTACATTGTACAACTATTATTCAACGTCTTAGCTTTACTTAAACGAGTACGTTTATTGTTTATTGTCGGTCGCATAAGTCGCGCACAAGTAATCGACGAGAAAATACGTGCTTTGCAATTTTTTAAATGTCGTTTAAACACGTCGGTTGTTTTTTTAAACAATGACGCGGTAATGTTAAGTTCTCGATCAGTTGCTTTGAATCGGAAGACTGAATCAGAAAAATAAAAGATCGCACGATCAATGTCGGAACACTAAGGACCACCCAGAATGCTCAATGCTTTGCCAATGTAAACGTTTTAAAATTGTGTCGATCGAAAGATTAAAAGGCTGAGTACATGAAACAATTTAAATGAATTGTAACACTCGAACGCACAAAAATTCAAAACTCATGATATATAAAAGGAAGTTTAAAATTAAGCCGATTGCAAAATTCACAATTAAAATTGCACAATTTTAGTTTATCGATGTTTTCGATTAATCTTCGGGATTCTGAAAATTTTAATAATTTAACTCGAAGAATATTAAAGCTGAAAAAATCGATGATAGATATTGTTTCATGTCGATCGAAAGATTTACGTGTACTTGTACATTTTGATACTTTTTAAACTGACTTAAAAGTCTATTTGTTTCATCGATACGCACATTTACACAAATTTACAAACATTTCCGCACAGTTGCACACGCACACGCATATACATATTTTTGGATCGAAACAGAAATAATCTTCGCGTCGTTAAAAGGACGAAAAAAACTGATTCCACCGAGTAAACTAGAAAACAGTTGTGAAACTTCCATTGTTGGAACAAGTTTCTCTTACAGATTGTTAAATTTATGTTCTTAACAATATTTTGGAAGTTTGCGAACATAATTTTGTTTACTATACGTTAAAAAATAGTGATTTACAACTACGAATGAAACATTCCACGTACAAATGCAGTTCTCTTCCATTCTTTTTTAAATGAAATATTTAATTAATGAAAATTGCAGCTGCAAATTTATCTCAAGAATTTTCTAACAAATTATTTGATCTAGCGATTTGTTTATTAACTTTGACATCGTAGCGGAGATTAAGAAATATATTTTATGACGCTTTTTGTTGGGATTTTAACTACAGAAACTGTAGTATTTTTTTTTAAATTTGAATGCTCCTGTCTAAAAGTGTTTCAATGCATTTATATATAAATTAATAATACTTGCATAAATTTTCAAACGATCAGTTTAGAAGAAATGTTGCAGTTGCAACTCCACGTTATTATATTATAATTTAACTAATAACCGAGGAGAGTGTTTAACCAAAAACAACCAAAGAACCGAGTAGAACAATAATTATGACGTAACAAATTAAGTAATCTCGAAATTGATAATAGTCTGAATCACGTGTAAAGAAAAGGGCAAGAGTGTAGCTATTACTTTTCTTTCGACCACGAGTACCAAAAAAGAAAACATTTTTTTCATTCAGGCTTCGACGTTTTGTTTCTGTTTTTACGCTGATTTTAAGAATTATTTTTATATCGTTAGTTGGATCTAGGGATACAAAAATAGTATTAGTGTCACCGCTGTTGCCATATTACTATAAAATTCATACACGCATAAACACACCCTAATTTTAGGAGTTATGGATTAATTAATGAATTAATTAAGTATTTCTATATGTAGTAGCTATAATTATGTATAAATAAGTACATACATAGAATTTCTAGTCAAGTTAGGAAAAAGTACTAACTCGTGCAAACACGATCGAGGTAAAGATTAGTTTAACATTGAACAAGAAAGAAATCTTATTTGAATATTAATTGAATTCGATCTGGTCGTTAATTGAAATATACCAAATAAATTGCACTTATGTAGTCGATGGTAAATAAAAGAAAAGAAAATGTTTTTCTAAGTTAAAAAATATATTTTAATGGAAAATGATTGTTTCGTTTAACGCGTTTAATCTAAACAGAAAATTCTAGGATATGGTATATTTACTTATTAATCGAAGATGTTTAATTAATTTTGTTGGAAATTCAAATCCGAACAAAACCATTGAAACATTGTGACAGCGTAGAATAAAGAAAATTTTTTTAATTATTTGCGAAATTAGGAAAGAACTGTTAAAATATTTAAAACGAACCTATAGTCCGGCTGACGAATAAACCGAGTTGTTCCGAACGCTTGTAGCGAAGTATTTCAAACACTTTACGATTTTCGTTAATAATATTCATTATTATTGTAACTACTATTATTGTTATTATTACAACTTACTAATATTTTATACATTGTATACATTATCTACATATCTATCTATCTATCTATCTATTTATATATCATTGATTAATGATAACATAAATCCGAGATGTAAGAGATAAATTTTAAATAAGTTATTTATTATTTGTTATTTACAAATAATGTATTTTTTATTTACAATGTAATAAAAACATATAAAGTACAACTTTCTTGAATAATCTAGAAGTGCATAATGTTCGAAGAGACAATACTGAAGTATAATATGAAATAATTAAATGTTATAAATAATTAATCATTACACAAAACCATTTCATTCGCATACAACGCACTTTAGAGGCTTGTAAGTGTTCCAGTGGAATCACAATATAAGCAATGTTAGTCCTAAAGGCAAGCAAACAATATATTGTTTATGTTTTCATTGATATCTTATAAGAGTACAATATTATGGTTTTAATTAAGAAAGAAATGAATGAAATTTAAACTAAACCAAATATGTATGAAAAAGTGTTCCATAATTACACGTATTGACACAGAAATTTAACGTCGGTTGCGTTTACAATGTACAGATATAAATATAAACGTGAAAAGTATTTAGTTATTAGGCATTTTTTCATACGTATCTATTTTCATTTCTTTTTTAATTAAACGAGGCGTCCAACTATAATATACTTACAGCCACATTGTCATCAACAATTTGAATAGTTTTTGAAAATGATTTGTTTGGCTTAAAACGTAAACAATATTGTATAAGTTTGCTTTTAAAATTGGCATTGTCTATATTACATCATTTACGTTGTAGTTATTTCAAACAATAAATGATATCAATGGACATAGAAAGAAACGAGTGCTTTGAATTAAAAGTAACAAGTAATAAATAATGTTTTATATCGATGATCATTTATAAAGAATGGTTGATTTAATGTTAGGATCAAGTTAAATATGTATCGACGATTGCCAGTAGGTTTTTTTTTTTTTTTACAAACACTCGTATAAATAAATGTACACGCGATACACTCGTTTCCCATCGCTAATTTTTTACCGAATAATGACCAATCGACAAGTACCTAAGAATCATTAGTCAAGGAAACGAGTTGTGAAAGAATGGGGAGTCCCAAAAATCGTTTTTTTCGCCGGCCAGACTATAGTCTTATTACTCGATCATTGTACCTCAACAACGTTCATAATTTTTAAACAAATTTAAGAGTAGTTCTCTTTATGTGCAATTTTTAAACCAGAAATTGTATTTTATTGAGTTACAGTAATTTATAATAACATAGGACGATAAACCGTACGAATTAAACTGCATTTTTAATTATAATTTTTTGCTGGTACAGCATCGTAATACCGTTCGTACCGTAATTTCCTCAAATCTATGTTTCCCTGATCAGAATCAGAAAAATTATTAGTCATGTATGGTCGCAAGAAGGTGATAAATTTTTTTATCAAGAGCCACTTTCAGGAATCAGTTTCTTTTTCACTAATTATTATTCTGAACGATATTTTCTACTTTACATTTGTCGTTGATATCTAGTTCTTTTATAATTATTTGAACGTTTTTCGTTTTTCTCCCATATTAATTAGCGACAAACCCAACGAATCTATTTTGCAAATTCTGCACACGTTTCTATTCATATTTATTGTATTAACAACCTACGAATTTTCGATTTGCAATTTCTAACAAACGACGCTCTCGAGCCTGAATGCTATTATAATAATTTAATCGCAGACTTTGAATTTGCATTCAGAAAGATACTACGTAAAAAGATACGTTATTAAATTGCATATCGAAAAACGTGTCGCTGGCAGTTTGCAGTTCGTAAGTTGCAGCGAAGGATACATATATATGTATATATATGTATTGTTAATAAAATAAAAAAATAAAAAAAAGGAAATTAAGTAACGAACGAAAAATATTTTTCACGGGGACAAAATTCTTATGTACGGGAAATATTGATATGCGAAACGTATGATGTGTGTGAGAGAGATAGAGCGTGAGAGGCCACGGAAAGGAATAAATAAAATAAAGAATGAAAAAGTAGAGTGAAAAATTACTATCGAACGATGGTTTGGCGGTCGTAACTCATTGACGGTACGCCAGAAATTGTAATTCGCGGTTAAAAACGTGACGTCAGGGTTCCTGAGTGGCGGGAGGGGACAGGTGGCCGCATGGTGGGGGTAGGAAAATCGCGGGAAAAGTACGGGAGTAACTAACACTAGTGTTATTATCGTAATTGTAACGATTAATGGTAATGATCATAATCTTATTGATAAACGCTAAATGATAATAAGGGACGTGGATGAAAAAAAAAAAGGAAAAAAAATGGGAAAAAATTTCACAATCTTTTGTGATCAAATGATAAAAATAATGCGCCCAAAAACCAAATCGTTTCGTAAAATCATTCATAGGGTTGACGAATCAACGCCGTTTCTTTCTTACTTTTACCTTTTCATTCTTTTATGATAAAGAAACAAAGGGAGAGTGAGAACGACAGGATGAGAGAGGAAAGGGAAGAGAGAGAGTGAACGATAGGGGGCAGGGGGATATCCGGGGAATGAAAAATGGAATGTTGCGAGAGGAGAATGCTCTCTCATTATACATATATAAATATATATAATTATTATGTAATAATTGTCCATACATCTTGAAATGTCGAAATAAACGAATAAATAAAGGCGAGCGGTTTTTATTGCCATACAAACTGTCTCGTAAGGAAAGATGAATAACAATATGCAAAATAATATGGTATGTTCTAATGCAGTTACATCAACATCTTTCTTTCCTTTACTGTTCTTTTGTTCATTTTCAAACAATTTGTATATTATAATTTGTTAATCCAGTCCCACAAGGGGCCACACGTAATATCCATTTTTAGTGCGTGTGTATTGAAATATTTGGTAAAACTCTAGAAAAACTACTGTACTCGTGTATTGTAAAAAACGATCTTTCGGTTTCAATCAGGGTTATGGCAATATAACCGATATGCAGCGATAATTGATATTACATTAATAATAACACTTGTAATAATGTTACAATAAATGTTAGGGCCCTTTTGTGAACTAAGCACGAGCCAGTTATGAAGGGACTGCCTACACAGCTCAAGGAGTGAGGGAGATGCGAGATGTATTCGTAATTTCTATCTTTCTCTGTGTGCTTGTACATAGTTTCACATCGAATTAAGGGTATACACTGTTTTACTGTGTTATACACTGTATAATAATAAACAGTGTCTAAAACTTATTATTATTATAATAACTATGTAATTCACTGTATATCTGTATATGTATCTATATATATTTCAGGACGACATCTACGATAAAACGCCCAAGTTTGTCGAGAAATAATTCCACTTCTTGTACACTAGATGGCGTCCCGATTATTTACGATCGAAAACTAATTTCAATTTATTTATTAATGCAACAATAGGGTACTCAGTAATTTAGATTACTTGTAAATACTCCACAATTAACGCCAAAGGTCCAAATTTACCTAAAAACAGTCCTATTCCTGTCCGTTAATGACTTGCCTGTGGCTTAGGTCAGCGATGTCTTCTGACAGGAATAGGATTGTTTCTAGGCAAGTTTGGACCTTAGGCGTTAATTGTGGAGCATTTACAAGTGATCTAAATTACCGAGTACCCTATTGTTGCATTAATAAATAAATTGAAATTAGTTTTCGATCGTAAATAATCGGGGCGCCATCTAGTGTACAAAAAGTGAATTATTCCTCGAGAAACTTGGACGTTTTGCCGTAGATGGCGCAGCAAAATACAGCATAAAATGCCGCCTAGCGTCGAAGTAGTGCATGAAGTTATTCCCGCGTTTTTTTATGTAGAATTATTGAAATGGCATTCCATCAAAGTTACTCGCCTAATTATTTCGCGTTGAATGATATTTTGTGCACCGAGGAACGTTTATTCTGCAAAATCGAAGTAGAGTTGCCTGGATTAGGTAATAATTAATTTATAACAAATTGTAAAATGTAGTTTGAACGCAGTGTTTAATGTACAATGATTTATGTAGCATAATGAGGACGTAGGACACAGCTAAAATGAAAATACTCTATTTGTTTAAGGTTTCTTGGATTCCTCGTCCCAAACGGACAATTTGAGCGCGGGAACCAAGGTACAATTCCCATTATGGTTGGCAGAATCATTGTCAAGCTTGCAGAATCGCATAATCAGCGTCGATGTACCGAGTATATATAAGGAAGGATATAGGTATGATTATTAATATTTTTGTTTATTCCTGCTGTTCTCGTTGCGTCTATATGGCCATAAATGATATTTAAACTTCTATGGGCCAAGTTCTTAATAATTCTGTTTCATATAAGTTGTAACATTATATTTTTTATGTTATCCTTTGCTTCTAATTTAAACAAATGCTAAAAATAATATGTTACTTTAGTAAATTGTGTTTCTATGTACTTGTACAATCAAAAAAGGATGTAGGTGTTTCTAGCATTTCTAGACAAAAAAACAATCATTTCAATAGCGGGCTTGATATATATAGCCTTCTCGTGTTGTTAACCCATTCGAGACCGATTGCATACCGTGTGTTTAATGGAGAGTAACTTTTCTTTGCTCCTGGGGACGGTTGTTTGAAAAAATGGCCGTCTCGAATGGGTTAAAGGACTTTGTTAGTACGTTTAACTTTGTGGTTGCATTCCCTTTGTGTTTTAAATGTCTTAAGGAGGTTGTACGGTCTAGAAATTTGAACGAACCTATCTCCTAGGGAAATTTTAGAAGCCGCTGCGGATGCTGTTGGTTTAAGCAAATGGAATCCTTACTTTTACGAATTAGGAATTTATGTACAGAAGTTCGGGGCCAGAGAATCCGAACTGATAACTAAAAGTTTGTTACAGGTAAATCAGTTAACAGATCGTAAGTATAGAAATTAAATTCGACTTGTACAGTAAGTCAGGCAGCTAAAATTTGGAATAGCTCTGTACTTTTTCAAGATTATCGTTGTAAATTCAAAGTACATATTGTTATAGGAATTTCAGTCGTTTCTATTTTTATTTTTAGACGTTTAAGTCTCGTTTTCGATTAGTTATGGATTGGGCTCAAAACCCGACATCCGATCCAACGTTGGATATTAAACTTCCTCGACTCGAAAGGAACATTTATCAGTCTGGAATAAAGGCTAGAGAACGTTTGTCAGAATGGCTGAAAATGGGTACTAATAGCATTCTTCCTTCTGAAATTACGGCGAACTTAAAAAAACGCAAACGCGTGGACTACGAGCTCGATTAACATTTTTCATAAAGCATAATTGCACGGATATTTATTATTTACTTGGTAATATTTTTAAATAAACCTGAAAAGACTCTGATCTATCGGTGACCAAAGCGAATTGACCGCACAAGCGTGGACGTTGATTGTTTAATTGTATCATCATTAGCTTTTAATTTTGAATACAATTGTTCTTACTTGTTGCGCGTTTTCGTGACAAATCTTTTACTTCTGAAGGTGTTGGAAATAACGAGAACAGTGATAAATATATGAAAAGCATAAAGATACATGAAAAGATGAAGATCCAGAAGAATGTGTGTGTGTGTTTTGTAACAGAAAATGTTTGACGTGCGATAAGAAACATTCGTAACGTAATTTATTTATTATATTCTTTAATTTCATATTTCTATTAACTAATATAGTTTACTTTACACGTTGTTGTTCAAGTTTTTCTTTTAAATGTAATAAAAACAAAACTCATAGAAAAATAAATACAATAGAAAATATTTATGCAGAAAGTCGATACAAGTTGTCTTTTGTTTAACCACTTTCCTTGTTTATTAATGACAATGTTTATCACTTTGACTAATTTACAATTTGATTGCGCGCACATTTATTACATAAAAAACTATATTTATATATTATATTTCGCATTACGATTTAGTACTACTATAGTATGTAGTAATGTTTAAAATATTCGTAAATTATTTGTATTATTGCTTCCTATCCGGCCATAAATATAAAATCTAAGAGAAATTCCGACGAACGTATGAAATCAGCGATTTTATTATTGTAAAATGTTTTTCTTATTGAGCAAAAGTATGGAACAAGAAATAAAATGTTTGGGACCATGTAACTTAAAATAATTGTGCCATTAGAATCATTACATATCTTCTTAGAAATCCATTCGCGAGGATTCGAATAATTGTCGTAAACGTTAATTAAAAAATTGACCCTGCTAAGTTCCTGAACGTTTGCCATAAGTGAATTTTACGTTTCCTTTAATTATTTATACGAATGTCCCTTATACTAATTAGATTATTTTAATTTAATTACATTACCAGATCTTAGCAGGATTGCTTAATCGTTTCATTGTTTTTTAAACACAAGACTGAGCAATACTTGGCCTGATAACAGATGGAAACAGCTTTTTATTTCTATTTTTGTTTCTAAATTCTGAAAACTTTTTAATCGGCCAAAATAAAATAACAGTAATAATATTTGCAATATACAGGGTGTTCGACTACCCCTGGGAAAAATATTAATGGGGGATTTTAGAGGCCAAAATAAGACGAAAATCAAGAATACCAATTTGTTGATGGAGGCTTCGTTAAAAAGTTATTAACAATTAAAGTTCCGCCCGTACTGAATTTTTTTCTCGAAAACGGGTAGGATTTCGGGGGTAGGTCTATTCACCAAAAATGATTGTAATTGACCCTCGCAACCGAAAATAATTTTTTCAAAACGATTTGAAATTTTTTTCCCCGTCGGAAAACTTCGCACCTTCTCGAATTTTTTCCTTGAAAATGGTTAGGATATCGAGGGTATGTCTAATGACCAAAAATTATTGTAATTAATCCCTGTAACTAATTATAATTTTTTTAGAATGATTTGAAATTTTTTAATTTCGCCTAAAGATTTCACACCTTCTCGAATTTTTTTCTCGAAAATGGGTAGGATTTCGAGGGTATGTCTAATGACCAAAAATGATTGCAATTGACCCCTGTAACTAATTGTAATTTTTCCAAAATGATTTGAAATTTTTTTTTCCGTCGAAAATTTTCAGCACCTTCTCGAATTTTTTTCTCGAAACTGGCTAGGATATCGAGGGTATGTCTATTGACAACAAATGATTGCAATTGACCCCTGCAATCGAAAATAATTTTTCCAGAACGATTTGGAAAAATTTTTTTCGCCGAAAAATTTCACACTTTCTCGAATTTTTTTCTAGAAACTGGCTAGGATATCGAGGGTATGTCTATTGACCAAAAATGATTGCAATTGACCCCTGCAACCGAAAATAATTTTTTTAGAACGATTTGAAATGTTTGAATTTAATTGTTACTAACTTTTTAACGAAGCCTCCATCAACAAATTGGTATTCTTGATTTTCGTCTTATTTTGGCCTCTAGAATCCTCCATTAAAATTTTCCCCAGGGATGGCCGAAAATTTGTTGAAATTTATCACCTTTTTAGTCTATTAACTCGAGGTACATCACATGCGACAAAAGAACCGCTGCATACAAATATAATTCTTTAAACGCTAGCATAAATTGGCACAACAATAATTCTACGCAATGAAATGTATTTCATTTGGTAACTAGAATGGCAGAGGCGGGGAAAATTTTATTCAAATCATAAATAACCAATAGAATGAATAAAAAACTTTTATTTTTATTTTTATAACGGTGATGTATATTATTCGATATTGAATATTTTTATTTGAATAACAATTTCCCCCAGCTCTGTAGGATGGGAAGCGAGTGTACTTACTCTTTCGCTAAGAATTAATTGCATTGCAATGGCGTGTGCTTCGTTCTTTATAAAGAGAGGTGCTAAAACTATGTGCTAATCATTTTCTCGTTTCTTGTACGCACATAATTTTAGTAGTGACTTCCATATTATAATACTTAAAATAAATTAAGAAGTAAACGTACATATATGTGCCACTATCCTTTAAGAGATTAAGAATTGTCTTTGTTTTGGTATAATTCCTTTTCTCCTCTACGGAATAAACTGGATTTAATGCCATTATTGAGATTGGGTTTAATAACAACACTTTTTCAGCATCCCGTGTTTTACGCACCTATATTTCTCTAAGTTACGGTATTACTTCGTTAACCGATCAGAAATCGAGTTACTCCTGTTTATTTACTATCGAGATTGGATGAAATCTAGCTATTCACAGCTTCAGTTGTCAGAGAATAAAGTCGATCAATTAACGAGGTATTACTGTCTGTACATAGAAAATAGTCGATTATTATTAAAATCATTAATCACTGTGTCTCTATAATACATTACATTTACAACATGGGGTAACAAGATGATTATCGCGATAACAAAAATATTCTCTGCAGGAATGTATTATAAATAATATAATTAACCCTTTGTATAAATAACAGTAAACTTAATTCCTACGTGTGTAACAATTAATTATAATATTGTCGTATTCAGAGGTCGGTCGTTTACAATTCAATCAAATGAATAGATATTCTTAACGAGGTTAAATAATTAAAATAGAAAAATTGCTATCTGTTAAACATAAACTTACTACGTTACAAAACTCAAATGACACTAAAATGATTCCTTTTAAAAAATTAATAATAATGAACTATTTTGTATATGTATATACATTGGCTGGCTTCGAAATTGGTGGTCCCATTTTGATAGTCTATTCTATTCCTTTTAAAAATGGAAGAAGAGATCGTATAAACTTAGAAACTCTTCTTTTCCGATTGTATCTCGAAAATGAAAAGTTATGGTTATATGATTATTTACCATCTTTAGAAAAAGTCGAATACGCTACCACAGTGAGACCATTTATTTCGACGCCAATTTGTATACGTATATTGTTTCTTTAGAACTCGAGGACCATTCTTCGATTTCGATTACACTAACTGCTAATTCCTCTAATAATTTTACTTGCATGAACGTTGTATAAAATAAATAAAAAAAAGAGAGAAATAGATAATTAATGACTTTATTTAATTAGATTGACTTCGCGGCGACAAGACAATTTCGTGTCACATTATTCGACCTTACCTTACCTTAATTGAGCAATATTTAGCACGATTGTTACTCAAAAACTTGAGATCGCACAGTATTTCAAACGGTTGCCAACTACATCTCTATATATTGGACACGAAATTAATTTAACACTAAACCTACCACGACCGGTATTTGGTATCATATTCTGGTTAGCTTTCGATGTAAAGAGTTCAGTTTCCACTGTTTTAGACAGTGTAACAACGCGTATTAAAAATATTAAAACTTTAGACGCGTGCAGTTCCGAAACTACTAGTGCTTTATTAAAAATTGAGCAATCGTTAGCAGCGGTGAACCTTCCTCTTTGAAACGGCTTTTGATTTTTGTCGATCGGACTTTCCGTTTTCGAGATATCGTAATTTATGTAAAGGGGTATTTTTCTTAATTTGAATATCTCTGTCTCTGTCTAACGCGTCGGACCTCTTTGTCGCACGTGCGTGGTGCTGACCTACCCCGCGCACGTGACTCGCGTGACTTAGTTTCGGCGTAGTATTTCCAAGAATTTACTACGCACTGTTTACTATCTACGCGCGCGGGATGAATGAACTCGCGCGAGCGCACCACGAAATGTAAACAAACCCTTATATCTCCGGAACTAGCCACCGCATCGACTTGAAACTAAAATCGCTATATCTCGGGAACTAATTACGCTATCCACTCTCACGAACTCTCATTTTAAAGGGCATTTCATCCCCCATCCAATGATCATAACTACTTTTATAATTTATGTTGTCTTCTATGTTTTTTAACTTCAATAAACTTCAGAACACAACTTTCTATACATATAATGCAAAAATTCGATGTACGTTGCCTCGTAAAAGAGAAAAAGAAAGGTCATTCGACCGGTCATGGTAGGAATGGTTATACATGAAGTGTCGGTAGGTTTAGTATTAAAAAACTGTACTTTCAGTATGCAAACCATGCGGAATATGAGTGCGAGGTTTTTGAGAACCCGTGATTTTGAAACTGTTGCTCTTGTTGCAACGTTTGAGAGAAAAAAAAAATCACAACTTACAAATAAGTTCGATCCGTGCCACTGTCATTTAAAAATCGTTCAAAAAGATCACTAAAAATCGTCGTAATGTTGAAGAGAATTCTGAGAATCGACTTTCATTCTAGCGATTTCTCGAAGATCTTGCGACATCCAGCAAGCTATCCGAAAATATTTGTTTATCTATCGTTCATTAAATATTTTCGAGAAATTTTACGATCTGCTTTCGTCGTAAATATTCGAAACAGCACTTCCTCGACGTACGTGTAATTTCATTTTCAAGTATCATAAATTCTGTACGATCTATAAAAATAATTCTTAATATCTTCGAAACTTTTACACGTTTTTTAACGTTTCTCGATTACATTTCGATATAATTATTTGCTTTTACTTTCCAAAAACGTCTCGAGGATTCTTCAACGATTGTCCAAAGATCACAAGTTTAATATAAATTTAGACTTTCCGTTAACACTGTTCGAACGATCCTGTGATACTTTATCCCCAAACATTCTCTCGGATATCAAACAATCCTTTCGAAGTCTAAAGATTCAAAAGAAGAATAACACTAATCACGTTGAAAATGCTTCTATCTAGTACCTTCTTTGTTTCTCTAATGCTTTCCATCTTCCTGGCGTGCTTCAACATCTTTAAATCCGTGTCGTAAGTACTCGAAAGCAGAAAAATCGTCAAGATAGGTAGTAACAACGAACTGAACTAATTCACTCTCTTTTCGTAGGATCTCCTGATCACCTTTGAGCTCGCCAGGACACTTTAAAAGCTGGATTCGCTCTCGAGGCTGGGCTCCTGCTTGAACATCCTGAATCCAGTCACGCTGGTCACGTCCTCTTGATTCTGGATCGGCGTTAGATCCCTCAGGATCATCACAGGACTTCCTCCGGCCAGCACGTGATCCTGAGGACTCAAAGGAGGCGCGTTCGCCGGTGTCAAAGGACTGCTAGGGCTCTCGTTGCTGCTCACGTAACTACCAGCAGCGTTTGAGATCGGAATCGGCGTCACGGTGCCATTCACCTCGGCCGTAGCACCGCCAAGAAGCATCTCTTGCAATAAATTGTCGATGTGCGCCACTCCGAACAGCCGTACGAATTGAATCTGCTCGATCATCTGCCAGGAGATGGACTGCAGAGCCGGCAAAGTCAACAGAATCTCACCGAAACGGCCACGGCTGTCGTACTGTCGATCGCTGATGTAGTCCTCCAAGTTGATTTGAATCTGGTAACGGAGCTGCTTAATTCTCTGCGGTTCGCTCAGCCCTTTTGCATCTATCGACAGAAAGGATACAACAGGATACTTGGATGATAAAAAGAATTATCACTTTGGTGAACGAACGTTGTAAAGCAATAGAAATGCAACTGATCCCAAAGATGCATCGACTCGGAGAAGTCGTGGGCGATCGTCCTAATTAAGACACACCGTTAAAGTTGATATTGGAGATAACTATAATATCACTTTGTGAACGAATCTCTTGTTATAAAACAATAGAGATGTGACTGATTCTAAGGTTTGAAAGGTGTAACGACTCAGAGAAGTCGTGGGCGATCGTTTTAATCAAAACACACCGTTACAGTTGATATTGGCGTTTGCGATGTTGGAGATTCTCGAAAAAATTCGCACTGTTACCTCGTAACAGCGAATCTAGGATCGTCTGCAATTCGTTTCGGCATGGCGGCGGCGACCGCGCCGCCAATGATCAATTAAATCTTATTGAGACAATCGTTCTCGCGTGCCGGCACATCTTGGCCGAATGACACGCAAATTCTTCGTTCCCTTCGACTGCAGATCGCGAAGCGAGATCGCTGACGATTATCGATCCACTGAATTTGCTAATTTCTCCTTTACTCAAACTAGAATTGGGACTACTCGTCGAATTTTCCTATTATTCTATCAGATACGATGAATACGTCAATATAGCGTAATAATACATATTATAAAACGTGCTTGATCGAGGATCCAAATGAAAGAATCCTTGGAAAGCAAGTTGAGAAAGTATTACATTACATTTTAGTTTAGTTTTGTGAGAAACTTACTGGGATCGAAAAAGACGATTGCTTTAAGGCAAGCAAATTCTGTGTCGTCGATTTGCACCTCGTTCAGCGGTTTCACCAGCTCGTCCATCACTCTGACACCCACCTTGCTGATGTCCAGGTCCTGATTGCGACCCTCTGCGGAAAAATATATGACTGATAACGACGGTTAAACCATCCCTATCGGATCCTATAACCAATCAACTGAGTCCAGATACAGTACAAGGTATTACAAGCTACGAAACCAACACAGTTGAATGAACCCATCTGCACTCATGCTAGTGCAATTGCAACGTCAAGACTGGACTCAGTCTACTATTCCCCATTACAAGTTCATGCAACTAACGCAGCGAGACTATCGATTTCTTAACAGTTGTTCGGTAACATCCATGGATGTTAAAAAATCTTGACTTAAGAAAATGTACTTGACAAAATGTCAGATAAAATGGGATCAGAGATCGTAGGAAATAATTTCCTGTTACGAGCGAACGCATACATCGCAACCGTATCGTCATCGAGTGACGTTCGATTTTCTATCGATTATCTCGCTCGGCGCGTTTTAGCTTTGCTCCGATAAAAATGTTAAAAACACAATTGTTGTCCACAAAAATTCAACATAACGATAAGGAAAGTGTCCCTACATTATCTGCGCTTATATACAAATTAAACAACGATTAATCGAACGTCCACGATTTAAATAAATACTGCGAAATGGCCAAACTTTTGTGGAAATCGAATTTTTAGTAAACTATACAAAATTCTCGCATGCATGCTGTTATTTACTCACCCACATTTTCCTAATAATTATGCCATACCTGTTTAGGTGAATTTACAGTTTCAGAAAAATGACAAAATCACGGAAACGTTCTCGTTTTAAACAAATTGCCACAAACCGATACGTAAAAATTTATCATTAAGCTACTTAGAAATTTTGACTTGAACCGTGAATGCAATTTTCGCCGATTAAGATGTTTAGTGTCCTTTAAATTACGTGTTATCGGTGACTGAATTTTTCTTACGCTTGTATCTGTTTTATAGTGCTTAATCTCCTGAAATCTTATCTATCGGTGGTATCGAAAGACGAAACAATACTCTGTGGTACTCTTTATTACGCGTAATAATATTTTCAATACTGTTTTAACATTTTTAGTTTCAATTTAATTCGTTTTGAAAGTCCAGGGATATATATAATATAATTTATTCTTTTTTTAGATTACTTCAATAAAGATTATTATTATTATACACCATGCTGAACGGTTAGTTTTCTTAAGGCTACCAAGTGGTTGCTTAGGTCAGATTAAGTATGATACAGGTCTCTAGGAATGCTGAGTCTGTTTCTAGATAATTGGTCGACTAGTTTGCTTAATGACAACTTTTTCTACAATCTACTTTTCATCGTTAGAACATACGAACATTCAACAGATACCAAATGATCAATAAACTTGAGAAAAAACGTACCAGGACAGTTTTTCGTGATAATGCAGTTGTTACCCAATAGGAGGACATCTTTTAGTTGCATACTGCGCCTGGCTACACCCAGGAGAAGATGTTCACCAGCGTGTGCCCTCAACAGTGCCACTTGGTCGTCGAGGGTGAGCTCGCTAAACGCTGGTATATATTTGGCCCATTCGACCAGGATCAGTAGTTGCTGCTTCATGCTGTCGCAGACATCGTTTATGTTGGCGATTTGCTTCGTACTTAGGTCAATATCGCCACCTGGGCTGCCTAGCTGTTTAAAGGAACGTTGAATTATCCTCCTTAATATCTCATCCCTTTAAAACTTAATAAAATCCAACAAAACATTTCTGTTCGTTCAAATAAATTTAAAATGTTAACTATACTAATGGGTGCATATTCGAGACAATTTAAATGTTCGAAACTTTAGGACTAAAAATTACAATTATTCGTGGGAGAAGTGACCGGATGTCTGTCCGTTTTGTCATTTGCATACACTGAAAAGACCCAATATTCCCACGAGCTTCATTAATTCTCTTCCATCTCTTAAATATTGAGACGGGAACCCATACATTCGTTTCCATCGAACGAACAAACAAAAGGGTGCATTGACAAAAAATAAACAAGCAGAGAAACCTTTTATAACTTACTCGAGAATCGAATTTTAATTCATGGTACTAGTATTACTATCAAAGTGTGTTTTAAACATATTGATATGTTATTGACGCATGACGAGTATCAGAGAAATGCTCTCAAGTTTTATGTCATCCTTGTGTGAAAACATTTTTTTAACATTGAACGTATGTTTATGTGTACATGGAAAATTACCAGATGATAAACGTTGCAATCGTGTACCGTCAATAACAAACAGCGATAATACCGCAGTGATATTAGCTCAGTCTCAAAGCTAAACCACGTGTTTCGAGACGGACATATCTCTGTTAAGTGTCAATAAAATTTTGACAACTCTGGTACATCAAAATTTACCTAAGATTTCGATCTAGATTTTTCTTTGTAAAATTACTAAAACAAGAATTGAGTTAAACTGACCTCGAGGGCAGCTCCAACTTGTCTGCTGAGCATCTCAGCTTGAAGAAGAGAAACCACGGAGAGTCCGTTTCCGTTGCTACTCTGCTCCTCGTAACTTGGCCTTCTACAGCTTATTCGGTCCCTCTCGTTTTGTACAGCTACATGCAAACAAAATAAAAAAAAAAAAAAGGAAGATAATTTCTGTATTTTTAATGTTATGCACGTAAACTGTAGATTGAAATACAGACACGGAATAGCTTTTAAATACTAGAAACTTCCTCGTAAAAAAATAACCGACATCAAAGACTAAACTACTGCACTCACCTTCTTTTTTCATACCAGCTTTGAAACATTTTCGTAATCTGCAATACCTGCACTGATTCCTCTTGTCTTTGTCTACTACACAGTTCCTACTAAATCTGCAATAAAACATAATTCTATCTTGGTCTTTGTATTAAAAAAGGATCGTTTGCTTTAATATCTATGTTGTACATATTTTTACTCTTTCCATGTACGTATCAAAAATTTAAATAAAAATGTCTCGAGAACGAAGGAACCTATCAGGGTTTTTTGACACTGGGCGTATAGTATAACTTGCACCTGCTGTCTGTTATTTTTTGTAGAATTTTAGAATATTAAATTCGTTTAAATAAGGGATGATTTCAATTCGTTTTACAAACCTGCAGGTGTACACGTGATTTTTCCTGACCGAACGCCGGAAGAAGCCTTTGCAACCGTCGCAAGAGGCGGCTCCGTAATGTTTTCCTGTTGCTCGATCTCCGCAGATCGCACAATGCTGAGACAGAACACCACCCACGCCTGATCCCGGTAAACCGAGGACCGAGCCACCTGCTGCACCTACGCCCATGCTCAGATCGGCGTCTGTAACGTATCATTTTTAAATATTAATACACATATTCCAATCAGGGCTATAAAAAAATTAACAACTAATTCATAAATCTACGATTTTCCCAAGTGTATTGTGTCTCTGTTAATTTTTTATAGGAATATCTAGCATCTGATAGCAATGAATTGTGATTTAAAATCGAATTATAGCGTATTATTCCGTACGCTGTATCTTCGCTATTCGATTGATCATAAAGTCGTTTATCTAGCCTCTTCTATTCGCTTTAGCAGCGATTATATTTCCTCGCGCGTTTATCGTTGCCTACTTGCATAATAATCATACACTGTAAAAGTAAAAATACTGTACGAATTTAAACTATCGCTCGGAGATTAAATGAAATTTCGGTCGGACGAAAACGCGAAAAGTATAGCGCGATGCATTGTGTCGAAAACGACCTATTTTATTACTTAATTCGTCTTCGAAAAATAACAAAGTCACCAATCGTGATGATATATATTACGAACAAAATGTATTAATAGAAACAATTTTTCAGACGAAAAGTACAGTGTAAGAAATTATCAGTTGCATGGATTCCGGTTAAACGATAATAAATTTATCTCGACGTAACCCACATAAATAAATCTGAATCGATATAAATTCGACTCGAATGGGAATAACAGGGTATTACCCGGGAGCAGTAAACGAAATGCCATCCGAAATCTCGTTTCGAGAACGCAGCGATTCCCTTATCGCCCTGAGACATATAAATAACGATATTTCCATGATAAAGAACGCTCAGACGTCGGTCTCTTTTCTAGTACGTTTCTTTACGAAACTGCTGTTCGTAATAAACCTACAGATAACTTCGTTACTTATCAATCACGTACACCAACGCGGGATCATTGTCGTCCTTTTCAAAAGACTGAGCAAATAATTACAATCTTCGAGCAAGGATTCTTTCTGAAAAATGGAAAACCATTTTATCCAGTAAAATTTCTCTCGATCGTCGTTTAATTTCACTCGGCCGAGTATCTGATTTTAATTGTTGGACAGTTGTATCTCATTTAGAGTACTTATCTATTATCTGGTCCTCTATACAGGATGTCCTACGCAACTGGGTCAGGCTATATCTTCGAAACGTTTAAAGTCAGAGCAAAAAGTCACGAGGTAAAATTAAATGCTGTGATTAATATCACGTATACAAATGTTAAACGCTTATTTTCAGTGTCTATTCGATATTTTCCTCTCTCTCTACGAGAGTTTCTGTGTAGTTTCTGTCAGTGTGGGGCATTTCTGTCTATCTTCACTGATACTACTACACGAGAGTCAGCCACTACACGAAAACCCCAATCTTATTTTTTGACTATAGAAATTATTTTCGTATTCAAGGTCGCTCCAAACATCTTTATCGTCAAAGATCTTTAATACTTGAGACTTCGTGTTATCTGTATGTTGTACCTGACCGTTTATTATTTTAACACGGATGCATCGCTTATTTTTACGCCAGTGTTGGTACGCTATCTCAACAACTATCGCGAGCATTTTTAAAAATAACATGCAAATAAAATGAATAAATATTCAAGTGTCTGGACGAATTTCGAATGGTAATCGATACTGTCTTGCGGTGCCTTGAACTAGCAATAATTCCGAATTTAAATTATTAATTACACGCGCGATCGTGCAATTATAAATTGATTTTAATTCGGTTGTACAAGTACCCACGCGTAAGAAATCTTCGCTGAGTTTTTGCAAGGTAAAAATATCAAGTTGGGTCATTGTAGGGTTAAGTATGCAAAGTACTCGGGGGCCTTGAGATAATATTTGAATGTTTCTGATAAACTATTGCAAAAAGACCTCGAAACCTAGCTATGGAATTACCGATAACATTAAATCTCGAATTTCCATGATTCATTATTCACCTACCAATTCATCATTGTTTTTTAATTATCTCACTATGTGCAACTATTAACTTATTACTCCTATTGTTATATTAGGAAGCCGTACCGGTCGTAGAAAAAAGGAGCACAAAAATTATGACTTAATAATTTGCATTGAATTAAGTTAAACGTATGCAACAGGCAATTGTAATTTTTCCATTCTATTTACATTAATGTAACGCTACAGGTTCGATGAGTTTTTGGTGCTTGACAAGCAGTAGCTTACTTTTAAATAAATATAAAAGATATTCGTAAGAGACCAAAATTAAATCCCCCATGTAGAGCCATCTTTTGTTTGGTGCAAAGGATTCGATCAGTCTTTGATGGTTCAAATAAGAATAAAATAGTATTTAAAAGCAACGAGTCTTACAATATCTGTATAAAATATGTTCATCTCTTTCATCTTATTAAAAAAATTATTATTATACAATTTCATTGTTTTGTTTTCGTTTTAATAAAAAAGATGGCGCCTAGAACCACGTGTTCTGTTCGCCAGTGGTTCGTCCACGGCATTAGCTATGGTTTATAAGTATCGTTTGTTCGTTTGTCGAATACCATTGATCCATTGAAACCCGTAATGATGAAACAAGGTACGAAAAAAGTGAGATGACTGTAAAAGAGTTTCGTAATGCGAACAAGATAGGAAAAAGGATGAATATTGATCACGGATGGAAATAGTATAGCAATAAAGCGTAATAAGTTGCTTGTTATAAATTATTCCAAGGTCCGCCGTGGTTTTTATGCCCATATTATCTATCATTGCATGCATGATATTATCTGGCTGCACATTGTCGGCCAGGAAAAGAAATATTTAACTTTTTTACTACGTGTGACCGACTGACCTCTCGCAGCCACGTTTATCTTGCGGATTTTGCATATTTTCTGGCTGTGTTCGATAAAGAAATCCTTTGAATAGTAAATAGCGAATAACATTTACTCAATGATAGCCAACCGTGAATAATAAATCGTTCAAGAGAAACGCTCCGTTCAATAAAGCATTATTATGTTACGTTATCAAAGCCTCGGATCATTAATCATTGTTAGTAATGTACCAAATTATTTTACTTCGAAGATCTATACAGAGGAAAGTAAGGAATATTTTTATCAATAATTAGGAATGTTTGGGCAGGAATCCTCCAGATTAAGATCAAATAAAGCTTGTAACGTGTCCATATATCCGCAGTAGGTGGCAATTCGCGACAATACTCCGAATATTCCGATAAATTAATCCGTTAATAACAGAGAAGGAATCGCGAACGACAAGATAAAAAGAGCAAAACGATCCATCAAACGTGTTATGACGTATTTGAAATGAATAGCAAGTTCAGCCACATAATTATAGCACGTTCACTGACGTAAAAATGAATTAATAATTCGGAAACAATCGATCACGAATATATTAGATACGTTTTACGACACGTTTGCTTTTTAATGTTATCTACACCTTCTTGGCTAGTTAGATTTCTGAGTAGATGGAAAACCATGGAAAAGAGTTGGACGAATAACGTTAAATGGCAAAGAATATCGTCGCCCAATCGTTGCAATTATTTCGAGGTGTGCACCATCAAATGTGCTCTTGAGTGATCATGAAACATAATTGGCCTTTTACGATTCGTTAGACTCGCTTTATGAACAATTTTCGCTGCATGGTGTCAAGTTCAGTGCAATATTTTTCTGCCCTGACACTTTCAGTTTTCAAAAAGAAACCGCAGATTAGGTCATCGAACCGTAAACATTGTTTTCCTTGGACGAAGATCAAATTTTAACGCTTTTAAAATTGCTTAAATCGCCAGTTTAGTTAGCAACAAAGGAAAGGGTCACTTTTAATTCGAGATGTGCATGGAAAGGAATACATATCGCGTGCAATGCACCGACGATTCTATTTTACTGGCGATACCGAAGCGAACGGGACCTGCCTTAACTCGAGCCAAAGTCTAATTGATGACCCTATTCGCTGTATCTTTCGACGATTATGTCGCTCTGATTATGCATCTCGATACGTGAACGAGGTGGTAGAAAACTCATTGCAACGACACAGAAATTTATGCAAACGAATTTAAGACTGGAAGACAACGAACAAAATTAATATAATCGTGTACCAGTTGCATCGAAATTTCCAAATTCCACCCCCTTTTATATTCTGACGATTTTATCGTTCGATTATTCATTTGACGAGTCAACAACAATTTAGTATTAATCCACAGATGAAAATTACTCTTCTTAAATATTTTTAACGCTTAAAAAATTCGGAAGAGCAATAGATTAAATATGGAAAAAGAAATAGAAATGATTGGAAGGGAAAACCAGTCAGAATCAAACCAAATGGAAAAGTTATCGTGTTTGTGGTTAAATGGTCGATGCACGGTCCTGATTCTCATTAAAGGGAGATAAATTCTAAAAGATTTACAATCGATTTCGATGCACCAATGTGTTTCTGGGAGAATGCTCTGGCTCTGGTCGATTCTGCTGACACACGATGACATGCAGAACTGACCCTCGTGACGTAATCGTCGCAATTCACTACCCACTCGTTCTACCTCTTCTCCAAATGTTCTCTACAATGCAAGTAGAAGCCATTCGATTTTCAATAGCCACTAGAACGATCTAAAGATGAAGAATCTGGCCAATAAATTGATAACAGTCCTCGAATCGAGTACACTGCATCATATTTTATTGTTCAGAATGAACAGGGTGCTCCAAATTTTGTAACCACAGTGTCTGTTCAGTAAACAGAGTTGTGTTTACAAAGAAACTATTTGTAAAATAATATTTATCGTTAATGTGTGAATAGAGTATTTGCACCTAACACGGAGAATTGAATTTTGGTTTTAAAAATTCGAATCAATGGATGAGTCACTTGTTAGAGATAACCATATCCTGGAGGCAATTCCATCGTCAACAGTGATGTACTTGATACTTTAATAATGCCGTGCGAGCTTTACAAGCTTTATCAATTCAATGTTTATTCATGGAAATAACCCTTCCTTAGGTGCTGCCTAAACTAAAGATAGACTCACCGATTTTATCGATATCTCGTCAAAATATTGATAATTGATAAAATGTAGAGTAAAATACAAACCTCAATGTACCTCGAGAAAAGAGTTTTATCATTTTTCGAACGTTAAAAAAAGAAGTACAACGGGCCAATGATGGGGTATGGCATTCTCTCATGTGAAAACATTTCCAAAAGATAATTTATATCGACGTAAACATAAAATGTTTAACCTTATACAATACATGTGTAGGCACGAATTTATTTTATGGTTTCTATGTGCTAATTAGGACCCTGAAGTGAATCGCATACACTACGGGACATCCTGTATAGGTTAATGAGGTGAGGTTTCAATAACAACAATTAAATTGTAGCTCGCCTCTTCTGCACTGCTTTATTTTTCTCCATGCACGCGATAAAGACGCTAATAAATAAACAATGCTCGTTACAAACTTACGAGCTTTCGTATTTCCAACATCCTTCGGAATAAACAGAGATTATTTCTCTTCACAATATTAGTACAATCACGAATTTTTTACAGTAGATGTAGAACTAAAGATTCCAGCAAATGGGACAATTAGTCGTGGAGATAATTTCACGAAGATATGGTCTACTAAGTCTTACCCAAATATTTTAGATAATGAACTTTTTTTTCACGAGCATATTTGACAGTCGTAAATCATTTCAATAAATATCTATTGAAAGAAAATTTGATGAGATAAAAGATATTCTAACTGGATTTAATATCGAATAACTTGCATGCTTCGTGAACCGTGTAAAATCAGTAAAAAAGCACTAAATGGTCCACCGAATGTTTATGTATATTCATCACAGACATACGTTGGACAAAACTAAATAAATACACGTGTGTGTGTGTGTGTATCTTTTTAAACGAGTTTGAAATTGTGTCGAACGAAGTCGTATTTTTGTTGTGGTTGTTTGGTTGGACAGTGTTTGGGCAATCGAGGTCCTATTGAGTTATGGTAAGGGATCGATGGCGGTCCCGTTTGTTCTCCATTCGATGTGAATTATTGAGCAACACCTTGATCTTATTCTACCGAGCAGGCAAACCAGCGGTTTTGTAACGCCGCATTGACGAGAGCAAAAAACAAGAGTCACTTGAGTGCTGACCGGGCCTTGATCCCGCAGCCAAGACGCTCAGCGCACGCATCGCGCGCTTTTTCGATACTAAACGACTTGCTCAAATCAAATCCCCAGCCTGCTCATAAAGCCGCGGATCGTCGCGACAAAAAGTCCCCGTATAAAAAAGAAATCGTGTCCTCGAGAGAATCGTTTATCTTACGGACCTCTGACACTAGACACTTCGCCTCGCGTTTCAACCGGCGACCGATTTGATACGAAACTCTCGTGGCATCAGGTGATACGTCAATGTTTTTTAAACGATTTCAACAACAATTTTTACAATCGACCACCATTCATCGAATTCGATCTATTTTCGAGCCGATCGTAATCCTTAAATCTAACTTTTCATTTGTTTATTTTGGAAAAACGTGATCCCCAAGCCTGACAAAACAATCTCATCTGTAAAAACATTCTTGTATCATTAACTTTTTAAGTCTAATTTCTGGACAAGTTACCAAATGAGAATAGAAGCTCGAATCAGGATAACAAGATCCAAAATGGAGTCATTTAAGTATCTAAATCTCATAACGATCAATCACGTTTACCACCCAGCTTAACGACAGAACGTTTGTTTTCGAATGAAAAGCAAAAAAGCGCGTCGCCTGTAAAATGAACGATTTGAAATAATTTTTATCAGATCGTCAGATAATTGAAATTAGTCGATAACCGAAGTATGTACATTCGCATCTCAAAGATAAATCATTGTTATTTAGTAATTTGCCTCTGACAGAAATTCAACGTAAACCTACTTCGGAAATATTTACACATCTCAGACACTAGACAAATTTTACGTAATTCTACTACGAGCTAACATCTAAAATTAGTACCAAAGACGAGCAGAGCTGATCGAGCATGATGCATACGGAATACCGCGAAACATTGGATAATTAAAATCGATCGAAAATCGGGGATAATGATATAACTTTATTAGTGTTGTTTCTATAATAATGAAAGACTTCTTGATACAGTTTAAATATGCTAGATTCCAAAAGTTTTAAATTCCAAGCTTAGAAATTTATATTTATTCGTAAGAAGGTAAATATTGTATTATTTTTTAACAGAGCTCCAGACAAGAAAAACATGCTATTGATCTTGCAAATATTTTCAGTAGTGTATGTGTATTTAACATCAATTTATGTAAATTTTTAGCGCGAATTACGAAATTAATTGTTCGGATTCCTTGTTCTGCAAGAAAATATAATATTATGTAAATGTTTCTTACTCATTATCTCAAGGAGTTTTTAGGACAGTCTTATCGAAACAAAATTAAGATATATTGTTGCATCTTTCAATCGCTTTCGACACAGCCCGTTACATCTGGAATCCATTTCACCATTTAGTAACAATAAAATAATTAAGTTTGATTATACATATCACGAAACCAGAGTTTCGTGTTTTAACAACCTGTCGTATCAATCCTGACGCTAAGCAGCGGCAACAGAAACGAGAAGAACGCGAAGATGAATTAAAGATTCGATCTAAATAGGCTAATAGATCATCTCGTATTCGCAGTCGTGCGTAACGGATGCAAGAAAAACGTGGATTTTTTACGAAACGAGTCTGCAACGATCCAGTAAACCACCATCCAGCAGCCGGCAACGAATGTCCACCAAGAATGTCACACTCAACAAAGATGGCCGAAAGCAAATAGACGCTTCTAGCGTGTAAATGATTACTTAGGGCCACGGACATGATTCTTCGTGGAAAAACTGCACCTAGAAATGCTTTGCGACCTTCTGTAGAGTCAACGATTATTAAATTCTTCGTCGATGCGACAGACAGAAGTGCTTAGATCCCCACGTGCCAAATGTGGAATAAATCAACGCCAGCCATAATCGAGAGTACTTTAAAACGCCTACAAAGCGCGTTTAAAAGTGGAAAAAACAAGTACTGAAAACGTTCGATACACGTTAATGAATTTTGCGGCAAACATAAACACCGAATGTTTTATTGGCTCGATCCGATAAGAAAATTTCATCGACAGACGTATATTTCCATCATTAGAATTGGATCAAGGTTGGGGAACTAATATTTACAAACGCATACCAAGAATCATCGATTTAATTAATGTCCTCCATGGACGTATTTCTGCATTCTACAAAACACGCCACAATCAAAGATTTTCTTTTCTTTTATAACGTTGCATTATACTATTTCATAATATTGTTCGTAGAATTCTGTTGTTATAGGCGAGATAACGTTTGGTACATCAATAAACGATGATCTTTCATCGTACAGTAAATTGAATTTAAGATGCAAAACAAAAGCTGCGTGACGAAAGATAACAAACAAACATTGTTTGAGTTATACAACTGCTTTTAATAAAAACAACGGCGCATAGATGTCTGCAACTTTCATAACAATCTAATAAGATGTTGGATAACCCTTGGATTTGACGATTGCACGACATCTGCCTGACATTAATTCGAATAACCAAACGCAAAAGTCAACCGGTATTTCTGGCCATATTTTTCAAGTTATGTTTCTTGCACGCTTTGGGCGAAAGAAATTATTCTCATTGAAACGACTAATTGTCTTCCAAATTGATAGTTAATCTCGGGGACAGCGTAAAATGGATTAGATTTCGGGAGCCTTGTACAATGATTCGACGATCCAGTTCTTTATGAAAAAAAGATTCAGGCAATGTTTATACCCGAATGGAATCAATCGTCGATGATTAAACCAGGAAAGCCTCGTTACGAAACGACGATTAATTACTACATTTTATTACACAATCGTTTCTCATTTAGCAATTTCACGACTTTTCACTTTAGTCCTCGATTTTGAGTTGCCGTTTGCATGCGTGAGGCTGCCTCTCGGGCTCAGGTGACCAATTGATTCATCTACGAGGTTAATACGAATTGCGAAAGCCACGGTGAGAAAGAGAGAAGCAGACCCGTCTGCTAAGGTAAGAAGAAAGAATCAGAGAGAAAGAGAAACGTCGCGTGCGTGTCGCATTAAATTACGTAAGCGAATGAACCGCTGGATTCCAGCTTGCTAGTAGGATACCATTTTCGATCGAATTCCACCAAATTTGCCTCATCGAATTTCTCGAGATTCGCCAATGTCCCAAATTCGAGCCAGAATTATTCAAAATCACTGCTAATTACTCTGACCAGTGTTTTATAACTAGTCTGTTTCTATTAGGGGTTGAAAACAGTCGTAACATCGTTTTCAGTTTTGGTTATTGAAACTGATGTGAAAAACTTTTATTCTAAATAATATTTTCAGCCGTATCGGTCTCGATATTGTATCAGTTTCAAAACGGTTACACATCGATTATAAATATATCGCAGGTGAGCGTAGAAAGATTATTTTTCAAAATTTGATCCAGCTTCATGTCGATTTATATTAAACTCATATTATTAAACAGGAATATGTTATCGATCCAATGATTATTTTACTGTAAACTGGAATATCAACAAATTGGATGTCGTTAAATTTGAATGGATTATGTAATATTAATTTTGTACAGCAACTAGGAAAACGTAGAACGGTAAGAATTTGTAATCTTGCATTTTGCTTTTTTACGATCCTGTCTCTTTCTATGAAAATTCATCAAAACGCAAGGTCAGCAAATAGCAGATTGAAAATAAAAGATTGAAACGTATATGTATACCTCGTATTTCTCAGAGACGCGTTGACGCGGCGGACTAACAGTATTAATAATTAATGCGGCCTCTGCTAGCTAAAAGCTTCTTTTACTTGTTAATTCGCAGTTCCCCTTCTGTTTGTTCTGTGGAAACGACATTACCATAAGCAAACAGAGGAACGCTCGAAAATAGTACTCAATAACCGAAACGTTATCACGATTCCATGTGTAATACAGTGATTCGTCAGCTATAAAATTATGTCACTCCCAGATAACAACTGCATAATATTATATATGATCACCAGTGACGTATTTCTTAATACATACTGCCATAATCTATTTCTCGAACGTTAAGCATACATATGTAACGATAACGCTTTCAAGAAATGCTGAAATATCGAAAAAGCTCACGATTTTCAAAATTCCTTTGCAACACCGTTTTAATTTAATAATTATGATGTACCAGAGTTTTAGTAAACACAGACAATTTTATTCCAGACGAGTTCGTAGTATGTGTAGCTAGTCAACTAATTCTGAGTCAAGTGCACGTGTACCAAAAGGAATTTTAAATTCACTTTTCACTTCGAAAACGAAACACACGTTTATTAAAAAATCTCGTCTGAACTTTGGACTGTATTTCTTTACGACCAATCATCTATTTTGTATACGGTTAACGATGGACCACGTAAAGAGAAGCAGCAAAAGTTTGTCAATACGTACACATGTTTGTATCGACACAGTATTGCAACATAGAATACTTCGAAATATAATAATGTAAAAAATAAAACTCAAAATCTAAGTATATTCAAGCGTTTTATTAGATTATATTTACGTATAATTTTTTACTTATAAATATGTCGATAACGAGTGTGAGTTGTGCACTAACTTATTAAAAATTTTCCACATTTCAAAATGAGAATCGATGCAATGATAATAGTAATAACAATAACGATAATACGCCTGTGTTTCTATGGAATTTTATACAATATAAGTTATGGAATACGAAGAAAAGATAATGACAAAATATTGCATATGGCTATGTGTATGTAAACGTAACCTATACATATAAAACTTTTTATATAAAGAATATAAATTGTTGAAATGCTAGGAGTAAAGACACTTCTCGCAAATCACCTCGTTTCAGAACGCAAACGCGTCTAATTCCGGAGATAAGCAGACTCATTTATCAATTCCGATAGCGGTACGGTTTGAGAAAAATAAACTGGAAATTAACACGTAAAAGATTATTGTTTAAATCCATTTTGAAAATCATCGCCGAACGCTCCTATTATTCGAGCTATTGCTGGATAAATACCTATCAGGGGTGGAAGATGGCGGTGGCTGGAAGGTGGGGGAGGAGGGGAGGGAGGGGAGAACAGAAGATACGCGGAAGCTAAAAAAAAAAAAGTGGAAAGTCACGTCTGTCTGTATAAACAATCCATATCTACTTCGCTCTCGAAATCGACAAAAAAATCTTACATAATTTAAAAGAGAAAATTGGCAACTTAACTTGTCTCGTATTAATAAAAAAAAAAAAAGTTACGTGAAACGAGAGGAACGCTTATCAGCGATACACGGTGAAAAAAAAAAAAATGATTATTAAATATGCCCGTCTGCGTGTTTATCGGAACATCTCTTACTTGTTTCAATAATTTACCTGCCAGTCCCATTTCGAAAACAACTACGGGAAATAGAGAGCTCTGGATCAGGCGTCAGGATCTTGGATCGTCCGTACGCTCCTTCGCATCGTTCTTAAAAACAACTCCGCGCAGGTAACCTCCATTATGGTTATTATCATCGAGACGACGCTTCGGAAAATCACGTTGCGATAGACCGGCGATGCATTAATTGCGTAATTAGTCGGAACGTCGACGAAACCGTTTCGTGGATCACGAAGCACACAGCGTGGAGGAACCGTGGGGCGGGGGGAGGGAGACGCACATGCAGACGCGATCGCGTGCCGAAATTACAGTAAACGTTAAGAAAATAAAAAAAGAAAAAAAAAATTAATATCTTCATAGCAACGTCGCGGAGACGACTGGCGAGCAGCTGACGCGTTTTGCGCTCGGCTCGTGTGGAAGGAGTGGGGATGATTCGAGTCCATACGCGAGGAGATTAACAGTGGGGTGGGGGAGTCGCTAATGTGTCCAAGAAAACAAAGGGTGGGGATGAAACGCGCGAAAATAAATACTTAACTCTTTCGGCAGTATTTAAGATTCGACGGTTCCGCACGCGCCTGGAACCATTTCTCGACTCAAAGTGCACCAAAATTAGGCTTTTCGTTTGAAAAAATCCAGGTGAAAGTTTTTTTTCAAGTCAAAAATAATCGTTACAAGGGTTTACCTCGTTTACTCGTGTGCCACATTGCTTAATACTGTTTCTGCCTTGGTTTTATGCATAGCCAACAGGTGTCTTTTCACATGCAAATAACTGTAGAAATAGTTAAGCACAAACCAACCATATCGAAAGACTAAAAATTGCGCTTTAAAGAAAAAACTTTCGTACGAGTAATATATTTAAATATAGAACGTGAGTTTTGTCCATGATTTCAGTCAAACAACTATCGTTTCACTTATTTTCTCGGAGTGAAATTTATATAATTGTATCCCTAGAACTTCCAAAATATATAGGATCCATAAAGTTAAAACAGTAGAGCATGATATATGAAAGGCTTGTTTAATACTAACATTTTCGACAAACCCATGTCGTGATGTTGTACTGCAGTCGTATTATGCACATAATTTTCTTGTCAACTCTCGAACAACTTGAGTGGAACATGTTTCCATCATGCTATTCAGAATGTTACTGTCAACAATGTAACTTTAGTTAAAAGTACCATACACAAGAAATAAATATTTATTCGTTTATCTAACAATTGGCTTGTCTAATTAAAAAAAGAATTAACTAAATGTTCGTAAAAACCATGGAAAGTAGAAAGAACTGAACACGTGCTGCACACAGAAATCCTACGGTCGCGTTTAATAAGTATTTTCGTAGAACGTATTAGTTAATTGCTGAACAAAATCGTTACGTTATCTGACCATTGACTCTTATTTGTACCTAAATTTTTAAAGGTGTCACACATCGACGAAAGCTTGACTAGCTTTACGTGCAATTCTGTTGCAGCAAATTGTCGCATAAGATTGCAAGTGTGGTGGTAATTGTTACCGATAAGCGCCTCATACAGGCGTATAAAAGTCGTAAACAATTTTTTAGAATTCGTAATATGTATGTGTTTGACACTTTATATGCATAGAAACGAACAACTGCACGTAATAACGCAAAGTCATGTCTTGAAGTATGTTGACGTTTATCAGAATATTTTATCGCAATGGCGTGCTTTACACGCTTTCGAATATCAAATTTAACTCGAGGCGAAACTCGTTAGATGATTTCTTTCGCTTCATTTGGCTATTAGAGCGGCTGGATCGAACGACCACAATAAAATATCCACGATAGTATCTTCAGAGAGGAAAAGTTGAGCGTAAAAACGCTGGAATAATTTACTTCTTTCTACGTAAAAATAAAATTTCTGTTATAATGGTTTAAAATGGTGATCTTGGGTCGTATTTTGTTATTTATATTAACTTTGAAGAGTGATTGGTATTGCAGAGGGAATGATTCGGTATAGAAATTTAGTGGCATTCGCCATAAACGAAAACCATATCAACTTTCTCTGCTTTTGCATAACTCATTTTCGATGTCTGAATATTATAAAGCCGTACTTTGGTCGGACACAGATAAATACGAAGCGCAAAACGTGATTAAACGTTTGTTTACATTCTACGATCCATATAATAAATACATCAGTAATATACTAACAACCAAAGAAGACATAAGTAAATTATTTTCCATCGTAGTTAGCCCACAATAACATTTACAGGTTATTATATACATTTTTAAAAATATTAGAATGCAAATGAATTATTTTTAATAAAAAGTTTGTATACCCAGAGGGATTGCTTGTGATAAAAAAATTCAAATCCAATCTGGTAATAAGATCTATTTACAAGATAATCGATTCGATTACTCTTGATATATACTTTTAAATTAAAGTAAATAAAATTGTGATATTATTAATTGAAGTACGAGCACACGGTGACTATGCAATTCTCGTTCAATTCGAGGGATATTATTCTCGTTTCGTTGCTATCAGCTTTTTATTTCTTCGTTTAGCAATTCTCGGAGTCCCGGCGGAGTCGTGAAAACTTTCCGTGATTGGATCTTCCTGGTTAATTTTTATATACTACAATGATATTCGATTAAGAAAAGAAATACAGTCTTCTGGAATTCTTTCCAGATTCGTCAGTCGTCGACAAAGGATTTTAATTAATTTTATGGCACACTGGAACAAGGTATATTTCCATTTAAGGGACGCCGTCCACAGCAAATAGTGGAGGAAAACCGAGATGGGAGGGGATAAGAAAACTGTAACAAAGCCAGTAACTAGCTAATGAGTCAGTTTGCGATAAACAGAAAGGAACGAAGCCGTTTCTGCTCAGACAACGAGAGACACGCGTGCACACAACACACACAAAAACACATGCAAAGAAAGAGGGAGACAGCCGTAAATGAATCACATTATGTGCTGGCAGACTATCTACTGACAGGACGATAATTACACTTCGAATAAGAATTTCATTGTAAATCTGCCTCTCAAAATACTGAAACATTCTTCTACTGACACACAATTAGTAACACACCGAGCATACAGAATGTATTGTAGAACTTTAGCGTTGCCTAACTTTGATCTAACCGAAAAGAAAAAGCTCGATTCAAATCATCTAAAATCACTCGATTTTTAGTTCCCTTCCTAAACATAGCCTCCTCAACTTAGATCGAAAGATATAATTAATATTTTTCTACCTGACTTGTCAGAGACTTTAAAATCATACCACTTACTACTAATCAAAGTTAAAAGAAAATGTTCAGATTTATCAATTAGTAACCAGCAACTGTCAAAATAATTGCATGTGTTGCATGCATCGCACCAACAAGAGTAAATACTTCACATAGAATTGTTCAGGATCCAATTGAAATTGTTACTTCTCGAGTTTATTTTGATACTGAATCACGGATCATTTATACTGTTAGGCACGTTTCTCAAACCGCTATGAAGAATAAACAAAGTTCTTAAAAACAGACTTCCACAGAACTGTATATATCAAAATATTACGTGTGATTATTGCTACAATTTTTTTCCACGAAATTGTTTTAACATCGCTTCTAGAATGAATAAAATTCGTAATAACATTGCTGTCGCGTTTTCAGGAAACTGTTATTTACTACCGAACGAACGTGTTTAATCACGGTTCTTACAAAACACGCGCAGATAGTGTCAGCAAATTAGCTTTAATTAACTCCTTCAAATTACTTCGTACTAAATTAATTGACGCGACAATTTAAACAGAAACATTAATATTAGTTTATTCTCAGATTAAAAATTACTCGAACCCTGAATCAAGGAATCGTCGTCGAAACCATAAGATTCACTTGCAGAAAGGTTTACGATTTTAAATTTTTATATCTAAAGTTATAAAACACGACGTCGAATTCTTTTATGAGTATAGGTGTTGATTAGATTATTTTAGAATATGAAATTTATTTGGCAGAAGTCGAGCTAATTCAGAAAAATATTGCCAAAAGATGCAAGAGAAAATGTTAAATTCTAAGCACTTTAAGATGCACAATTTCGTTCAGTTCTAATACAAGCTTCAGAGATAATCTTATAATTCATTGTTCAAATTAAAATTCAAGGAGCTTTATTATACTCCAAGTTTAAAACATCTATAATGTTCAAAGTTTGATTAAGCTTTAACTTCGAAGTACTTTGTATTTTATAGTTTGTTTAAGTGAACTGTATAGACTGTAAAGAGTAATCGTCGGTATGAATCAAGTGTGATAATGAATAGTAATAATAATGATCGAGTAAAACTTACCGAGAACCTCGAAAAGTTGATCGTCGAATCGCATCTCGGTGTCTGTCGTTGTACTTAATTCGCTCACAGTACAACTCGGCGTTCAACGATGTTTCGCGTGTGCATAGGAGTAACAGAGGCATAGACAATGCCTTCACGTGGTTGTCATACTTCTATCACTGCACAGTCGACCGTTGGCGAACGATAAAATTAACAAATTATTCAACCATCGCGCGCGGAGGTCGCTGAACGACTGGACATCAAAACCTCCACTTCCCATGATTGCCACTGTACATACATGGTGAATGGTGGGGGTTGGGCAGTTATGTTACACGCGCAACGCGCTCTACACATACACTGGGCAAAGTAGTATTAACGCATTCGCTTTTTACAATAAATTTATGCAAACTACAATGGGCTAAACAGTGACTCTGCGTGGCAAAAATTGTCCAACTTTAATATTTAGACAAAATTTTATTCTCGACTATTTGGCTCAGATTATTAAATTTTGAAACATTAGAAATATGTAAATGGTTCAATTTTCAATGTTTTCAGTTTCATTTCCTAAAAATTCATTGAATTTTCGTTGGATCCGCGGGACGAGAAAGTAACACGTGCACTCAGAAAAAGAGCAAGGAAAGCTTCCAATTGACAAATCAAAACACGTTTCAACCGCATGGCAAACTGAAGGTTGCTTGTAATAAAGTTTATAAAGGAAGGGGTCAGTTAGTCGATAACCCCGTAGAATGTCCATCCTATCGATTGTCCGAACGTTTTCCAACATAGCGCCTAAATAAACTTGCTTGCACCTTTAATCTTAGGAATAATAAGCAACGTGACTATTTTTATACGTCCATCGAATGGAAAATTAAAATTAACTTCAATTACACGATAAAAATATATTTTACTTTCGATCTGTGATATTGACCTACATTTCTAACTAAATATTCCAGCGATCGGACAAATCTTTCGAAAGCGAAACCGTGAATTATTATCACAATATAATTGTAATATCACACTCGACGTGTTTTCATATCGAGTGCTGTGCATGTAGTTAAATGTTTAAACAGTAGTATTTACTTGTGAATCTTTATCTTAAATAGGAGGTGCCGACAAGTATCTGCTAGAGATTAATTTGATCTCATAGAAAGTTTAATTAATACACCTACCGCATTGCATCGTTATTTTTTATTTCAATTTCTTAAAACCAACGATAACACACAGTGATAAGGTTTATCAATTATTAGTCGATACATATCTGTTTAGATTACAAATAATTGATCGCGTTCTAGACACGTAATCATCAATAATACTTGAATAAGAAAAGCGATAGATCTCGGAGACATAGTTTAAACTTACGATTAGTACATATTTGTTACTATAAAGTCTATCTATTTATCGTCGTATCGATTTCCATCGAAACTCAACACTTTTATCGAATTATGAAACCACTGCATTATAAATATTATATTAATATTGTGAAATGTTACATTTGGGAATTAAATTATACTTATCATATCTGTTTAGAACGGAATATGATTCCACAATCGTATAGCATACCCAAATCCCTTATCGTTTTTACTTACTATATTATTTTGTAAAACATAGAAAGTACTTATTTATCAAAACATGCACGAAGTAAATTAATGATTACAAGGTATATAAAATTGTTAACCAAGCAATTTTCAAATTTGTTTCCGAAGAAGATGATTCAATGCACCGAGATTAACTAGCTCCAATATGTTTTACATTACAAAGGGGAATAATCCGTGGTAAACAACGGTTTATTACTTGTTTACCAACCATTGTTACTTTCAGCCTGGAAAGCAACTTTTTCGATAAAGACTGAGTCAAGGTTGACTCTATTCCCAATCACTGTTATCTCGAAAGTTGATGACACATATCAGTGCGATAAGAAGATTATGTAAATGATAATACTCTAAGAAAAATACCGTAGATCGAGTACATACTCTTTTTCGCTTCAGGCCGGTTTAAAGCTGTTTTCCAACAGCAACACATTATTTTAAGTTCGACATGACACTGTACAAGAATTTGTTTTGATAACATCGTTAAACAACCACGCACGAAAAACAGACCTCGAGAGGAATTATTATTGAAATACAAAATAAATAACAATTCTTTACTCGTCGTTCGATTTTCAAAAAGTACAAGTGTAACGAGGTCTGGTTTAATTATTACACATTTGTGTAATAAAGAAGCGTTGGATTTTATTTTACTCGCGTTCGTCAGCCCTTGCGAAAAGATTAATAATTTAGCCTTGAATGCAGGTTTATTCTAAGGCGGCAAACTACGAGCATCGTTCGTATTCAGCTCTTGAAAAGGATTTGTAAATTTATTCTAAAACGCAGAAAGTAAAAAAGCAAATACGAAGGTGTCCAGTTTAAGAATAAGAAGACAAATTGGTAAAGAGATGTAACTATTAGTATTCATCCGTAGTAATGGAAAAAGGCAGATGGACATGCGTGTACTCAGAAAATTTCAATATGAAGATACGCTTGCGTAACGTAACATTGAAAACGAATTGCTATTTTTGTCACTATTAAGTTCCTTTATTCACGAAAATTATTAATCACGTCCTGTTAAACGTCGAACATTTGCAATGCAATTGCAGAGACAGCGTTACCAGAGTGTATTGTTATGTTTTAATAGTAACAGAACAAAAATTTCATCATAGTAAATTAAAGACTACATGTAATTTACTATAAAGGATGAAGTGGAGTTTGTATTACTTCAGGTAAACGGATATTTATCTTATCGTGAAGATTGTATAAAATTCCATAAACGTCATCCTCATCGATCAAAACCAAACGTGATTATTTTACAGTGTCATTATACTTTATTTTTATTGACACCAGTTTTCATAATTCTAGGCAATTTGTTCAATAAAAAAATGTGAAACTGTACGTAGAAATGCGAGTGTCTTAGAAGTTGTTAATAATCTAGAATGGAGAGTTCATATACGTATACAACAACAAAGACTACGCCTCCAACAATTTTTAGGATAACAAAATACAACATTTACCAAGTACACATTTTATCCTATTGAATATTTATCTTATCTGGCGCTAATAAACTAGTAGATTGTATAGAAAGAAAGATACACATTAAGATCCAGTAAGTCTTTATCTAGGAATTAAGTGCACGCATACATGGTACGTTTTCAAAGATTATTTTCTCGAAAACGTTATTACAACAAATGTTATTTTTCATCTTCGTTAAATTTACTAGTATTTATTATAATGAAATATCATTTGGCAAAAAGAGCAGCGCGAGCAAAGCGCTGCAAGCCCCTTAAAGCTGGCAACATGTTTTGCAAAGATGTATGAAGTACGTTGCAAAATAGTTTCACTGATTCCTGCACGGTTAAACATAAACTGATATTACTTACATTATGCAACTATTACTGTTCAAAACAAAGGAATGTACCTAATAATAGTATACAATGTAAATACTATATACTATATAAATTCAACTAATTATATCTCGATAGTTTGGATTGCAGAGATTATCTAATTGATAGAAATGATAAGAAAAGCTAGTTACAGTATTAGAAAAATTTAAAATTTAAACCGAGAATAAAGAATCAAGTGCAGAATGAAGAAGTCATAAATGTTTTACAGTACACTAACCGTCGTTTTTCAAGTGGCGTACGTATGTATTGTATAATACATGGCAATTTTAAATAGTAGATATAAGTATTACGTAATGATAAACGAACATGGTAAACAATGTAGTTACCATTATCGAAACCAGGATCTTCTCATTACATAAACATTATCAATTTATCGAAAGAAATAAGATCGAATCTTATCTGAAAGTTTTTCGTGGGAGTACTTGCAAGGAATGCTAAACTATTACTGGTCCAGTTATGTAAACCCACAGATTACGTATTTTATAGAAAAAAAACTTATTTTGAATATTCTTCAAGCAGAACATGTACGTATAGTTATTTCTATCGTGGTGGAACGGATCTCGATGCAGGCCATTATTTACTTTCCCATTTGTGTATAACTGTATGACACGATGTCGTGCACACTCGATACACTGTCATAATCTATTGTCTTACTATGCTATTATCTTTTGGTGTCGACTACCAGTTTCTATCAAGTCGTCATAATGATAAGATACTGCAATCGAGAATCCGTGGATATGCTTGTTACGTTTATTGCGTGTGGTGGTAACACATTTACTGCAACACGCTTGTATAACGAACGATATCTAAGGAATCAACGTTATGATATTAATATTATTTTATTTCATATATTTAACTTAGTTTTTTTAAATAAAATCACACCATTCTGCCACCAATATTTCTTCTGCAATTTCTTGAGAAATAAACTTCTCAGGAATCGATAATCGTCACGAGCTTCACCAGTGTCACCTGTTATACTACTTTATCAATTCTTTAATCGTATCGTTTCCGTGTAAAACGTTGTGATTAACATATTTATTACATTTGCAAGGCCGATCACCACTATGTACAATTTCGAGATGAAAATGCAAGCGTCGAGAACGTATATGACAGTAAAATCGAGCGCCTGCTTCTTATATGTATTACATTGAAACGTGAAAATCACTTATTTTGCGCATGTTTATCGCTGTCACAGAAACGTTAAGGAGAGTTAGTTATATAAGATACGGATATACTGATACATAAGAGTTTAAGGCCACTTGGTGTTATTGGGGCATGCCAGTAATGCGTATAAAGCAAAACTATCGATACGGCCTGGTAAATTTAGTAATTCAGTCGAATATTAGTAATCCAGTAAAAAGGAAACAAGATTTAAATAAACGTACAATCTAGTATCATCGATGACATTAGACTATATTAATAGCAATTCTGATATTAAACGGTATAAGTAAAAATTGTCCATCTCCATCGTTGAACGTGATATTACCGTACTCTTTTCTTCGTTTAGGATACTATGAATTTTTTTTAGACACGGACAAACGACGTTGCATGCATGGATTCGCAAAAGGTAAAGAGGATGAAGATGGACGCAAGTAGATTTCGTTTTGTTACTGCGCAACCGAGGGTCCTTAGGTTATCTTATGCCGAGCGAAGCGAGACGATGAAGCTTTATCGTCCAGAGACTCGCTCTGGTTCGCCCAGAATTTTTGTGAAACATACATCAGGAAGACACGAACAGATACGCGTCTCTCTGTTTCATAATTACGTAACATGCACTGGGTAAAAAAGTATTTGTATACTTAGCTTTTAGTGCAATAACTTTATACAAATGACAGACAAACAAAAACTATTTCCATTAATAGTCCACTACGTACAGAGATAACGTGCGAATTAATAATAAAAAGAATATATTACTGCTACTCCAATAACATTCCACCAATTTAAAACATCATAACTTCTGAATGGATCGGAGGATTTTAATGTTTCAAAAGGCAAACGACGCGTATTTTAGTGGGGAATATGTAGAAATTTCAAGACTATTCGAAAAGTTGTTCCTTGACCACGTAAAGTGAGGCAAACCCCATAAAAGTGGTCCAATTTTCAAACGATTGACTACTACAGACTGCTACTCTCTGCTGGTCTCTGCTGACCACTGCTGACCACTTCTGATATATGTATCTTGCAGTGGTCAGCAGAGGCCAGCAGAGACCAGAAGTAGTTTGCAGTCCCTGATGCACCTGGGGTTCCGTCTGACATCTCTGGTCTATGGTTACATCGATTATATCAGCTGATGGTAAACTGTTTTCATAAGTAAAATGTTTAATAAACATTTTCGAAAGATAAATGTACAGTACTCGGAATAGATAAATGTATTGCAAAGTATTGTATAAATAAAGTGCAAGTATTCTTTGCAATTCTTTTAACATCAGCGAAGAAGTAACTACTTGCCACATCGATGAGAAAAGGGGAATTTAAATTTCGCGGGTAGAACAAATGGACAACTATGGACGCCTGACCTAACTAGTTTCTCCCCACTCCGCGACACATATGCAATCGATACTTCTTTATCGACTGTGTACTTAGTCTTCTCGGTGATCTCGAGCATTGCAGTTGTTGTGATACGTTGTGTCATATTGTGTCGCAATAATATCCCGGATCTCCACATAAAGGAACTATAGTGAGAAAAACCGTCTGCTACCTCGGAATCTGTCAAAATACAATAATTTCATGAGCTCAGTCGTACCTGTGTCATGTAAAATCGTGTAGAATCGTATCTATGCTGTTAGATGGTGGACGATTTCGATCGAGAAAGTCTTACTTTCAATAGCCTTCCGGTGTGTCTGTTCTCGTCCGGTATTCTTACCTTCCTTCTCAGTTTTGTGCAGATATGCGTTAGATATATTTTAAGCTGTCAGGAGTTTCATCTTCGAAAATATCTTTTCTTTTTTCGATGATGGATTAAGGGTAACGTGTTCATCAGTCGTTGATTTCAGGTGAGTTCACTTGTTCCGCATCTATGAAGGATTTTTTTATAGTAATGCAATATCAAGTGTGCTCGACTATCTGCAACATGTTATTTGGCATGTGCAATGTAATCTATTCAGATAGTACACAAAAGTTTAATATCAATAATCAAACATCGTACGATCAGAGAGTAAAAGACTGAACAAACGATTATGGAGAGAAAGGATGATAAATTAAGAAAAAGGAATGAAAGATAAAACATGTAAGAACGTGAACGTACCAGAAATTGTTATTTGTCGGAGCATCAATTATTCGATAAATTTGACGATGAATCACTCGCTGGAATTTAAAAAACTATGTTTTTTCGATGTATTATGTTGTACCGAACGCGAATATGTTTTTCCTGTTTGGCGTAATTAATTATATTCGGTGATATGATCGTTTTAAATTCTGTTAAAATTAACCTAAACCTGACGCATTGACTGAATTAAATGTGATTCTCTGACAGACAATGACTACTTTCACATTGTTTTTTCTTTGTTGTTATGTATATAATAACGTTAATAACGACAATAATGATTTTAAAAGAAAGGCTGAATTGGATCGGTTTAATTCTGGTTTTTTTTTAAAGAGCACCCTATTACTTATGTTTGGGTAAAATAACCAATATTGTAATCATTAAATCGCAAAAGTATTAACTATAGATTACATACACAACATTTCTTTTGTTTCTATTACTTTATTATTCTAATAGTATGTGTTAGTTAGTTCCAGGCTATTAAAAGAATGTAGTTTGAAGAAGACCAGATGTTTAGAGATGGGTCATACATGAACAAACAGTTATTATGAACAAGTTTCAATCCAGCTTTTGGTTAAAAATATTTTAGATTTTGTGACAACCAATTGTAAAATAATTCTTAGAATTTGAGTACTCTCTGTTGCTAGTTTTTATATGCTATCAAAGCTTTCGATCGGTACATGCAACAATCTTGATTTATTCCTTACAATGCATGGTAGAACGGTCATAGTATCATCATAACATGTGCAACTTGTATTTCACAGAATGTGAGGATGAAAAGGAATGAATGAAATTGGTACAGGGGCAAGTAGTTTAACATATATGTATTAAAAAGCCTTTTCAGTTTAAATGACTCTTCTCTAAATAAATCGTAAATTAGATAAAGATTGAAGAAACAGTATCATCATAACATGTGCAATTTGTATTTCACAGAATGTGAGGATGAAAAGAAATGAATGAAATTGGTACAGGGGCAAGTAGTTTAACATATATGTAGTAAAAAGCCTTTTCAGTTTAAATGACTCTTCTCTAAATAATTCGTAAATTAGATAAAGATCAAAGAACAATATAAATATATTTTTAGAAGCAAGAGGAAACAAAACGCGCGAAAATGCCGATGGAAATTTTGGACCGACTTCCAATCCCAAATCTGCGAGTTTACACTGCCATCAGTTTCGCCGTTCTGTCTTGTTCGGTGTTTTATGCTGTACAAATTATCAAAGATCCTGCCTGGAAAAGTAATCACACGTATGTCGAAATCGAGAGCAACGTCATGTCCGGTGATGCCGAGTCCGATCCAAGGAATCTCGGAATGCATTTGAAGGAGCTACTCGAATGCATGCTCGACGAACCAATTTGCATCTGGGTAAGTAGTACGCGGCGATTTTATTTTTTCGAGAGTTTGTGAAAGTATCACGAATTAAAAAAAATTAAAAAAAGAAATCTGTTACAAAGAAGACGTCCCGAACTTAGACCCTACCGCGATAGCGGCTTTTGGATAAACGACGATGAATTTTGCTGAACACGAACAAACAAGTAAACCGATTACTACTCGATTGTAAGAGATTAGTAAGTGTGCTTGTGAATTTTTTTTAACAATTTCCCATTCTCGTTTCTTGCAGAACTGTATAGGATCTTATAGCCGTCGTAATTATTATTCAGTTATCCGAGTCACGAATTGATATCAGGAACAAAGGCGTCCCTGGGTTTGACAATTGACTAGCGGGTGTTGATTTGTTACAGTCAATAGCTGTGGCCATTGCATCTCTCGCGTGCCGTAACACGTGCACATTTTGTTTACATCTGGCGACTCGACTCGGTGAACGAACTGTAGACGATCAGGACATCAGAAATTTTCATTCTTTTTTATTTGATCAATAAATAATCCAAACGAATACGATTGTACAATCAATTTATCGATTTTTTAATTTTCTCTTGCTATTATATATTCATTGTTTCATTAAATATGTTGCGGATTTAAAAAATAGAAACAGATAGATGGAACCATATTACGTGTATCGACTCGCGGTTGCAATTTCGATACAGTGTGCCAATCTGAACATTGTCGCTTCGTCCGTGTAGTTTCCTGAATTGGGGAAAGGGGGTGGGGGGACTGACGATGTATTAATTTTAACCCAGTGCTAGTCAAAGTTGCCTCCCGGGAGTGAAATGCTATCCCCACCAAATTGTCCGCTATTACCACGGTACAAAGGCGCGGCTAAATATAATATATCGCACGTGGTGTCTGCTAGCCACTACAGCTAGCCTCATAGTCACTTCTTCGGCATTATGTGGTTTCCTTGATGACGAATGTTGTATATTGTAAAAAAGAAAATGGTTAGAAAGGAAAGCAGGCACACAAGTGGCCCCTAAGTTAGCCAATACAAATTTTTACCATGGTCATGGTCACGGCACCGAAATAGGATCTATGATCGTCTTAATAGGGTTGCTTAACTCTTTGATATACGATTTAGTTAATATGCAATGGCCACAAAGAAGCAGTAGAATGTATTATCGTTAAAATAACGTAACAATGCAGTAATAAGTGTTATATACATACTGCAATGTTTGCACATCCAAAAATTTTACTAAGAACAAAACAGTCGAAGTGTTTGGTTCAAACTAAAATTAGCTATTCGTTCGACTCGTTTGGCAAACATTAACATTGACAGTGCATTTGTTACCACTTGCTTCCTACTTCTTTTGCCAAATAGGAAGACGCTATTCCGCAGTGAGTTCAAGGCATCTCATAAACAAACGGTACAATGGAAATAAATATTTAAGATTGCAAATAATCTGGGCAGCTCTGAAAAAGTATCGAAATGCATACATTTTATTTGATCTTTGCACCCCTTGATTTATTTACATTCATTAATTAAATAAATACTACCATGACGCAAACGAAGCCGATAAAAAAAAATTAGGAGAGATTTGACATTGATGTCGATGCAACTTTCGGCTATAGACTTATAAATTATGTATGTGTATTGTCTTTTATAAGTTGTTACGTTCAGTGTAAAACTTTCCCGGAGAAAGTTAGGTTTTTAGAATCTGTTATACGAGCCCTTGAATTCATACTCGTATTTTTACAGAGTGTTCGGCCATCCCTGGGAAAAATTTTAATGGGGGATGATTCTAGAGGCCACAATAAGACGAAAATCAAGAATACCAATTTGTTGATGGAGGCTTCGTTAAAAAATTATAGAAACATTTCCGCCCACACAGTATATTTTCGGTAACGAATTTTTTTCTCGAAAGTGCGTAGAATTTCGAAGGTATGTCTATTGACAAAAAATGGTTGTAATTGCCCCCTGAAAATGAAAATAATTTTTTCAGAACGATTTGAAAATTTTTTTTTCGTCGAAAAATTGAGGCACCCCCCGTCGATTTTTCTTAAAAATATGTTTTTCATTTTTAATCATTTGGTTTGACGTCCTACAGAAAAGTTGTCTAATACTTTTTTGTAAGTACCCATGAGCTCTGCTTCAGAAAAAAACTTTCATTGAAATATTTTCACTATTGTAGGAATTATGGCTGTTTGAAAATTGGACCGTTTTTATGGGGTTTTTCTAACTTTACGGGGTTAAGGATCAACTTTTTGAATATTTTTGCGATTTCTACATATTCTATAGCAAAATACGCGTCGTTTGCATTTTTGAAAATTAAAATCCTTCAATCCGTTCAGAAGTTATGACATTTTAAAGATTCGCATGAAATTTTCGGGCAACATTTCTGGCCATAAGTTACATTTTCGATTAGGAATTTTTTTCTCAAAAGTGCGTAGGATTTCGGGGGTATGTCTAATGACCAAAAATGTTTGTAATTGACCCCCGCAACTGGAAATAATTTTTTCAGAACGATTTGAAAATTTCTTTTGCCGAAAAATTTCACACCTTCTCGAATTTTTTTCTCGAAACTGGCTAAGATATCGAGGATATGTCTATTGACCAAAAATGATTGTAATGGACCCCTGCAAGTGAAAATAATTTTTTTAGAACGATTTGAAAATTTTTTTTTGCCGAAAAATTTCACACCTTCTCAAATTTTTTTCTAGAAAGCGGGTAGGATTTCGAGGGTATGTCTATTGACCAAAAATGTTTGTAATTGACCCCCACAACTGAAAATAATTTTTTTTAGATCGATTTGAATTTTTTGAATTTAATTGTTAATAACTTTTTAACGAAGCCTCCATCAATAAATTGATATTCTTGATTTTCGTCTTATTTTGCCCTCTAGAATCCCCCATTAAATTTTTTCCCAGGGGTTATTTTACATATTTCGTAATAATATTTTTATTTAATTGTACAAATTTATTTACACGCATTTTAATCTTAATAGTAAGTACATCAACCCTATTTCGTATGTCTGAAGCGAATGTGTTGAGAGAGCCCTATTTTAGTAAAAATTCGTTGAAGAATGAACAGCATTGTTAGTTGAATTTTATTGTTGTTTTCAGACTCTGATCAATATGGCGTATTGCGTATTAATCCTTCTGGGCAAATCGATCCAGAAGCTCGTGTTTGGTGAACTTCGAGCATCGGAGAGGCAACATCTGAAGGACAAGTTTTGGAACTTTGTGTTTCACAAATTCATCTTTCTATTTGGTGTGCTGAATGTTCAGTACATGGACGAAGTTGTCCTTTGGTGGGCATGGTTCACCGCGCTTGGCTTCCTAAGTCTACTCAGTCAACTCTGCAAGGATCGATTCCAATACGTAAGCGACATTGCTATACTTCTATAACATACACAACTATCGGAAAGCTGCATTTGAAACAGTGACGTAGGAAATTTAACTTCGACGAGGTTAACGTGTTTTGATACTTTCGCTACGAAAAAGGCGGGAGAAAGTGGCGGGAAATGTTGTACGACTTATGACATATTAATTAAGAAATCGATAAAAACATGAGAAAGTTTTGGATACAACGTTGAAACTTCGATAGAACGTACGCAATAATACCCGCCAAAATATCTTTTCCAAATGAACCGAGTGCAAATATTTCGATCCATAGATCGAACACGTCACAAAGCTGACTGATTTTAGAGACGAACGAGTCTGGGTTAGAATACGTTTCTTAGGGAACAGTTGCATTGTTTTATCTCGTGCATCGCACTACCGGTTATCTTTTATTTACGCGTGATATGTGTCTAGAATCAATATGTTGCTCATTTGTTTAGCAAAGTTTTCTACGTTCGCAAATGGGTATAGTTCGAACAGTTGGCACTGCAACGAAATACCAATAGAACCATCGTGATGCAATTTCGTGCAAACGAAAGGCTTTAATGTGAAAATTTTTATTCACAGTATTATCTCCAAAGATTAGCGGTACGAGGATACACGAGAAAATTTCATTATTTCTTTCTATACGATTCAAGCTTATCGGGGGAAAAATGACCTTGAGAAAGAATTCTTATTCGATCGTAATATTTTTCCTATCATAAACAACGCAGATGGTCACAAGCTGAACATACGAATGCACAAGACTTTAAGCATAACAAAATTTTAGTTAACTTTTATTTCGAACTTCAAAAATTCGTCAGAAATGACGAAAGGAAGTATTGTCAGGGAAATACGTAAACAATAAGTAAATCGTCTTCATTGGATGACGAATTCTGTAACACAAAAATACAGAATCTCGTGACTTCGTTATGCAATGAATTCGTGTGAATCCCGTTAGTATAATCGAATAGAGATAACTAGGTTATACTACTCTTCGTTACACGACATTAGTTTTCCTTGGTTTGCTTCATACAATACCGAACATAATATTTTATGTACGAACATTTATTACTAGAAATATTGTTTGTATCACTTTATTTAGAATGCCTTACAGATCTACGAAAAACGGAACGCAATTGATAGAAAATATACGATTAATAAAAATGTATTCTAAAATCATACTCCTGCTGCACCTTCTAAATATCCCAAGAAAAAAATAGATTCTTTTAATATTCGTTGACTCGTCGAATCCCATGAATATTTCTCTTTAAATAAAAGAGATGTTTAGAGTTTAGAAATAAGAGTCCTATCCTGGTCCAAGAGACCTTTTTATTAATAAAATTGCTATATAGTTTTAACTAATAATGGCTTTGTTATCGTTCTTTAGTTATCCTTTTCACCAACTACACCAGGCTGGAGTCATGCAAAACTTCTTGGACTTCTCGCTGCGATTCTAGCGTTATCTTCTTTCATGCTGCTACTATGGACAGCCGCAGCTTTCTTCTTTGTTTCGTTCAACACGTTTGTCTTCACAGCAGCAGAGGTAACACCAATTTCATATATCAATTCCATTAATTGATTCAATCATATTTGTATATAACTTCAGGTATCTGGCATTAAAGTCAGGCGTAGCAAAAACTGCAGAAACTTTCAGGGTGATCCAACGCTACAAAATATTTAACCATAGAATTAGTATTTAAGAAAGTTTAAAAGTACAGGAGAAAGATGTAACAATGATGTTTTAATTTCCTTGTTAACAGTGCATTCTATTAGGTGTGAGAACAATTCGCGTAATGGTGCGTTACATTATTCACCTGTATGATACGCGAGGAGCTGGAACCCCTTTCCAACGTTCTTGGGACAAGAGAGGTCTTTTAACGTATTATACAGATCTATTGGCAGAGCTAATAATATTGGCTATAAACTTCCTCCATCATGTCCACATGCTACTTTGGAGCAACATCTTTTTGAGTATGGCCTCCCTTGTAATATGCATGCAGCTTAGGTACCTTTTCTACGAAATACAGCGGAAAATTACAAAGCACAGAAACTATCTTGCTGTCTTGAATCATATGGAACAGAAGTGAGCATACCTTATAAATTTGCTTAATAGACAGTATCTTAGTAGATTTGAATAATCCATTTGTATATTTATTTCAGTTATCCAATGGCAACGCAAGAGGAACTGGCAGAGAACTCGGACAATTGCGCTATTTGTTGGGAGAAAATGGAAACCGCTAGAAAACTACCGTGTAGTCATCTCTTTCATAATTCTTGTTTACAATCCTGGCTGGAGCAAGACACGTCTTGCCCTACCTGTAGACTTGCTTTGAACATGCAACCGAATCATCGCGAGAACACGCAAGAACTATCGACGGAACCACAGACACCAGCCAGACGAAACGAAAATCATTTCTTCCATTTCGATGGCTCGAGATACGTCTCTTGGTTACCGAGCTTCTCCGTCGAAGTTTCTCACAACAGATTACGTGGAAATATTTCTACCATCGCGCACAACAACTCCCAAATGGACGCTATGATCAGACAGGTGAGATCTGCTTTGAGTTGCCATTTGTCTAGGAATTTTCAAAGTTATCGACGTATTATTAAAACAGGTGCAGCAGCTGTTCCCGCATTTTCCTCGCAACCTGATTGTAGAAGATCTCAGAGTAACGAGATCGGTTGAATGGACCGTTGAGAACATTCTTGATGGAGTGCTGATACCGCCTCATCATTTAATCGAAGAACCGCATTCGGAATCCGTCTCTCAGATCCATACGAACACTACTGAGATCAGTGTCTCCTTAAACACCGTTTCAACGCCGCCACCCTCCGACCCAAGGTTTGACATTCCTATTGCTGACAGGTAATTTTGTTTCTTTATTACGTAGATACTTGTGCTACTTTACTTTGCCAAAGACACGAAGTAATCGTTCGTAGAGCTTTAAAAAATTTGTCTATGAATTAACATACTGTGTAGATGTTTTATAAAAGTTCATATCGATAAATTTCAGCGGCGAGGAACCTTCCAGTTTAGGAGGACGATTTTCGAAATCCTCGACCGAGAGAGAGCTGATCCTCCAACGTCGTAAAGAACACATGATACTCGGTGCCAGGAGGAGATACTTCGAGAAACGTCGAAAAAAGCATGAAACTGACCAGCGTGTCTCCAATGCCATCTCTTAAACACAGAGAACTATTGTTAATACAAAGTTTGATTTGTCGTGCTTCGTAGCAGCTATCTTCTTTGAAGTTTGTACGACTGATTTCCTTTGGTAACGCGTCCATAGACGTCTACTTATTTTTTCATTCTTTTCATTTACAAGCCTGGCTTCTACTTAGTTTTGAGAAAACTACGATTCCTTATCCAGTGTGTTTGTTCCTGAGATTTTTTTTTTTTTTAACAATCTTAATTTTTACTATACTTAAGAAAAATAATTTTTTAGAGATACAAATTTTCAATTAATTTCTCCCTTTAGTTTCCGTAGACATCTTTGCTTGGCATCGTCGAATATTTGCAGTTCTACCTTTATTCGATTTTTAGAAATAGATTTCTCAAAAATTGTATGCTTCTTTTTCTTGAGAAAAATACTTTCCTTAAGAATATACGTTTTTTTATTCTCAAGTAAAAAATAAAGACGATGAACTTAAAGTATTAATTGTTTAATTCTTTAGTGATAATAAGGAAAAAATTAACTTAAAAGTATTACTTGCTTAATTATTTTTTAATTCTTTATTTATTAAAGTAATCGATAAGTAACGTAACGATTTCAAAAATATCGAGTTTTCTTTTTTTTTATTTTCTTTTTAAATAAATCTTCCCAAGATACTTCATATTATATTTTTTAAAAAAATATGTCATTGGGAAATTTAATCTTTTCATACTTTAGGGAAATAACTTTTTACTGAAATTAATAGTCTTAATTTCGGATAAAAAGTTGCTTAGAATTTTTCATTTCATTTTCTTAAGAGAAATATTTTTCTTGAGAATCTTAATGTAATTCCAATTTTAGTGTATTCTTTAGAATTTTTGTTTTCCGTTCGTAAGAGAAATAGTTTTCTTAAGAATAGGAAAAGAAGATTTTAAGATTAATATCGACTGGTTGTGAATTATATACTCATCGGTGGATTAGAGGACTGATAAAGATAAGAATGTATTGTCGAAGGCAACATCTTTTTTCCACGTTCTATTTCATATAAATAAAGAATAAAAACATTTAGCGTTTTTACTAGTGAATGGTTATTATATTTTTTTGTTATTAATTTTATTGTAATATTTAATGTTTGATTTTAGACATAAGTAATTGCAAGTAAATATTTAAAACACATATGTTTGCAAATAAAATATTATTTATTATGGTATAACAAAGAGAAATTCGTTTTTTTCTTAATAGAACTACAGCATTCGTTATAAACATTAGAAGCATATTTTCTGAGCAGTGTTTTCTTTTCTTTAAAAAGCACTATTTTTAATTGTATCTAAATGTTGATGGAATACAAGCCCAGGAAAAGTTTCACATAGAAAAAGTAACTCGGAGTAGAATATGTGAAATAAATAATTTCTTTGATAAAGTGTTTTTTGTTTTCGAATACCCTTTTGCTATTTTCTGTTAGAAATGTATACAATGAAAAGCACCTAGTACTGCTCACAACGAATAAAAATCTAAAAGAATGAATCATTCAAATGCCATGAAGTCATGTAAATTGTGAAATTTTTCGAACATGTTAAAAATATTTATATTTGTTGTATTCTGCTGCAAACTGTTCTGTTTCCCAGCTGTTAGGGTACACGACAATAAATTATGCGTCGTTTAAAAGTTCTGAAGATCTTAAATTTGGATATTAACGTGTCTAGATTTTTTTTTTAAATTAAATTATGTATGTAACGAACAATACGTATCCTTTTATTACTTTTAGCATATTTGTAAAGAATGTGTAAAACACTTACACACAGTTACAGCTACTGTAATAAGAACCAAAGTATGTATTGCGCTTTTTAAAATAATTACGTTTTAAAACATGAAAAGTAATTCTGATACATTCGTGTTATTTCACACATTAATTACTCGATTTTCCATGTTTTTTTGTTCACTCTAAACACCACGGAAACGTCAAGTTATCATCAATTGTCCAAATTATAGTGTAAAAAATAAAAACATTCAATACTTGAACAGTCTAATTATTATTTTACTGTGTTCCCATTAACATTAATGTTGCTCAGAAGTTTATACATATCAGGGTTTATGTATTTACTTTAAAAGAAGTGTTTATTTCTGTATTTAGAAATGTTTAAACTATTTCTTATGTTTATATTAATAATAAATCATAATTATAATAAATGCATGTCCCCCGAACGTTTTATTTATATTCTCCACAATCTTCCCCATTCATTCCTTAATTTTTTACAAATTCTAAACGTATTTTCATATAATTATTGAGTTATAAACAATTACTGGAAGCCAATAGTTATTTTAATATTGCGCTTATTTTTTTCTAATATTGGGCAAAAAAGTGACAAACTACGGTATCGCCATCTAATATCAGAAAATCGAACTCAAAAAATCGTCCCAGGATCACAGAATGTAGGAGGAGGTATCCGGAGTACAGCTACCCCCACTCCTACTACCCCCGCTTTGAATGCCATCTAGTTGCAAAAAGAGCAAACCATTGCTCGACAAGTTCAAATGTTCTCCACTAGATGGCACCACAATAGCAACCCCCCACCATGCAATAAATCGCGGCTGTCAATGAACTACGACTCGTTAATTAACTAATTACTCTTTTCCTGGGGTTCATTCATGAACTTTTAGGGTTTAATAATATAGCTGAGACCCTTGGCAACATTCAAGGATAGCTATTCCAGCCGTGGCATGCGTTATTAAATAGTTATTAATCAATACCGGGAAGCCGGCACACGGTTTCGAACTTTTTAACGCGTCACCTAAGGGATCTATCGCTAATACCTAATTAATTAGAGCGTGGAGCGAGGTAAAACTGGTCCTCGAATGTGGCCAGGGATGTCCTCTAGGTTCCCTAATAGCCAAAATATGCGTGTCATTGTTGAAAAGTTGATAATTCATCGATTAAAGGGGACGGTGATAGAGCCGTAAATGTTCCGGCTTCCGATATTTGTTAATAACTATTTAATAACGCTTGGCGTGGCTATAAAAAGTATCCTTGAAGGTTGCCAGGGGTCTATACTACATTCTTCAATTGTAAAAGTTCATAATTTATTGCTAGAAGGAGAGTTATTAATGAATAATCGAAGGCTATGTGTATCAGGTATAGGAGGAGTGGTTCGAAACTCTGATGTTAGATGGCGACACTATATTTCGGCAAAAAAGTGACAAACGACAGTATCGCCATCTAATATCAGTGTTTCGAAGTCAAAAAATCGTCCCAGGATTACAGAATGATAGTGGAGGTATCCGAAGTACAGTTACCCCCACCCCTCCACCACCTGATATACATAGCCTTGATTATTCATTAATTACTCGCTTTCCAGGAATAAACTATGAACTTTTAGAATTGAAGAATGTAGTATAGACCCTTGGCTAGATTCAAGGATAGTTTTTAGAACCATGCCATGCGTTATTAAATAGTTATTAACAAATTCCGGAAGTCGGAACATTTACGGCGGTGTCACCGTCTCCTTTAATCGATGAATTATCAATTTTTCAACAGTAACACGCATATTTTGGCTATTAGGGATCCTAGTAGACATCCCTGGCTACATTCAAGGACCAGTTTTACCTCGCTCCTTGCTCTAATTAATTAATTATTAGCGATAGATCCCTTAGGTGTCACGTTAAAAAGTTCGAAACCGTGTGCCGGCTTCCCGGTATTGATTAATAACTATTTAATGACGCATGCCATGGCTATAAAAAGTATCCTTGAATGTTGCCAAGGGTCTCAGCTATATTATTAAACCCTAAAAGTTAATGAATGAACCCCAGGAAAAGAGTAATTAGTAAATTATCGAGTCGTAGTTCATTGACAGCCGCGATTTATTGTAATGGTGGGGGGCCTCTATTGTGGCGCCATCTAGTTGCGGAACATTGAAACTTGTCGAGCAATGGTACACTATTTTCACCACTAGATGGCACCCAAAGTGCGATACCTCCTCCAACATTCTGTGATCCTGGCACGATTTTTTGAGTTCGAATTTCTGATATTAGATGGCGATACCGTAGTTTGTCACTTTTTTGCCCAATATTAGTTATTATATGGTATATTTTTATTAATCGTTTATAACTAATTAATTACATGAGAAAATGCGAGTAAAGGCAGAGAATGTAAATAAAAAGCATGTAGAATAAATAATGGCCTTTAAATTGTTTATTAATAAAAACATAAGGAATGTTTTACACTTTTAACACGTTTTACACGAAAAAATGCGAGTAAAGGCAGAGAATGTAAATAAAAGGCATGTAGAATAAATAATGGTCTTTAAATTGTTTATTAATAAAAACATAAGGGATGTTTTACACTTTTAAAATTCTATTATCTTAACAAACTCGTTTTATAAGGAATATTTTACACATTTCTAACTCTATTAAATAAATAATACAATCTTGATAGCTCCTTTTATTGTATATTGTTCGTAGGTCACAGGTGCTCGATAAAAATCATCCAGAAGTAATTTTATAATGACCTGAAATAAATAATAAATTGTCAATACTATTTCCAAGTATTTTTATTTGTAAATTGCCTTTCCACGATAGTAATGGAGTTGATCATTAGTCCGTGCATTAACAATTACCTCTCATTACATAATTACAATGGTTAAATAGCTCAGACACGTGTTTAAAACATGTGATCCCATTTTATTTCTAATCTGGATAAGTGTATACTTTTGCTGATACATAATACGTTGCTGCATAAGCTTTGCTATTGCCACGTGTCTCTGAAATGTAAAAAGTAATCGAAACTTATCGTTAAAATGTAGCAAACGAATCAAATTGATACTCAACTATATACAATCACAAATTATATCTACTTTCCTTTTATTCTATATTTATTACATTTCTCTAGCTCTCGTATAAACGAAATGCATTGCTTCTCTCTATTCTGAAGCTTTATTTATCGTTCTTTTAATTTGAACGATATTTAGACCAACTTAAATATAATTAAAAACACCATTTATAGAATTTTTAATTTGGAATCACGATTGTTGGAAATGTATCCGCTGGAGGGCATGGCGTATGGTGTCTATGGCGTTCATTTCCGGTTACAGTTATAGCAGAGTTTGTTTCTTTTGTCCCCTCGTTTTTATATTTTAATAAAACTGAGATAATCTTGTGTGGTGTTGTGTTTCTATCCAGAGAATAAATTTTCCATATCCTAGAGTGGAATTCGGAAGAGTGAGTTAAACCAAGCAACGAGCTAATAACAAGTATATTAATATTTTATGTTCCGAGAGAGGAATCGTGCTTAAAATGGCTTAAAATAAATGCACGATCGAGAGAAAAATTACAACCTTTTACGTTCCTTTAATGCGTTAGCAGTAGATCGTAAATTCGAAGAATATTACGTCATATCGTCTATTTTAAAATTCTCGTTCGACGCGATGAGACTGCATTTCCGTCGTGCTATAATTTTTAGTACGAACGCAGACAGCGTTATGAAAATCGTACAGAAATGTCAACAAAAATCATGCTCGTAGGTACGCATGTCTGACAAGCAACGTTTATCGTCTGTCTTGTTACAAATTTAGAAACTATTCCGCTTATTTTAATTATTAAGAGATCTTTAAGCTTCTGGGCCCATCGTATCTGTTTGCGAATCGATTCGAACAATCGATTGAAGTTTCGTTGCATACTATGCGTTCCTTTTAAGGTTAATGCGTAGATGTGTTATGCAACGTGACTTTAACTATCATGAAAACTGTAGCTCGCAAACAAAGGAACGTAATTGGGAAAGATGATACTGAAAATAGACCGTTCCTCGTAACAACCACTTTGTTACTTATTTAATACATAGCGAATACGAGATATTGGGAGGAGGAGGAAGAGAGGAAATGTAGGATGTGCGGGGGGGAAGAAGAGACGTGGGAGCACGTCTTGGATCGGTGTGTTGGGGATGAGGCAGAGGAAAAGGGGATTGGGGAAAAGATAAGGGAAATTTTGGACGAAGAAGGGAAAGGGGAGGGATGGATGAAAAGACTGGAGGAAAAGAGGAGAGAGAGAGAGAGGAGGAAAGGGGGGAGAGAGTTTAGGAAGGAGGGAGGTAGGAATGGAATGAAAGGAGGGAAAGGGAAGTCGAAGGCGGTGGAGGCGGGCGGGGAAATACGGAGGCGTAATTTTAAGGTAATTTTAAGGTAATTTTAAGGTAATTTTAAGGATAGAAAATAGAAAGCGAAGCGAGGCAAAGCGAGGCGAGAGTAGCGAGCGGGCAAGGCGTGTAGGTTAAGGCTAGGTTAAGAGTAGGTTAAGCGGAGGGAAGGAGAGGGGAGGAAAGCGAGTGAAGGAGGATGGGTGGAGGATAGAGAATAAGTTAGTTTAAGGAGGAATTGTGAGGGAAAGGAGGAGAGACTATGTAACCCTAAGGGGAACAATAAATACATACTACTACTACTACTACTACATAGCGAATACGGGAAATCCCAACTACTCTAATCTCCCTCCACATCTGCACGTGCGTGAAAATGTGCATTACGGGGAACTTTTCAATTATCTTGTACGGTATACTTTAAAAAAACATTCCTATATTTTTCAGCTATGGAAAATTCAGACACGCGAGCCTCTGTGTCATTCGTATATGGAAAATTCAGGTAGCAGCACCTGTCAAGAGGTATCCTAACCTGTTTATTCTTCCATTATTACTAATCACGTTTCTTAATGCACTTGTATTTTATTTCTGTTGCAGTCTCTGATTGTAATTCGACACCATGCATTATTTTATTGCGTAAGAAGTAGTGTATACGTGTGTATGTGTGTGTGTGTGTGTGGAGCAAACGTGGAACACCCAAAGGCGGGAAAGAATAGTCGTGGAGAGACGAATGACGAGCGGGAAAAACGAAGGAATGAATGAATAAAGAACGTGAAATTAATAAAGGTATTTGTGAAAGCAGTTGTATTTTAATTATTGCTCGTAACTTATTAACCATCGTGTCGAGTGTATTAAAAATTTTAATGGGAGCTTCTGGAGGCCAAAATAAGACGAAAATCAAGAATATCAATTTCTTGTCTAAGGCTTCATTAAAAAGTTATTAAAAAATTAAATAAAAAATTTCAAATGAATCTGAAAAAATTATAATTAGTTACAGGGATCAATTACAAGCATTTTTGGTGAATAGACATAACCACGAAATCATAACCATTTTCGAGAAAAAAATTCGAGAAGGTGTGAAATTTTTAGACGAAATTAAAAAATTTCAAATCATTCTAAAAAAATTATAATTTGTTACAGGGATTAATTACAAGCATATTTGGTCGTTAGACATACCCTCTAAATCCTGACCATTATCGAGAAAAAAATTCGAGAAGGTGTGAAATTTTACAACAAAATTAAAAAATTTCAAATCGTTCTGGAAAAATTATAATTAGTTACAGGGATTAATTACAAGCAATTTTGGTGAATAGACATACTCTCGATATCCTAACCATTATCGAGAAAAAAATTCGAGAAGGTGTGAAATTTTGAGGCAAAATTAAAAAATTTCAAATCATTCTAAAAAAATTATAATTAGTTACAGGGATCAATTACAATAATTTTTGGTCATTAGAGATACCCTCGATATCCTATTCATTTTCGAGAAAAAAATTCGAGAATGTGTAAAATTTTTAGTCGAAATTTAGAAATTTCAAATCATTCTAAAAAAATTAGTTTCAGTTTCAGGGGTCAATTGCAATCATTTTTGGTCATTAGACATACCCGCGATATCCTAACCATTTTCAAGAAAAAAATTCGAGAAGGTGTGAAAGTTTTAGGCGAAATTAAAAAATTTCAAATCATTCTAAAAAAATTATTTTTGTTTGCAGGGGTCAATCGGAATCATTTTTGGTCATTAGACATACCCTCGATATCCTACCCACATTCTATAAAAAAATTCAGAACGATTGGAACTTTAAACGTTAATAACTTTTTAACAAAACCTTCAGCAACAAATTAGTATTCTTGATTTTCGTGTTATTTTGTCCTCTAGAATCTCTCATTATAGGGAAAATTTACATACATATTAATATTCATATGTATATTTTTATTCATTTATTGAATTTTTCATAATCGTTAACTAATTTTTTTATCTACTTGCATATCTTTTCTATAAAAGAAGTTATCATTAAATATAGGAGTAATTGCACTTTTATACGTGCAAGGAATTTTGTTCTTTTCTTTGTCGTATTAACAAAATATTTCCCATAACCGTTGACTATGGATCTCTGCTCTTAAATGTACCAATCGTATACATTATTCTTTAAATTCAACATGTAGTACGTGCGTCACTGAAGCAAATGAAACAATTGACCTTCTCATTCGAAGTGGTCACCAATGACGATTAATTCCTTAATGTTCTTCGGAGGAATCGTGCGAAATTCTTGTGCAATCGTAATGCCATATTACACGAAGTATACGTTAGAAATCCACGCAAAGTTTGCGCTACAGAGACAAGTTTTATTATATTTCATTTCCTACATTAACAAAAAAAGCCACAATGTTTACGAAATTAAATACAACGCATAATTAAATAAAAAAAACGAACGTCTCGATCTTTTCAACAGAAAAGGAAATAAAAAAACAACGCTAGTGTTTTCTCTCGCTGATATCTTTTGTTGAAATATAAAAGTCGTTTCTTTTATTATAAAAAATCGTGCTTTGCGTAAGATGTTTTGCATCGTTAAAAATAAATCCAGAGACTATGTTAAACGCGTAAAAATAACAAAGGGATTATCGTTTATCACGTTTCGAGTATTAAACAAAAATTTAAATAGATATTCGTATGTTCGAAGAGACGAGAAGCTGGCTGGTCTGACTAGTTATAGTATAATCTACTTGCAATAGTTCTTGGAAGATGGATCTATATGAAGTAGATTATACTATAACCAATCAGACATGCTAGCAAATGCTGCAATTACAATATGTTTTCTTTTTTTCGTAAACATACTTAAATTAAATTGTAAAAGAGCATTGAAAATAGTATTGATCAGCGAATTATACAAAAATTAACGTAAGAAATTGCTGTTGACGTATAACATTTTCTTTACTTTGACGTAAACGACACGCAAATAGGTCTCGATGTAACAAATATCGAAGACTTATTTGAATATATTAATTATTAATCTTTTTTAAAACATCTTTATTTTTACTCCTAATAAGAAATTCAATACATTCGTCATCGAAACACTGATGACTGAAAAATTGTTCGTTTAACTGTTAATGGCTTATTCGATGAATGATTATTTCTAAATCAGGGACTTTTGGGGATAATTGGGGTTTATGGTTTGGCTTTCTTTTCCATATCGTTTAGAAGTAAGGTTTCAAAACTTGGAATCCTTTGGAATATTCCCTGACTCACTCGTATAATGCAAGCTATAATTTAACGCGAAACGAAAAGCCCGCCTAGTCATTGACACTGAGACACATGTGTTACGATGACAGTGGCCTAGAATTCAAGGACACCCGTCGAATGTGTATTATACTCGAAGCAAAGATCGCGACCGATGGGACAACTTGGCAGGCACTTTCACTTTAATAAAGATAGTTGAATGAAACCGTAAGAGTAACTCGAGTGTCGCGAGTAAAGCGTGAAGGCTGTCCATTTCTAGGTCGCTGCCACCATTCCCATCAATCTACACCTTTTCCGAAACACTTTCTTCCGCAAACTGTTAAACGATTATTCCAAAAAAGCAACATCCTTTCGATAGAAACTCTAATTTTGCCCTTAACTTGTTCGGTAAATATTTCAGGAGGTAAATCAACGAGGTACACTTTTCTACATTTATTATTAACATATTTAAGAACACGTTTATCGATGGAAAATTTTGTTCAGAATCAAATCTTATCTTCGCTGCATCGATAACGCAATGTTGTTGATTTTTGATAAAAGTTCTGCAAAATTGTTTAAGCAGGTGTTCTATGAAATGTTGTCTCTTATAATATTACGAGATATAAAATCGACGATATAGAAATTCATATTGTTTGGTATTGCACGATCAGATACATGAATATTATTTTCAATTGTATTTGAAAGTTACGAAATTTGAAAATTACTCGAGCAAATATGTATGCCGAACTTTCTTCCGCAAGTTTCGTTCGTTCAACTTTCACTAGAATTTTTAAGTGCTCTAAACAAGAAGAAAGTTTGCAAACTTTGCCCACGAACAATAGTGTAAGCCATAACTTTGTCTTTCTTTACACACGCTTATTGTTAGTTATTATTCAATTACTAATGATAATTGTTGATACAAAGATCGCGTAATTTACAATTTTAAAAGGCTGTTTATCGATAAATATTCCATAAATTAACTTTTACAACGCAAATTTTTTTTCATCGATACGTTTTTCTAAAAAGGAAAATTGCAAAATATTTCAATTTATCGAGTTCTTTTTGTCTCCGCGTTTGCCAGTCGTCCATTGTTCAGTAATTTTTTGTTGTGTAACGAGATCGATCAGCAGACTGATCGGCATCTCATAGAAAATTTGTATACATAAAGTGACGTCGATGTCTGGCGATTATGCGTCCCGTTAAAATTGCAATATTAATTATTTTTTCTTTTTACGACGTGACTGTGCAGTTCCACAAGAAGTTGAATTGAAAAGTATCTACGTCAGCTGTATTTTTTTCGTAAAAATCACAAAAAAAACATTTGAATTTTAATTATCTCCAAGCATTCGTACGTTATGAAATACAATATTGTCATTAATTTTCACAAAAACCTCTCTCGTTTCTCTACAAGCATTATATACAGTAATAAATAGCTATTTATTATACTTTTAATTGCTTATTTTATGTATGTACATGTACAGTATAGACGATCGGTTTACGCGGTATTGATATCGATCAAGTTTCTCGTTACAAAAGCATCGATAATTGAAACCAAGTACGTACGTTGTAATCGACACGTGTATCGATTCTTCCATACGTCGGTGTCGTTGATAATTAGAAAACGGATAAGCTATTTCCCTCGGAATTGTTGTCTCCTCCTTGTTTAAAGACTATTACACTTGTTTCAAGTGTCATATTTACTTGTATCTTCTAAACAGTAATTATAAACCTTATTTACGGATAAACGGATGTTACGCTTCGAGGAATCCTTGCTCGATGATGCGAGGCAAGGTGAATTTATCTTCTGTTTACTAGGTCCATTGTAGGAAAAACGTGCTACGAATGACGTCAAATACCTGGAGATGTTAAGGCCAACCTCACCGTTTCACGAACGTCAGAAGTTCAATGAGATGGTATTAATTTTTTACCGCGCAAACGTCACACAATTTTTATATAATAATCTAAATATCCCTTGCAATACATTGTTTAACAAACATCCAATTAATTCAGTTGCAAGAAATTGCACAATCTCTTTAAACATATTACATAAAGTCGACCAGGAAAATAACAAAATATTAAAATATAATAATTTTTACATACAATACTCATCTTTTTTTTTAATTCCTAGAACTCGAGATGGCATTTTAACATCTTCAGGAATTGTTTGCATATGTTCGTTCGGAAATAAAAATTAAAAAGAAAATACAAATTTTTATTGGGCTATAAATTATCATCGTTTCGTTTTTTTTTGCCTCTAACAAGGGAATTTTCGTTTTTCTTACAAATTTATTTATTCCGTGGTTAAAGAAAAAATACATGCATAATTCATAATTCGCGAAACACGAAGATTAAATCTGTATTTTGGGAAACCGGTAAAATATTATGGCCTCCGTAAGGAACGCAAAATTGAATAAAATAGCTTAGAGTCGTAGCAATTGGGTGTTTTATGCTATACTGTTGCTACAAAGAATGTCGATGACAATTTCGATAAACAATGCGAAAGGAAGTCATTTACAGACACCTGCTTCCTTCTACATGATTTAATATATGCAGTAATAACGAGTTGCACGGTCTTCGTGGCAGACAAGGCCGATCCAATAGATATCTTAAAGAATTCTGGTTTCTTCTTAAGGTTATTCACAGGAAGAAACCGTACATCACTAGACGAAGGCCATATAGGAAGGGGTTTCCCCGATTACCTGCTTTTACGTGGCCATTACCGCTTATTTACCATTGCACTTATACACTGCGTAACAGATTCACCTAAATACGTCATCGAAACCGATAGCGATATTATGTTTTTTTCCTAACGCATGTTCAACAAATGTAACAAACAATTCGTTCTATAGGCCAATGTCGTCATATTTACTAAGAATTCCCCCCTCAAGAATTGATTGCAAATTGTCAGAAAAACATTTATAATTCATTTTCGAAGTATACAAAGTCCATTACATATATTTATAATATTTGAATTAATATTTTGATGTTTATTATGGAAAACAATCCAACGATTATCCTCGTCGGTCTCGGAATTCGATTTATTTTTTGTGAATTCTTCCTTCTCGACGTCGAATCGCTGGATTTCTTCTTTGGCGAAAGAATTTCTTTCTTTCTGTCGCGATTCCTCTTCTTTTGGCCCTGTTTTCGCTTTGCTTCGACCGAGTCCATTGGCTCTTTGAACAAGAAACGACACAAGACCACTTAGGCGGCTGACCTCGACTCCGTGGTATTTTTCATTTCGTTTTTTTCCTTCTCATATCGAATGCTAGTGGCGCGTTTACGTGCCAAACGTGCCAAAAAACACATTATGACCCTAATATTATAACTATCTATCCCTAATTCTTTGTATCATGTTACATTTCTTCACTCTTTCCTCCTGCAATTTCATTTTAATTTATTCAATTCATTTGGAGCTTCGAAATCTCTTAAAGACGAGTGTATATTTCACTCGTTCGTTACGCTACATATACTTTGAAAAAATATGGATATCTCTAGACAGGGAAAACTGGTATTAGGTTGACTACATTTATCTACTAAATCGTATACTGAGCATTCGTGGTATAAATAAGAGGAAAATTTACATATTGGCTTTTAAGTGCATCGATTAAGCTTGACATTAACTCTATATTCGTCGCCGTACAAATTTGCATAGGCGGTCTGGGTTAACAGCGCTAATTCAGCTAATCGAGAGTCGCATTTTCGATTTTTGCTTGCCGGAATGTATCGATGTTCCAAATACTGGGGCCAAAATAGTCCCTGAATGTTCTCCGAATGGCAATCGGTGTCTGGAAAAAGAAAAAAAGGGTTAAGATAACAGACGCGTCTCTAATCCCTTCGTTTATATCGGTCCCACGATTTCCTGTGGGACCGGTTGCGCGCCTCCAGTCGCGAATCGGAGTTGGCCGAGTTCGCCCGAAGGTCGACGAGCGCCTCCACGTATATAAACCCAGCCCGAGCGCCGGTTCGCAATCATTCGATGACCGACCACGACGCTAGTCACGAGTGAACGCAATTAGTGGAGGTCGTTTGACAAATACCTACATCAGTTATCTGTGAAAAAAACAAAGTGAAACAAAGTGACCGTCTAAACGCCGGTCAAAGTGAAACCAAAGCAATCTTCCGACGATATTCGAGCACGATGTACACGAATCCGTTCAATCGCAAACACAGCACGATCCGCCAGATGCTGGATCGTCTGCTGGACCCGACGAAGAAGTCCATCAGGAGATCGGAGAGCGTGTCGAGTTCCGGAAGCGGCAGTTCGAAGGGTAGCAACGGATCCCTGAGTCGATCATTGAACCACAGAGGCGTTCTCCAATGGGGCCGAAAGTGAACCGCGGAAGAGGAAAAGCGTCGCACGGACTCTCTCTTTCCTTCCTTCGTTTTTGCTTGATCCTCTCTGCCTTCGTGAGAACGGACCAATGGACCGGAAACGAAGTTTTCCGCGATGGCGTACGAACTGGTAAAACAGGCTTTCTATCCAGTTCGACGACACGAAGCCAACGGAAGTGCCACTGGCGTCGCGATGCCAGGGCATCGCCATCGAGAAAATCGATCGTTCCTGTTCGCTCCGATTGATGATCGAAGGACCGTCCTACCGGATACTTCCTTCCACGGAACACCTCAGCCTTTCACACGGACTTTCCACAAAGGAAAACATATGCTACTCGACCAGTCTACCGTTTATATCGTAGATGAAATTACGAAACTTCGATACATTCATTGCCACAGTGTGCCATAATTGCTGGAACTTGAGTTATTCAAAGCTGTTCCACTTCACGAACAGAATCGACGAGAATGTATCTCGGCTATTCTGCGGTGCCTGTAGCCACTATTTTCATATTGCTAGTCAAAAGTCAGTATTAGACATCGAATTCGTTATCCTGAGAACATGTACTCGCGATATTTTCGCACCACACCTATAGTCTTTAACTTATTTCTTTTATATAGAATTTCCATCAAATTAAAACGTATTTATTTTATTATTATACGATGTGTTCTTCAATTTTCCTCCGTCTCCTTCATCCTCGTATCGTATTCCCATTTGACTTTTAAAATAAAGTATTCCTAGAATTTTCACGCGATGATCTTTATTATCGCTAGAGTCAGAGTTGTATAAAACATCCTCAGTCTCGTTGCGCGTCTTTTGAAATGATTATTCAAAATTGTTCGCAAAAAATAAAGCGCTTAATCATACATTTGTAAGTTTTCCTCGATTTGCGCAGGCAAACTTTTCAAACGCGTATAAATAGGAATCGTGCTGATTTAAACGGGGATTTGCATACACGATAGATCCTTCTGAACGTCGAAATCACCACGTCATCGACGATGTCCAATAAATTTTACCCAGCTCCGATTACAGCATGTGTCAAATTGTGAACATATTCCGAGCACTAAAAGTCGAGACGCATTCCAGACGTTGTGTCGTAGTATTAGATAAACAATTACAATACCAGACGATTTTTTAGTCACAACGCCAATTAGACAGTCGACTTGTTATTTATTCGTCGAAATATGACGTGTTAATCTCTTGCACGGAAAGGCAACTATAATTTGTTTCTTTTAGACGTATCGGTGTTATAAAAAATATTGATTAAACAATAATCAATAACACAACGGTCAACGGTAAAAATAACGCTGGAGTGTTTAGATTCTCCGCTGAAAAAAATATAGAATGGTCCTCGAATAGTAAATATATAAAAAAAAATAAAATGATGTAATTTTAGAGAAACGCGTGACAATTACCATAAATTAGTTTAAATTTAAATTCGTGACTTTAATTACGATTAGACACGATAATTAGCGTTAATGAAATAATTCCAAAGCGTTTATTAATGTTTCAAGGAACGACATGGTATGAATTTTTTGAATCGATCATCTTTCCGCTATGCTATAGCGCTTGTAAAAGCAATTCGATCCATTGCGCTGCGTATTAGTAGACTAGCTGTCCTTGCTAAGGAACATATCGTTGATAATGTATAACGTATTGATTGCATAATTGCTACGATCAACTGGAAAAGTGCTATTGCGCGCGCATATTTGATAGCTTGAAAGTCAGACCGCGACAAATTGCTACGCGAAACCTAATTTCTTTGTGTTTTCGATACTCTTGCAGCAGAATTAATTGGGTTAATTAGTCAGATAATTTCATGGTCAGTAAAACAGATATATTCTGCTATATTGTTCATTATACAAACTTCTGTAAATGATTAAGGCACTAAACTTGTACAAATATTTGAGGTCGAACATTATTAAATACGTGTTCACTATGGCCAGGAATAACTGAACTTGTGCAAATATTAAAGACGAGTGCTCGCTACTTACATTTAAATTGAAATGTTTACGTTTGTCAAACAAGCAAAGACTTATTCTCTAAGTGGGGGAGATACAGGTGTGTGTCGTTGATAAAATATAAATTTATGCATAGATAGTTCGATCGAAAGGTGTCATTTGACGCAAATAACCGTGGAAATAATTGTTAATGCATATTACGTTATTTTTAATATCGTGTTATTCGAATATAATCGATGTCAATAGTTTTTTTTCTGTAAGTAGAGGAAGCACGAATGCAACTTTGTTTTTCCTTTTGCACAGATTGCCGTATCATTTGATTTGCCTTATAAAATAACGTTTTACAGTGCCATGCAACAACCTATGGTTAAAGTTCATTCAAGGATATTGAGAGTCAACTACGATGCAAAATAATTTAATTCAAGGATTCGACTAAACACGACCGTGTCTTTTCCGGAAATTGGTTTATCTTTCTTTTGATCGTTGTAGAATATAATATTCGATCATGTTTTACGATCTGTGTTTATCAGAGTCGAATCGATGATGCGGTAAATTGTACACGAAATTAGTTGTTACTTGTTTATCACCGAGAAGCGTTTCAAAGCATCGTAAACAACGATAATATCGAATTGCGTACATTTGAAAACTTGTGCTTAACTTAGAAAACAAATATAGCAAAAATATTTTGTTCGTATTTCCTAAAATAATTCTGCTGCGTATGACTATTCTAAATATATATATTATTATAATTAATAGCGTATAAAGAAACAAGTAAATCATCAAAGCGTTTCATCGGTTCCTCGATGTAAATTACTTTCCCTCGTAGTTGACCTTCAACGACCTTTAACATACATTCCACGCACCTTAAAACGGTGTATTGGAATGTTGACCTTTGCATCTATTCAACATCTGCACGTCTACCAAAAAACCGTTGACGTCACATTATGTCCACTTGGAAATCAAACAAGATTAGTCTAACGCAGTGGTTCCCCGCCTTTGTTTCCTTTTTGGCAGCCTGGAGGTCGTGGATCCTTTCCCAGAATCTGCAAAAATTTACTGAAACACTATCGAGCATGTTGTTCGATTCTATAAAAATGAAACGTTCGAAAGAAGTCGAAGAATCTTTTAATTTGCAATTGTATTGCAGTACCGTGATCAAAATCGGTATCTCGAAATTATACAAAATGAAATTTATTTTCGTTGTGTTTACAGCCTCGTGGGCGGTATAGTAAGAGCCCACTTAACGCTTAGGGCACGTTCTAAAAATTTAGATCGCTCAGCGGGGTCATTGTTACCTTACGTAAATACAGATTAGGTGAAAACACAAATACTCTTACTGTAGACATAGCTAAATTTAACTGTACCTGTGCCAGTCTTCGTCTGTTTCCGGCGTCAAAGTTTTACGATCGAAAAAAATAATAATTCGTCGATTTGCTACGATATTTTACCAAGCAGGAAGGTCAAAACATTAAAAAAAAATAACTAACTAATTAACGATCTCATAAACAAACATTTTAGTAAATTATTTTGTAAAACATACGACAAATATAATATTCTATACAGCATTACTTTAATGCTATACGATGCAGAATCATACTAATGCTGATAACCTCGTCGAACTTTACGATATATATGTATACTGTAATGCAAACATGTCCGATTCTTGACACTTGCCATCGTATAATTTATTTCATCCATTAATAGAACAAAGAAATAGAAAAATATCATTTTTCATAACACGTACCGTCGATGAAAATTCCAGAAACTATGATGCAACAGTCCTGGCTAATCTTGATATACAAAATACATTCATTTTCTCCTTAAACATACGTTATTATGTAATTATAAATTGGCAGTTATAATAATTAAGGATGGGGGGTAATTTAAAATAATTGTACCAATAGAAAAAATTCTTTTTTCACCTATAAAACTAACAGTTTAATAATTATTTCGAATAACTCTTTGTAATTTTTATACCAGTTGTCGATGATTTATATGTGCGCGTAATAACGGTGCTCTGCTAATTAAACAATGAAACAAAGACAAAGAAAGAAGCCTGAACAAAGACAAAGATTTCTATTGTTACTCTAATCATGTTGCAATATTATTAATGGAGGGAAGGAGCTCCCATTGAACGCTAATTGTGCATTTAAAAATCGAAGCACGTACGTTGATAATGGTAGGTTTCAGACGCTTCAGCTAAGAGAAATAGGAAGATTATGAAATGATTAAATAATAATACATCGTGTGAAAGTGAAATGCAAAGTAAGGAGGATTTTAAATGCAAGTTAAATGTATCTGGTGTGCAAGCAGCGCCATTTTGTTTCGGAGACCAAGAGGTTACGGCCCGGAGAATTTTATCTCGGTTTGCAGACTAAACAGCTTGACCTCCGTATGCAACACTAGCTAAATAGTTTAGTATTTTTTAACTAAGAAACGAGTTATAATAGTTACTTGCAAATGATTATATTGCGTAGAAAACGAAGTAGTAAATTTGCAATTATCTGTCATACTTTGTCCTTGTCGAAGTCGTAGTTACTGGACCGCACAAGAAGGTGCGTCTAATCAGGCGTGTATAATCGTTTCCTCAAAGAAAGGAATTGTATATAAACAGGAAGAAGAATCTTGAGTTCAGAGAAGCTTGAATTAGTCTGCAATTACGTTTTATTACGCCTAGCTTAGTTGTTTTTCAATAACATTGTAATTTTTTAGCACGTAAACATGATAGAAGCATCTCGAAACATTTGTTACGAGTCCTGTATCAAAGATTGATTATTTTTAAAGTGAAAGGGCGTACAAAGAGAAGTAACTCCACATTTTTAATTATTTAATATTAATATTTACCAAGTTAAATGCTTCGAGATAGTCTTGTGCGTTCGACGCCATGCAAAGGACATTTCCATATGCAAATTAGGAGGTCATAAGGAAATGTTGCGTGATAAATTACGTTCAATCGATATAGAATGTGCACTGATAGAACGAAGTGTATTTAGGAATCCAGAGATATGTATTTTTTTTAAAAAGCTTAGACACTGAGAATATTTTTCGCCTTCTGGTCGTGTATACTATAAAATTGATAAGATCGAAATCGTTAAGCCGAAGTAAAGATTAATGCCGTGTGTCGCCAAGGCTAATCTTAATGGATCTATTGTGCTAATATCAATCGATCGCGACATTAATTAATTAATTCCCAAGCGATTAAGAGTTAAATACCCGATGACACTTTGACATTTCATTGAAGATGAATGTTCTCAATTGTTTCACGATTTACGAAGCTTTCGATAAGTTTGATAAGGAATGTGGGCCAACCATGGTCCAAATTTATCACTGTCAAACTGTTTCGACAGCGTACAATACGATTCGATCAATTTTTACAGGAGCAAGTATTTTTAAATTAATATTTTCACCGTGTTATTTGAAATTTTCTACGGTGGAATTTAAATGGTCGGCGTGACATAATTGGCGATACCATAATCGGAGTACATTTTAAAATGCATCTTACCAAACCTGTTGCGTGGCACAAAAATAGTGATTCCCTTGCACATTGCGCAGATCAAGTATTACCACCAGATTTCCGATAATCGATTGGAGGACAAAATGGCTACGTTCTTTTTCATACTTGACGCCGTTTGATTACTGTTTTTGGAAATAATTAAAAACGAAGTCATTGGTACAATGCAATACAAGACTGGGGAAAATTTCGAATACTTCATAGATACATAATTAAATACTATTTTAATAAATGTTTACATCTTTATTATTATCACACAGTAGATTATTTCTAAACATACATTGTTTTTAATCATTTAGTACAGTAACTTTAGTCCACGCTTAAAATTGATGCTCGAACGTGTCTCGGTGAATTTTTATAGAATTTGCACGCCATATCTGAAAGACGGTGTGTAATCCCAGGGTTAATTCAGGAGCCAGAAAGCAGTATCTCGGTCTATACTCCGTAAAAGAAAGTATGGCTAATCGAAGGTCATTCTTCGACCTTCGTTATCAATGTCTCGAGGTCAAGTTCCATTAACGTCTAAAAGTGTTCTCGAAAGTATATGTGTATCCTCGGTGATCGTTCCTTTCACGAGACATCTGACACCATTCGGTTGAATAATCGGTTTTTACGCACACATACTCGTCACTGATTTAATTTCACAGTCAATTGTTGCCAATTGTTAACAGCAAGAAAGCTACATGTTGCAGATATTGAGGTTTCATTGATTATTACAATAAATCGCAAGAAAGACTGATAGTGACAATATTTACAAAGATAGTCATAATACCATTAAATGAACGACAATCAATTTTTATTCGAGATCAAAATTAATGTTACCAGTGTGCATAATACAAATTTCTTTCTTTTTCAATTCATTTTTATTCTACAAAAAACAACTAAACGAAACTACGTATCTTACATAGCTACGAGGTACTAAACTCTTGGTTGATTTTGCAATGCAACTGGAGTCAACTATCTGGCACAGACAAAGTTATTTTTATTCGTCGGGATATTCTATTTACGGCGAATAGAAACGAACAGTAAAGTCACAGAAACACATTATAGGCACATTTCATAGGTATGTCACTTAGAATTAGTACATCACGCTTTCACGTAATTATTTAGAAACGTACAGTGTTTTAAAACGCGTAACTGACCTCGAAAAAGTCACAATTACGATCAAATTCTACCACGAAAATCATTTAAACACGTTAAGCAATGTCGTTTCTTCAATTGTTTATACGTTTTTCGTTGTCAGATGCCATTTTTAAGACACTGTAGCGATGCTGGTGGGGAACTTTCCATTCTGATCGCGTCCAAGTCCGTATCAGTAATTATCACAAACGAAAGCATCGATACAAATGATCTTTCTATCCGTTATCTTGGCACGATCTCCTCCTGGCTTCCTGTCATTTGGAAATGCCTTGAATTTACGTTTGTAAAGATATATGGCGCCCTTTCTGTCGGGCATAAAATCCTTTCGAATATTTCAGGCAGCCCTCGATCCGTTTTATTTCCAACTGCTTCCAGCATGTTGTTCCAAAGAAGGTTCGCGGCTGTAAAGAGGGCAGAGAAAACGTAGAAGAATTTATAAATTGAATATTTTAGTCGAGAAAGTAATCGTTAGCCTATCATTTTTCTTTATATCAACGAGTAATGTTTGCTAGTAATTTCTGGAATAAATTATTGGAATGGTCACCCTATTCGTAAAAGTGTCGAGTAAGTTTTTGTACGACTCGTTCTGAGAAAACGATAGTGCAAACGAGCTGCTAAAGAAATGATTTAGTGCAAATATATGAGCAGGAATAATACCAATAATCTAATCGGAATTTGTTTTTTCAATGAGAAATTAACAGGTTATTCAAATTTCTTGATTAATCGACCGGATGGGCACCTCCTTTGTGCTGTATATCTTAATTAATAAAAATTCTAGCTACTGAAAAACTGAGAGTCATTATTGCGGAGCTGGTAAGATAAACGTGACCAGTTCCATAATCACGCAAAATGTTTTTTCATCTTCAGGGCAATTTAAATGCGTTCGTGCAATTTAGTTATAGATTTCAAGTCTGTCATTTGTATTTAGATTTTTACTAAAAATTATTCCTGCTGTTATTCATGTTTTATTGTTTTTATAACAAACCAATATTAAATAATAATGACAGTTATTCGGTGACTCGTTCAATATAGTCCTTTTAAAACGATTCGAAATTTTTTAATTTCATCGAAAATTTCACACCTTCTCGAATTTTTTTCTCGAAAATGGGTAAGATTTCGATGGTATGTCTATTGACATAAAATGATTGTAATTGACCCCCGCAAACGAAAATAATTTTTTTAGAAAGATTTGAAAAATTTTTTTTCGCCGAAAAATTTCACACCTTCTCGAATTTTTTTCTCAAAACTGGCTAGGATATCGAGGATATGTCTATTAACCAAAAATGATTGTAATGGACCCCTGCAAGTGAAAATAATTTTTCCAAAACGATTTGAAATTTTTTTTCCCGTCGAAAAATTTGACATCTTCTCGAATTTTTTTCTAGAAAACGGGTAGGATTTCGAGGGTATGTTTATTGACCAAAACTGATTGTAATTGACCCCTGCAAGTGAAAATAATTTTTTTAAAACGATTCGAAATTTTTTAATTTCATCGAAAATTTCACACCTTCTCGAATTTTTTTCTCAAAACTGGCTAGGATATCGAGGATATGTCTATTGACCAAAAATGATTGCAATTGACCCCCGCAACCGAAAATAATTTTTGCAGAACGATTAAAAATTTTTTAATAATTTTTTAACGAAGCCTCAATCAATAAATTGATATTTTTGATTTTCGTCTTATTTTGGTCTCTAGAATCTCCCATTAAAGTGTTTCCTATGGGTGGCCGAACACTCTGCATGTACAGCAATAGAATGTGGTTTGCAGTTTACTGCAATACCGACGCGTTCATTAAATAATTGCAGCGCCTGGCGATATGCAACCGTTTATACACGCTTGTATAGAAACGAACGAACGTTGGAAGGCGCAACCGTAAATATAGATTCACTGGTATTGTTTATTAGCCTGTTTATCGTTTAATATTCTCACCCAATGCGTGGCCCTTTTGACTGAAATGAAAACAATCGTGCGTGACTAAAGTAGGATCAATTGGCGATGCTTTGCGTGGATCCGCATTTGGAGCATTAAATAATTTCATAAACGGTTGCAATACTACTGTAAAATCTGCAGACTTATCGTATCTGAAATAGAAAATAACAGTTACGTTTCATTGTTCGTCTAATAGTGATTAAAATTAAAATTATTTTTATTAGACGATACCTTCCAGAGTAGATTAGATTTTCTATGGCTTGCTGATAAAAATACGCCATTTTTGATGCAGTTATGTCCGGTCGAGTACCCTTGTGCATACAAGCGCAGTAAAGTGGATGCAAAATATTGCACATAGCACTTCGTGGAACTCTAACAGAGACTGTGACGTCTAAGAATAAAAGAATTCAGTGATTAATAAAGTCGACAGCCGAGTTTGATCGCAAAATTATCGATGATACGTCACCTATAACTGGCACAACGTTGACTAGAGTTCGAGGTAGAGTTATTTTCAAAAAATCCAGAGCTCTTCGCAAATGGAGAGCGTATCGAGCTGGTGAAAATTGTGTGGGACTATAGCATTGAGCGGAGCAAATATCGTTTGCGCCAAAGAATATCGTTACGAGCTGCAATATGCATAAATATTTCAAGATTCTGACACTCGTGTGTCCTGTAAAAGTCTTGGCTTATATTTAATTAATATTTATGGTACCTTCCACTGCTCGTTCACGTTTACTTTGGCGTCGTTTCTGATTCTTTGAACGAGGATTCGTGCTTGTTGCAGTGCATCTTCGGTAGCCGCGACAGGAAACGCGATGTTTAGCTTGGCTTTCGACGAGATAAATTCACCCGTACCCGTGGAGTAGCCAGTTAAATTAGGATTGAACATCTGTTATAATAATTGCCTTGGATCAGTTTCGATTGTTTTCATTTCGCATATGGAATATCGAAGACACTTATGGTTTATGGTTTCGCTAACAAGTTGAGTGCACGTTTAATGCGATTAATACCTTCAGTAAATTAGGAACGGTTAAGAACCGTCTCCAATCACCTTGACCGCCCACGCACCAGCTAACTCCGCGTGCTTCTATAAATGTTCCTATTGCAAATTCTTCCAAAGCTCCACTTCCGGCTATTAACGAATCGCCGAGACCACCGACGATATCTATGTCGCCTGGTCTCAGGCGATGCACATTATCAGGCGTCGATAATGATCTGAAACAAAATTTTCGAATATTTATCGAACCTGTTATTTAACCATTTTTTTGCAATTTTATTAACGCACCTCCCTAGTCGAGTGTTGCAGGGAAATGGAAAATGATCCGGAAGTCGAGGCTGACTTCTTATTCCACTATACGTTGCAGGATACGTTATCCCATGTTTAACAACATCGTTCTAAAACAACGACCATTGTTTTATGTTTCCCTGTTTAGAATTGTTAGTTTTATTCGTTGCATTGGCAATGGATTCTGGTCCATCGAATAATAGGTTTCTCGAAAGGCATGAAAGTTTCAAAGCGTGTGCTTTTTCCGGTACACAGCGCGCGTAGTTCCATCAGAATTTAAGTCTCCGTCGATCGTCGGCGAAATACGAGATTAGCACGACGAGCACGTCGTCGTCGATGACTTTCTTTCATTTGCATTCAGCCGCGCCGTGGCTTAAATACCGTCGCATATAAATAATTTACCGACAAAGTGTGTCGCTTCTATGAAGATTCGAAATAACAACTTGTAAACAAAAGTGCATCGATCGATGTGTCAGAAAATATACGTCGAAATTGCTTTGACTTTCATTCTGATAACAAATCTTTCTCTAATCTTTGCTATTGCAATTTCCTCTTTCGAAAGTGTTTTCGTATCATCGTTAATATTTTAATAAAGAGTGAAACGTAAAGCCTAATCGATTAGAGACACCGAGATCGACCATTCTTTCAAGTCTTTCGAACGAAAAGAAAAGTTCTGGCCTTTCTCCAATTGTTCATCGTGCAAAGTATCCTTCTTTCCACCCCGTCTAGTCGTTCTTCCGGTTTTACGTAACATAGGTCTTCGCATTGTGCTAATGCACCGCACTCTGGATTCGTCATCGATTAAACTTGGGTTTTTTTTTTCATGTTGGCAAGTTTAATTAACTCATTTGTAACGAATGGTATTATGCAAATTTGATTTAATAGTTTATTTGGCCAAATAGACTGTGTTTAGATTGAATTTAAAATGGAATCGAAAAGTCCTTTACTATTTAAAGCAATTGATTATTTAATATAAACTTATTTTATTAAAAGATTGCCTTAAGCAAAAATGACTCAATGTCAAGGGTAAAATCTATCCTCGAAGATCAATTAGTTTCAATTATATTTTCGATCGCGACGTGTCTTGTATAACTGTGGAACGTTTTTATCGTTCATTGTTACAGTTGTAAATATATATACTTAGTTATCAATCGCATGCGAAGTTACACAGCACTATTCCAATATCCAACCTTCGAAAACAAATTTATTAAATATAAACAATTAAATTTTTGCAATGGAAATAAATTCATACGAAATTTTCAGCCGAATATTAGTCGAAAAAAACAATATTCTCCACTGATATGACAGATTGCAGCTGTTTGGTAAATCGAAAACAAAGAGTTCAAATTGGAAAATGGTTTGTTTGATCGTTTTTTTTAGATATTTCGTTTTGTTATAGTTACGATTAGAAATTATCCAATTTATTAATGCACTCCATCAATTATGATTTCTTTTTGATCCACGAAAATCTATCAGTGTCGATTTTAACCCTCGCGATTAAACTGTTACAAACAATCACTGCACATACGACGTCCATTTTACACATTTTGCGGGAATTATAATATGCAGAGAAACGTCCGTTCACTATGAATATCGGTATAAGACTGCAGCTCAAGGCTACACATAGTGAGTTTAGACTTTGCACCATAACTGAATTCTGGAATAAGTAAAATTTCCCCTACCCAAGTACTTTCAACCATAAGGTATATTGCAAAGCCTTTCCAGTCCTTTTTCACCCTACGAGCGTATAAAATATGATTCTTAAGGGTTTAATTTTGATTAAAGTAGCTTATGAACCGCCTAATCTTAATAATTTACATTTGCACCGTTTATGTTTGAGTATTTCTGCTCAGATGCATTAATAAAAAGAAAATTATAAGAATCAAGGCACAGAGAATTATAAAGCATCAGGATAACGGCACATTAATTGGCTCTCGAATCACGTTTGACTCTTCGCGTAGTATAGCTTGCATGCTAAACCATTTTTGGCCAGCGATCGCTATTGTTGGTCAGATGGCAAACCGAATTAGCCAACAGTGATGAATTGGATCCATCGTTACAGTGAACTTTCACCATTACTGGAATACCCAAGATTTCCCCAAAATTTCTAAACCATTTCTGCCGTTTACGTATCCGTTTTTTAACGTTAATAATCCTTACCAAGGAGACTCACCCTTCCCAAACGAAAGATGCTTCTTAAAAAATCCGTGAGGGATCCTATGACCGTTGGTGCTATAATAAGTACCAGCAGCAAACGCATAGTCTCCATTTTCATGGCGATTTTATCCTCTTTGCAGAAGGTAGATCGAAAATAATTCAATTATTTTTACGATCGTTCCTCTTTTTTTCATGCTCCTCGAGAATTTGTCGCTTACGAGGATATATTTCAACTTTCTCCGCTTCCTTGACGTCGGTGCATTTGTCGAGAACCTCGAACCTTGAACCTGAGCAATTTTCACAAGTTATTGCTGCCCAAGTACTTGAAATTCAAACCAAAACAAATTCACTTTTTCCCAAATCGAGTCAAGCATTCGAGCATTTATTTAGCTTTAATATTTAGTCTCTGCAAAAAATTCTATTCGAATGCTCGAATTTTAATGCCAATTTAAAATTGCATTTTAATTGTTTACATGGAACTACATTAATAATAAATTAGGATGCATACCGCGTAAAACTTTCCTTTATTGTCGACCTATTTCCTCCAAGCAAACGTGAAATTCGACGAACAGGATCTTTCTTTCAGGTTCACTCGAACAGCAAAAGTTGAAAAACTTGAAAATATATTTCAGAAAAAAATTACGATAAAAATAAAATTTAAATTATTTGTTATGGTAACTGTTCCAGTAATTGGACAGTTAAGAATAAATAAAAATAGGATGTTGTGTCCCTTAGAAATGAATTGAAACGATCGTGTGTACGATTGTTATTTTTTAATAAAATTCAATTATTACGCTATTAAATAAAATAACGAATTGTTCGATTAATAGAGCAAGTACCTTATCGTCAGTCTCAGCTGATCGCAGTAGTGTGGTCAACAACTTTTCCGCCAGTTTCGAATTACTTTTCTTTTAAGGATTCCGTTAACGTACACTTTTTCACTGTTTCGTTTTCTCGCACGACGCAAAGCAACGAAGTGACACTGATCACACGTGGAGCACAATTTGTCTTTCATGGATGATCATTTAGTATCAGCGAAAGATTGAGCAGAACATGAATGAAGACAGCTGAGGAAAGAAGTAAACGTAACCATCGATGGGGCCCCTCTACTTTTCTGTTCAACGAAACACGCACGTTCTTTTGTATTCTTACGCGGTAGTAAAGTCATCGTACGTGAGTAAGAGTGGCGAAACTATAATTCGTCTTGAGACCATCGGTATAGTTACTATAATAACCGTGAAAACAATAAACGTTCCAAAAAATGGCCAGTTTGAGACGAAGTTAAAGTTTACATTATTCGAAAAAATATTGGCCACATTGTTAAAACATATAACAATACAGTACAACCAAGTGTTCTCGTTATCTTTATTTAAATGTCGTACACAAAATAGTGATGTATAAAATAACAATTTAATTTTCATTAAATAGGAATAAATATTGCTTACAAGTACATATAAATAAAATTGTTTGCTAAGATGGCACTTTGACATTACTATACTAAAATTTAAGAACATTTCGATTTATTTTGATAGACAAAATTGATAATAATTTAATGAAAGCATGATGCATGAGACTCGGAATGCGGAAAACTTGCAACGAAAACGTTTAGTGTGTTTAAAGAAAATTATTATTATCGTAGCTTGTTGTTCCTGCGTGAATTTTCACGCGTCATCAGGAATGGTTTCTTCGTCGTTGGACACAAAAACCTTTCGTATGGTGTGGTCCAATGTTCAGTCTTATTCCCATAAGGTTCTAGCAAATTGTTCCAGAGACCATTGGCATCTGTTTAAAAAAGAATTTATTAACGCTAAAACTATTACAAATGGCTTCTTTTTTTAAGATCTAGCTAGTATCATGAAAAAGTCATTTTTAACCCTCTGGTATTACTAGCATTAAATTAGTATGATTGAACTTACATAATGCGTTGGCCTTTTGGCTTACGTGGAAACAATCGAAGGCAAGATACGACACATCAGAGAATCCATCGTCGGCAAGAGGTATGTTCGAATATTTCAGAACAGGCAAAGCTTCAACCGTGAAATCTTTTGTATGGAATTCTGAGTAGTCAGCAATCTCTTCTTCCAATTCCTGCCATCTGAGAGAAATAAACAATCGATAATAATTAGAACAAACTGCATATAATATCCAACCGATGCAAACCTTCTTATTACGTCATAGTAATTCGATTTCTGGTTTCGAAATTGCAATGCAAACAGGCAGGGGCATTCGAAGGTAGTTATCGTGTAACACTTGAACGAATCTCTCCCTTCTCGTGTGTCGACGAGCGCTTTCAAATGAGGCGGCAAAGCTAGAATAACGAAAGTCCTTGGCAGATTATCCCTCAGTATTCTCAGAGTGTTGATTAGATCAATTTTGTGGTCTTCTAAAATGGACCACGGCGATGGCAGCTCGCACAAGTTGGTGCAGAAGTCGTTGCTACCGATCATCAACGAAATCAGCTGGAATTTATTAGTGTAGATTTAGAAACGTCGTTCCATAGTGAAGTTGAAGACAGTTAGAACCATTGTTTTATTAATAAATCTTTATTTTAATCTGATTTTAACTTGTCGAGCGATTGCAGTTGCAAGTAGAAGGGTTGTACGTACTCTCGTTGGAATGAATTTTTCTTACTTGAAACACGAACCTTCCACTGTTTCTCAACGTTTATCCTGGGGTCATTTTTCATTCTGTTGATTAGATATTTAGCCATGAAGGGCATGTCCCTGGACATCGCGCCAGGTTCGGCGACATTCAGCTGGGAATTTCGATGAGAAGTTTGAGAAGTTCCTTGCGCGTATCCTATTAAATTCGGGTTGAATTCCTGCGTATGTAACAATCAGTAAATATTTACAATTCAACATACAGAGATTAACAAATCGATATAGTTTTAAACTGTTTCAATTGAGGGAAAATTGATTTCTTAGACGGAGGATGATCAATGAACGTACTTTTAGAATATTGGGGAGCGTCAGATACGTTCGCCAGTTTCCCTCGCCGCCGATACTCGCCGTGACGCCTCTGTTTTCAATTACGACCTGTAATAAATTAGTTGAAAATATTCCATTACCAGCCGTCAATGAATCGCCCATCGCGGCGATCACGTCTATGTCACCTGGCCTCAAACGATGAACCGAATCGGGCACTTCCGAAGACCTGCCACCTAAAAGCAAGATCAAAGAGCAAACAATGCAAAAGAGAACCCCAAAGAGCGATGTGCAATATTTATAAAGCAAAAAGATTGCTAAAGCTAGAGCAAAAGTGTGAAAGTTTCGAAAGGAAATGTACGACGATCGTAACAAAGAAAACGAGCCTGCTTACGAGGTAAAAAATTCATTAATCCGTAGAGGACATTGATCGAAGTAATAATTTTTCGCCATTCTTGGCGAACGGATTAGTTGTTGCTTTGTCTATCTTCTGCTAGACCTTTCACAATGATTTCCCGAATAATTATTGTTTGAATCACTTTCTGAATAATTCCACGGGGAATGAAAGATCGTCGTGCGAAGAAGACAAAGAAGAAGTGCATTAATTAGGTTGAGTATTTGATATGGCACCGGGGGCCTTGAAACTCGTTTATCACAAGCTTTCTCAGCGTACATCGATTAAGTAGCTGTTGTTTCCTGATTCCTTAATGTTATTTAAGAATTTTTCTTGAATTTCGAGTGCAAAATCTCCGTCACTTTTACTTTACGAAACTGCAAAGCAGTTAAACAGATCGGAATTCGTAATCCGCTGCCATTCGGAGAAACTAGGGTAAACGTAGAGAATAGAAACACCTTAACGAGTTTAAAATCCTTAAATGTATAGATTTAAAAAGAAAAATGGAAAATAGTAAACTTTACTTACCTGTTACATTGCAAGGAAAGGGAACATTTGGAGGAATTTCTTCCTGAATTTTTTGCTCACGATTTGCTAGAAATTTTCGCTCTTGCCCTTCCGCGTTACCTGCAAAATGCATAACAGTGTGGCTTATAAATTTGTTAATAGAATTAATGAAACGTGAGCTTCGTGGAGGGTTGTCTCAACCCCTACGTATGATAATTCGTATCTTGCATCTAAAAATTTCCCATAAATGTTCCCCAAAATGAATGTTTTGAAGCTTGTTGACGTACCGAAAACTCGAAAGATCAGATTACGAATTTCACGGTAGAGACGCAGGTTGTCCGGCGTGTCTAGAGCTGTTTTTTGCGAGGCTACCAGCAGGCAGATATCCAAAACAAAGCACAGGTGGAGTTTCTTCATGTCGATCGTACGAAAACGCGAACTGCCTACGCGACAACTTGAATTTTTTACCGATCGGCACGAATCGACGACGCTGAACAGGTCCGAAATGGTCGCGTTTCCTTTCAGCGGTTTGCCGTGATCTGAGATCGAAATACTCGCGGAACAATACAAAACTGCCGCGCTGGCTGCTGCGTGCACGTATCATCAGCGACCTTGATTGTACCATAGCCGGTTCTGTGTTTCAATGATCGCTACGAAGGTCGCTAGTTAGCATCGGTCTGATTGAAAAACAAAAAAAGTCAAAGACTCCGGGCGATGCTAGTCCGCAAAAGTCGGCTCGTGAAAATAACTGGACATCGACCTCGCGTATTTTTTTTCCAATTTTTTTCTTTTTTTTTTTAACCACCGCTCGTAATCGTGTCCACACGATCCTCCGCGTCTTAAACGGATCTCTGTTTGCGCGAGTTGACGTCAGGACGCGTGAGAAACAGTTACGGAACTCCATTATCTGATGGTATAATCTGAATAGTTTGCCCATAACGACCGATGAAACTTTGAATCGAAATAAAAAACGATCTGATGCTCGTCGTTTGATTTTGGAATAAACAGAGGACTTAAAATAGCTCCGCAAACAACAGTTCTAACGACGTCGACTTGGAAGATCTTGATGGTCGGTTGACACCTGGCATTTCTTGTGCATTTCAGGCACAAAACCAAAAATCACACCACAAAGTAACTTTTTGTGGACGGAACGATATCATCTCCGCAAATTTGACAATTTTGCTAAACGACAAAATTAATTTATTAATCAATCGAAGGCTTGCTCTAATGAAACGACGATAGGAAACGGAGATATGCTAAGTCGCTGCTGCTAACTTCGTCGTTTCCGCGTGTTGCTCGGAGAATAATAGCAGAAAATATGGCGTCTTTTGTACTCGAAATTAAAATTGCACGCACGACTATCACACGTAATTCCTTAAATCGACGATGCTGGATACTTCGCGACCGATTTAAATATTCTTGAATAATTACGCACGTACCGTGCATATTTCAGGTATAAGCGTTTAAACAAAGAACCAACGACATCGCGCATTTAAAAAAGCAGACACTTCTTACAACCTAAATCTCCTAAGTACGATCGTCGATGATTAGAAACTTCTATCTAATAAAAATTGATATTTAGTTGGAATAGTTGCAACTAAAAATTACTGTGACGTGTCCCACGATCGGTTATATAATTTAATTATATTCTAAATGTAGTGGAAAATATAAAAAAACGTGTGAATATTTATGTTAATATAATACATTCGATACTTAAACTTGATGGAAAAATTCTTCTGAGCACTTTGGATCTGTAGACCCCGAGTTTGAATGTAAAATCGAGGTTGAACTGTCAATAGGATAAGGTGAAAATGCAACGTTCGGTTTTGCGTAAAGAGTGGAACAAAAAATATCGCATGATCAGCACTATGTAACGAAAAGAATAATAAAAAGGAAGTACAGAATGTTTTCAACGATAACAAACATCAATAAATAGAAAACTATTCGAAGTAAACTATACAGCAAACCACTGATTAAGATTCCACGTGAAAAATAAACAAATTATTTAAATACCGACTTTTGTTTACAATTTGTATTCAATCGTTTAAAAACATTGACAAATCATCTGTCACGTGATAGATTTAAATTTAAGAAATAACTTTCTTCTTATTTCGTATAATTTTCAAGTTACAAGGAAATAAAAAATTGCTGGACATTTAAGGGATAAATTTTTAGCTTTCAATGTAAGCTTGGACAGCAGAAAGAATTATGTAATACATAATTCTATATATGCTCTACATACGCCCAAAATGTCAGAAGTTTTTGAATTTCCAAGTTGGGGGGTTCCTCTCTATACAGTTTGTTAACTTATCATTGCAGTTACGAATAGTTTAAACAGTTTCACGGTTCAGCCGCTAGAGTGCGATAGTTTCGAAAGTCGACATACCGACACAGACGAGGTATACGAGTAGACCTTTCACCTAATGTATCTAAATTCGTTTATTATATCAAGAAACAATTCTAAATTCGCAGCCATTAGTTCGTTGTTACTGTATTAGCCTGATGTTAATTAATAATTATTGACTGAAAGTTTCTTTGAATTTCTGTCGAGAACCAAGGTCGTACATCACGTATTTATTTCTTCGATCCTCTTTAAACTGTCGTAACTTCTGAACGGATTGAAGGATTTTAATTTTTAAAAATGCATACAACGCGTATTTTAATCGAGAATATGTAGAAATCGATTTTGATTCTCATAGTTAGTAGCGCCACAGTCTCGACACCGAAATAGTAAAAAGATTCTAGAGTATCGTCTGCGGTAGTATCTTTTAAAACAGTACTGCACAATATTCTATACATATATGTAATAATTAAAATAATGGCTCTAAATAAATTGTGCACAGCGTTTCGGCAAATAACAGTAGGCAGACAAAGTATGTTCAACGTTTTACTTTTAAACGATCTAACAATACAAATATAACCTAATTAATTTTCATTTAACTACTGTTATTCCAGGTAATGTTGTTGGAAGATATATTTCATATTATTTATCAGAGAAGCAACGTAATATTTTGCCGCTGTATTCTTCTAAAAATGCAGTATTTATAAAATACCCGGAAACAAATATTTCATTCGTACCAAAAACACTGAACATAGATTTTGCTAATGCAGACGGTGCTTTAAATAAAAATAAAATCGAAATACCATTTAAGAATATACTATCGATAGAAGAACCTTTAACGCAATATCCTATTCGACGTGACTTGCCGCTTATAGATAAATCTTTAGAGCTTCCTTCGAGCAGTAATGTGGGAAAATTTGCAGTAAACTTAATAGTGATTAGAAGACATAAAATGAAGAAACATCAGAGGAAGAAGCTTCGCAAGAAAATGCAGTATGTCTGGGCAAAAATAAGACAAATGCGTAATATAAGAAAAGAAAAAAATTTTCAAGCAGAATTAATCGCAAAGATTAAAGAAGCGCAAGCATTCGATGCAAAAGCGTATGTTTCTGAAAGACTTGCTCTTTTGAGAAAAGAACGAATACAAAAAACATATAGAGGTGAAATATTGCCACCAGCTATGATTAAGCAATTTTTAGAAGAAGAACAAGCTAGGAAGGAGAAGAGACGTAACAAATTTCGGTTAACACTTGATTAAATATGTATAAAGAATAATAAATGATATTTCCTATGTAGAAATCAGACTTACTAAATTTGTTAGTAAATGTTTCGCGATTTCTTTCTGACCATGTATTTGTTGTTAGACATGATCTGCCTTAGTTTAACATATTTTAATGCAGAAGTTAAATTTCTATCAAGAAATTTAAGCTCTGAATTTTATTTCTGTAGCTATAGTCTAAAGAGAACTCACAGTTTTGGCAATATGAATTAAATTTCGTGTTTTATTAGTAGTTTTAGAGCATTGTTCATTGATTTTAATTTTGCTAAAAGCATTGTTACTATGGGAATCTGGATATAAGATCTCAATATCTATTTTGAAAATCTTTTCAATCTTTCCAAGTATCCTAGAAGAATTTAAACCATTGGAGCTTCTTTTGTTTTAATGTTCCGATTTCTAATACATAAGAATTTAGAGGCCTGAATGAGCACTACAGATCAGTATTAAATTCTAAAAATTCATAATTTAATCCCAGATGAAGGATAATTAATTATTATTCAAGTTGTGATTCGATTTATTGAATTGGCGGGAATATGTTCCGACTTCCTTGCAATGGCGCCAAAAATCAGTTATTAAATTTGCGGGAATTTCTATTTTGTATTTCTGATACATTTTAGTAGTTACAATATCAATTCATAGATGACACCACATTTTTTCAAATACTTTAGGTAACGTAACGACGTAAGGAAAAGAACTATTGCTTCCAATAATTAATTTTAATAAAATTGATTCTTGAATGTTATCAGTGTCTGATATTTCATGGCGGGAGAAATTCATAAGGTAGAGATATGCATGTAAAATTAACTAAATAATCACGAATGATATCGATGTAACAATTTCCAAAAATTATTGATAAATGATAACTATTCATTTTGGGATGATGTGCATGTTAGTAGAAATTTATGCAAATTGGTACTGTGACTTCGTATCAGCTTGTAACAATAGAAAGATTAAAAGATTTTTTAACTATGAAAAGTTATTAACCAACACTCGACATTTCTACTAATTTTGGTTTCAAATCGCAATATTGCATAGTTTTATAGAAACGTTTCATTTTCTAATTACATAATTCTTTATTTCAAATAGTTTAATCTGTGAAAGACTGACACTGCACCATATTTCACGAAGACGAGGACTTTGCCTGGCCTAAGTGTTCTAGAAATGTGAAACATGAATATCATGAAATCATTTCGAGAAACATTATCAAATGCAAAAAACATATTGATATTAACTGGTAGCGGAATTTCTGCGGAATCTGGTATTCCCACTTTTCGCGGTGCCGGTGGTTATTGGCGAAAGTATCAAGCTCAAACGCTTGCAACTCCAGAAGCATTTGCAGCGAATCCTTCTTTAGTTTGGGAATTTTACGAATATCGTAGAAGAGTAGCGAACGAAGCTAAACCCAATAAAGTAATTAGATAATCCCATATTTTCTTCTGCTACCTAATATTCTATATCCGTTCTATGAATTTTAATACTTTTATTCTGGTATATCCTAGGCTCATAATGCAATAGCAGCCTTTCAAAATCGTGCCTTAAAAGAAGGTAAGATTGTTACTATTGTAACACAAAACATTGATGAACTTCATCAACGAGCAGGTGCAAACAACGTAGTGGAACTTCATGGATCGCTTTATAAAACCCGCTGCACAGTTTGCCAAGATGTTGCAATAAATAAAAATATTCCAATATGTTCTGCATTGGAAGGAAAAGGGTAGGAACATGATTGCATTATAAATATAATATAGATTATACTATGAATATAATTTATATATCCATAGATCTCCAGATCCAAACATTATGGTTTCTGATATTTTGAAAGACGATTTACCTAGATGTTGTAAAGAAAACTGTAATGGTTTGCTAAGACCTCATATTGTATGGTTTGGTGAAAATTTGTACGAAGATGTACTTAAACAAGCCAGTAAGTACTCTTTAATGATACATAAAATATATTACAATATTACACGAATAATTTACATAAAAATGTGAATAAAATGTTTCATTTTTAAACACTAGATGATGCTGTAGAAAATTGTGACGCGTGCTTGATTATTGGTACATCGTCGATTGTATATCCTGCAGCAATGTTTGCACCACAAGTAGCAAAACGCAATATTCCCGTTGCCGAATTTAACTTAGAAACAACTCCCGCTACAAAACACTTTGAGTAAGTTAAATTCAAAATTGTATTAAATGGTTTTTAGATAGAATAAATAGCAAGCTAATCTGTATAAAAATTATAGTATGTTGGTATGTAAAATATTTAAATTCGTAGCTATCCAGGGCTTTTATATTTTCTATCTGTTTTTTGCACCGAGTTTATCTGTAACAAAGTAACGTTTCTTTTTGTTATTTTTAAGTTATCACTTTGAGGGGCCCTGCACTACTACAGTAACAGAAGCTTTGCAACCTTGAGTTTATTAAAAAATGTAAGTTTAGAATTTGATATAATTATTTAATATTAATAAAATATTTACCTTGTACTAGACATACTTCAGTGTTAAGTCCAAGATGGTTTAAATATTGCAACCATAATTGTTGTTTCGTTGAGAGAACATCTCGTGGTCCTTTTACTTCTATAATCTTATACTGTAAAAGAAACAAGTTATGTTCATTAGATTTAACAAAAATGTATGTATACTGACAGTTCTTATTTCGAAACTATACAAAAATATATATATATATGTATATATAAATTTTATATAAATATCTACCCGCTTGGTCTCATAATTCCATGCAATTAAATCAGGAAATCCAGCCTTCCAAAGTTTAAAGTTCTGAATAAGTCGTTTACAAATTCCTACAATACCTTCAACTCCTAAACAGTATACTATTTCCTAAAAGTAATAATTTTATTCTTTTCTTGCAAATTATTATATAGCATAGCATATGATACAAAATAATTTCAAAAAAATACGTACTTTTAACTGTAAACTGTTCTTTAGTAAGTTTGAATTCATTATAGATTGATATTGTTTATATATTTCAAATCTTTTTTTCATGAAGGAGCTTAAAGTTTCCGAATCAAAATTCTTAATAATTTCAAATTTTATATTTACTTTCTCTTTTCTATTATCATAGAAATGTTCAGTGAATAAATCACCTGGAGCATATTGATACAGTGTTACAAACGCCCCTGGAATATCTATTTCATAAATTTCTTCCCAGAATAAAGTAACGAATAAAAGAATTGGCAATTCGCCTTCACAATGTACTGCATTAGGAAATCCTTGTTCAGAATAGTGATACGATGCAAGCATTTCTACCGATCCATAACTTTGACTTTCACTATTACTTTCTATGCACCAAACACTCTTATTTCCAATCCCTCTGCTAAAATAATTTTACATTAAATCTTTCACTCATTATGAAATTATAATATATGATTTTGTCTTTTTATTAAAAGATCAGGGATGCAACTGAACTTACTTAGGCATTGATAAAGCATTTATAGTAATAGATGAAACTTCGTATTTTGGCATTTGGTGAATATGATCATTTAAAACTTTATCAATATTGATTTTTGTATGTGGCTTTACACCTTTCTTTTTTTTAAAAATTTTATTTGCTCTTTCAAGAAGTTCTACTCGATCTACTTGTGACAAATTTTCTGTTCCTAAGGCTTCAATTATTACTGATGCGCTAGCATCTACATCTTTGTGGTGATACATTTTAATAAGTGCTAATTCATTGTACCAACTTCCTTTATACTTAGACAAGTGACAATCTTGCTCTAATAAAAAGTTTAAAATTTCCAAGACATGTTTTTTGTCTTCAATTTTTTTAAATGCTTCTATGGATTTTGAAAGTATTTTCAACCACACGTATTCAGGCATGAAACATCTAACATGCATGGGAATTGTAGAATTTCTTAATCTACAAAATGTATGTTCCAAGTATAATTAATATTGAAATTTGTTTCCAACAAATGAGTATCTATTTTTAAATACCTTAACGATTCAATTTTCAATACATTTGACAATTTATCCATAGCTAAATTTCCATAATATCGTACTTTCTCCCAATTTTTCTTCTCAATAGATTCCAATGTAGTAAACAACATAGATTTAGCATGAATGTAACTGTAAATACAAATGAATTTAAATAAACTAAAGAACTTCTTTCATACATCAACATTATAGTTATATGATAAGTACGAAAATCTTACTTTAGTAAATGTGACGTGCAAGAAAATATTGGAAAACGAATTTCAGGAATGTTGGGAAACATTGCTTTTCCTAAATAAACATCATATAAATTGAAAAATGTATCTGCTATGCTCATTTTTGGATCTTGATTTGGTACAAGTAAAGTAATTATTTTATCAATAATATTCCATGTCCTGTCAGTTATACATACACAATAATCCAATATATCAAAAATAGAAGTATACAAAATATCATTTGGACTTTTCATACCAGGAAACAAAGATTTGTTCTTTGATAATTTTAATAATTTGGTTATGATATTTTCTTTTTTTCCATTCGAATCTATTTTCATAACTTGGCAAAGTTGACGTATTTCACCAACTTGCAATAAATGGAGTAGAGTAGACAAGTTTTCATTTTTAACATCAAATGTACAAATAGATCGTGAAGCAAGAAGTTTAAACACAGGTTGTAAGTTCGAAGCTATTTCCGGATACTTTATATTACTTTTTCTATGCCATGTTTTCTTCCTTTTTATCATACATGTCAGTAACAATTGAGCATTTACAGGAAGAGTAACAATGGAATATATAAAGTCCATTTCATTTTCATCGAAGTAACCGCAATTTACAGGATTAGAAAGAACTGTAAAAATAACAGCGGACAAGATTTTTGAGTTTAAGTTATTAGAAAAATTTATTTCACTTTCTTCATACTTTACTGATGTCTTTGTGTTTATGCAACTATACTGGTAATTAAATCTGCTATTAGAATATATTTTTTCCAGATTAAAATTATTTGGTGGAATAGCACCATGCTTTGCTAAATTCATATGCTCAATTGCTTTAGTTATAATGTCATTATGTTGAGTGTGGCCCGAAAGGTTTTGTGGCAAGTTTTTCAATTTTTTATTAGATGGTACTTTTGGAGAATATTTTAACCGTTTTACTGGAGAAATAGAATCACGGTTGTTTGTAACTTGAATATTAGTTTTGTTAGGAGATCTTAATCTTTCATTATCATCGTAGCTTGGTATTATTTCTTCCTTCTTTACTTCCATACTATTATTACGATCTATTGCTATTTCACTCATCTCCAAACTACATTCTAAGTCTTGTTTTGGTGTTCTCAAATTAATTTCATTATCATCAGAACTAATAATATGTGTTTTATTTTGTTTCTCAGTTTTCTTTTTCTAAAAAGGGTACAAGTAACATAAGTATTATATTACATTATAAGCACTTGAAAATCTAAATAATCGGTGAACATAGTAATAAATAGTAGCTTACAGATCTTGAATACGATATATCTTTTAATCTAGAATTTTTGTTAATGCCAATCGTTTTATTTGATCTTTGCGTGCTAATTATTGATTTGTAATATTGATCAATGCGCATTTGATGTGACATTTTTTTTAAAGCTATAATGCGTGTTTCACAAATTTTATTATTCAATCAGTATCGTTAACCCCTTGCCAGTTTCGCAATTTTGATAAAATCGGTGTGTACTAGCACGTCTTCGTGACTTCGTTGTAACATAAGTCATCTTATAATTGCCTAGTTTCTTCGTACATTTACGATGAAAACAGTAACGTGTACACTTCCTACAAAAACTCGCCACGTAGGCTGCCGCATCAATTAACAATAAATAAGTAATGCACACGAACTCGGATCAAAAAGTAGATTCAATTGTACGGCTACTCTTTGTACACGTGTCGTTTCTATATGTTATTCTACCAATGTTCTTCAGTTCTGGTTTCTGAATCCAACATGGCGCTCGCGTGTTACCATTGGCTGAATAGTTCGTAGCAATTTTTAGCGCCCTCTTTCACCGTAAACCGTTTAGATGGCGTTAAAAACACGTTATGAAATACAAATTCGAGTAACCTATCTATTCTCTACCAATCGTGACTTCTTCTTAGATTAATTCTCTTCGGTTTCACTGAACTTAAGTGCTCAAAATCTTCTTTGGAATATTTCGTATTGCTCTTGTACACCTGGAAAGGGGTAGTTTTACAGTTCTACGTGCATTTATGTAAGTTAACAAAGAAAAATGGCTAATAATTGATTAATATTCTCTCGGTTCTGGGATAATCCATCCATCGTAAGGAGTTGAACATTTTTATAGATTTCGACCATCGTGGTCTCATTGCGTGACCTTAACCTTAGAAAGCAATGAATTACTCAAAATACATGTTTTTTGCATCGTTTATAATACGATCGTATAAAGTAGTTAATAATCAGAAATTTTTATATATAATTATTTATTTTACAAATATCGCCATTTGTCAGGGATGTCGCCATTTGTCAGGGATGTGCCAACGACAGCTTTGAAGTCGAATGTTACGCGCATTGTGATCGCGTTGGTAGTCTTGTTTGATTTTCCAACACTTTTAAATGCGTATTTGCAAATAAAAATACTTTCAAGTATAGCTAATGTTTGAATAACTGTTTGTATATATGTACGATGGAATTATTTTTCAATATTTTGTACAATTATTGCACAAGCTTAGTAGTAGAATACCTTATAAACATAGTCTGAAATTTAACTTTTTTTCAAATCATTACGGTTAAAACATATTTTAAATACGGTATTTATAGAAATTTTCATAATTTCAGAAAGGTATTGTATGAGTCAAAAAATAGAAAAACCAATATTATCAGGTCAACGCATAAAGACCAGAAAAAGAGGTACGTTTCGAAAATTAGAGAATTTTGTTTAATATTTGTTGAAAATTATAATAAATTTAATTACAAATTAGATGAAAAAGAAAAGTATGATCCAACGGGATTCAGGGATGCAATTATTCTTGGTTTGGAAAAGGCTGGTAACGATTTAGATGCAATTTCAAAGTACTTGGATGCAGCCGGCTCTAAATTAGACTACCGCCGATACGGAGAAGACCTATTTGACATTTTAATAGCTGGCGGTCTTTTAATACCAGGTGGTTCTATTGCTCAAGATGGCGATAAACCCGTTAAAGCTACTGCTTGTCTTTTTGAACAACCAGAAGATATGGAATCAATGCGCAACTTTGAACAAGTGATATATTACATACAATACATATTTAGAGGAAATTTATTAATTTTATATTATATGATCATGGTTGCAATTTGATTTTTAGGTTTTCATTAAACTTATGCGACGATATAAATACTTGGAAAAAATGTTTGAAGATGAAATGAAAAAAGTATTGGTTTTTATGAAGGGCTTTACCCCTGTAGAAAGAACAAAATTGGCTAAAATGACAGCTTTATGGATTTCCAATGGATCTGTACCACCCTCTGTGCTTTCAGTTTTAATTAATGAACATCTTGTCAAAGATAATTTAGCATTAGACTTTTTATTAGAGGTTTTTGTTACTTGGAGAGAGGAAAAAGGTCTCTCTAGTTTAATGACTGCATTAAAAAAGGGCAACATCGAAAGAAGGTATAAAAATATTCTATATCCTGTACGGAGTGTTAAAAAAATGTGTTTCAATACTTTAAGGACTTGGATTTTTTATTATTTTGCTTTTTTCGCAACAAACAGGTTAATGGAATTTGTACCACCAAATAGACGAACAGAGGAGCATTTTCGATCTGTATTTGAGGCTGTTGGTCTTGCAGATATTGTGAAATTACACAAAGCTCAAGCAAGTCAAGAAGCAAAGCGAGATTTGCAACAATTACTCTTGGATGATTTAGCTGAAAATCGTTCTATGAAAGATATTATATTCGATCTCAAACAAATGGCACAAAGATGTGCCATTCCTGAACATGAAGTTATTGGCCTGGTAATTGTGGTTATATTAGAATTATTATTATAATCATGCTAACAAAAGAAAACATAAACGATTATTTACAGATTTGGGGCGTTGTAATGGGACAAGCCGAATGGAATAAAAAGGAAGAATTGGTAGCTGATCAGGCATTGAAACATCTAAAAGTATATACTCCGCTATTTTGTGCTTTTACAGTCACTGCCAAATCTGAGCTTGCACTCATACTCAAGGTCCAGGAATTCTGTTATGAAAATATGAACTTTATGAAAGTCTTCCAAAAAATTGTTTTGCTATTTTATAAAAGTACGTTGTAATTAACTATACAGCATTCATAAAGATTTGGTACCATTTTTGATTTTTAATAACATTTTATTTTAGCATATGTAATATCAGAGGAAGTAATTTTGAAGTGGTATAAGGAGGGTCATTCGGTTAAAGGAAAACTACTCTTTTTGCAGCAAATGAAAAAATTTGTTGAGTGGTTACAGATAGCTGAAGAGGAGTCTGAATCTGGAGAAGAGGAAGATGGAAATGACGAAGAAGAAAAGCAACAAAAGTATGTTATTTGAATATGTTAAAATTCTTTTAATTATATAACCTTTTTTACATTTCAGAATAATATAACCTTCATTGTCAGAAAATAACATATTTGAACTTTATTCGAAATTTCAAAAATGAATCAGATATAAACTGCAATTGGATCGTACTGATAAACAGAATTTTTAAAAAACCAAAGTTTGTATTACTATGAGACAGTATAACGAAAACAAATATATAAAACTTTTTAATTATTGATAGACAGGAAACAACATTATACTAACATCCAATTAGTATGGAAGATAAATTGTAAATTTGCAATGTCTTCAAATTGTATTACTTTAAGAAAAAATATTTTGTGTTACGTTTGTATAACACCGCTACAAAATATATACAGAATAACAAAAAAAAGGTTATCAAAGAATAGATCTTTATCCCTATGTATGTATAATTTTCAGACCCTCTTTCTTTGTATAAGAATATTGTATTAGTTTATAGAAAATATATTGTCAGGTGGTGTTTAATGTTTGAAGTTTTAGTAAACCCTATTTTTCTGGGACAAGTTGAACAATTTTGTAATTATAAATATTTCAATTTAGTAATTTTCTAAATACAATTGTGACTTTATGTTTTTATATTAGCAACAAAATCATAACTAACATTCATTTAAAGAAAATTAAACAAACGGCTGAACTTTATTCACTGGCTGACTTGAATTTGTTCATAATACATATATATATATATATATACTGTTCAGATAAATTATACTTATTCTTTTATATTTACACATTTTTTCTATAAATACAATAAAAAAAATATGATTACAATTTTAAATATTCTGAACATTTATAGAAATTGTATTTGTGTTACGACGAAATATACATGTACGTCGATGCACTAAAGTTTTTGCTTGTATTTATAGATTCTCATGGCTGCAACTGGTTGTTTTCTGATAAGTGTTTTTCCTCTCATGTACGGTATTAATATTTCAGGAATTTTAATGCGAGCATGTTTTGTTTGATGTGTTTCACAAAGTGCAATTAACATACGGGGAATTGCGCATGCAGTTCCATTTAATGTATGAACATGCAAGACTTCTCCATTTCTTGCTTTGTATTTTATACTAAGTCGTCGTGATTGATAATCTGTACAATTACTGCAACTAGATAATTCTCCATATAATTGTCTTCCAGGCATCCAACCTTCCATATCAACTTTTCTAATTACATAAAATTTTAAATGCAGTATTTAACAGATTAAAATGGAATTAAATATTTATATTGATTTGTTTGAAATACTTCGTGTAATGAAATGAGATACCCTGTATGTTCATACCTATATGCAGGAGCTCCTAAATCACAAGGTGGCATATCAATTATTTTAAAATGTAAATTTAAAGAAGAAAATAAATTTTCTTGTATCGCTTGAAGATTCTGAAATTCTTCCATAGATTTTTCTTGCTCTGAACACACAAACATCTCAACCTTCGTAAACTGATGAACTCTTAAAATAAATAAATTAATTAAAATATGATGTTCAAATTTCAATTCTTGCTAGATATTATATACCGTACCAAACTGTAACTGAAGAAGGAATCAAACTTATATAGAAATACATGTATCGGTATTAAATAGAGTCAAATATTACCTATATATTCCTCTTTCATTTATGGTACTAGATGTTTCTGCTCTAAAACATCTGCTCACAGCAGCTAGTTTTAATGGCAAATCATCAATGGAAAATGTAGTATTCATTATTTTGTAGGCTAATGCCATTTCTGATGTTCCGGATAAACTGTAATTATCTCCATAGGAAGAATTTAAAGTATATACTAGAGTTCGTTCATTATCTGATATTAATCCACATCTCTCTATAACTTTAGTAGGAATAATATCAGGTACTGAAACAAGTTTGAAACCATGTTTTACTAATTCATTAACTGTATAATGAACCAATGCTTCTTCCAATTCTGCCAAATCTCCTACGAATATATAACCTCTTTGTCCTACCAAGGGACCTAAGGCTTCATTTCTCAGTAATTTTAATTTTTTAACCAACGGTAAAAATTCTTGTAATTCAAAATCAAATTCTGGCTTGCATCCACATTTCTTTAATACCTGCGGTTCATTACCATAAGACAATATAGTTGGATCCGTCTGATTTGGGATTTTACTTAATTCATACAAAAAAGATTCTTTTAATTTGGGCTTTTGTGAATACTCAAGAACTTTGTCAATATTTCCAATACCTTTCCTTTTTATTATGTTATTCAAAATAATATCCCGATTTGATGGATTACACAAAAACTCTATATTATACTCAGGTTCTGGAATTTGTTGTATTGTGTTTACATCACTTTGTGTATATCGTTTTTTAAACTACAACAAATTATCCGAATGAAATATTAATATCTCAACAAAAAATAGAATAATTTATAACGTACCAAAATTTGTGTTTGAAATCGTTGATGTTTTAGAAACCGATTACACCCTTTATTGAACCACATTTTATGCGTACATACATATGTGTATGTTACTGGTGATGTTTAATTAACCTAATATGTACATACATATATTTTTGTTAATATATTGATTATCTAATACAATTTCAAGACAAGAAAAAACATAGAAACACAACGGCGACGTACCGCTGGTGTGTATCTAGCGTAAATTGAATGCTAATCTCTAAATGTAAAGCAAGTAAAGCATAGTAAGTGAAAAAAGATCAGTAAAGTTAAAGTTGCGATGGCACCACGTACGAAGTAATTTTTTAATCATTGCAAAACAGTACTTATTCAAATTTAAAGTAATGGTAATTTCAATATGGTGATATATGGTGACTACTATTTTTTAACCGACATTGGAGTATTCGCATATTTAGGTTGGATTTCCCTGATCTAATATAAACTTTTAATTTCTTTTAAAATGAAAGAAGAACAACATTCATCGCTTACGAGTATATTTGTTTTTGTGGTTATGTTGTCTAAGAAACAATTTGTCTCACGTATTTGCGTACGATTATCTCCACAATTCTTAGAAATAATAAACGTGCTTTTTCGGTATTTGCTAAACACCGAAACTTTATGTATTTAATGATATTACAATATTATACAATATTCTCATTGTTTCGGTATAAAATTATTTTCATACGTTTTTTTTACTTTGAATGAATTAAGTTGTTCGTGATTTGTATAACCAAGAATTGTATCATTTGTAATATTTGCAAATTTACTTGATATAAAAAGAACGGTAAGCACTATTTGTTTAGCAGTTTCAAGATATATGTGGTACCTACTTCGATGGTGAACGGGAAACGTTAAAAATAAAAAAATCTTGTTTAACTTTGTTTCTTGGTTATAAATAATTTTCTGTGTCATTGAATGTACATACAAAACATGTACAAACAGTTTGTTAGTTGTGCTAATTGAGTTTGTATCTATAACTTGGAAACAAAGTTAAATGTCCTATATAAATAATGTAATAAAACTAATATTTGTAAATAACATCAATTACAGGTAGCCATGGTTGCCCGTGTTTTATTCAGAAATTGGACTTCTCTACGTTATTTTCTTTGTAATTGTTATAAAGATCAAAACAAAATTAAAAGTTCTAAATATGTTGGTATTGGTTTTTTCACAGCCATCATGGTATACAATACTTCTGGAAATATAGTTTTAGCAGCTAAAAATGAATTAGATATGAAACAATTCATGGCGCAACCCATTACCGACATGGAGGAATTAAAGAAAAGGAATAATATGAGAAAAAAAGTAGAATTGTTAGTAATGAAAACCCAAGGAGATTTTTGTAAAGCTTTAGAGTCATTAGAAGATCCTGCTTATCGTTTTAAAGTTGATCGATGGATCAGAGAGGAAGGTGGTGGAGGAATTACTTGCGTTTTACAAGATGGAACTGTTTTTGAAAAGGCTGGTGTAAATGTATCTGTTGTTACCGGTACATTGCCATCGAGCGCGGTGCAACAGATGAGAGCACGTGGAAAAACTATGCAAGAAGGACCTATGCCATTCTTTGCAGCTGGTGTAAGCGCTGTAATTCATCCACGTAATCCCATGATTCCAACAATACATTTTAATTATCGTTACTTTGAGGTTGAAAATCAAGATGGATCGATTCAATGGTGGTTTGGAGGAGGTACCGATTTGACGCCCTACTACTTAAATGAAGACGATGTAAAACATTTTCATAGTGCTTTAAAACATGCATGTGATAAACATGATCCTTCTTACTATCAAAAATATAAAAAATGGTGCGACGATTATTTCTTTATTACGCATAGAGGAGAATGTAGAGGCGTCGGCGGTATCTTTTTTGATGATCTTGATGTGCCAAATCAAAATGACGCATTCCAATTTGTAAAATCTTGCGCAGAAGCTGTTATTCCTTCTTATATTCCATTAGTGGAAAAGCATAAAGATGATGCATATGGATATGCAGAGAGGCAATGGCAGTTACTACGTAGAGGACGATACGTTGAATTTAATTTAATATACGATCGCGGTACAAAATTTGGTTTATACACTCCTGGTGCACGATACGAAAGTATACTAATGTCTTTACCTTTGTCTGCAAACTGGCAGTATATGCATAAACCAGATCCTGGGTCAAAAGAAGCAAAACTTATCGATGTACTACAAAATCCTAGGGATTGGTTGAATATACAAAAATAATATTCAATGTATAAAAGAAATACTATCAAAATGTCTCCATACATAAAGAATATTATTCTTGTTATTATTAGAATTATCATTTCAATGAATAATATAAACTAAGATCTCCATGATTTATTATATTTTTTATTCAATTAGCAAATGAATTTGCATTGATTTATACAAACGCGCGCGTACATAAGCAAATAAACAAAGCTAATTACAAAAAACATAGTAGTAATTTCAGTTTTACAAGATACAGCTATACTTTTGAAACATTTAAATATATTTTTCGAGTACATAAAATGAATATATTTAAATACTACATAAATTATAAACTATTTTATAAATAAAAGTTTCGTTTAATATCGGTATACATTGTATGAAAGTAATTGTAAAAGTAATATTCATATCCTACGAATATCTATGAGCATGTATACTATTTTTTAATATTATTTTAAATATTGTATAAAATAACTTGGCTATATCAGTTATTGATCTTTACAAATATTATTTAATATACATAAACTTCTTTATATTAAAGGTAGAATTATAGATTATTTACAATGTGTAACATTTAGGCAGTAGTATTTAAATTACATGATTTTTTCATGTACCAATATATAACTTAGTACAGTGTCATTGCATTACACATTTGATATAATCTCAATTAACTTGGTCAAATATTCAGTCTTAGGAAAACACATTTTACAAGCTACAAGAGAATATTGAAGTTATGAAAAAATGATAATACATTTTAATATAAATTGTATACGCTATTATTACAAAATAATAATGAAAATGCATAACGAATAATTAAATAGAATAAAATATGGACGATTATTTTAATTTAAAAAATATACGATGGAAGCAAATATTAATGAATATAAATTACAATTGTATAAATGGTTGTCTTTTTTTTTTTAATCTTTATAAACAATATGTAATGATAAGATGAAAGAAGAAATGAGTTTTAAGCAAAATTTATGTTTGCAAGTGGTTAAAATTCATTTCTATTAACTATATACATTCTTTCTTCAATAAATAAATACTTTGATTGTTACGTAAATTGGCGACGTAAATGTCTTACATTTCTATCTAAAGAAAAATATATGTAGGAAATATTTGGCATTCAGCAAAAAATAGGAAGGCTAAGAGAATATTTTTGTAAGAAAGAATAATTTTTGTCATTATAGGAACTGTAACTCTGTAAAAACAGTAACTTGGTAGAATAATATACATATGGATAGTTTTCTAGATTTAATAAAAATGTAAGTGTAAGCAGAAATTATGTTTACTTCTCCGAATGAAACGATTCTATTAAAATAAACAGATTATTTGTTACATTTCAAGTAAAATAATCGGATTAAACGCTTGTTTCTTTTTTGGTTACTTGTAGATAAATATTTGGATTTTTCAAGTATATTTTACTGACTTCAATTTGTTGTAAACTATCTAAATTTGAATTTTTGCTTACACTTTCTACATCGTTCCCTGAATCAAAACATTTTACAATATTGCAAGGGCTTGACATAAGTGATCTAATATCGGTCAGAGAGTCTGTAGTTTTTTCTTTAGAATCTTGCGCAACATTTGTACAATTTAAACTAGGTAAAGTTACCTCCGCGGTAAAACAAAAATTGTACTCGTTAGTACATACTTTAGGTATACATTCGATATTCAACGAAGAATTAACGGTTGTCTGTACTAAATTATGCACGTTATCGCTAGTTAAGCTATTTACTTCGGAAAATGATAATTCTGACTGACTGAATGATTTTTGAGAAATAGAAACTTGATTGTACAAATGCGAGTTCGTGATTGATTGCAAATTCGTGAATGACGGTTTTAAATATTTGCAATTCTTCGAATCGATAACAGAAGAGATGTCGTTCAATGAACTACAATAATTATTTCTCAATGCTTTTGCAGTGTCTATTGGAAGACAGTACATGCTATTAGAATGAGACAACCATTTTAAATTTGTTTTACAGTGTTGTTTGTCTGTCTTGTACGATTCGTTAATACTTTGACATCTTTTTCTTACAAATTGTTCTTCTACACCTGTTTCTACAGTTTCATAAATTTCTGGTAAATTATGATCACTTTTCTCACTAGTCATTTGGGTAGTAGATTCTACTTCCGAACTATATTCTAAGCTACATTGTTGCGAAACATTTCGTAAGTACTTTTCTTCGTCCGTTTTTATGTCTATATCTGAATCGTGCGAAGTTGTATTCATAACTTCTAGCTTTTGACAAGAATCGTTTCTAGAAGAATTTAATACTGTATTAACGCTTATATGGTCCTGCAATCTGCAATTGTTATTGATTTTTCTCACATTTCGAAGAAGACTTTCATGACCGATAACAAAGCGCATTGGAACACTTATTTCTTCCGACATACTACCACCGCTATCCGAGAGAATGTTAATATTTTTAATATCGTTTATTGGATTTAGCTCGACATGAATATTTGTATTATTTACTTTCGCGCTAGTGCTTAAGATAGTTTGGTCTATATTAGTTTCTAACTTTGCAGCAGGTCGCGGTACAGAAATGCAACTACCTGCATCGCTTGTTGCACCACCGTCACCTTGTTTTCTAGGACCGAGATTATTGTTTTTTGTATGACGACGCTGTTTTCTAAAGAATTTTCTAGCAACACCACTTTGACGGGGATTGTAAAACATTTCTACACAAATTGGTTCGGTATACGTTGTTACGGAATTGTTAGATCTATATTGTTGTCGGTGTAACACAACTAAATTTACGTTTGCCATTTTTCTTCCAACAGGTAAAGCTTCTTGATTGCTCATAATATCCGTAAACTTTAAAGTATTGCAAGTCTGTGATCTGTTGGTACACCTTGACGAGCTAATGGAATTCGAATCGGATGTTACTTGAGTAGCTTGAGAATTAGACAATGGTTGTACTAAATGTTGTACCAAAGGATGCGTTGGAATTACGGGATTTGCATCAGAGATGCTTCTCGTTCTACAACATCGATTTTTTCGCTTTTGAAGCCAGCAACGCATTTTTAACCACTGTGATCTAACATCGTTTCGTATAATTCCGTAAAAGAAAAGAACAAAAATGCCAAGCGAACTCGAGAAAAGGGAATATAATGTAGCAAATACAATTTCATCGAAAGAAATATATGCACTTAATGGTTTTACAGTTGATGCCGCTGCGGCAATCCATGATATTAGATATAAAATTAACATGATAATTTGGCCCTTTAACTGTGTTATTTGAGAATGTTCTGAATCCACAATATCAGAAGAATCTTGTGTGCTGTGTAAACTATTTCTGTTCGTAGATAAATTTGTGCTTGGTTCCAATAATTCTAAATCCATGTTCTCTGTAGCTTGTGTACCTTCAGACAATTGAGCATTCACATCGATATTCTGAATAGCACACTTAATAAGCAAATAAAAAATGATCAGATACATAATTAAAATTCCAGCTGGAAGAAAAAGAGCAGCAAGAGCAGGACCAGATGAGAGGAAGCAATACGAGTATCCTGCATACTCTCGTAAATTTATTGCTCCTGATATACCACAAATTATCATACCTACACCCCAACCAACTAAATAAAGACCCAATAATGGTTTTGGTATCGGTTGATCCTGGATTTCGTTATTTGGAATATCTTCGAGGTCAGATTTTGTAAACTTTTTATACATGTTACTGCAAACAAACCAAATTTTTAATACCGTTGTACTGCATTATATATAATTTGTATAAAATTTTGTAAAATATAAAAAGATTGTTACCTAGCAGACACTGCCATCCATAATAGGGAACACAAAGACAAGTAGTGGAGCGTTAGACCAATACTTTGACAAATTTGAATATTTTCTGTCTGGTGTATACCAACACTATAAGAGAATGATAATAGTGCCATGGCAAACCAAGTATTAATAACACAATGTTTGGCTTTTTTAGGCATAGTGATAGATGTGTAACAAATAATATACGTTGCACATGTAATAATTAAGCATGTTATCGTTATAATACTTCCAATATATATTGCTGGATTTAAATATTTAAATGTTGCTCCTGTAATACTAGAAAAAAATTATACATTTTTAAATAGAAGAAATTCGTTCGATACATACTTGTTTTAAAAATATAAAAAATTTGTTCAATAGATACCTGTTACCATCTTGATCAAGGTACGACGTATCTTGTAAAAGACCGTAATATCCCAATCGATTACAATGAAACACTATTAAATTGTTCAACATATTTCTTAAATAACATCCATTACTTGTCCAACCACCCGATTTATTCAACGTTTCGTCCCAAACTACGGGTAATAATCTTTTTCCAGCATAGTAATACAAAGGTGCTCTTAACATAATGTATACTGGTTCGGTTAAATTTTTCATTGATATTCCAACTGAAAATAAATTTCAAATTGTGTATTGTTCTTTAACGATTAATACATACCCTTTGTATTGCTTATTATAACATACATAATTTGCTTCCAATAATGCACGATGTAATATCCATATTATCGGTGTTAACGAGTTTAGGGAACAATCTGTTATTACTGTATACAGAAATCATTACTTGATGAACAACAGCTTCTTGCGAATATTCCAACAAAGATGCAGGCAGATGTATCGAAGCTTCGATTATTCTGTCTTTTATATTAATAGGAGTAGTTCTATTGTTTGTCGTGCACTGTAAGAATTTTGATTCTGAATCGCTTGCAAAAGCAGCATTTGAATACCATGTACATATCAAGCCGGTAAAACCGCTGCGTTTTATTCTAAATTCCTCCAGTGCCATATTCTTTTTGTAAGATTGTATTGATGGAGTAAATTCTACAATTTTTTCTACAGCCTTTATCAGCCGTGAGCAAGATTTAAAAGAAATTTCGGCCCTTTTTAAGATACTTTTGGGTAAATTAATTACTGTACTAATAACATCAATTAATAAAGAACCAAGTTCTTTTTCCTCGGTTAGAAAATTTAAATAATTTTCTATAGTTTGTGTTATAAAATTTACTTCAACAGGATCAGTTAGTTTTATTCCATGCCCTGTATAATTTTTTAATTTTTTCACAGCTTCTATCAGATTGATTTTTGCGAGCGAAAGATTAACCTTGGAAAATTGTTCCAAGCTTTTGGTTGTGTGCGATATGTATGGACATAACTCCGTGTTTAAATTTTCCCAGTAACCTGTGACATTACAAAAGTAGGAAGCTTTCGAAGATATTTGCATTACACCAGATAAATGGTTGCCTTCGCAAGGTAATTCTGCTTTCCATCCTACCACTGTCCTAGGCCATGTATAAATGCCTTTATTGTTTTTAGTTACTGTAACGTATTTATTGATTAGACAATTACATGAAAACTGAAAACATATGGTTTATCTTACCTACTAAAGGACAATAACGAGTTTGATCAGAAATAACGATTACGCTGATTGCTTTCGATCTATTACCATTTACAGATACTAATAAACAATTCCATTGTCCGTTATGTTCTTCTTTGACCGAAACAATACTAAGAGAACTATAAAAAATTATAGTGTTATTGTATATCAATGTGTGGGAAGTTTACCTAAAATTTATTTAAATATTAGGATACCTGTCCACGATGCCACTGTCTGTCAGGTATCTATTATCGATTTTAATATTGGATAAACTTATTTGCGGATCTGTAAATGTATTTAAATCCATAACTTCGTTGGTAGTATTAGGATACCATAACCAACTCAATTTTGCATTTCTATCTTCTGTAATACTAGGTGCTCTACACTTTAAAGTTAATGAATCTCCAACAAAAACTACTTGATTGTGAATTGGCCAAAGTTCGATCGTAGGAGGCAACCATTGGCACTGAATATTCTCTGAATATCTTATTTTTCTCACAAATTCACCCTTAATATTTGCGGGCGATGCACACTTTGGAGCAGGACTGAAATATTAGAGAAGGTAAATTATAAACATTAGGACGTATAAACGTATAAATAAAAAGAAATATTAATATATTACATTAATTTAATGGAGCTCTTGTAAATCCAATTGCTGAACCAAAATAATTCGCAATTACATATCCATGGATTATTAGACAGGTCTCTAAAATATAAATTTAAATTTGATAAAAATAATATACGTATATTTGTACGTATTTTTGCATTGTACAATATTATTTGCCTTACAATTGCTTTATCGATTTAAGACCAGAAAAGGTACCTTCCTTCAAAGTTGTTAATCTATTTTCATTCAATTTCCTAAAACATATTCGTAAAATATGGTACATTAGATATTTAAATATGCCATTTTATCTGTATGAGAATACTTTAAATTATTATATGCAAAAAAGCAAAATTATAAACTCACTTACAAGTGCTCTAAAGCCAGTAAATCATGAAATAATGATGGTATCACAATACTTATGTTGTTTCCTGACAAATCGCTAATTAAACAAACAATTTTAAGATAAAAGAAAACATGTAACAATATGCAGTGGAATATAATTTATAAACTTACAGTCTTTTTAAATTTGTTAATTTTCGAAACGAATAAGCATCTATGGTTGAAATTTGATTCTTACTTAAATCCCTAAAATTAAATAAGCATATAATTATTATAAGCGTGTAATTTAATCTACAACAAATATAAATGATATTCTTACAGCCTTTCTAAATTTTCAAGACCGTTAAAACAGCCTTCTCCGATAGATGTTACATTATTTTGGGATAAATCCAAACGTTTTAGGTTTGTCAAATTTTTAAATGTATTAGCTTCAATGGTATAAATCTTATTTTTGCTTAAATCTCTGCGACACGTTATTAAAAATTATATTATATTTCATATATTATGGCATATCATAGAAATAGATGTGTTTTTCTGTTAAGAAAGTCATGTAGTATACTTACAATTGTACTAATTCCACGCTGACAATATCAATATTAATACTTTTAATATTTTGTAATTCATTACCACATTTAACGCGCAACCATTCTGCTTGCGCTCCAATTTTGCACGTACAATATTGCGGACACGTTTGAATTATCTTTCCTCTGGCTTGAGTTAAAACCAAGAATATGAGGACAGCCTTCATCATTAGAAAAGAATTACTCTAACCTAGATAACGATAACATATTAATCGGTAAATCAAATATTATTAATATTAATTATTTAATTAATTGACTGTATGTAAACATTACTGCGATAAGTGTAGCCACTTATTAACAGTTTCATTCTTTCCTTTACACAGTGGAAAAACATTCAAGAACATTTTTAATTTATCGTATATACAACTTTCATTTATAATAAATAAATTTGTAATGAGAAAAGGGGGGAAAGGTATCAGGGAAAAATAGGCAAAGTAACGATGAAATTCTAAATGGAAAACATGTACTTACAATATTCACGACAATGAAAATAATTATATTTCTCATATTATTTAAATGGAAAATTGTACGTGTTATTTCCGCGTATTATTGTTTGCGAATAATCATTGGAAATAATTACGAGGGTGGAAAAATACTGAAAGAACAAACACCGCGAGTTCTATGAACCTACGAACTGAACTGTCATAAACTAACTATATATGTATGTATACATGTGTGTATATATATATACACATATATAATATATTAGCATATACATATCACTCAAAATGTAGAAACAATTATAGGCTGATTTTCACGTATTCTATAATATTCAAAGGTTTTGATTACTTTTGCTTTATTCGAAAGAATATATAATCGTAATGTGAACATTTCTAAACCGATATAACTACGATGCAGAATTAAAAATTTCGTTAATAAATGATTACAAGTTCTACGAGTGATGAAATTACTTTTGACAACAATGTTCATGGATATTTGTCATAATTTCAATACCTAACCATTATGTAGTTTGCATTAAATAGCGTCGAGAATTTAAACACGGGATTGTCGAATATAGTTATGTAAAAGATTTTTTAATGGTGAAGCACTAAAAAGAGAAAACACGCGATTAGAAATATATTATTTGGAATATGTCCGGTTTTTTCTTTTATTCTTTGTTTTATGTTTTAATGTCAGGATGTATTATATATCCACCTACCGAATTCGTGTCAGCTGGACTAACCATAAAAGACATTTTTTCAAATTGGTTGGGCAATGAAAATGAATTTTTTATACAGTATCACATAAAAAGAAGCGTGATTACATTGTTTATACATTCCATCCTTCTCTTTGGTAAATACAATCAGTTTTTTATTTTCCCGAACATCCAAACTTTTTAATGCCTATTGTTTTGTTTTGTTTTAGGTTACGTTTCTGGCATACTTCTATCTGGATATGTGGATAGTATAAAAATATTATTGGGTCATAATAATTTATGGTTAACGATTCTCGTTTGTACGGTGATCCTGCCTCTGTATACTTTATATAAAATCATAATATGGTCTATGAATAATTGGGCTAGACATCCTATAGCACAAAATCTTGCGCTTTATTGTAACAATAATATACCATGGACTGCCATAGTTTCCAATATCAACGCAGAATATCAAAGGTTACATATCGGATTTGTATAATACTTTTTAGGCTTTCGCGGCCATAGTGATGAATAATAGAATTGGCTTCCGGGTTGGAGCCGCTTTCAGAAGACGAGAGAGTCCGACGTTTCGCCAGCATTGCAGCTAGCTTCATCAGGGAATCAAATAATCTCTGATACTGAGTACTCGTCTTCTGAACGCGGCTCCAACCCGGAAGCCAATTCTAGTATTCATATCGGATTCGTATTATTTAAAATATAAAGCTTACGTACAAATCAAAGGATTAAAAAATGAATATTTTATTTTAGGATAGATAAAATTGTAATTACCACAAATAGTATAACTTGTATAGTAGTAACGAACAATTGGATAATTAAAGTTATGCCTTATAAAATATTAGTCGCACACCAGACTGATACGGTGTTGATAGTTACCAAAAGTGATACTCACAATATGTCTCCCGTGACAAGAGGAGAAGTACAATTTATTAACATCGAGGTATATTTATACACTTATGAATTGTTATTTTGTATTAATTGTAAATATATCCTGCTTATAGGTAAAGCCTACAAGGACTGGAACGCAATCTTTTGATATAAGATTAAATGCATTGGACTTTAAAAATTTGCAAGATAAAATTTCACGCCCTATTACTATATTACAAAATATTACTTTTCATAAAACTTTGCTCGATCGGTTCATCGATAATTTTAAGGAACAAGTTGAAGAAAATCCATACTATACAAGCACAGAAGTAATTTATAGTTTATAAATCTAGTATTCGATCTTATTTTATAAACCAGTAATGGCATATAAATATTTTAAGGAATTAAATCAGTGTATCGGATGTATGCAAGCTACCTCGAACGTAAAATTGTTTAAACAATGCAGTAGTGGTATAGGAAACGGAGATTCTGAAGATTGTATGATGTGTTATTGTCGTCCAATGTGGTGCATTGATTGTATGGCAAAATGGTTAGTGTTTAATATCGAGTACTGTTTTAATTATATTAATATTTTAATTAAATATCTTTATAGGTTTGCATCAAGACAAGATGAAAATGCATCAGAGACATGGTTATCTTCTAAATGTACTTGTCCTGTATGCAGAGCACGATTTTGCATTTTAGATGTCAGTCTTATACAATCTACCTGAACACAACAGTTCATACATTAACATGAAACTGAATTTTTAAAACGTTCTTTTCAAGTGATACATATAATCTACTAAAGTACGATTAATTAAGGAAAAAAATTGTTATTCCTTATTATTAAATGAATGTAACATAGACATTTGTTAAAATGGATATCACTGCAAAATGTACATTACATACATCTTTTAAAATAAGACTAGAAGATAGTAATTGTTGAGAATATGTTACTCGACATGTTAATTTATTTATAAAACGAGTTTTCAAGATTTCAAGGTATGTGTGTCTGTATAATAGAATTTGAAAAGTGTAGAGACATTTCTTATGTTTATATTAACAAAACATTAAAACCATAACACACATATTCCTTCCTTTTTATTTGCATTCTCCTCTACCTTTCCCATTAAATCCTTAATTTCTTACATTCTAAAGTATTATAACCACTCCAAATATTATTTATATCCAATTAAGTTCATTAACCACTTCTCTATACATTATTTAAAGCAATTAATTAATTATAAACGATTTCTGGAAGCGATTAATATTTCAAAATTGCGCTTAGAATTGCGCAAAAAAGTGACAAACGACGGTATCGCCATCTAATATCAGTGTTTCGAAGTCAAAAAATCGTCCCAGGATCACAGAATGATAGTGGAGGTATCCGAAGTACAGTTACCCCCACTCCTCCTCCTCCTGATATACATAGCCTTGATTATTCATTAATAACTCTCTTTCCAGGAACAAATTATGAACTTTTAGAATTGAAGAATGTAGTATAGACCCTTGGCAACATTCAAGGATCTTTTTATAACCATGGCATGCGTTATTAAATAGTTATTAACAAATATCGGACGACGGAACATTCACGGCTGTATCACCGTCTCCTTTAATCGATGAATTATCAAGTTTTTAATAATGACACGCATATTTTGGCTATTAGGGAACCTAGAGGACATCCCTAGCAACATTTAAGGACCAAGTTTACCCCGCTCCTTGCTCTAATTAATTAATTATTAGCGATAGAACCCTGAGATGTTGCGTTAAATGGTTAGAAACAGTGTCCCGACTTCGGATAATTGTTAATAACTATTTAATAACGCATGCCATGGTTCAAAAAGGTATCCCTGAATCTTGGCAAAGGTCCATACTACATTCTTCAATTCTAAAAGTTCATAAATGAATCCCAGAAAAGGCGTAATTAGTAAATTAAGGAGCAGTAATTTATTAAACTTCGAAAACCTCATAGTTTGGCGTTTTCGCCACTAGTTGGCGCCACAATGCAAATCGCTGCTTTCAAGCAATCACTGCTTGTTAATTAATTAATTACGCCTTTTCTGGGATTAACAGATGAACTTTTAGAGTTTAAGAATATAGTATGAACCCTTGGCAAGATTTAAGGATACCGGTTCTAGCCATGGCATGCGTTATTAAATAGTTATTAACAATTATCGGAAGTCGGAACACTGTTTGTAACCTTTTAACGTGACATCTTAGGGATCTTTCGCTAATAACTAATTAATTAGAGCGTGGAGCGAGGTAAAATTGGTCCTAGAATGTGGCCAGGGATGCCCTTTAGGTTCCCTAATAGCCAAAATATGCGTGTCATTGTTGAAAAGTTGATAATTCATCGATTAAAGGAGACGGTGATACAGCCGTGAATGTTCCGTCGTCAGATATTTGTTAATAACTATTTAATAACGCATGCCATGGCTATAAAAAGTATCCTTGAATGTTGCCAAGGGTCTATACTACATTCTACAATTCTAAGAGTTAATAGTTAATAACCAGAAAAGGAGTTATTAATGAATAATCGAAGGTACTGCATATCAGGAGGAGGAGGAGTGGGGGTAATTGTACTTCGCATACCTCCACTATCATTCTGTAATCCTGGGACGATTTTTTGACTTCGAAACACTGATATTAGATGGCGACACTGTTTCACGGCAGAAAAAGTGACAAACTACAGTATCGCCATCTAATATCAGTGTTTCGAAGTTAAAAAATCGTCCCAGGATTACAGAATGATAGTGGAGGTATGCGAAGTACAATTACCCCCACCCTTCCACCTCCTGATATACATAGCCTTGATTATTCATTAATAACTCTCTTTCCAGCAATAAACAATGAACTTTTAGAATTGAAGAATGTAGTATAGACCCCTGGCAACATTCTAGGATACTTGTTATAACCATGGCATGCGTTATTAAATAGTTATTAACAAATTCCGGAAGTCGGAACATTTACGGCTGTATCACCGTCTCCTTTAATCGATGAATTATCAACTTTTCAACAGTAACACGCATATTTTGGCTATTAGGGTACCTAGTAGACATCCCTGGCCACACTCAAGGACCGATTTTACCCCGCTCCATGCTCTAATTAATTAGTTATTAGCGATAGATCCCTTAGGTGTCACGTTAAAAAGTTCGAAAACCTGTGCCGACTTCCCGATATTGATTAATAACTATTTAATAACGCATGCCACGGCTATAAAAAGTATCCTTGAATGTTGCCAAGGGTCTCAGCTATATTATTAAACCCTAAAAGTTCATGAGGGAAGCCCAGGAAAAGAGTAATTAGTAATTAATCGAGTCGTAGTTCATTGACAGCCGTGATTTATTGCAATGGTGGGGGGTGTCTATTGTGGTGCCATCTAGTGGAGAACATTTAAACTTGTCGAGCAATGGTACACTATTTTCGCCGCTAGATGGCGTGGGGCTAGCTGTACTCCGGATACCTCCTCCTACATTCTGTGATCCTGGGACGATTTTTTGAGTTCGATTTTCTGATATTAGATGGCGATACCATCGTTTGTCACTTTTTTGCCCAATATGAGACCAAATATTTCAGTAATCGTTTATAATTAATTAATTACGTTAAATAATGTATAGAGAAGCGGTTTATGAACTTAATTAAGTATGAATAATATTTATAATGCTGTTAAGTGTTTATAATACTTTATAATTAAAAAAATTAAGGAATTAATGGGGAAAATAGAAGAGAAGGCAAATAAATGAAAGGAAAATATGTACTATGATTTTAATGTATTATTAATATAAATATTAGAAATGTTTTACACTTATAATATTCTATTATACAGTAACACATACCTTGTAATCTTGACAACGTGTTTTATAAATAAATTAAAACGTTGAGTAACATATTCTCAACCATTCTATCTTCTAGTCTTATTAATAAATATATCATCATGAAAATGTAGACATTACGTTGTTAATTATAATAATGTTAGTATTAAACCACTAGTTACAATGTAGTTTACTAACATTATAATATATTCTTGAATTCTATCGCGTTCAATAAGCTGAGCTTTATAATGTCTTTTATTCTATAGTTATTCAACTGTTTAAATTGTCATAATTTCAGGTTTTCTATGAGCTAACTAATTCCTCGTCAACGGCTGGTCCTCGAGGTCCATTAGTTATAAAATCTAATAGTTAAAACGTATAATTTATGTATCATAAATTATTTTTACACATCCCATTATTATTTGATTACTAATTTCCTTTAGTTTACAGAGACTGGTGGTATAATTTGAGTTTGCACCTCGTTTCGCTTTTTATAAACATTCAAAACCCTTTCTTTTTGCATTGCTAACATTTAATCGCATTGGGCTTGAATTTTTAGATACGATCGCGCTTTTATTATCCAGCGACGACATCTTTCTTCTAATCTTCATGTTCAGCATTGTGGAAGAGTACTGCCCTTCTATAATGTCCTCTGCTTTTCATTTTCTGCACCCATCACCTAGGATGACAGTATATTATAGTTTATTATAGTATATTACACACTTATACATATACTTTGAAGCCAGGAATGGAAGTAGTCTATTTCAAGTCATAAATATACATTTATTTCATAATAAAATATACCTGGTTGTAGCTTCAGCCAAGATTATGGTTTCCTTTGCTGCTACATGAATTTTACTTGCTCTTTGAAACAATTAAACTTGCTGTTGATGTCGTACCTAAAAAAATAATTGCATATGAATGTTATGTGACACTTCAAGTGCCTCATAATAACATCTTGCTTTTACTACTCAATTATTTACTATTATACTTCATTTAAAATTTCTTTTAATTGTTTTATAGTCTCAGATAACAATTGTCTGAAAGCAGTGCAAGCTCTCTATATAATAAATGATTCATGTTCTATTAATTTAGTAAAGTACACTACTCAATTAATACTATATGTACAGTCCTCCGTTGACTTGAAGTCTTGTGGAAGGAATGCGGGAGAAGTAGAAGGGATACACGTATTCCCACGTACACATTGATCTCTAGCTCGCTATTCGTCGCGGCAGTTACACACACATATGAACTACCTAAGAGCAAAGGAGCGAAATAGATAAATGGGCGGTCCGACTCCCCTTGCTCCTGTGTCGTCCAGCGAGACTTCAAGTCAGCGGAGCACTGTATGTATATATTTAATTACAATAGAGTTTCTATTATCCAAATAACCGGCACATTTACCCTACTGTTCTTGGGTAAATGTTATGGACTATATTTCATACAAACAAAGAAGTCATTGCTGTATGCATACACCAGTGACATCGATACTAAACAGTTGACGAATAAAGCAAAGGATATTTACATATTTTACTCTTTATTAATAAGTTGCATTACTACATTACCCATGGGTATGTTTTAAATTATATTCCTCGTTTTTATCACTTCATATGTAAGTATAGTTCAGTTATCAGGCATTGCCCCAGTCCAGAGTATGCTGGATAATCGAAATTCTATTGTAATTACCAGACTGCGGATGTTTATGCATTTATGGGAAATTTTAATCCTCAAAAAACTACTTTAATATGCAAAAATATAAGAAATACTTAAAGTAAGATACGAATGATTATATTTAGGGGTTGAGACAATCATATACGAAGCTTCCGTTTCATTAATTCTATTAATAAAAATGTGAATTTGCATAAAGATCCGCAGTCTAGTAATTACGAAAAAATGAATACATACAATATTATAATATTATTTGTGTACGATAGACATACCAATCTCATTAACCCTTTCGTTACTATGGGCAATTACAGTCGCTCTGCATAAAATGCAATTGACATACGACAGACGACATCAGTATTTTTTTTTCCAATAAACACCGTCAAACCAACTCGAGTTTGCATGAAGAGATTTTACTCGAGCACCGTGCACATTTTTGGCCTTTTCAGCGGGAATACCGCAGCACAGAACCCGCCTGTATCGAAAGGGTTAATAGCATAACTCGAGGATAACATAATTCAGATCAAATTCGGTTTCAAGTTTGTTTAAATCACCCCACGCACCCTGTTCAATTATTGCCCTCTCTTTCTACGCGATTACTCCGCCATCTAGCGGCGAAGCAGCGTACTATTTCTCGACAAACTTGGACGTTCCGCCGTAGATGGCGGCGCAATTTGTTTACATTTTTTTTAATAATAAAAATAAGCTTTTGATTATGTTTATACAACATATCCATGTACGCAATCTCTGCGTACATGTACAAAAAAAATTATAAAATTATGTATGCGCGTTGCAACGTCCAAAAAACGGAAATTTTCTTGTAATTTGTTATTTTATTAACTGTAACAATAATTAATTGCGTGTTCCAGATTCACAGCCGACGCGACAAGCTCATTTGAACAGTACATTTCAATTTTCTTCGTTGTTAATACACAATGGACTCGTTAAAAAAAGAACAGGGGAATTATACATGAATTTATGTAATATGTGCTATATTAATGTATCGTATACTGACAGCGGACAACAAAGAGTATATTTGCCCAGTACCGTATCTAGTATTACATGCATCGACAAGGCACAACCATCTTAATGCGACAGTTTTGTCAGCGCGGCAAGATGACATCAATTTTCACGTACAAAATTCCAATACGCAACATCTAAAAAATAACGGTTGCCATCGTCTGGGAACAGTTAGTCCCTTGATAATTCAAGCAACTTTTAACTGCTACCTTTATAACTCCCGCGATGGCCTCCTTTTCCCTACCCTTCCGGTTCGTCCTAGAAGCCTTACTTTCTTCCGCCCCCTTTACGACTGGTCTACTCTCTCTTTACGGAGCTGTACATCTTAAATAATTGATCTTAACGTAGTTGCCGGCGTTTTTATAACTGTTTTACCGCTCGCTGTTGCCGCCGTGATATACATAATGTAGCTGACGGTTTTTAAACTTGAGTCCCTGGACGTGGAGGTGTGAAAATACTCAGCTATCGGAGATACGTCTACCTCCTCGATTCTGTTACAATTCTATTCTGTTCCCCATTAAATAATTCCCTCCGACGAACAAGTTTTTTAAACAAAATCCAAATACTAAATACGATTACGTGGTCAGGGAATTGAATTCATTGGAAAACAGTTGCAACAGCTTCGTAGAGAGAAGGAACTGGGCGATCTGTCTAATTTTTGCAGGCCCATCGGAGTAAATCGAAGAAGCTCTGGTTATTTGGACGAGCGATAGCACTTTCGCCAAGAATGAACTTTCGGAATGCTGAATGCAACATCGTTCTCTTCCAGAAAGCACTTTGACAGTGCCCCGCGGGTACATTACTAGGATTGCCGCCACCAATTCAACTCCCCAGACTTGTCGAGAGCTCGGCCCTAGCCCCCCGACTCCCTTGTGTCTGCAAACAGAGTCGCTCGAGGCGATACCGCCGTTCAAACACCCAATCGCTCGATTCATAACGATGAAGCAACTTGCAAATTCTCCATTGTTAACGTTATTTGACTTAGCCGTGCATTCACTCTGCTGATCTGCATAATAGGTATTAACTCGAAAGGATCCAAATTTCAACCCTATCGGAACAACTTCACAGTCTGATACAAGCCTCCGAAATTTCGAGACATTTTTTTACTTAACCATCGAGGAAAGCAATTGACACTAAACCTACCGACCATTTTCAATTAAATAAATAAATGCACACCGGTCGTACAATCAATAGGAATTGCTGAAACTACTTTAGGTATGTAGTGTCAAAGCAGATGTCAAAATAAATATAGAAGACAGCATAAATTATAAAAGAAATTATGGTCATCGGATAGAGGATAAAATGCCCTTTAAAATAAGCGTTCGTACGAGTGGATAGCGTAATTAGTTCCCAAGATATAGCGATTTTAGTTTCGCGTCGATGCGGTGGCTAGTTACGGAGATATAAGGGTTCGAAGCTTTGTTTACGTTTCATTGTCGGCGCGCGGTCAATGACCGTACGTGATCGTAGTAAATAGTAAATTCTTGGAAATACTACGCGGAAGTAGGTCACGCGAGTCGCGTGATTGGAGTAGGTCAGCGCCACGCACGTGCGACAAAGAGACTCGACGCGTTAGACAAAGACAGCGATAGTCAAATTGGAAAAAATACCCTTTTACATAAATTATCATATCTCGAAAACGGAAAGTCCGATCGACGAAAACCAAAAACCATTTCAAAGAGGAAGGTTCACCGCTGCTAACGATTTCTCAATTTTGAATAAAACGCTAGTAGTTTCGGAACTGCACGTAATTAAAGTTTTCAGTAATTTCAATGCGCGCTAGTAACACGGGAAGCGCCATAAGCGGAGTTTTTAAAAAATCACACCTTCATATAAATTACGATATCTCGAAAACGAGAAGTCGGATCGACAAAAACCAAAAGCCATTTCAAAGAGGAAGCTTTACCGCTTCCAACGATGGGTCAATTATTGATAAAGCGCTAATAGTTTTGGTACTGCACGCGTCTAAAGTTTGTTATACTTTTAATATGCGTTGCTACAGCCTTCGTAAGGCGGACCATGAAAGAGAGTGGAAATTGAGAGATTACCCTTTTATGTAAATTACGATATCTCCAAAACGGAAAGTTGGATCGACATAAACCAAAAACCAATTTCTAAGAGGAGGCTTTTCCGCTGCTAACAGAAGTTTAATTATGGATAAAACACTAATAGTTTTGGAACTGCACGCGTCTAAAGTTTTAGTATTTTGAATACGCTTTACTCATTGTTCTTATACTCTAAAAAAAGGCGTGAAGTTAAATGGCGTTAAAATAACATGATAGGTTTAGTGTTAACCATTTTACAAATCCTTTATTTTCCTATGGTAATTGAAATTTTAGTTGGAAAATCCTGTATTAAAGAATAATAGGAATGGAAAAGGATTCGAACGGGGATCGGGGTACACGTTCGTCACCAGATTAGAAGTCGAAGCCTGCCACCGGAAGCTCGTCCCCCCCGCCCCAGCAGTGGAAATTGCATATCATTCGAGCCCACTTTGCGGGCCAGGTGGCTCGTTTTCCGTGGTCGAAGGCGTTCGCTGATACACGGCGTAGTCCTACTTTGTACAACCAAAATTCGCCGGCAAGATGCAAGAGGACACTGCCAGAAGGAAGAAGCAAAGGTGGCGGAGGCGTGGGCGGCATCGAGGAGGCAGGGAGGAAGGGAGGAATTCGTAATATAGAGGGCCGCTCTACGACTCCGTTGGGAGGAATTCCGGGGTACGTTTTAAATTGCTGCATCCCCAACCTCCTTGTTTATGTATGCTACCGTGTTTCTTATTCTTGTGCGGCAGCGAAGGAGAGCGCACGCTGCCCTAACTTTATGTGCACAGTGCTGGCATAAGTATGCAATCTATGCGTCGGTGTGACCGTATCCCCGTCTGCGTGACCGTACATGTGAAAGCGGTAACCTTTGTGTGCTCCGCGAGGCGTGGGTGTGCGTGTAACACAGCGCACACGCGATCGCCGCCCGCGCCTCACCCATGCATGTATTGTATGGTGAAACGTGGTCCTACGTTTTCTCTCGCCGTGTTACAACCGCTCCACGATCTGCCCGTTTTCTCCCGTGGATTCTTTTCGTGTTCCCAACCTGCTAGACTCTTTCTCCTTATTCCCGACATCCGCCAGGCCTTTCCTACCCAACCCGGTGAACTCTCACTCCCCTCCCCCACCTTCTCCTACGCTCTGTTTCTACCTTCCGGCACCAATTGCTGTAATCTATGGCCTATGCTCGTGGATTTAACCCTGGAATTGAACCACGGTGATTTGTATGGTTTATTAATATTCCACCGTATACACGGGATACAATTTACCCATTGGCCTTCATACATTTCAACAATTTTTCTCACGAGCTGATTAAATCTTATTATTCTTATTAAATTTTTTTATTCGACTGTGCACATAGAGTCTCCGTCCAGCTGTGTTTACAGTACACTACAATGCATATTTTTTGTTGCACAGATCCATTCCCTGCCCTTTCTACCCTCGATAGACTATTAAATATTCCGTCGTCTAATGCAGGGTCTGCTAAGAAGCCTTACCCGATGAGTCCCACTAGGAGGCCCAGGAGGAAACCAGCGAAGAAGCAGTGTCACAAGCTGAGATTTCGAGGGTGTTATCAACGAACAATATTTCATAATAATCATTCTTTTAGGGAGAAACTTTGAACGTTGGGAATTCCAAGATCCAACAAGGAAGAATCTTAACCCATCACGACTAGATTCAAGATTTATCTATAGGTAACACAAACCTAATTTTAATATTCTTTAAAACGTCATCAGAAAATTGCATTCAAGTAGCCAGTTCTCGGAGTGCAAAGGGTAGAGTGTTGAAGAGGAAAGGTCCCAAGAATTCCTTCCTAGGCGTGTTCAGGGTTCGCCAAGTTTCGAAGAATGGAATTTGGCGGAAGAAAAAAGGAAGAGTGGGTCGTTGGGGGGGAGGATCACCCACGTCCCGTCGTTCTAGGCGAAGCGCAGAAACGGTGTAAGCATGACGGTTAACCGGAGAGATCGAGACGCGGCAGTAAACCTACTAGGCGTAGGTTTTGATGGCAGATAGCGGTGGCGAGTCGGTGGTGGACCGAGGAGGAGGGATGGTTGGGAGATGATCGGGTCGGAGGGAAGGTTTGGATACCTTGTCGAGGATAGGCTGCCGGTGCAAGTAGGTTTAATATTTGATACCGCGGGCTGGTCATCCTGCCGAGGCGATAACACAGGCCCCGCGGGAACCTTCCGCCCAACATCCCTCGGAAAACGACTGCCGCCAAACTCGCCGGATTCCGCCCCCGCGCTTCTCGCCACCACCTCCTCCATCCTACATGCTCTATCCACTATGCCGCTACTCTGCCTTTCTGTCTTTTCCTCGCTGACCAGTGTCGCTTCTTATTTTTCTTGGAAATAAACGATCCTCCATGCCCTTTCTGCCCGATAAACAAAGTTACCTCTACTTATTCCTTCCACTTGAAAACACATTCACGCGCGACATAGAGGACTATTTAAAATACCGATCGTTCGAATCGACGTTGGTTAACCACCAACGGACGGCAGACGATCGATTATTTTCATGAATAATGCATGCACTCTTTTAGAACAAAACTGCGCGAAAGTAGCAACATGATTTCGATGGGCATATAATAGTTAAACTTGGTGGAATTGCATGTAAAACAAAGGATGGTTTACCTCTAAAAATTGCGTAATAATATCAGAATGAAACGTAAGTGGAAGATAGTTCATGAACGAATTTATAATAATAATTATCTGCAGCAAGTTTTTGTATTTTAGGAATAAAGAAGACTTAAGCTTGGAACGTGGCACCTTATACCTTGTTTATTTTGAAGAAGATGGAGATCAACGGATCCATTAGCTTACAAACACAGCACACCGTTAAAGGGGTTGAATTTTGAATCGATTCAACACTAGTTAAGCCTATTTTCATATAATAGAATAAGTTAATAGCAGTTATTCCACCTAGATGTAACACTAATATAAATATTCGTTTCAGGTTCATCCTCCGACGGGGGTTGTCGAACGAAAAGACCCAGGAGCCCTCACCGGTACCAGTTACACCTTCTTTGTTTCGAGGATCGATGGATCCATCGGAAAACACAACACACCATTGAAGGATCTCGTAAAATCTTGTGAAAGAAATGTTAATATAAGCAAGTTTTCTAAAATTCAACACTGGTTAAGCCCATTTTGTAAGTGGATAGTTGTTTCACCGAGACCAGACACTAATACGACTACCCTTTTCAGATCGATTGTCCGACGGGGTTCGTCGAACGATCCGTGAGCGAACGAAAAGTAAAAATTGCGCAAGTTGCGGTGATATGGTTGTGATTTGCGGGGGGCATCGACGGTAAATGGCGCGGCGTGGCAGCGACCTTGGTATTAAAACGAAGGACGACCGGGGCCGACCGGTTTACGACGTAGCTACTAATCCAAGAGCAGTAACGGCGGACAGCCGAGCGAGAGATTTCGCGGTGGTCGAACAAAAGCACGATGTGGGAGAAGAAATGTAGGTAGAAAACACGAGGCGGCTTCGAGAAGACAAGGTTGCGCGGGGCAAGGTTCGTACGAGGGGTGGTTCGCGCTAGAATGGTGACTGGGAAGGGTGTGGAGGTCCTGGTGGGGGTTGAAAGAAGAGAGAATTTCCGAGAGGGAGAAAAACGGAGAGACCGAGGGAGGGTAGAATGCAGGGAGGGACAAACGAGTGGTCGCGGTTAGCGACACCCACGCGAAACGCGAAGGCAAGGGCAAAGATGGCCGACGTGGATCGGATTAGGGGCGCAAGCGTGACCGTGTTAGACTCCGCCTATGCACGGTGTTACCCCTCCGTTCCAGTTGTTCTCGACTCACCCCTGTACCGAACAACCCCTCACCGGTCTGAGCACGCGCCGGTACGCGAATATTCCGGCTAGTCGCCACCCCCTACCCCTAAGTTTCCCTCTTGTTCGCGCGCTCCCGCCATCCCCCGTGGAAGAGTTCATCCGCGGAGCACTCTTCGGGCGGCCAGTCAGCGCCAAAAAGTGCACAGCTTCAGGACAAGATTCGCGTACGGTGTTCTCTCTCTCTCTGGCTAATTGCTATCGATAACATTTGCGGAATTAACCGTCGCGAACGGTTCGACCGGTGATGTGATTATTTATCCGGCCGATCAGATCCGCCGTCTTCTCGACCGGTGGACTCGTTTCGACCAGCTGCTCCTCGATAGGGAATTATTTATTCATACTGTTCCGAGCGAACGACGTGCTTTACGTTTCTTTTGTGCAGTGATTGAGGTTGCCGGATTTACCAGCCAGCCGATCGGAATGTTCGATCGCTGCGATGATTAGAACATAGAGGAGGCGAAACAGTGCGGATTAGAGGCCGTTGTGTGCGCGAATCACGTGCAACATGCGAGATCCACGATCGCTACGGTCGATCGTAGTAAAACCGGCAGACTGAGAGCTTCGACGGGGATGAGTTGTGGGCTCGTAAAATGAGAGTGTAGATGTACGACAACCCCTCACGGTGATTCCTCGATCCGTCGTGCCCGTCGGTGCATCGGAATTCCATTTAGAGCGATTTCGTGAATGAAGTGAGGTACTTTCGTTGGTCGCGAGGACATTCTCCGAGTTCTTATCGCACACAGATGCGAACCGCGAATATCCTGGTGAAGAAGAAGCGCAGCTCTAGCTGCTAGTATCGCTCGACTCTCGAGGGTCACCGGTTTTTCGCTGGTTTAGGTCTAAGCCATAGAGCTTAGACTTAGCTGGGCTGCAGGATGATGTACTCACCGGACAAGATGATGGGGAGCAAGGGACTCCACGGGGCACCGATCACTGCCCCGGGCTGTTTCCCTTCGGGAAGATACTCGCCGCCACCTTATCGTGCCGCCCCGGATCCCATGCCGCCCCCGCCGCGACGATGTATGCCAAATCCAACGGTAAATAACACCTTTTACTTCATTTTATCCCTTAACATTACCAAAACCATCGTTCCTTTCACTACCAGACTGTGGATCTTTACGCAAACTCAGATTTTTATTAGTAAAATTAACGAAATAGGAGCTTTGCAGAGGGTTGTTTCACCCTCGAAATAAATAAACATCCGCAGTCTACCCAACAAACGCGATATCGTCATTTTAACTATTTTCTTCGAACAATTTTATTTTGGAATTGTTGGGAACAATAATCCCATAAACCCCTTAATTTGTCGCGTTCAGATTCTAAATTTAACGTTACAGAACATATTAATATTATCTGTTGGCAATTTATGTTGAATTTAATATACCTTAGTTAAAAGTAAAACTTCTTTTCGTTAAACGAATCGATTCTTGTCGTTGCATTGTACCATAAATCGCGCGAAAGCCTTCGAGACGTAAACAATACATTATACATGACCAAGTTGGTGGGTTGAAGAATTGACCCAATACTTTTGGAATGTAAGGGTGGCGATATAACAGACATTGAAAGTTCGCGTCATCCATTTTCATTGGCCACAAGTTTCCCTTGTCACATGCATCACACGATCCTTGTATCCGTCGTTTATCTTACTGGCTTTGCTCACCAATAATGTCTACGATTTCCACCCCTTTCGGCGCTATTTATTTTCAGAATTTTTACTATCTAAACATTAACTCTGATTCGTAAGTATGTGCCTGCGATAATGTCACAGATTCAAGGGAAAACATTATCTGCTTCGACAACAAAATTATATGATACAATGCATATTTGAAAGAAAGCGAAGCAAGGTTAAAAAACGTAATAGAAAGAATGAGAATGTAATTGTTATATAATAATTGTGGTTGTCGAGTGTGTGAAACGAATTTGACACCCTAGAAAACCATCGATACCATCGATAGAAAGATGCAAAAGCCCAAGAGCATTCGGTTATCCGTGTCGTCGGTGATACTCGGTCCACGAAAAGTACATCGAAGGCATCTAAAAGGAATCAATCGGAGCTCAGTGTGGCTGGTAGTCCTACATCCGGTATCTTGACAGCCCCCCCCACACACACTTCACGACGTATCTTTTTTCAGATTGTGGTCCCGTATCCCTGCGCGAATCTCGAAACCATGACACACGTCGAACCGTCGATCTGTCCCACCCCTCAATCTCGCGATCTCTTTCCTCCGACTATGTCGCGGATTCCACGGTCTTTAGTTTATTCATGCGATCTAATAGGATAAAAACCGTCGCTACCAGTTGAGTGCCCAGATGAGATTACAGCCGTACTGTTACGTCCGTTAACGCGAATCCGACGCAATCGTTTCTTTCTGCGATTTTCACAGTCTTTCACGCAACGATCGTTATTTTATTCACGTCGATCTCGCTTTCTCTTTCGATTCAACTTCCGATCGGTGCTTTATCCAATGCAATCGTTACAGTTATTAACACTAAAACTACTGAAAATTATAGATACGCGAAGAAATGTATAATGCGATGATAATAAAATTAATTAGAATGATTAATTTTGATAGTCTCGGTGTTAAATGCACGAAAGAACCTCCATTCTTTGAACCAATATGCTAAAATTCAAATAAATACTTAAAAAGAATTGAACGAATAATCTGACCAAAGCCTAATCTTTTAATTGTATATTTAAATTACGAATGTTTGACGTGATAGAATACGGTGTCAATGATTCAACAGTGTAAATAATTAATTGAATAATCATCGCGTAGGGTTTTAACGACTTTGTAAAATCCCATAAAGAGTTTATTGTAGTAACGATTAAATTCGTTAATAACGTTAATCGTTCATGAGTCTAATTCGTATTCTTTGCCCATGGCGTTAATTATCCATGATAATTAATATAGTTTCGCATTACCCATTTATCGTACTGTTGGTAATTATTTATATCTCGGTGACCATCGTTTCACACGTTTCTCGCGTCGGATCTTTCGCTTGATCATCATATTAATGATGAAATTTAATAATTAACGTCGTCTTTTTTACATTATTAAATTTTCTAATCAACCTTCGCTTCGTGTTTTAAAATTCCAATGCAATTATTACTCGTATTAGTCTTTTATTTGTTTTTTAAATGTACTTCTTGTTTCTTTCTTTTTTGGGAGAAAATTACTATTTAGTAATGTTTAAAGTAAAAGTTTGCTGAAACCTGAAACGTGTCTGTCCGTTGCGTTATTATTTTTATTTGCGTTTGTAAATATTGATCGTGCCGTGACATTATCTACTTTATCTTGTGTAACTAGTTAGATGATAGTAATAGATAACATTGTATCACGATTAATATTTACAAACGCCGATACAAATAGAAATAATGAGTAATGGAGAGACGTTAGCCAAGTCGTATCGAATCGCGTGTATATCCAGCGAATTTTCCAAACTAATTTTCTCAAAAATAAAATTTCCACGCGGGTAGATAGCTAGGTAACTGTTTACATTGTTCCTGCCAAGAACAAAAGCAAAATTATTCTCGAAACATTAGTCGTAGAGTCGTTGGTACTTAATTTTACGAGACACTGTGTATTTGCTGATAATATCGAATCGAACACGCTTGAACAGCAACATTTTAGGTGCTTAACGGAAGAAAAAATCATGCGTGATTGCGGTTATTATGTCCGAACGCTTGAACTGAATATTGCGGGGAAAGAGTAACACCGGATAAGTGTAACGACTCTTCAGGGACTTGACGATGGCTATTATCGATTACTCGGCTACATTCACCACATCATCAGCTATTAACTCTTAAAAGAGAACGTTCTTTTTCCGATACAGTACCGGGAAACGGCGAAACAACGACGTTGAGAACTCGAAAAATTTTATTTTCTACACTATCGATAGTACTCGTGCTGGCATTAAGAATTTAACTCTCGTCTGGGTCTATTTGGATCGCATTATTGACACCGAGGTAGTTATTTCGGGGACACCTTGCACAGTTGTCAAATTATTTATGCAATCTAGAAATTAAGTTCTACGCGACTTTAATAACAATTTTTTATGAATAAGTAATCGATATACAATGCACATTCTGGGCCAGTATACAATGTTTGAAAATCAATGTTTTTGCAACCTTATAAATATATTGTTATTGGTATTTCAAACGTGTAACTTAATTAACTTCAAATATTATCTGAAAATAATGACTGTTGATCACTGTATCGTGTACACACAATTCGCCACTATTTGCAGTCTATTTTTAGTGTTAATGAAATAGTAATATTAATCAGAGCTTCAAGAGATTTTCATTAAAGTTGGAATAAAATTTTGTTGTATAGTTATTCGTTTTCAATATAATTGAATTTGAAACATCAGGCGCGTCTAACCATTATCTGCTATTTCTACTTACGCTGACGCTCATATTAAGTTCTATTCCACTTACATAAAAGCCGTGTGTTTTTTAATGTTCTCCGGACACGTAAATTTGTCATAATTGTTCCCAAAGCCTGCAATCGAATCATTGTCCTTTTACGAATGGTACACACGGATATATTATAAACGTTAGACGTTACAAAGGAAGGTTAAAGTACCAAAATGAAGATGAGTTAGTCAAATCACGTAGAATCAGCCTCCTCAATAATTGAAATTTCGACAGTGCTCCTTTTGTGTGTCGTAGCAAGCCTTTCTCCAAAGGCTGTTATTCTACAGATATCCTGTATCCAGTGGCCTGATTTCCAGAATTTTCGAGGAATTCAATATTTGAATACCTCGTACATTTCTACCAGAGCTAACAGAAGATCCTTGCAACCTAGTACGCCAACTGACGTCAGTTCTTGCTGCTTCTACTGTTAGATTTACGATGGACTACTCTATGTACCAGAATCTGTACATGTATGCATATTTGCTAGTCCTGTAAAATATTGACTCGCGCGAGACATTTGTTGAAATTTCCTTTTACAGAGGAAATTTCATTTCTATTGTTTCTACGATAGGCTAAACAGGGTTGTTGTTTGTAGATTTTCAGTGATTCGGATACTTGATAGTTGGATGTGTGTTGGGTAAATTGATGGAATTATCGAGTCGTAGTAAAAATGTAAGAAATAGGAGGAGATAGACGAGATGGAAATCTGTAAAGTGGCATATGCGTGAAGTGGATGGTTTCGTAGAAGGGATGGTGAGTCGACAATTAGCACCAGCAGGGCTGTTTGACAGACTGAGCTCGGACCGGTTTATTCGTATCGTGGTAGCGCACAGGCCAAAAGGGATGCACGCGTATTCATGCATTACCGTTTGTACACGGGGCTGCAGGCTACGAGATTGCATAATCGATATCTCTACAACACCTGTGCCACTCACAAGTGCGCACCTGTGTACGGGGGAGAAAGGTGAACGCGTTTGAAAAAGGTCATGCGTGGATGCTTATCATCGGCATATTTATATGCCTTCGAATCAATCACTGAAACTTCTTTACTTCGATACATTCGCCCAAATTTCCATAACTCTGCTTTTCTCCTATTTTTCATATCTTTTATTTTTAATCTCCTATATAATTGACGTTTTTCTAATTATTAAATATTGCAAATTTCAGAGTTATCATATCTCCGGGTTTCATTTTTCTCCCATTTCTAGCTCTCTAAATGCTGTCTACAATATGCATACGTATTGAATTTATTAAATCTTTATAATGTAGAGAATATTTTTGGATTATGTTGATTTTTCTCTCCGAGAGGTAAATTGTTAATGTCGGTATTGTATTTTTCCGTTAATAAGAATACAATACCGTGGGAAGGAAATAAAGGAAATAAAGGAAATTTTTCTATAAATTTCATTATTGAAAATTGGATTTTGCAAATAGAATTTTGAATGTGACCTCGTTTAACAAACTTCGAAATCCCCCATGTGTTCCATTACAAAGTTTGAAGTTCGTGTTGCTTAAAATTTAAAATGTTAGAATCCAGCGAGCGTGGGTAGTATTATACATCACTCTGATTTAAAAAATTTTGCAATATTCCTGTACAACGTCGAGTAAAACATTAAAAAGGACAAATAACTTCTCGCAAACTTTGAACAATCAAATTTAAATTGAATGCTATACCTAATAATGATTTACACTAACTGCAAACGTTTCTTACCACGATGTGAATAAATAATAATTCGAGTTGATCATTGCTGGCGAATTGAAAGGAAATCGATTGTATGTAAAATTCAAAAGAACAATTAATAGAAACAGATTTGTGTCTGTAAAGCAGTCAAGCTGTTGGCAGTTTACCTTTAAAAGTTGATGACAATCTGCAGTCGATAAAATAGTGAGAATATTGTTAAAATAGTCTGAATTTCCGTACAAGTTCGTTTCAGAACTCTTCTCTAATGTACCTTTGGAGTTTGGTTAAAATGTCCACTGGCTGTATTCATTCGTTCACGAGAAACTTGACGATTATTCGCTGTTCCACATTTCGCGGTACTTGCTACCCTCTCATTTCTATAACTAACCCTTACTGCAACTGAGGGAACCTGACCTGCTGTTGAGTGCTAGGTAAAAGTGAGGCCAATAACATACCATATTCATCTCTCCCACGAAAAGTATTCATTGAACAGGAAATTTAAAAGACTCGTTTATATTTAAACGACGCGATACATTTGTGGTTACGATAATTATATTGCATTAGCCCTATTGCAGAGTGCTCCTTTATATTACCATATTCGTAACGGGATGTTTTTACGCGAAATACGTTACGTGCATTTAAAACACTTTGAAATATGCAAGAGATAACTATGTCTCTAATAATAAAATATTCAACCTTTTATTAAGAAAATGGTGTGGTACTAAAAGTATCTTTTCTAGATTAAATATTAATTTGGTGTTGTTTCTGGCATAAGTTTTGTTATAGAACTCTGTCACACATGGTGTTTGTTTAAAAAAAAAGAATGTATAAGTTATTATTCGTTCATATAGACTTCGCCAAGTAGAAATATCGAGCAATGGTCAGACGTACCAGGGAAGTCGTGTTACTTTTGCAATGTTTATTTCTCGATTTGACTTCAATTATAGTAAACCAACAGAGCCTGATTACCTTTCGTGAAACTATGGACCGATGATTATATAATAAAATGGAAATACAGACGAATTTTGAAAGAATGGGAATAGATAATAGGGGAATTCGCGTTGTAAAGGCGTATTATGGAATAAGTGAATTTATGGCGAGAATTCGGAGGAGAAGAATAATAGAATAAAGTGCAGATGCGAGTCGGTCGCATTGCACTAGAGTTCTCGATGCGGAGAAACATCGAGGCGATGTAAACGGGATAGTAGGTAGGTCCCTTCGGTGGGAGATAGTGCATCGTCTCACCTACGTGTTCCCACACACGTACGTGTGTCTTACAGCCATAGAACAGCCGCGGACGATCCCACACACGGGACACTGGGGACACATAACGCTCCCCACTTACATCCAATCACTCCTGATTTATATTTACTACTCGCTTGGCCCCTTATTTATCGTGCTTCATGGAGACGCGCGGAGAACAGAAACGTTAATTTGCACAAATTGAAAATTATGGACCGCGACCGAAGGCAAAAGTCATCGACGGAAGAAACTTCGCGAACAGTTATCGATCTTCTTTTCGTTACCGTGGAAATTAGTCGACCATTAGTTTTTTCTGATTCTTCTCCCGTTCCCTTAATCCGCCAATTTTATGGCAATCGGTTCTCGACTTACCACAGTTCTTTCGGAAGTTTAAATAGAATTCAAGAATTTTAAACACTTTACGCGGGCGAAAGGGACTAATTAATATTTCGTGCACGAGCAGAGAAATTAATTACTACGGAATCAAGTGAAAATTATTTTAGCAGCGCGTGTGTTTTCGTTCCAGTATTTACAGCTTGCAAAGATTATTTTACGGTATTAATTTTGTTTAAAGGGCCTCGATATTTGGTAGTATAAACACGAGCTACTTTCAAACGTAAGTTTTTAAACTACGTCAAAGAAATGAGAGTTACGTTCTTTCGGAAGAAGCACGAGAGGATGGATAAAGCTAGAACAAGAAATAAGTGGCGAGAATAACGAAGTAGGGACTTAAAATGGTACTTGCTAATAACAGGTGTAAAAAAAAAAAGAAGTGGAAGTTTAGTCATGCACATATGTTCGAACGATACTTACTAATGGAACCTTTATACCGACTGTGAGATATACGCATATAGACTTTTGTCATGCAACGTGTCTATTCCACCTGTAGTCATTGACTGTTTCGAATAAAAAATATTTTCTCCCATTACCGACAGAAATTTTAGAAGAATTAATTAAATTTGTTTGTATTGTTTGTATTGTCTCAAACCCTGAATATAATAATTCGTATCTTTAAATGTTTCTTATATTTGTGCATATTAAATGCAAAAAGGTCACTAAATCTGTCGAAAGGTCCTCATACTCGTAGAAACGGACACGTTCACGAACAATCCAACGCTATTAATACGAGTACTATTACGAGGGGTTTCCTGCATTAGGGTAAAGTTGGGCTGAAACAGGTACATGGTGTGGGTTAGCAGAAAGGGCGAACATTACTTCCGCTCGGTCCTCCGCGGTTTAACGCTCATATTATTATTTTTATTAGGGAGCCGCGGCATATAATGCTATCAGCCCCTGCATGGGCGGACACGCAGGAAATAAACCTAAGTGTATAATTACAATAATACTTACCGAGATCCCTCCGTGGGTTCTCCTCCCTTCCTCAACCCCTTTTCTTCTACACCCTCTCTAAACTTCTCCGTACCTCCACCTTCTACCTTTTTTTCCGAATCTTTCCCCCCTTCCTTACTGTCATTATCTCTAATCTTTTTTTCCACCGACTGTTCTTTGAAAATCTATTTCCTTTTTATTCCCAATTACCTTCAGTTCTTTGCCTCTTGAATAAATCATTTTCTCGTTATCATTTTTTATCATAATTAAACCCCTAAATATAATAATTCGTATCTTAGAATATTATATTTAAGGAAATATTAATTTTTCGTCGATTTACGTGAAAATATCTTTTACGCTGATGGAGATGGGGACGATTATAAAACATAAGCAATTTGGTGGTGCGTGTGGTACAGCAGACGAGAGTTGTATACGTGACTGAACTGTTAAACGCGAGAATTGCCAAGTTCCGATGGAGTTCGGATGGGGAATGGTCCGTGCTCGTGTCTACTCCGTTAGCTTGATCCCCTCTTCCTGGACCAAATGCCACCCTCTACACGTACACGTCCCCGTCCCCTTGCCCATCTACAACTAGATACATACGGGTCACACGTGTGCCGTTTCTCGGAGAAAGATACTACTTCTCGATATATTTTATGTCGTGCGAAGCATAACCACCCAACGGGTACGAGTGTCTACTTCGACTCTGCTAAAAGTATTAACCAACGTTACTCGATATGCTTCGTGGCAATCGTGGAACGTTTGATGTTTGATTTTACAGGTGTAGAACATTGCATCGAGAACAAAGAAAGACAGAGAAAACAGAAACTAATACTCTAGAAGATATTGTTAGAGAAGTTTTTAAAATGTACCAGTGTTGCTTAAAATAAAATTGTTCTCAGTTGCTGCGTGAAAATATACTGTTCGCTTCGACGGTATGCTTTTGACGGAAATCCATTTTTTATCCATTAAGGGACCCGTCTAATGGGAGACCATCGACGCGTTTCGCGTTTAGGTACTAGAGAAACAATCACGGGACACTCGAAGGGAACACCCCTCCTAAAAATCAAGAGGCTACTATTATGACCATATGTTTATGCCACGATTGTATCTTGGCGAAGGGGGAGAGACGAGCTCAGGCCAGGGGGCAGACCGTACACCTGCTCGAGCACGATAACACATGGGTGAGAGCAGAATGTGTGGGTAGAGCAAACATCCTCGTCGGATATGTGTCATTCTTCAAATAAAAATACCATATTGTGCCGTTTGTCGACAATATTTTCCGGAAAGGAGACCACCCCTATGCAACCTGTTTTCTTCGACAGTCTCTACACTAGCTCAGTTTTTCGCCTTATCATAAAATTTCAACGAGATTATGGCTTTTTTGAGACGTAAACGTGGTTCGTATAGAAGATATTGCAAATGAAATTATATGTTTTGCTGCTCGAAAAATTACGAAACGCTGTTATTACGACAGAAACAAATATAGACTCGAAAACTTCGTGAAACTCGATTATACCCGGATACTTTTTAATAAGAATTATTTCTTCAAAGTATACGTTACTTCGTACTTCCGTATGCTGTGACTATAGTCAGAACAACGGGTGGCCTTGCGCATACATGCGATCAGAAACACCTGATTGCACAGACAGGTAAACTTTTCATATCGCAGGTATTACCTTAGGCATAAAGATCCATTTCTATTGATTTCTCTCTCGAGAAGTTTATTTGAAGTATACCGTTGTTGTTTGAGACTCGAAATTAAAATCTATCGATACGATTAATAAAGCTTCGTAACAGTAGTGGTTTGTAGGGGGTAAAGCAATTTTCAGGGTACGCGTTTAAGGTGGATGCCACGATATCTATCAGATCGAAATCTCATAAATCATTGACCGGCAAGTTGGTTCTTAAAAGCAATGAAAAATCGGAATGCTGCTAGGGTTTATAAATGAAAGTCTCTTCTCGTCGGACAGAAGAAGATGTTTCTGGGAGGAACGAAGCCGAAGTGGCTACGTCCGCTGAAATTAGCATCATCCCCGGTTAAAGCAATATCGACCGTGAGATGTCTTCCGCGGCGTCTATCTTCCAGCATCGGGGTTTCAACCCCCCTTGGTCTTAATGAAATTATCGTCAGGCCGAGTTTCGAGGACAAATCGACGTTTCAATTTTCTTAATGCGCTCATCTCCCCGATGGGGTATTGGCGTGCGGGACCCCCCGTCCTCCCCGCGATCCCGAAAGATGTAACCCGCGAGTGGTAAGGACACGTTCTATTCGCTGTCTGACACCGAAATCCTCGTGTTGCTAAAAGTTTCCCGTGCACCGGACAACACGACAAGCTACAGTTGGCTGTTATTGCCACGTGCGGTCGCGTGACCGCCACGTGACCAACTTGCTACTCGCTCGTGTTTGCTCTCATCCTTCCTTAAGTGCATTACTACAATTGCAATTACAGGCCCACTGAATTTACGTGTCAGTCGCGCTCGAATTATTCCTTAGACACCCCTCTCGGATCTACCCTATTTCCTATTTTATTTTTACAAGTGGGTCAATAACGACACTCGTTTCGTGTACACCTATCGATTCGAAGGACTCGGAGAATCCTAAACGGTCCCCATACACTTTCCTCTACTTCTTTCTTCATTTGAAAAGAGCTGTCAAGTGGAGAAAAGAGTTTAAATTATATTTGAATTTTGTAGATAAAGAAAAAGAGATTTTTTTGCTCTGTATGGATAGGATAGAACATGGATTATTGCTCGTTCGTTGCACGGTGTCGACAAGCGGAGAGGATGGTCTCTAAGCATCGAGTAAGATTAGGGTTAGTGGTGGAAATAGGCTGTGTAGGGCTGTTACTTATTCGATTAGTTACTTGCGTCGATTATTGCAGCAATTTTCGACCCCCATTTCCTGCAACGATCGTGTCTCTACTCTATTGGCTACAATAAAATTTCGATTATCCGAATTGACACTAGAAATTGTCAAAATGATTCGTAATTTCTGATAGAAATCTTTACGAAGTATTTTCGAAAAAGAAATTGATAATATTTTTTATTTTCTGCATTTTTATTATCGGTTAACGATGATTTTCCTAGTAAAATGAATGCGTGAGAATGTCCAGGTGATAGCCGAGATCGATAAAATAATAATCGTACCTGACTTGTCTGTAAAAGTTTGGCCTTTTTGTTGAAGGCTCAAGTGAACTTATAAATCACACAAAAGTGGACTTTTAATTTTAGAATTGGGCAAAGAATTCGGTAAGTGTACATTTCCAAAGCATAATTAATTAATCGCATCCTGTAATTTGTTAGGACGAAGAGAAAAAGCTGGTTTCTATTTCACGTTCTACTTAAAACAATAGCATTTTTGAACGATAGAATAAATACACTTTTCAAGCAATTAAAACAATCATTTTCCTCAAACAATTATTCGATGAAATAACTTGGAAGTCTCTTATATCGTACGTATGTATAATGTGCATAGTGTGGAAACTGTTTGACCTCATACAGATACCGTTAAAGACCAAGTTATAATAGTTTCATGGTCGATAACATTATTTCTTTATTAGAAGCAAAATTACAACTCGGATAGTGATGAAACGAAGTAACTGCTACGCGTAGAAAACTTTACGTATCTATTGTGTTAGTAGAATCTTGTTAAAATATGGAAACCAACTCACAATAAACTGCAAAGCAATCTCAAACTAAAAGATGGGGAGAAAAGTAACATATACAATTTTTAAAAATCATTTAGAGTATAATAACTTTCATTGTTCAGAAAGTATCTGTTGTCTACTTGTTGTATACAGAATGTTCGGCCATGAAAAATTTTAATGGAATATTTCAAAGGCTAAAATAGGATGAAACGTTAAAAAAAGTTATTAAAAAAAGTTATTAAAACAGTTATTAAAAAATTAAATTAAAAAATTTCAAATCGTTCTAAAAAAATTATTTTTGGTTGCAGGAGTCAATTGCAATCATTTTTGGTGAATAGACATACCCACGAATTCCTACACAGTTTTGAGAAAAAAATTGGAGAAAGTTGAAATTTTTCGACAAAATTAAAAAATTTCAAATCGTTCTAAAAAAATTATTTTTAGTTGTAGGGGTCAATTACAATAATTTTTGGTGAATAGACATACCCACGAATTCCTACACAGTTTTGAGAAAAAAATTGGAGAAGGTGTGAAATTTTCGACAAAATTAAAAAATTTCAAATCGTTCTGAAAAAATTATTTTTAGTTGCAGGGGTCAATTACAATAATTTTTGGTGAATAGGCGAACCCCCGAAATCCTACCCAGTATCGAGAAAAAAATTCGAGAAAGTGGGGAATTTTTTCAAAATTAAAAAATTTCAAATCATTCTAAAAAAATTATTTTTAGTTGCAGGGGTCAATTACAATGATTTTTAGTGAATAGACATACCCCCGAATTCTCACTCAGTTTCGAGAAAAAAATTAATTACTGAAACTGTCTGACCAAGCGTTGATCTGTTCCCCTGAAATTTTTCGGCGAAATTTAGAAGTTTCAAATCGTTCCAAAAAAATTATTTTCTACTCCGGGGGTCAATTATAATGATTTTTAGTGAATAGACATACCCCCGAATTCCCACTCACTTTCGAGAAAAAAATTAATTACTGAATGTCTGACCAAGCGTTGAGCTATTCCCCTGAAATTTTTCGGCGAAATTTAAAAGTTTCAAATCGCGCTAAAAAAATTATTTTCGGTTAAGGGGGTCAATTAGAATCATTTTTGGTGAATACACATACCTTCGAAATCCTACGCACTTTCGAGAAAAAAATTCATTACTGAAAATATAGTACTTCCATTAAAATTTTTTTCAGGGGAGGCCGAACACCCTGTATATTTATCTGTATGGTAAAGAATGATTTATACCAAATCTGTGGTTATTGGCACGTGTAAATTCAGTAAATTTGGCGCAAACGAAGGAAAAGAACGCGTTTAATAAAGGTGGAAGAACGGAGGCTTTCTAATTTACTAGCAACGAAGTCAAGACTGCCATCGGAAGATTCTATTTTAATAATTTCCAGCAACGACCGAGGTCTGGAAAATAGTTTCTAGCGTGGCAGACGAGCCGTCGCTTCAGAACGGGTAACCGAAAATTGAAAACGGAGGTCGCGACGTTTTAGGTAACTGAAATGACGTGAAACATCGGGCTCTCAAGCCCGAAATGAAAATCAGATGCAAGTGCCGCCTCAAGTTACTATAAAAGGGATATCAAATGGAAGAAACGACGTACAGATCATGTTGTGCAGACTAATCTATTAGAAACAGTCTATTTTAGCAGTGAATTGTTGCAAATAACATGAATATTTAATAAAACAGATGGTTATAGCTCTTCTAAAAATACCAATTATTAAATATCTTAATTATCGACATATGTACCTAGAAAATTCTAGGTTCTATTGTTTGGAGAATGTTACTAGATACAAACAGCGTCTTGTGTACTTTTTATAAAAATAAGAGAAGAAGTTCAGTTGTGATTTTAGCTTTTGCTGATCCACTTTATTCAGGATATGAAATATAAATGCACAGAATCACCGATGCTCTCCTCCCTACAGCTTCCTCGATAAAAAAGTGGTTTCAAGAGTTTTCCTATTGAGAGTGTATAGCGAGGAAAGTTCATGATGAAGAGGAAATAACAACCGAGTTAAAAAAAATGAGTAAAATCTGCTAGGAGAGATATTGGGGAACAACATTAATTATTTGACAAAGTAAATAGAAACTGGTATAGAGAAAAATGGAGGTAAAGGGAGAAGGGAGGCGGAACGGGGGAGGAAAGTAAAGGAACGAAGGAATGTAGAAGCGAAGAGGAAGAGGAAAAGAATATAAGTTGGAGAGGAGCGATTTTAATCGTGAGGGTGGTGGCGAAAATGGGATTGCGCGGATGGGTACGCAGCCCGAATAGGTAAAAGCGGACCTCCATTAGAGAAACTCTGCCGTCGTCATACGGTCGTTAGTTATTGCGGCCACGGTAATGACGAGGCTCTGTGTTAACTAGATAGAACTGACAAGATAATCATTTCTGATTATTAGCGGCTCCCTTGTCGCGTATTTCTTTGAAACTCCCATTGTTTTTTAAACTCGCGGACAAGAATGTCTCCGATGTCATCACTAAAAAGACGAGGAAGAGCTCGTTGCAATCGATAGCACTTGATCTCGTAGTTTGTTTACTTGCCAAACAAAAGAATATTTTTTCACTGAAACCTTGAAAATTGGCAGTCATTGTGTTAATTATACAGAGAGTGGTAAAAACAATATTTTAACGGTGTCATAATAACTCTGAAACAACAACAAAATGTATCCCTTCGTCTGAGAAATCTACACCGGTTCTTGTCAACTAACGTGTGATGGATGAGAAACGATTACGCAAGAATATCGCTCAATCATACTTAAGAGCAATTCATTGCACTCACCGGCCCCCCGGTGAACATTATACCACAAATAATTCGGCTAACAAATACTACGATTTGTTCGAAGAAGATGTGGCAATTAATGTTGTAATGAAAATACAGGGACCACACGGTAGCAATGGATTTCTGGAGGCCTGCGTGCGAAAACAAGTCGAGAAAATGGAACAACATTCTCGGAGGCTTTATTTACCAGAAAATCGAGTTGGAAAATTTTGTTGAGCCCGCGGCTAGCACGGTCGTTTTCGTTTACATTTTCAAACTCGTTGTCCTCTGTAATGTTTTCATGTTCTGTCTTCGATAGTACCAGGTACCTTTATCGTTAGTCTATTTGCATCAGTCGAGTTGTAATAACGTCTCGTTTCTGCAATCGTGTATACGTTAACATGGTGAATGTGTTAAGAGTTTGACAATGAAAGGGTTGAGAGTTCAACAGCGACAAGTACTACATCCAAAGAAAACAGAGTGAATTAATCGAGTGAGTTCATTTAATAATTAGCGTAGTAATTGGACAGTAAATTAAGCAGGAGAAATAGAAAAGGGTATTAAAACTGTAATATCGAATAGCAAACGGATGTTAGAGAGATTGAGGATGTTATACAGAGAAACGTATACTATTTATCATAGCTCCCTCGCTAGAGATTTCGCTGAAATAGGGAGAAATAACCCTTACGACATATTCACCCCTTTCGGTTCACTCTTCGGTTACGTTTAAACAACACGATCGTGTCAGTGAATGTTCGTCGCCCTTGACTACCCGGTGAACAGTGGGAATCACGTTTAAATCGGCTACAGAAAATTGCAGAGATCAGTTTCAGCTTTCCCGGTGTCTGAAATTAAGTAATATTGCCCAAGAAGTAATCTTATTCTTTATAAACCGAGTCGTAGGAAATACGAGCCCTTGATACCGTCTCCTCAATCATCTCTTTCTTCCCCTATTTCGTACAGCGTGGCTACTTTGGGGGATCTTTTTTATGTCGCGTTTAAATCAGCTCGATTTATATTCAATTGCTTTATTCTCGATAAATAACCAGCAACGACGACTTTAATTATTAACATTCTTCGTTATTCTCTCTTCGCGTTATCAATCTTTGCGTTTTTCTTTTAATTATTAACTGAGTTAATCCTTTTGTTGCAAACAATTAATACACCCATGGATCTCATTACGTTACGCTAAGTACAAGACTTCTGATAAACTGTCGTTGATGACTCCGAAATAAGTCGAATCGACGATGATCGTTACATCGAAAATAGAATTTCTGTAGGTTTAACAAAGAGGAAAGAAATCGAAGTTAACGTAATCGAATCTAACCAGCGATCGAAGGTGTTTTTTTTTGGAACGATGTCAACAAACGCAGCCATGAACCTGAAACGTTGGTCAACAATTTCTGTCATGGCTGGAATTTTGTTTTACCGAGTCTTACAGATTGTTAGTTCAGATCGGTGTATGGTCGACGATGAATAGGGGAATGGGTGAAGTTGCATGGCGGCTGAGTATAGTGTAGATGGTCTGGATCGATGAGAGAGAACGGCTGGTCTGATTGGCGGGGCTGCGGGGGCGGAACACCACGTAGCCAATGAGCGTGTCTATCCCTCGATACATAGTGGTAACGAAATCACTGATTTTTCCGCTCAGCAACCGTCAATTTCGGCTTAACTGTAAATACCATAAAGCGAATCACCATGATTTATGGATCGCTCACGCGTCACCCTTTCGTGCACCGATAAGAATTCGACATTTTTTTTTTTTCAACCCTCGAATCAGATCGCGAATAATATGCCAAAACACACAAATATTCTCTTTATTTTCATCCTTCTTCATCATTTCAAAGTCTCTAATTCTAAAAAATATATTCGAGATACAAATCAACCCCTCGCAGATCACACTCGTCTTTCCGTTAAACGAATTCATCTAATTTTTGGATTTTATTCATAATTAATTGTATCCAGAAATTGACGTTTCGTTTTCACCCTGATGGAAAGTCTTTCGATTGCTGGAACGACATACCAGGTGATTCCTAATTGGTAAAACATGATGCTTACAGTGTCATTCCACCGATCGAGAGCCTAGCGCCATATTATGTATGCAGCGTGACATCGTGACAGACACAGTGCACCTGGAATAAACTGCACTTTAGACCTTGTCTGACAGATGATTGGATTCATAAGTACGAAGGGTACATTACAGATCTGAATCTTATCGTCACTTTATTAAGGCTAATATTTTTAATAAAATTGTCAAAAGTCGGTGAAATACTCGTCGGCAATAATCCATTTTAAAGTGTAAATTTTTAATTGTTCGACGTATAAATAATTCGTACAATTATTTAGCTTATTATTAATACTACATTTTAAAATGAACATATTATTGCAATGTCTGTTTAGAAAAATACAACACGATAAAAGAACGTTTTTACTCGACCTTCAAATACATTTTGCTCTGACCTAGTAACCTTTCTCAGGTAGATAGTACCGTCATATTTGCACTTTTAGTCTGTTCTGGTAGTATTCTAATTTCTAATCATGTACACTAACTCGTGTTTAATATCTTCATACTGGTAATTATCAGGATCCTACGTTTGCTGTGCACCAGCAAAGACTATGTTAGCTGATTTTTTTTTAAACGAGTAAATAACACGAGTAACGTTAGTCGACAAACGAGGATCGTTAGAGCTCCGTAGAGTTTCACGATTTCTGTATTAGATTCCGTGCATCACGTGATGGAAAACAATTATGATAGTGCAACAAAAGGACAGGGGTTTCCCCGCCGATGCAAATGATAATGTGTTATTGACCATCGAATTATCACGGTGTTATCAAATCAAAAAGTAAACAGAGATAAATCGAGAGAAATCTCGATGACGATGACGAGAAACAGAAGAAGCATGAAACGTTTGCGATTTATCAATATGACAGATGAAAGTTACATATCTCGCCGGGTTGAAAATTCTCTGAATTGAAGATGGTATTCGTATTGCAGCACGAATCGGCTGAAACGATGTTCCTCGGGGTAACTTAATCGCGTTCTGCATTAAAAGCAAAAAATTACTCAGTAAAGAGTTGTCGGGTAGCAGGAAGAGCGTCTACGAATCAGAATACTACATTACGAAATTTCATAAATTCTCTTTATGATGGCTCTTAGACGCTTGGGGCTTCGTCAGGACCTGTGTTTTTCACTTGAAATAGTAATGAACCGAGTGAACATGAATTCGTATGACTGCCTATCCACTCCACGTCTGGTACGATCGGAAAATAACATCATACTCGAAGAAATGCGAATTACTCGAGTTAAAAATAATACGCGAATATAGAAAATATTCCTACGATTTTATCTATGATTTTTATTTTTAATATTAGTTTTTTTTTAGATAAACTTGAGAAAATGGCCAATAGTACTCGCCACCAGAGGGCTACGCTCTCGTCTCTCTCGCAAGCGCTCGACTGACCCCTCCGTTTCAAGACCAGCTAGAAATCCTTAATAAATTGCTAACGAATAATATTTATGAGTTGTTAACGTTAGGTTTCTGGAATCTGAACGCGTCGAATTGACGTGTTCCGGTAAACCTAGCATTAAGGGTCGCTGTTGCATACGCAGGGATCATCTTCTCTCATCGTCCAAAGCATTAACCCTTTCAGGACGGTATGGTCGCCATTCAGAAATCATTCGCAGCGGTCGAGTGTCCCAGGTGACGTAGGAAACATATTGGTTGATCGAGGCTTCGGCCACTGCAACCGTCCAGTACTGAAAGGGTTAAGTACCCTTATGGACTATCGACCAGTCGCTGGCGACCACTAGGTTCGCAAGAATATACAGTCGAACCTCGATTATTGCATGAGAACCTTGTCCGTTGCATGATATCGGCAGGTGGAGGGGACAGTCGCTAAGTAACAAGAAAAGTACTATAGAAGACCATAAACGTGGCTCATAAGTAACGTAAAGGTACACTGTCCGAGGCTACTTGTCGTTAGATTGATTAAAAACCAAAGTATTGCTCAGACCTTTCATCAAACTGCTAATAATCGTGAAAAAATTGTAATTATTATTCTCTAAAAACATGGTCAATTTGCAGGAGTTTGAGTCGCGGGCAAAACGAGGCAGAAGTAATAACGATTGAAACGAAATTCTGTTTTTGGAAGAGGGAGAAGCATCGGACAAACGGGAAAGACAGAAGAGACGAAGTTCTCCGTAGAAGTTTTACTGATAATTAACTAAATTTACCAAGGGTTGCGAGTCAAAGTGTGAAGTCGTGTTCCAAGTCTTTCTGCACTTTGACGCTCCACTACGCTGGTTAATAACAAATGAGCCAAGCTTCGCCCCCTTCACTATTGTTATAATCGGAGACACCTGCTCCCTTACAGTAACTGTCTACCACTCTCTATTATTCAGCAGATTCGTTTGAACCATTCCAAACATTGCTTGGATCTGCTTTCCAGTTTCAATCTTGATATCCTCGATATTTGTTGACGTTCCACGCGATCCATCCTCTTACAGGAGTCAAATAAAACCTCGCAAGGTTCATTTCGCAGATCGAAATTATAATTCTCGAAAACACGATCGGGGGCAGGCGTTTGTCGTCGATCAATTTTCCAGTTTTTGTTGGTTTATACGTCTCGATCGTGGAAACGATCTACCATGTCCCGTATAATTCCGCGGAGCGGAGTTTTGCGGTTGATTTACAATCGGTCGGGCTCGCAGCTTCCCTGATAATCAAACGGGAGGCTCGAATTGGATTTGTACGATGCGCGGCACGACTGTGTCCCTATATCCGAGAGTGCAGCGCGTGCATTCACCGGTTACGCCGAATCGTGGATACCAAGGAAAATCAATTAGCCGGGCAAACTGTTTCGACTGCGGCTGTTTGCCCGGGCAGGAGTCGGCAATGTATTTCGTCTCGAAGCTGGAATACGTGTTTCTCTACGGCGCGTGTGCCGCTGCTGCGTGTGCACACACCACCCTCTCTATTTACAACCGATGCATTGCACACGCCGCACACACGTACAGCCCTTGTAATACTAACTTTTCCATGAACGTTTCTGATTACATACGCGATTACCCGCAGAATCAGAATTAAAAATTGTTCCGGGGAAATTGAAACGCTTCTAATAACGGGGAGCGCTTGCGAGAGAGAGAGGGACAAGAGCGTGGCCCTCTAGCGGCGAGTACGGGAGATAACGCCACACGCGAAAACACCGTAAAGCTTTCGACTTTCTTTTATTCGACCTTACGGTGTAAATTGAGAAGTTATTTTGCAATTAACAATGGAAAATTCGTGTGCACACGCCTTCGATGTTATCCAAGCTTTGTGTATTTACAGTCGATGCACTGTGCACATACAGCTTGCTGCAAAACACACACACGACCGTCAGGTGTATACAGGCGTTGATTGCTGATATACCGTATGCGCCCGCGAAAGCCGTAGATGCATACATGCAGGCATATGTGCGCTGCATCGGCATAGAACTACATCGATACGTCGTTGAAAATTGACGAAACAATATTTTTCTCGCGGTGATTGCAAATGTACGTACGCATATAGATCTATCGTTCTGATGTGTACGGTGCTTTGAATAATTAGCAACTGGCAATTTCGGGTTTCACTCGTCGATGTATAAAACAATGTTTCGAATATAAGCTATGAAATAACGAACGAGATAGAACAATATAAATCGCCATTTTTCAGCTCCAACTGTTTCTCGATTGCATATCGAAACAGTTCGCCAGTTTCTCAAATATTTTCGACTTTCTAATGATCGTTATTCTCTGAAGGAGACTACGAAATTGTATAAAGCAATTGGCGGAACAAGTTAAAAGAACTACGATTTAACGAAGACGAGAATATGATATATTAATGTTGACTGCGATGGGTAGAATGACATAATCATTGTCATCGGTAGCAATCGAACTCAGAATTGCCCGACGCTTTAATGAGAACGATATTGAATTACCTAGTTCTGCGCGAATCCTAAAATGACTCATTTAATTTGTGACGCCAGCGTCGCGACGCCGGTATGGCCCGATTCTGTCAATCTTAGCGGTACGCTTTAAATATACATATCACGCGATTGCTGAGAATAAAATATGCAAGTTAGATGAATATTAAATCCTGTTGACAGATAAACTGCACTGATATACACAGATTTCTGGCCAGTATTAAATATTTCCCCGCATAGGTGATTAGTTTCCAAGCCTAAAGGAATTCAACAACCGCTAAACCGATGTAATTAAACGATTGTTCCTTGCTCTTCATTTTTTTTTTGTTTTTTACGATTTACAAACGTTTTACATATTTCATTCTTGCGTTCTACGGTGTCTCGAACACGTGTTTTCAATTTATTTCCATCGAAGAACTCGTACGAAATTTATTAGGGCGGTAAACAAACGTTTCGATGCTAAGACCAGACGGTGCAATTTATTAATTCAAAGTTTTAATTTTAGCTGCAAACTTTCATCGTCGGATATAATTTACGACACATTATAATTGAATTTCGAGAGGATCCTAATTAGTTTATAAGAAAATAAAATGAAATTATAACCGTGGAACTAAAATTACAAATATTTAAAATTCTTTCGTTTTTTGTAAAGAAGTAAAATAACAGAAAAATATTTTACCCTATTCTATTTATGAGACTAATTAAAACATTGTTTTAATATTTTTTCTCGAAAATAGCAACGAGAAAGTAATATAAAGTCTTTCCAAGTAACAATGATCGATTTTAATTTTAAATGGACGAAAAATTAAAATTTCGTTTAAAGCATCGTCCCCTTTTTTGTACATCGCGATCTATTCGTAATAGGAAATTGGGTTTTACGCGATATATATTTCTCCCGTAATAGTTCATCTTCATCGCGCGATGCGAAGGTAAAAGGTCTATGATAAATGTGCGCGAGATTGCTCCATGAGTAATTAATATTGATGACAACTAGTCTAGACAGACTGTCGAGGTTAAAGCTTGACGTTGGCAAATTTTACCAGCTTTCCATTCTTGATTTAACTTTTAAGTACTCGACACCTATTGTTGGGGAGTTCAATGACATTTAGCGCGTATAAAAAGACCGAAAACGAACGCAATTAAACACGCAATTAACGAATGTAGCTGTTTCGTAATTACCAGGGTCTTGATAAACGTAGATAAGCGTTTTTTAAATGTCAGAAAACTCCCAAGTAATTAAACACATTGATTATCGTGTTCGAAGGAAAGTAGAACGCTTGCTAAATCAACGTTTTTGTTTTTCAGAGTCGTATATTGGAAGATGCTTCCATTATGTGCAACTCCTGGTCACCAAGGCATAACGTGAGTACACGATACAACCACTAATTTTCTTCTTGAATGATTTATAGTAAATATCGTGAAAGAATACACCCTTTGACCGTTGGAAGAGTCAAAGCAGGAATAAATATGGAGCCAAACGCGCGTTGCAAATAACAACCGTCGATGGGGGTGGAAGTAAATAATAATAGGTGGAAAAGCCAGGTGGAAATAGAGAGAAAATATATGCGGGAAACGCGGAGAAAGAGAATAATTTTAAACTCTGTTCCGTCATGCGAAGTGTTTCATAATATTTATGCTTTATGAAACCGCGTAGTTATGGCGGCCTGGCTGACATAAACTTGCTAACTCGTGGTTACGATTATGGCCAGTAGTAAATTGATTATCTGGATATATGATGAGGCGGACCGAGATAGTTTGAGTGCCACGAAAAGAGCTACAGCTTCCGAAAAACCGTGAAACAAACAGAAAAACCGTCGGAACAACTTGTCGATATTAATTATTGGATTCGAATCTATAATCGATTCTATTAATAAAAATCTGAATTCGCATAAAGATCCGGGGTCTAATAATTACAAACAGTCTGTTATGATCGAACTTTTGCATCGGTCGAATGGTGTTTTGTAATAGGACATCGGATTTCGCAGTTCTTGTCGTTGATACACCGGTAATTGCGTTGTTTAATGAACGGGGCCATCAATTATTAGGAAACAATATCGAATAAAACCGGGGAGCGACAAGTCGCGCGTCCCGGCAGACACCGGAGAGCTAGCTTCCTGCAGGAAAATATCGAGCGCGATGTAAATTTAGATTGTTTCTAAATCGATGGAGGCGACGGTGGGATTTTAGTCGTGTCTGTGTCACAAGTGAAACTGAATTTGATCATGGGGGAACGGCACCGCGGAGATATGTATACTCGGTTACTCTAGACACCAGGTACTCCGCCATGCAAGTGATAATTCGAACAGTCTGCTCGTTCTCGTGTTAGACGTCAGATTTTCTGGAAGAATTTATTTATTCATGCGTCAGACTACTTCGCGATGTAGGTTATCAGACGGAAATAATATAATTGTCCCAATTTGTGATATCCATTGGCCGTCGGTTCGAGAGCGATCTGCATTTAGACCCGAGTAACCATCGTTTTAATCGCTAAATCTTAACCGAGTAATATTTTCGATTTGAATTTCTACATTCCTATTTTTCCTTTACATTCGTTAAAAACTATAACGATCCTGAAAAAAACTTAGAATGCCTAGATTTATCAGGCACAGTGATAAAGACAAATTAGTATCACATATGCACTCGAGTCTCATAATCGCTATCAAGGGGGTGAAATAATTATTTGGAAAATAGTTAACCGGAGATTAAGTTGAAGCATTGCTCGGTAACGTGCACTAGGTTGGGAAGTTAATCATCGTTGGCTTCTCGCAAATCAGCCTGGACACATAAATTACACGGGTGGCTTGTGGGGCGCGATAATTCAATTGTAATTGGCTAATCTTTAACGTGGCCGAGGTGGAAGACGTATTTAACGGGTGGGTCGGTTGCAGGCAGCTCGGAAAAATGACTCTATTAACCACGGGGACGTGCTGAACCGTGCTCGAAGGGGGACTCCGTAGAAACTTTGCTAAACAACTGCACGAGGTGCTAACTACGCAACTAACAAGAGCAATCTGTATCAGTTGGCCAACATTGCCGTCGCTTTTCTTATCTCTACCGGCACATACAAGTCTCTGTAGTAACTTTTACGTGTCGTGCAATTCTACCGGTTCATTCGGTAGTTTTTCACGCCAAGTAAACATTTATACACCTGTTCTTGGTGTACCTGCAATGATCCTAGCTTTTGTCATTGGTTCGACAAAGCAATTAATAGAATTCTACACGATTCGATCACCTAGATAGATAGAGAGTGCAAGACTAAAGTTACCCCATCTTGAAGATCTTCTCCCTCGCTTTAAGAGAAAACGCGATTTAGGATTTATTGGCCTATTAACACTTTGTTCGAGCAAAGCATTCGTATCCATCAGCAACACTCTCTATTACGCAACAAATGGTTTACGTAGCTCGTTCTTACACGTCAATTATCGTACATTACGAGAGAAGTCACTTTGTCTTGTACAACTGTTCTATGAACGTCTTAAATAAATCGTAAAATTATGAGCTTGTACGTTCACTGATTTTTTAATGCAACTAAAATAAATGTGAAGAAATATTTTTTCACGGTGGAGAATTAAAAAGAAAATGTTCGGTAAACCGGTGATTTTCTAGAACAACGGAAAAACTGATAGAGGAACTTCGGAATTAGAAAAAGTGGCGGTAGTTCAGCAACCTACAGACAGACAGTACGTACACGTACTCCTCGAAGACCCGAGGAGTTCATAAATAATCGAAGCGCTGAAGTACGACGGTAGTTTTCACATGAAATATTGATCGACCGATGCGGACATTACAGTTTATAATGAAATAAGTGGATAACGAATCGCGTTTAACCTCACTTAATACAACCAAACGAACAAAACTCTTCAATGAATTCTCCTTCCACTTAATTCATAATTTATTAGGACGTTGGACACACTTTTATTTAAACGTTTACATAGAAGAAAGGCCAAATATTTATTCATTATGTAAATTTTAAATTACCTTTTACATACGCTCGTGTGTGTACATATATTTGAGCAATGTTTAAAGCATTGTACATCATGTGTGTATAATGCTTTTGTGACGCGTGTGGTATTATACTTGTGTGTTAGGAGTCCGGGGGGGTGTGTGCACGCGCCTTTTGTATATCGATCATGTTATACGCGCCACAAAAAGTATTATATAGACGTCAGAAAATTCACACGAACCACATAATTACAAAACATACGCTACCAAAATAAAACTCTAAGAAACGTGCTGGAAATACTAAACAACAAAAAAAAATTGACACAAATATTACACTCACACCCGTTTCATTCTTCGGAGGAATTATTTTTAAAACGTTTAAAGTCTAACGTACACTGTTTTCCATTATTGAGTGAAAAACAATCGCGACGATGCGAATTGATTGTAACAGATTCATACAACTTTGATGAAACTCTGAGGTGCACAGGATTTCCGTTAAATTGTTTTGACAATGAATCGACCTTTATCGATATTTAATAAAACGAAGAAGAGCAGAGATCGATATCACTATTTTAAGGCGTTCCAACTTTGTAGTCCGTGCCACGAAAGTTTTCACACATTTTTATGAAAACATTAATACTGTTTTGAGCACTTTCGTTGAACTCTTCTCGATATAAGAACCTCGTATCTTGTGGTAGAGACTATTAAAGTAAAGTAAAATTGTTTTAGCAATGATAAACTCAAATTATAAACAATATTTAACAATATTATATTATTATTGTATAGCAAGATTTTAAATTCATTCGCGAGAGAATATTAGAGATTACAAAAATTTCATTCAGCATTTGTTTTCGTTTGAAGGAGGTCTGAATTATTGATATTACCTCTTTCTTCTATGAATGGTTCTATTTCTTCATTTCTAAGAAAAGAAAAGTGCAAAACAAACAAACCGCAGACGGCTAAGGCTGTCACTTATGGCCAATATGAAAGTTTCCAGATATACTTAAATGCATAACTTTTATTTGATTGTGTCTTGTAATTTTTTTAATTAATGGTATCTAACGTTCACAAAGTTTCTACGAAACCCTTACGATTCTATGAATCGTGACACGATATGGGTGAAAATTGACCCACCTTCTTTGGAGGACTATTAATTGTTACACAAACTCGATTAGACTCTGTGTAAACGTTTAAAAATTGGCTATAAAAATTTTTGACGTTCGGTTATTTTTAATAAAATTGCTTCGCATCGTTGCTTTGATTTTTCTCGAATAATGTGACGATATTCCTCGTGTAACAGAACCTTGCAATGCGCTACTAGTGACAGATGCGGTTGACGTAAAATATCCCATATAATATCGATTGCCACAGTATAGAGAAGTATCCGAATAAAACGAAACCATGGTTTCGTTTCACAACTGTCATTAATATATCGCTGAAACAGAGATAGTTTACCTCTGCACCCTCATCTATCCTTTGTTTATTGTTGTTAGAGTTACACATTGATATCGAATGGTACAAAGCATATGCTACATCATCGCGTTTACAAAAATTATTTAATCGTTTAGTTATTGAAATTAGTAGTGTAATAACATGTGCATATAGAAAGCAACTTTTTCTAAACATAAACAAGAAACACCAGACCCTTTATCTCGCACAGTTTTAGCAGCACATCTACCCTAAAATAACCTGTCCAACGACCCCCTTTCGACATTTGACAACCAAACGAATTCGATTAGCAAACCTTGTACGTCACGCGTAGTCGCGTTTGGAATAACATTAATTTAGCTGACCAAATCGTAATTGCGAGTCTAATTGTATCTCATACGTATCAACGTATCCCTCTTCGATCATGCTATCACTTATAATTATCGATGATAATAATTACACAAAAATATAAAATATAAAGTATCTCGTGATTTTTATCACCAAAAAGAAATATTATATAAAATTTGCGAATAAACGTTTGCCAGGAATATTGTAAAAATAATATTTTTTGTTAATATTGAATTTAAAGTCGAATGATCCGTGTCAGGATTTATTACATCAAACGTGCATTGATTTAGTGTTATCAAATTATTGGTAACGCTGGTAAAATTAACATTGGTTGAACTTTCAATTAAATTGAACCTTCATGAAAGTCTGGGAAAAGCTAAACTCAAGTTTCCAGTGTCAAAACTATTTTAAGAGTATCGATCGCACGGCCATGTTGAGTACGCAGAGTGACCTCTGACTCTCTGACAAGGTACTTTTATACAAATGAACCGCGTATTTTTTCCACCCCCCCACACACACACACACGTATACGAGAGTGGCACAAATTTTCGACAAATAATATTTTCATGCATGCTGTCGATTATAATCACGAGCATTCAGGCGGTCACCAAATCGAATCTTTAACAGAATTTCATTCGTAATTTCTAATAAAAACAAACCCTTATTTCCATTGCATTATATATTATATTCTAATTTCTTTGGTACAAAATGATATCTGTTTTATAGATATCCCCATAGGAACATATGTGAGATAGAAAGGCGGTGTTTTAGGGGAGGGGGAGTTAAGACGAAAAATGTGGAGATCGAGCACTATCCGAGACGTTACAAGATTTCTCTGATGCGATTTAAATTCGTTTAAAAAAGACGAGAGGCTTTTGAAGACCGTTAGTTCGGTTCGAGGCACGATCCGTGATTCTTCAATCAGTGTCACGTGTCGCTTTTAACGTTTCAGGGTGACTTATTCGGGGGCTTGAACAGCGGTCTACAAGACGGCTTACTTTCGAGAGCGGAGGCTTTGGCTGCGGATTTGGGAAAACACAACGCTGGCACCCCAATGCCTTTGAAGCACGACCCTGTCTCCGTCTATCATCATGGAGCCCACATGCCAACCCCCCATCCAAATAACCGGCCGCATCATCAGGTACATTCACACCTCTTTGTGAGTTTGCTTTTTTGACATATTATACTGATATCTCTTACGAATCCACCTACTTCCTACCTAGCATATAATTTACCGGATCTCTTAATTAACAAAATCATCCAAACACGGTTGTAACCATCAAGAATTTCATAAAACAAAGTTGCAATGCAAAAACTAAACGTAACTTTACGCACCCGGGCGCTCTGTAATTTTGTTTTTATTTAATATCATTCTATTTTCGTAATTAGAATAGTTTCCACGCGAAACGGTACTTTGGGGGCACAATAATTTTGCCACAGCTTTGCATTATTATCAACAGCAAAAGCTTACCGATAAAATAATTATTTTAATAAATTGTATCGGAGTCCTGGTGCCGGTATTCCGTAAAATCCGATACTCGAATATCATAATAAAATGAAATGAGTTTCAACGGTGGACGAAATCATTGAAAATAATTCATTAAGCGTAGCAATTAATCACGATTTATAATTAATCCCGCAATTAAACACTTCGGTACCACCGATTCTTTATTAATATCATTAACGATACAAGCAACAGTTTTCATTTTCGCACCATTAATCATTAATACCTCCGATATTCTCATGCGCGCTGACAATTTTACACATTCAGGCACGAAAATTTAATGCCTGGGTTTAAATAAATACTTATTGATAAGTAATATTTTTAATAAAGCGATAAATTAAGTATTGAATCAAGGCAACGAGCATAATTTTAAGTAATAAATACAAATTGAAATTTTCACGAACCGTGTACGATAATAATTTCTTATTTCACAAAATACCGATGACTGTTTGAGAGTGATCTAATGGTGAATAAATAGGCAAGGTATAACTGCGGCCAAATTCAATTACAATTTGCTGCTTGTCGTTTTCGGGGGTCTATGCTAATACAAGCAATCTGAGGCTAATGAGTGGAGGATAGTATGACAGTAGGGGTGAAGTAACCAATGTGCAGCGACCCGGAATGATCTTCTCGAGCGTAGGGGCGTTGCTCGTATATTATCTCGCTATGTACCGGGACGATTCGCAACACACTGGGCGGAACGCAATCAATTTTGACAGAATTTCGTTTCCATGGTACCAGGTCGCATATCGATTATTAAAAACTGACCCACAAGTCACGAAACCGCGAAAGAATCGCCGAAAACTAAAAGACGATGCTCGTATCTTTCTTACAATTTAATTTTCTATCGCGATAATTTTGCAATTGGTCGACCGTAAGTCGCGGGTACAGTTGACCATCGAACGGTATGTATAGATCGCGATTCTGGCTTCCCGCAGTGCGGTAGCGAAAACACCCTCTTTCCGCTTACATCGTTTCGTCCCGCTCTTTCCCGCGAATATCTCGTACAGATGGTCAAACAGCAAGTGCTCCATAAACTCTGTTTTTATACGCGAGCCTGACGAATTCAATAACGGCGATGTCCTGCCGGGTTGCTTAACGCGCGACGTATTACGTTCACGAACGCATGTAACGAGTTTTGTATCATTGGCAAAAACGTTGGGGTCCAAAGATGAGAGCAGGGCGAGGAATCGTGACGAGTGATGGCCCGTGCACGGGAGAAAAAACGACAGAGACAAAGGAGAGAAACGAGAGAGCGACGGAGAGATCCAACTAACCCTACCGACATGTCAGCATAATGATGAAATATTGCAGGGGTCTCTAGGGCCCTACCGTGTACACCCCTGGTCTAGTCCCTCGTTCCCTCCATATTTGCCACCATCCTCTTTCAACTTTGTTCCTTCTTCCTCTTTCGTGATGCTTGCAGCCACCCGCAACCCCCTGCATTCCTGATGTAACTATGCTATTCCGTAGCACCCCCGGACCGAAACCGTGCCCATCCAGTTAGCTCGCTGTACACCGTACTCCCGCGAGGATACATGTTGCGTACACCAACGTATTCATACGCATACGTGCCACACCCTCCTCACACACCTACCACCAACCGACGGCCCGTAGGCGCATCTTTGCACATCAATTGCACGGACACTTTCCGTTTTTCTGCCGGAATATACCTTAGATTTACCACGCAAACCTCTTCACGCAGACCCAAACCGAAGAGCATTGCTGTACCGATAACCAGCAGTTTCTTATCAATCATTTGTTCCTTTATCTATAATACAACGTTATAGCAATAATCGGGATGAATTTGATCCTATGATTAAGAATTGGAACATCAAAATCCTTCAATCCGTTCAGGAGTTACGATTTTTTAAACATAAACATGAAATTTCTGTGAAATATTTGAGGCCACATGTTATATTTTCAGAAATGAATTTTTTTCTCAAAAGTGCGTAGGATTTCGGGGGTATGTGTATTCACCAAAAATGATTGTAATTAACCCCCATAACCGAATATATTTTTTTTTAAAGCGATTTGAAACTTTTAAATTTCGCCGAAAAATATCACATCTTCTCGAATTTTTTTGTAGAAAATGGGTAGGATTTCGAGGGTATCTCTATTGACCAAAAATGATTGCAATTGACCCCTTCAACTGAAAATAATTTTTTTAGAACGATCTGAAATTTTTCTTTTTCGCCGAAAAATTAAGGCACCTACCCCTGTCGATTTTTCATAGAAATTCGTTTTTCATTTTTAATAGATTTGTTTGACGCGCTACGGAAATTTTGTTCAATACTTTTTTGTAGGTACCCATGAGCTCTACTTCAGAAAAAAGTTTCATTGAAATCCATGCACTATTGTAGAAGTTATGGTCGTTTGAAAATTAGACCACTTTTATGGGGTTTTGCTCATTTTAAAGTCTTAAAGAACAGCTTTTCGAATATTTTTACGATTTCTACATATTCTCCATTAAAATACGCGTAGTTTGCATTTTTGAAAATTAAAATCCTTCAATCCGTTCAGAAGTTATGATGTTTTAAAGATTCGCATGAAAATTCGGGCAAACATTTCTGGCCTCCCGTTAGATTTTCGGTAAGGAATTTTTTTCTCGAAAGTGCGTAGGAATTCGGGGGTGTGTCTAATGACCAAAAATGATTGTAATTGACCCGCGCAACTGAAAATAATTTTTTTAGAACGATTTAAAATTTTTTAATTTTGTTGAAAAATTTGCCCACCTTCGACACTCGTTATAGAAATTATAACCAATGTCGAAATTGATAGGTTTATGAGAAGATGGTGTACAAAGTTCGGGGCTGTCGTTGCGCCACTTTCTACGAGGAAAAATATAAAGGGAGCTCATAAATAATTTGTAAGGGGTCGCGCACACTGACGTCCACGGCACGTGCGGCATAATTGTGCGTACTAGTTTGCACAAGTTTTTTCCTCGTGTCCGGTTCCTCGTTTCCTCCCTTTGCACCCCGCCAATGTTACTCGTTTTTTATTGTAAACAATATTAATCGAAAAACTATCCCGTCGACTAACGAGTAAATCTGAGATTGTTCTATTTACGAGACTGTAAACAATACCAACGACATTTTTTATCCATGACGTCTATTCAAATCAACTTCTAAATCTTTAACGCGTTATTTGCAAAAGGAAACTAACTTTGGGGCAAAGCAATCTTCGTAAAATCATGTTTGCTCTGGAGAGTACATATATTCTCTCCTCAATTTTCTTGTCTATGCAAACCTCCCTAGACAAAGGTTGATCTATCCCGAATTAAATTATTCAAGAAATAATAAAAATTGGAAGAAACTTCGCGATGTGATCAAGAGACGATGTAAATGCGATTACGTAAATTGAAAGCGTGTAATTGGTTTGTTTTCCAGATGAGCCATCCGGGGATGGAGAGTCTGGACATGCTGGACCCAGCAAATTCAATGACCACGTTGACGCCAATGTCGGAAAACACTGGCGGTGGTCCTGGACACCACGCAGGTATTCACGGGCCGTCGGTTTACGGGGGCATGAACGGAATGATGGGCCATCATCATCATCACGGAAACCTCGGCGGGGGCGGTGGGAGCGTGCCACATCCGGCGCACCATCATCCAGCGATGGCGGCGGCGGCTGCAGCCGCGGCTGCCGCTGGTTTGCATCCGGACGCGGACACGGACCCTCGAGAACTCGAAGCGTTCGCGGAAAGATTCAAACAGAGACGCATTAAACTCGGCGTGACGCAGGCCGACGTTGGAAAAGCGCTCGCGAATCTGAAGCTGCCGGGCGTCGGGGCGCTTTCACAGTCGACGATATGTCGATTCGAGTCGCTGACGCTCTCGCACAACAACATGATCGCCCTGAAACCGATCCTCCAAGCGTGGCTAGAGGAGGCGGAAGCCCAGGCGAAGAACAAGAGGCGGGATCCCGACGCGCCTTCCGTTTTACCCGCCGGCGAGAAGAAGAGAAAGAGGACGAGTATAGCCGCGCCTGAGAAACGATCGCTGGAAGCGTATTTCGCCGTGCAACCGCGACCATCCGGTGAAAAGATCGCCGCGATCGCGGAGAAACTCGACCTGAAGAAGAACGTAGTCAGGGTCTGGTTCTGCAATCAGCGACAGAAGCAAAAGCGCATGAAATTCGCGGCTCAACATTGACCCGAGGGTGGCTTGTGACAGCAAAACTGACCGTATCAGTTGCCCAGTCTCGAGCCCAAACCAGAACCTTTGACCGAGTTTCAGGGTTGGCCGTAATAAAAAGAACACGGCGTACGAGAAGATGGAAGACACTATGTTTCCAAGGAAGAAACAACCCGGTGTGCACCGTCGATGACGGAAGACGGAAGACTTCTCGGTATCAAGTGGGTTGACATTATGGTTGCTCGACACTGTGGTCAGACGATTGTCAAACTGTCACAGGCTTAAAACGAATTGACTGTTGTGTTGTCGTTGCGCGCGTACGCGCGTGCGTCATATTCTCGACGCGTCTCAAACAACAATACTTGGCTCATCGACTCCGCGAGTCTCTTCCCTCGTGCCCTGGCCATTTATTTGTAAGTAACACCCTTGGAAAACGTTCCTCACCGGCTCCCTACGGTCTGATCTTTATTTCGAACGCGTTGGAAAATGATTCGTTGTTGAGAAGAAGATGACCTTCGCTCGATACTATCAAATTAAGCAAGTTCTTGCTTTCCTATTCGATTTACTATTTTCTTGCTTACTTTCAGAGGAAATATAGATTATTTAGCATCTCCTTTCTAATTCCTGTTGACTCTGAATTAAAACGATTCTATGCGTGCGATAAAAGTAGAAAAGAAAAGCGTGGATGTGGGAACCGTAGAAATCATCTGCAAAGTGAGATAAAATTTGCGAAGGATATCGGCTACGATCGCGATAAAAGAGTTTACGATCGTGTACACCTTTGGAGCACCCTCTAGACTCGTTGAAATTGTCCTCGATGCCTATTTCAAAGGTTTTACCGAACTTTGACAGATTCAACGTCCATCTGAAACAGCACGTTTTAATTATTAACATGTTGACTGCCAACACCAGAGCCCGTAACATTTTCTGCGAGATTTTTGTACAACGTTCAACTTGAGAATTCGTTATCCAAGTTAAAACGCAAAAGGGATATATTATTCGCTTAATATTTCGTGTCTTTGAACTTCGTTACACGTCTGGGACGCGTTTTATAAATCATTCTTTTTAATCGTACCAATGTTTCTCTTTTAACCACGAAGAATACTTTTACTTGTGACACGTGCAATCGATAACATTTTCACAGAGAAAAGTATGAAAGATTTGGATCGGCGTGAAACGAATAACGAAAGAAATTTCAGAGAAGATGATACAGGTAAAAATTTGTTTGCGATATTATTAAAGGAGAAAAGAGGGAAGTTTTCGCGTACGAGGAAGAGCCAAATAACAAAAAAGATTGGCGGAAACGATCGTCGACGCGTCTTGAAAAGTACAATTCGAAACATAAAAATATAAAAGTACGTATTGTTATAAAGCCCGACGCGCGGATACGTCGCGCCGAAGAAATAAGTGATATTAATCCTAATGAAGACACTCGGTGCAATGTAAAAAGTGAAAAGATAGAAATGGAGAAAAGAAAGTATGCGTGTAACAAAAGTAAGAGTGAAGAACATCGATATATTTAATACTAGAATAAGGTTTTTACTTGAATACATCAATCTCTGTGATTTTATGTTTATGGAACGTAATTCCATAAATATTTACTTGCTATTTCAAATTTCACGAAGATTTTTCAGAAGAACATTACCTTGAGGATCTCTGTCAAAGTTTTCATCGCATTCTGAAACGATAATTTACTTGTTTCTCGAACGAATTTCAACTGAAAGCATATCTAAACGTAACTTTATATTTCAGGGAACGCGATCATTTCTTTAAAAAGCTCGAATCTCTACTATTTATAGAAATATTGTATATTTACTAGAGTCTGTCGCTGATTGTGTGTATCGTTTCAGAAACGTTGTCGACGACTTCAAGGTTTGAAAAGCTTCGAAAAAAAAAGGAAACTTTCATTTTCGTAATCGCTCTAAATAATGCGTTTGACGCTTAGACACGATTCATTCCAGTAAAATGTATCGATGAATAAGTTTGCGCGAGGTGAGAATGACCAGAGAGAAAGAACGTGAGAAACCATAATAGAGGAAACAAATAAGAGAATGTGTTATGTAGTGATATTGGACAATCAGTGAAAAGACTGTATCATATCATATTGAAGCAATACTGTAGTATTAGTCGGCGAAATAATGAACTTTATTTGTATTGTTCGTGATCGAGCGTTCCCGGTGCACTCGAAGGCCTTCGTACGATATGAAAAGGGTAAAAATGGCAGGAAGCGCTGTTCGATTAACTGTGTTTTTTTTTTCTCTCTCTCTCTCTCGAAACGAACCAATCTAAAACTTAATATTTTCAACGATAAAACCGGAATGGATAGGCGCATAGCAAATAAGATAGCTCGTGTTTACTCGCGTGAGCTGGGACCGCGTACGATCGCTCGAACAAACATCGACAAATTGATCCTACATGATTTTTTTTTTCTTTGAACTTCTCGTCGTGTCTCGCGATTTAGCGCGATCCATTTTTCTTTACCGAACGATTTCGCTGTCCCTCGACGACAACGAAATTTTCGATCAGCGTGAAAAAACGAAATCCTCGACCGACTGTGCGCTAAACATACTCGAAAGGGACACGTCGAACACGTTCCAATGTCGGTCGCGTGGAAACGTAGCCTAAGTGCTGATCACATACTAACCGCGAGAAACTACTTTCAGTGCCGAACGATCAAAGAATGAAAACTTTACGACGTGGACGAGTCGTTATACTCATCTATTCGCGTGCATCGAGCAATACCACAAGGATATTCGGCGAAAAGAAATAAGGCTATTTGTCATTATAATAGTTTTAAATAAGCGGAAGGATGGTAGTAATTTTCAAATTGTACATACGTAAGAGGATAGGTATTTTCTAGAAGAATAATAGTCTATTGCCATTCTACTAGATAATGGATGAAAATTGTAGTGCAATATAAAGTCTAACGACATTATTATTATTATTATTATTATAATATTCGTTAATTTGTTTCTTTGTTTCGATATCGTCGCGCAATATTCAATCAAAAAACGTACCAACTTGTTTTGAAAAAAAAAAAAAAACAGTCAACTCTTACTCTTCTTACGACAAATTTAACACGCCCAGGAATTCGTTTGATAACTTCGTTGAACCGACATTTCTGATTGCTTGTACAGAAACGGCATTCTTCTTACTAATAAAATGTTTTTTAGACACTAACGACAGGGTAAACAAGTCATATCGCAGTATGCTTTTAACAATTATTATTATCGTAATGTACAACTAGGAGCCTTGCTGTTTGGCGCGAGTAGGTATATGTGCCGTAAATACACTGAAAACTTTAGCACACTATTTTGCATACGTGTATACACGCGCCATTCTACGCGAAATTCATCACTTTTGATCCTCCACTTTCTATAAAACTCGAGTTAATCGTTTACGGAAGATACGAGCCTTCCAAGTTTGCAGTTTCTACCAATTTTTACGAAAATTACCCTTCAAAATATAGATTTGTTTCTTTTTACTTCTTGTTTGAATTGCAACAATGATTTTTACAACACAAAAATGATAAAAATATCTTTGATTTTACACGACAAGATAGGAAACCTGGTAGAGTGCAAACACTCGTTGAACTATGTTATAGTAGTTGGGAAAAGAGTATTTATTGCTATGGAAGTCTCATTGTTAATTATTTACTATAGACAAAATTATTATATTTATATTATTTTTCATATCTGTTATTGCGATCTTGTCTGTTGAGGCGAATGTTTCGTTGTTAAAGTTTTAATGGTGTTCCTGTTGTAATAATTGTTGCAATTGTTTTATGCAGTGCTCTCTGCTTTTGCTTCGAAGTATTATTTCAAATTTTCCATTTGTTTTGTTCTTTGTATATTTTATTTATGTTGAAGATTGTTCGTGTTAGTAATTTTATTATTGAAAACGAACATGTTGGGTAGAAAAGTGATCGATTTGCCGTGGAATGGCCCATTATACAGTCATAAAACGAAGAATGAAAAGAATCTGACGAGTGAATAGGAAGTCTATGTAATATTTCTCGAAGCAACGTGTCAAACGGACACAAAATAAGCTCTTTAGTTGTATCGTGTAATACAATTAATCGGTAAACGATATTGTCCTTTCATACGCGATTAAAATATAAGAAATTTAAACCTCTTTTTCGTGCATTCTGCGTGCCAAATACTACGATGCAACGTATACAATCTTATAAAAAAAAAAAACAATACATTATATTCAGATGCATGTACAATCCGATACGTCGTTAAACATAACGATTAGGAAACATTCTCCAACTTTTAACTCGTAGATAAATCGGGTATAAACCTTATGTACATACATTCTACACTTGCAATAATTGCAAATATACTCGTATTATAGACACGGGGCTGTCCACGAAAGCACAGCTTTGTTCTTACAATTCTTCCCAAATTTTAATAACTATATTCATTCAATTTAGTACTACTAAACAGACTTTATTAAACATTCGACAATTTTCGTTTCGTTAGAGATTTATTTGAATTATTTTTTTATTTATTTATTCATTGGACTGAATCGAATCATATCACTAAATATGCAGTATATTTATTTTATCGGAGACCACGTATTCGAGGGATAATTAAAAAAGAATTGCATCGGAATATCTAACAAGGGGCCAAAACATTGTTTTTTAAATCTCCGAAGTGTACGTTTATAGCAAATAAACCTATAATTCCATGATTTTTTTAACATCTTTAAAACTTATGAGTTGAAACAAGGTACATAGTGATTGCAATTAATTTTGAAAGCTTGCTGACTTGGATCGTCCTGTAATAACATTTAATAACTCCCGCGAAACTCAGTGCAAAGTAAAAAGAAAATATTCGAAAAGGTCGCGTATACCTACGTGCGCCAAAGTCGAAGATTCTTGTGTATATATACATATGTATAAATTATTTCTTTATTTGTAAAATGGTCGCACGAAGTAGCGACGTTTGTTTCGGATAACTAGTCAAAAAGCTGAAAAAAAAAAAACAATTTAACCGAAAAGTATTACGTTGACACGTGCGACTACGATAAGGTTTGTATAAAGAATTACGAGAACTATTAATTAGTATAAATAATTACTAGCAGCAATTAGATTGAATGTTTATAATAAATCTAAAGAAGCCAAAATGAATTGTTAAACATAGAATCTTACTCATAGGTGTATGCGTGATCAGTTTCCTCCGCTGTTTTTCCCCCAAAGCGATCAACGATCGAGCTTCGTTGCTTTTATTCATTTTATTTCGCGTTAATTCAATCACAAAGGATCTACGGTAAACGAGGAAATATATAAAAACGTTTCGAATGAATTTAAAGATTGACTATTTTAATAAAGACATCATCAAAATTGAATTGCAATAGAAATACTTTCGATCGAACTGCAATAGTCTCTGTTATTTATCGCGTGCGTGTGTCTTTGTAAGTGACCATGTAGTTGAAAAAAAAAAGGGAATACGCTCACACTCTGCACATTCTATGCAACCTATAAAATGTCCTATTCCGAGTATGGTATCAACGAGACAGAAAACAGATCACGAATCACACACGGTTAAGATTGTTCATTTCATTTGTATAAATCCTGAGGCTTCTATTTGTTGCCGTCAATAATTCTTCGTAAAAAAAACATTCGGGTATAGTCGTAAGCGTTCGAGAATATTTATTGATTTTTACAAAGATCATTGTATAGAAAACTGACGCGATTTGGTAAAAGAAAAAAAAAAAAAAAAAGAAAAAGGTTCTGTAAAATATAACGAGATCTAGCAGGATGTATTGTAAAAGTACCCAAACACCATTTATGAGTAAGACCATAATCGACGAACGATATAATACAATAAAGACATATCATAAAGTATTAGTTTAATTGCCTGACATTGTAGAATTTATATGTAAATATGTTGCGTGCAACTTGGATAAACGTATCGAGGCGATGTAAAGTTAACGGATTATTTGAGAGAGGTAGCAACACACATAGCATTTATCGTATTTCTCATTTAATTCAGATAAGGAATCTCATTACTTCTACTTGTCGTTAGACACTATCACGAATTTGTATATAACCAACTGTCTTTGTAAATTGGTATATAATAATTGACGCACTAGTAAAATTCTATTCGCTTTTGATCTATAATGTATGTCGACATAAAATAACAACGTGAGAAAGAATTGTTCGTGTCGTTTCATAGCACCGGAGAATTTTTGTAAACGCGTAAATTTCTAGTGTACGATAGTTTCGACGGATTTTTCATTTTACGTACGATCGAACGATCAACACGATTCTTTCACTCTCCAAGCAAACGATGTCTGTAAACTTAACGAATAGACGATGGAATCGCATATAGAAAAGACAGTGACGCTCTAATCGAAACGAAATGTTTCCTAAGACCAAAGTAAACGGAGAAATATGCTCTTCAAGTACACCAAATTGCGCGCAATGTAAAACAAAGAACAAGGGAGACAATTTTCCTCCATACTGTACATATCATGTGCCATAACTCATTCACCATACTTTGTGTCCAACTTTGTTCCAAGTACCTACTCAATTATAAATATTATAGTATAATAAAGTAAACCTTGATGTTATTAATAAATTTGTATATCTTCCTTTACCTGGCTGTCTCCCTGGCACTCTTGGCCCTATTCATTTCTCGATTATTTACGCGCGGATCAAAGAGAAAGTTTAATCCAAAAAAAGGAAATTCTGAATCTTTGTTTTACATCTTATATGTACGAAGGAAGTTCAATGCGCGCGGCAGAATCACGTGCAATGTTTTTATTGAACCGAATCCAGACGTAGACACGTTGCATGTCGTGCAGCTATCAACTATTGCGTAGAATTATAAATTTATAACACGAGCACGAATACACCGTTAAAAAGCTTATTTATCCAAATCAGAAGAATCGCACTTCGATGCACGCTTTTCATAAAACGGATAATAGTATCGTCGCGGACACGTCTGATGGCTATCGAGAAATTTCATGACTCTGCCATTAAAGGGAACATCCAATTAATTCTTTCCTACTAATTAGGTTAATACGTTTCGCTTAATATTTTTACTCGTTCTAAATAGACTGTAGATCTTTATGCGGTTGTTTAAATATTTTTGCGGTTCTTAAATTCCCCGTAAATCTACGGTCTAATTATAAAACATCGATCACAGACCGAGGCTCGATTTGTTCGATACAATGGGGACTTGGTACACGAAGTGCAATGGTTAATGAAGGCAAACAATGGTTTCCATTACGAGGACAATGGAACCGAGTGAATGTTTCAGGAGGTAACGAGCCTCGATAGCTTCAAGTATCGAGATCAAAGATCAGCTGAGAACAGCTGCAGTTCTATGGGAACAACCTGTTATAGTGTCGAAGGAGAGAACTCGGGATAGAAAAAGCCGCAAGGGAAACGAGTTTATAGTATCTGGTGATTAATTGGTACGGCATGTAAACAGCCATTCGGTACCTAAGGGTTGTTTGCTTGTGTACACACTGTTCATAAGGATAGAGAAATACATGGGGGTGGTTGAATACGCGAACGAGCCTACGCTGACACGCCACACTCATGCGCTCGAGCCTGAACATGTGGCAGGCGTGCCTAACTCGCGTAGCCTTTGTGTTACAAATCATGTTTACATTATTGCTACACTTGTGCGGTTCTAGCCGGTGCAGTGCACTCGTCCTCGATGGCCCAATAGCCCGGGGACAAATGCGCAGCTAGCTTGCCCTCCAGCCTGGCTTGATTAGTTATTTTTTAGACTCGTTTGGCCCTACGATTATTAAGTAAACTAACTCGCCCTGGAAAAATCTACAATTTCGATATTTCAAACGCTCAGCTCGCATTCAGGGGGGTTGGATAGTATCAAAATTGGAACGAATGATAAACAAATGCACGGTGTATTGACCTGTAATGTACATACTACCCCTAAAGTACATTCGACTTCTGTAAATTTCGTTACGTATTGACCATCGTGTTCGCGATATATTGTTCCCTACTATTTGATCAGTTTAGTATATTGGTCTGTTTTTTGACTCTGATAATTGTTTATCGTGATCAGACTACGGATATTTATGCAAATTCAAGGAATTAATGACCCCAACAACCCCTAAATATAATAATTCGTATCTTACTTTAAGTCTGTAGTTTTTTTGAGAATAAAAATTCCGCATAAATGCATAAACCGTATCCGCGGTGTGAGACCGAACGTGATATTTGTAAACCGTTGGTTTTTCCAGGGCTGTCCATTCTTAGATTTTCAGAAAACCGCGAACCCAACGTCACGAGGTCGCATAAAGCGGAAGGGCAAAAAGAGCACAAGTCGGTTGGTTGTAAATTTTCCCAGGAATATCCGGGGACATTACGGTGCGATCTCATCATAAAAGTTATTGCGATACAATGACAATCCCGTGAATAATGCAACGTTCCGCGGAATTATCAAAGTTATGTGACATTGTTCGGCCGCGAGACACGCGGCCTGGTACACAAAGGGCTCCGTGACACGCGAAATTGAACAAAGGGAGAAGCTAAAAGAACGATGTGGCCGAAAGAACGAGCGAACGCGGAAATGAAAAACGTAGGAGGCGGACGGAAAATGGAATAGAAGTAAAAGAAAGGATAAAGGAAAACATAAGGGGAGGTAAGAAAAGGAAAAAGGATGGTCGAGGGTGGAAAATATCCAAGATGTTGCGACAGTGAGAGGTTGGATATAGCATGGTACGTGGCCGGTAGAGCAGATATAACGGGTAGAACGCAGTAGTTGCCGACGGGAGACCCGAGCTATGTGGGTGAATTATACATGATACAGAACACAATCACCCTACTCGACCTTCCTAACTCGTCCGAAAACCGCCCCTCAGCTTCCGACTGGCCGTATGGATGCCGATACTCTTGCTACCTCTTCGCGTCTTCGACAGCTTCGACTGTCGGCCAACCACTTTTTACCAATTTCCAAACCGATCGAACAATTCGACTCCCGGTATCGACCATTAAAACACTCCAGCAGCCATTTTTGTTTTTAAAAACTACTCACATAATATGACTCGGCAAAAGTCCAATCACTGCTCGCATTTTTCCATCGAGTTCTGAAAATAATAATTACTTTAGTCTCATATAGAATATTTTCCAAACAATAAATGCAGATATTAATCAAAGGTGCTTACGTAATATGACTTGGGAGAAGCTCGATCGCTGTTGACATTTTTCCATCGAATTCTGAAAGTAGAAATTACTTTAGTCTCGTAGAAAAAGAAATATGTAAATAATTCTTTTGATTATCGAAACGATATTCATAAACGTACATAGAGAATAAACAATTAAGGGAACAGTGGAACGGAATTATGTTGTCCTTCGAAGACAGAAGGAGAAACTAAAACTCTGTCCGTTCGGGGTAGATTAAATGCAACTACTTTCAGCGTCGACTGTTAATTCTTGATCTTATATTTAAGTGGAAAAGAGTTCGCGCAACGTGGACGACGCTCTTTCGTATTTTTACGAGAGCGCTAATGGTGTCGAAAGACCCTCTCCTGCCTTGACGAGAATCTACCCTCGCTTCTTCCTCCGTCTTAATTGAAAAAATATGAACTTTTTTGTCGTCACCGGAGAGTACTTTGTTCCCCTTAATACCACCGCTGTCTTACTTGCCGCGTTATTATAAAACATTGTAGTTTTCCGTGCAAAAGATTAAGCCCGGTTCTTCCCGCGTCGTAAGGGAAAATTGATTTAAGTCGTCTCGGGGAAAGAAACATTTTTATTAATATTCGCCCGCGGCGCGGACATTTTTAAACGCGCGACATCTACGAACACAAAAACTGTTTAAGATAGTTTACCGGTTTATTTTTAAACATTTCCCGCGTTAACCCTTTTCGGGAAAAGAAAGAAACGAAAACATTTGCTTCAATTAGTCACCGCCGTTGGATATAATGAACAAAACCACGAAGACTTAAACTAGATTACTCTTTCTTCGTGTCTGATAGCAAGTATATCGTTAAAACCCTTTACTTCTCTCGTGTCCAATATAACGACTTTACTTTGTCATTCGTTTTATAGTTCCTTTTGTATCCTCGTGCCTATAACGACCTCGTTCATTTTTTACTCCTAATGTGCTTTAATTTCACACCTTAACGGAGAAATTGTACGAAACACGTCGAATAAAACATTTACCTTGTTATTTTCTATAATAACCAAAGGTAGGACGGGCGCGAATTAACTTCGTGGACTTTTTAACGTTAATACGAGATCCAAATTGGTGCGGCAGTTAGGAAACGATGCGGTAGCAAAGACAAAACCTGCTCTCCGCTAATCAAAGTGTTTGTCTTCGCTTAATCCGGGCTTAGCGGAGACTTAAATATTCCTTGTAAACTTCCGTTCAACATCGGGGATTACTAAATGGGAGCAACGGAGGGTCTTGTCTTCGACTTAGCTAGAAAGTGCCAAGCTTGACTGTAATAGGATAAGACCGCCGAGAAGCTTTCTTAGTTGATATATGTACAAAGTGTGTCATGTATTACTAAAAGATAGTATTACGAACAAAAAACTTTACAGAGTTCACGTTTCAATCGTTTGGTATCCTTTCGATCTGATGAAGCGGCTCTGTTCAATAACTTTGTCGAAAGATGGCCAAAGTTATTGCCTAGAAAAATAAAAAAAACTATAATTAATTCTGACGCGAGCAGCTAATACGAAGAAAACGCGGGAAGAGCACGCGTAGCTGATGGAACGAGCGTGGCAGGGGTGAGAATTCACAATGACGGACGTTTAGCATGCGAGGACGAGGAAACGCCTTATAATTAGACGCGATACGGGACAATGACGTGCACAGAAAGAGTAGAATTTTAGTGCTACGAAGCTGCCAAAGAATACCACACGGGGAGTTGCAAGAAAAGGGGACCAATTCGAGGGGTTGCAGTAAGAAGGAACGAAAAATCGAGTGGAAGGTACATATATGGGGGAAAAAGACAAACCAATTGTGGAATACATCTCATAGTGTCGGACAAAATGATGGAACAATTTTTCTTTAGACAATGTTTTATATAAGGAGGCAGCCTCTACCCTACCGGCAGAATAGACTACCCTACCTTGCCGAGTAAACTACCCTGCCTTACCTGCAAGGTGCACTGTATGTTTAATAACTCTTATATTTACAATGTTTCATATACGGGGAAGAAATAAAACGAGGTTCGATATAGGCAACTATGTAGGATATCGAAAGGCTAGAATCTAAAATTGTTTTCGATTGGCAAATCAATTAGAGACTTGATCTTGGTGTCTGCCGGCTAAGTTGGGCCGTGCAGACTCGCGACTCGTTGGGTAGAAAGCGTATTGTTGTGCCACAGAGAGACGATATAGCTGGAAGAACCCCACCCACCCCTAGGTCGGTTCGCTCTCCGGCGTGTGCCTACACACGTTAAGAGAACAGGAGAAGTGTGTATGTTTTCAGAGCGGTATTATATCGAGCATAAAGAGCGGCCTCGTCCCGAGGGAATGCAGCGTGTGCGTGCTTGCATGCTCTATTCGCGACCCCCTTCCCCGAACTTGGGACAAACCCCCTTCTCAACGACCCTCGTCGTTCTACCTCCTCGTCGACCCCTTCCAACTTTCCTCGCTCCGGTACAGGCGTCCCCCTTTCGGTCTATGTGCCATCACACTGACTCCCCCCCATCCACCCCCCCCCCCACTCGCCTTCGCCCTTTGCACCCTCGAAATGGAACCGAACAGGTTGATAATCTCCGTATAATACAAAAACTCGTACAGCCACCCTATGTTGATGCAGTCTCGCCCCCTTCTATTCTTCGCCTAACCACTTCAAATCGTCCGACTATGCTTCCATCCCTGTTATCTTATTAACACGTTCCTTCTTATTCCATCCCTCTCCTCCTCAAATGCTGCCCACCTTAATCGTACTTTTACGAGCTACCTTTCTACTTCTATCATCGACTACAGATATGCGGTGAAAGTAAAATTCATTAACTGAGGATACAAAGTATCCGAATTAACCCCGTAATCAACGCGTAACCTCGAATTCTAAACATATCTAGCTTTTTTCCACCGAACGAAACGGAGAATCGATAGAACGGGGGCAAGTATCGCGTGCATCCGATTCTAATTCAATTTCGCGTGATTCAAATGACGTTATTACAGGGTAAACAATTGCACGACTGTAAACCACGCTTCTTTTCGTTCCCACTATATCAAGTCAACCGGGCAGACCGATTGCTGGCGGCGTATAAAACTCTGAGGAATGGTCAATTGAAGCGGCGACGGTTTACCCAGGGAATTGCTGAGGGTCGGTCAGCCAATACTCTTAAAAGATTAACGCGTTTCTTTTCTAGGTAGTGACGTGACACTGAAAGAAGAGGAACTACGTTGGCTGCTAAAGTAGTTGGTCAAGGAACCAACTAGTACTGCCCATTGCCTCGTGATTCGTTGCAGTAGTTGGTCATCTGGTCGGAAGTCTTTGCCAATATGCTTGAATACTCAACTCCTGTCTCTGTCTCTGTCCTTTTTCCTAAACCATGTGTGGTTCTCGAAGAAACCTTCGACCTTTCTCCTCTTCTTCCACCTCTGTTCTCTTTATTATTGTTCCCGGTATTTCACCCTCATTCCTGATCCACTCTACTTGTTCATCCCCTAGATTTTTCCCACTCTGTCCGTCTGTACGATTCTCTTTCTCGCTCTCTTCTCTTCTCCCTTGTATTCCCTTTCCTGGTGCAGTCAGGTTGCTTCTCTCCGCCGCCTGTCGTCTGTCTACACAGTTAAGTGCCCCGCTTTGATTTCCGTCGGCAAACACTGTAAATTCCTATTGACCCGTCTGCCGTCACGTTATCACGTTAAATTAGTCGAAAGTAACGAGTATCGACTCGCTACGTTTCCATATATATTCTTCCCCATTGCCCCATATAGAACTGACGCGGATAAAGCATCGAAAAGTGACGATGCAGTTTCGATATTATCAATCTTACGACAACAAACCGAGTTCTAAACATTCGCGGAATCGAAGAGAAATCGAAATTTCTTGGAAACATTTTTCTAGGAAAGAAACGATTTTCGAGTAATTTGGGTGGCAGATCTTGGCGTAGCACCCTGTATATGAATCTGAGAAAGTTAAGGAGAAGACGGGGCATAACGGTACTGCATGACAGTGTCTCCTAAATATTCAAGCGGAGCAGGTACCTAAAACTTGGCAGCTTTATCTCGGCATTACTCGAAAATTTATTCATATATAATGAACGGTTGAATAATGTATGAGGTTAACCCCTTGTTCTGCCTCCACAAAGCCTACACGAGGAAACTGGGAGCTTGAATACTGCGAGGAGGAGATGGAAGAGTAAGAAGTAACAAACGCGGTACCAGATTATATTTAACAGCTTGGGTGGGGTCCTCAGATTGGGGGAGAAATATATTTTCCTTGGAATTATGTAGGGATACAAGGGAATTAAGTGTACCATATTTGATTATTACCCTTTTAATCTAACTACGGGCCAAACATTTTCTGATACGCTCCTAATTGAATCGCTTTTACGCAAGTTTCCTATAGAATTTAATCAATCGTACTGGGCCTATTATAATAACTAAACCGAGAAATATATGTTTAAATAATCGTGCGACTATTTTCAGTACCATTACTATCAATACTTGATTTTAATCGAATTCCCTTCGGTTCAGACTTTCGACTAAAAATAACTAAATTTCAAAGTTGGAATTCATGAGGCTCCAAGAATGGAGAAAAAGATCCATGAATCGATATTTAAGTCATTAAAGAGTACGAAGTGGGTGACGAAGTTGGTGGATATTTCGGTTTTTAAACGATACCTCGAATACACATAAATTTTGAGTAAATAAACAATTGTAGAAGGATCGATGTGTTTCGTATTCCGTTGAATATGGCATAATCGGGTAGGTTCGCAAAGAGAGGACCGTTCGAAGCTTATATGCAGGCTATTAAGCGTATAATAGAGTGGAAGAGGGCGGCGAAATAAATCCGTTTCCGATACCCTTTGTAATTTGAGATGATCGGCTTGTTTCGGCCGTATTGGGACTCGAACCGGCCTCTTATATGTGTCACCAGGAAGCGGTCGTAATCTGTGATGTGATCCGCTGGGTGAAAAAAGGTGCCGAGAGGATCGGTTCAAGTGGATTGTGAAGAAAAAGAGATAAGAGACGATGCTCGAGGGAAGAGAAATACGACGAGTTTCTCGATCCGTAAATATTCCAGACAAAATTGATTATCCGATTCTTCGATCGCTGAAGAATAATTCTCCTCTTCTGTATCTAGTAAGAAAGAAATTAAATTTAATAGCGTGACAATTCGTATATAAATACGAAGCTCGTGAAAAAATGGGGCTTCTGGTTTCAGAGGGGCATTATACCGAATATCGCGAGTGAAGAGACCTAAATATTTGCAGGTAGTAGTCAGGTCTAGACATTCAAATTTATATTGGGACGTGGAAATAATTTAGTCAGACACATTCCCTCCAATATTAAACTGGTAAGTAGAAATGGTTTGCCACGAGTCAGACAGTCTCTCCGATATATTGATAAGAAGAAATAATTTGAAACTATTCAGACGCGTTCGATCCCATACAATAATACACATTGGGTTAGTAAAACTCTTTGTTTCTTTGGATATCGGAAAAATAGTCACTCAGAAAATCAATAGGTTCGATAGTATTGAAAAACCCATGAAATTGTTACGTGTTAACTCATTTATCGACTGTATATTCGAAAGGTCAACGCGAAAAGTATATTTTTGTTGCGATAAACCGTGTTCGCATTAATTTGCGCAATACTGTGGATACAAAGACAACTGCGAAACAACCCAAGTATATTTCAAAGACGGACAAGGAACAAATAATGGCGCTCATGGGAAGAAGAACAGTACGTGGCTCGCCGCGTACGATATAGTCGGGACATAATGGTTAGGGTAGTGAGCTCGGTGGGGATGGTGAGGGGGTAGGAGACTACAGAGATCGGTACAAAGCTTGCTAATGGACGTCCATTGCTATCGTCAAAGATACGTCTACTTACCAGCTTAATGCGCACATATGTAAAACAGCAGAAATAGAGCATGTAAAAAATACCGCGAAGCGTGGAAACTTTCCACTCCGGGGCACAAATTTATAAAAAACTGTTTATCGCTCTTTCGACAAGCTAATTTTTGAGCTCATTTAAAATACTAATAATATTACAAAGAGAGCCATTTTTCTAACCGTACAAAATTGAATCGACCGATTTGATACTGTGAGTATAATTTACATAAAAACTGGGACCCCCAGAAAAATAGTTTGCTTCAAAATCCAAAGTAAATCGGAAAAAATATCCCGCGAAAGATCATCGCCGATCGAAGCGGAGGCGGTTCGTTGGGGGCACGAGAAGTGGACGACGTAGGTGCAGTGGTTGAAGAAGAGAGAAGAGTCTTGCTTAAAATCCCCGAGACGATAGGAAACGGCAAAAGAGAAAAGAAACAGAGAAAGGGAGAACGCGGCGAAGGCTGTGCACGGATGCTGCGTGCTTCTCCATTTTGTCTTAACGTGGTGTATGCGGTTGCTAGGCAACAGCCCTTACGCTCCATTCATTTATAATTCAGCAGCCAATGCGGGCCACGCGAGTCCGCACCCTCGCTCAGTCATTCGGCTCCGGTCTGTTCTGTGAAACACTGAAACAGTGCCTCCGCGGTTATACAGCACACGCACCTTCGCGTGCACGCATATTCCTTCTTCTTCGTCTCCCCTTTCACACCCCCCTCCCCGCCCACCCCCGTCACCCGATGCTCCCGCTTATTTTACCCTTAACTTCCTCTTATACCCTAACCCCGCCTCTATTGCCAACAGCATTCACAATCTCGCTTTATGTACTTTTCTATGGTTTACAGTTCTCTGGACAATGACTCTTTCTACGGTAAAAGTATCTAATCACTTGTGAGCTCTAGAATTCATTATTCGTTTACTGACTTGGTCCTTAAACTTTGTAGGAAGACATACCGTGACAGCAGGGATCAACAAACCAAAAGAAAAACTATTTTAACAAGTCTTACTACCACCGGATACGAATGTCACGTGACTGGAGCAAGGGAGTAACAAATATGGCGGCTATGAATGTTCCATCGTTCCACTTACCACTTGTAACTCCTAAAATTCATCATTCATCCACTGACTTGGCCTTTAAACGTTTGTAGAAAGACGTACTGTGATGGCAGCGATCTACAAACCAAGAGAAAAACTATTTTAACAAGTCTTACTACCACCGGATACGAATGTCACGTGACTGGAGCATGGGAGTAACAAATGTGGCGGCTATGAATGTTCCATCGTTCCACTTACCACTTGTAACTCTTAAAATTCATCGTTCATCCACTGACTTGGCCTTTAAACGTTTGTAGAAAGGCGTACTGTGACGGCAGCGATCTACAAGTCAAAAGAAAAGTATTTTAATAAGTCTAACTATCGCTGGATACGAATGTCACGTGACTGAAGCAAGAGAGTAACAAATATGGCGGCTAATCGTCGATAAACAGATGAATAATTTTGAAATATGGAATTACTGGGCACACCCCGATGAAAGATCGATTTTTCCAAAGTGCTGTCGTTAATGTAGGAACGTAAGCGGTAAGTCTTGCAACAGAGAGACCAGGGGAGGCAGGAGGACTTGAATACCGAGGAACCGATTCGATGTATGCGTGGAAAAAGACTTTAATCCGAGCGTCAACAGAGGTATTACCGCACATCGTTGCCCCGACTCTTCTCATCCCTTCATATTCCCACCTCAACTCCCTTTAACCCCGACCATTGGCTACGGTATGAAGCCTAGCGAGCGAGGCGAGGAGTTGCCGTCCCCAACTCACTCGCCTCATGCCGTATTCATGGTTCATTATCATAGCGAATCATGGCCCATCAGCTTTTGATTGTCCGTCGGCGTTGTTAGTCCTAACTAATGCGACTGCAGTGACCACGATACCTTGGACATCCGGAATGTTATATCAGAGGATAAGCATCATCCTTCCCTCACGATTACTACGTCTTTTAACTCGAATCTTCGTTTCAATTCGTCCTCACTCTTCTTCTTTTTCTTTTTAATCTTCACTCGACATATGTACCTATATCAAAAGATTTCCTCTTATATCAGTCTTCGTCATGAATCGGTAACAGTTATTTTTCTCTAACATACCGTACAACGCTCATAAATATTATAATATACCTCGGTATATCCTTTAGTTATGGGAATGAATTCCCTTGGAAACTTTCGATCCGTAATTCAGATGCAACCCGAAATAATTCAGCCGGCATTACGACCGTATTACATTGTACCTTGCATTCTTCTGATTTCTCTCAAATACGAATCACGTGGCTTTGGAAGCAAGATCTTCTTTAATATGTAAGATCCTCCTTTAATATCGTGTCCGATAAAAGGATCTTCTCATAGAATCGGACAGAAAATTTCCTCTACTTGTATATATTATGCTGATTCTCTTTAGATACATGTTTGTGCATGCGGTATAACGTGTTCTGAAATCGATGTACATATCGTGTTTATTTCTTTCAACAATTATTTGTATTTTTAAATATGGATTACACCTATAATAGCCTTTATAGCCTTTAATAACACCTAATAGCCTTAATAGCCTTTATAACACCTTAGCCCTGATAATAACAAGTACAATTGCCTATTTTATTAATTTCTCAGTTTTAATACCACCTCTATCACTGTATACTAAGTACCATAATCGAAGGAGACATCAATAACTAATAAATGATCGTACTATTTGAGAAAAATCATTGATCAATGGAAAATATTGATTATGCAAGGATCGTGGTTCGAAATCAGTTGGTACAACCGAGGTTCTATCGCGTCGAAAGTTTTTCGTTAGTAACGTAATTTGAAGGAAATGTTGTAAACGCGAGGAAATGACGATCGTACGTCGTCGTGTGATGTACCGTGTGAAGTCGCTTGGTTAGACGGTCTAACTGAGTTGGCACCTCGGACGGTCGCCAAACGACCTTTTCCTCTCTGTCTCCCATCACTGCACCTTGACTCCTGCTCGACCACGGTTTCACATTAAGTATTCACGTTGAACCCAATTTGCGTGCAAGGAGCGTTCTAGGAAACTGAGACCACGGTACCATCCCGAATTCGCCGAATTCCGAAGAAGGGAAGTTTCCAAAAGCCCTTTTAGAAACCGTCTGCCATTCGTTAGACGGAACAATGTATCAAAAAATCCCACATTAAAACGTCAGTGACGCGAACGCCAAAACTCTGCCTATTTTTAAACCTAATTTAATAACAAAAGACCAAACTGCCGAATAAAAACGTTCGTTCTTATTTGCTTCGAAGAATTCGTGCGACCAATAACAGTTTCCAGTTCCTAAAATGATATCCAGCTGCAATTTCAGTCTGATTTCTGATGCGAGAGGGTTCGAGAGCCGGGATTTTCCTCGCTCATCCCACTCGAGTCTGCACTCGAAGAACATACCTAATGGGAACAGGCAATGGGTTGGGATGGGTTGACAATCCTCTAATTACTTTAAAGTAGTTCTCGATTCTCCAAGCGACGTTACGGTTATCGAGGGTTGCAAGCTAGGAATTTTAGTATCCCTTGAACGAAGCCTTACACGTGCAGGGATCTCCAGAATTCTCTGATAATCGAATTTCCTCTGAAATTGTTAAAAATTGTTAGAAACCATTCGAACTTGAATTAAACAAAAATTGAAGGGGCTCTTCACCCTTCTGGCTCAACCTACGTGTGCATCGAGGTCCCTTTACTCTATAAAACACAAAATCTTTCTAACCCTAACGCTTGGAAGCACGAGAAAATGACGCGATTGTGTGTGAGCCATGGGAAAAAGAAATCAAGCTACATAATGGATCAATTAAACGAAGCGAGTTATCCTTTTCCGAATTATCGACGTAATATCTTTTATTTGGCTCCCGAGATGCGAACATCGCATAAATTTATGCTTAACGGGAGCATAAAGGTCTGACAAGGAATGAGTACCGAGACCTTGACTTAAATGGAGGCGAGCGTACGGGTAGTTGCTGCTACTCGTTGATTATTTATTCAAAGGGTATTACGGGCTCCACTAATTATAATTTATATCGTGGCAGTAACATCACATCGACCATACAGCTTCAGGGATGGTACCGTGTACGCGAAAGTGTCAGGAAAACTTTAGAAGCACCCGTGCACGATGCACTATTGTTTATAAACATTTTCCAGACCCTAAAAATCCATCGATCGAACAGTCAAATTCTCTTATTATACATAATACATACATAAGTTAACAATAGTTCCATTTGACCATTCGATGGTTTTATTATCGTGTTTCTACTAAATATTTAAATCCTATGCATCGAATCGGGATTACTTGTCAATTTGTAATTTCATTGAGGATTTCAGGTGCAAGAGAACAATGCAACTAGAAAGATGAAGTGGTAAATGAGAAAAATTAAGGAAGATGAATTTGAATCAGAATGGGGGGGCCATCGATCAACGTGCCACCGTTTAAAAAATCTGACGAGGACGAAGAATGGAATAGAGTGCGTGCGTGTGAGCAAAGATATTGGAAATTCTATATGAACAAACTGTTGTTCGGATTTAGACAGGGATTAATTTTTCTTCTGTTTAAGTTTAACTTGATTTCGATCGAACCCCACATAGGTAGACACAGAGAATGTGACAGGCACGAGAGCCAGAAGCATGTACAGCCAATCAGCGGTTTTTCCTAGACTGGCTGTCATTCAGTCAACCAAGTGGAAGGACAGGAACGGCTTGTGGTTCGGCTTTGGCATTATTCATTATGCAGCTCACAACACGCCGTCACCTGCCACCGCAGTCCTGCATACACAGTCAGCCTGCCATTGACCACATACGTGTATCCGCGTCTCTGTAGGTAACTCTGCTATATCAGCTACGTCTAACAAGAATTTTTTTTAGCCACCCTGATTTCCCTACAGTCCGCCACGGTTCGCGTCGTTGCTCTGCCAAAACTCATTATCCATGGATTTCGGTCAAAATCGGTTAAACAGATTACTAGGCTTTTTTCGCTGTTACGTTCGGCGAACCGTAAAAAGTGCGGTTCACCAGGATTCACCGCTTTAAAAATAGTTCGTTAAGCGTCACGTGGTTATCGACTTACGGTCTTCTGGCTCGTCCATAAAATATTGATCCCCTCTAAGGATTCTTACAGATCTTTTTCCTTGCGAACATACTGCTTTCCTTGTCCACGGAATTTCTAATTAACCTTCTTGCATCGATACTCGATTTGCTCAGATATGCTGAAATAATATTGACCTTTAAAGTATGTTCTGATAGAGTAATTGTAGGTAAAGAATCATGAGGAACGCGAGACGAGTAATTAGATTCGTTGAGATACAATTAACGAAACGGGAGGCAAAGAAGAAAATAACTTTCCTTTACTACTATGAACCCCAAATAGATAGTAACTTCATCAATGGAATAACGTCAAATGCTACTAGCTGACTACTTGTTATATTTGATTAAATAGAAGATCCTAAGTATTTAATATTCAACATAAATTATAATTATAAAAATTATACAAATATAATTAATAAATATTGAAAGAAGAGTCGCGTGTTTGGATGAACCTGAAATGATGCGTAAACGAGACTTAAGGCGGATCGATTACAAACGTAAACGTATCAGTTTCGCGACTATTCTATAGCGGGCGATCACTTGTCGAAATAAGTAAATCAAATTTCTCGATAAGCTGACGGACGTATGAAAGAATAGCTAGCCATGGAAGACGATTCGAGCTGGTAGCGTTGCATTTCGCTGCTGACAGCGGCCACCCTACGCCCCCCCGATTATAGTGGCAATATGTTTATACCAGACTGATAATGAATTCATGGTACGCATAGGGCAACCTACTTGTGAACAGGTTGCAGTAGCATTACAGATCCGATCGCGCAGATGCTCTTTTGTCAGGAGATGAGTGAGAACCCTGGGGATGGCGGTGAATGATATCAGATCTGTCGGGGTCGTAGTAAGAATCAAGGGAATCGTAGTATAGCCGCGTGTGTATCGTTTGTGCGACCAGGTTCGCCTAAACGTGTTTGTGTGTAGGGATGCAACCGGGGGATCCCACGGATCCCAATGGGGAACCATCCTCGGGGCTTAATGACAATTCTGACTATTCAATACCGCTCAAACGCTCGTTTGCGCTTGTTTGTATGTATTATGATCATTTGTACTTAAGCGGGTGTACCCACACCGACGTAATCGCACGGAGGTTTACTTCGCGATGTCCTCGAGCGGAACGAACCGTCACGAGAAACATACGTCGTCGCGAAAAAAATGTTACACGTATGAAAACAAACGGGGTTTCGCCAGTCGTGTCTCCCGCGACGATGAATTTAAGAATTAAATCGAATTCGATGCGTGTACAATCGTATGAAACCGTACAAAAATATTCGATGTATGATATTTCATAATTACCCGATACCGGAAATAAGTTAGCACCTCGCGAGCTGGCCAACGGACAAGATGCGTCGAATTTAGCTGCATTTTTTCTCTCTTCGTTACTATTATTCATTATTCCTTCCTATGATTAGGTAAAACCATAAAGAAACACTGTCATAAAACGGAAATTATGCATCAAACTGCTTGTATTAATAATTCATATCGGTATAACACTCACAGCATACGTTTCCAACAGCACATTCATTCACAAAGTCCAACGAAAAAATATCAATTCTTTTAACGTCATTAATTCCTAATAGCCTTCAAATCTTGTCTTCTTTATTACGCAATTCTATTCCATCTAACACTTTACCTACAAATAAATAAGTATATATTTGTTTTACCAGCTCTTTTGTTCTTATTCTGGCCATTATTATTTATTCGTAAGGGACGCCGATAATATCCGAATAAATCGGGCACAAATAAAAGAAATATACTACGTATTATATACCCGATCACATGTCAGCTACATGTCGGAATTGTAATCGTTATTATTTTTTGATCATCCTTATTATAATTGTTATATTTTATTATATTTATAACTCATCCACTGCCACGAGATCCTTTTCTTTAGCATCCTGTTTCTTCTTTCGCCAAGACGGAAGTTGCACTTTCAAACAAGTCAAAACTTTTTATCATTTTACATTAACTTGAATATTACACATTTTATCATATCAGTTGCACTCGTAATTAAAAATTAGAGTTATTTTCATATATAACTTTATAAAATTTATTTTATATTCTAAATAAAACTGTTTAAGGTAACGGTAATTGGGTAAATGGCGGTAAATGGCGCCATCTTGGTGATTTCCTACAACTTCAACTTTTAATGCACGATGGTGGCCTCCCTGATCGACGAATTAGATATACGTAATAGTACTAGACACTAGCAATAGTACATGCGTACTTACACATAAGAAAAATGGATTCAAAAAGATAGTTTAACCATAATACAGTTTATTAACAATCGTTTCTATTTTGTACATCATGGATCGATTCTTAAATATCAATTGGTATGTATAACTTTTGATAATAACTTTGAAACTTAACCTAATCGATGCGTAATTCAAGCACACGTTGCTACGATGCAAAACCATACTAATTCGTGTTTCAAACATCGTCAATTGAACTGTTTTTACTCGTAAAATATTATTTAATAAGTAATAGATCTGCGTTGCAGAATTAAAAAGTACAGAGTCGTTCGTTATGTACAACAATACTACAAAGAAACGTAAAAATAGATTTGCAAACGAATGGTTTGTAATTTCATTAAAATCAATGTTTTGTGTAATTGTGTTTTTCTTAGGAATCCCCCATTGGAAGATATGATAGATAACACTTTTATGAACGCAGAAAGATTTGAGAAAGACAGCGTCATGCATAAAATTATGACCGGGAATTACATTGATCCGTTTAAAAATATCGAAGAAGAGTATAAAATGATTAATACCGATTTAATGAGAGACATTAATAAAAAAGTAGACGGTAGTATCGAATCTATTGAAATAAAAAAAGAAAAACGAGCGGATAAATATGTACCTCCTGTTAAACCAATGTTTAAGTTTCCTAGAAGGTCTAACTTAACTAAAGAGCAACAAGCGATGTGTCTAAGAGTCTTATTAAGATTTTCAGAATCTGATAAACCAAAAATAACTCAAACAGAAAGAGAGGAATTGCAGCATTACATGGTAAAGACATAGTTGGATTGGCCTGTTCTTTCTAGAGTTAATAATGGTTGTATTGTTTGTATAGCTTTGCATTATTAATTTCTTCTAGGATTTAAAAACCCTAATATCTCAAGAACAAGATGAATTTTTAGAATTTGCCAAAAGCAAATGGCACGAAAGGTCACTGAGAATCGTATGCGAAGATTACATGAAACTACGTTGGAAATCAAAGTTGCAATATGTTAATAGCCTTCCTAGATATTACGTCGAAGTTACAAATGTACCATTCATAACAGATAAAAGCGTCGAAGTAAAATTTATTTCTGTCTGTTTACAAATGGTGAGTATTTTATGATGGTATACCAGTGAGTACAAATAAATGAAAAAACGCTATTTTTAAAATGTTAAATGTTACTTAGATCGTTGTTTCTGGTAGATAATTGTCTGTAGAATGTTAATAAATGTTTCTTATTATTAAGGGTCAGTTGCCAAAAATAGTACTGCCAAGTTTCACTGGACCATACAAGCTACATATAAGTTCTGAACAGTTACAAAAAAGGTTTCCTCCTAAAAACTATACTTGCAATGAATCGCCAGTTTGTTACAAATCACCAGTAAGTGAAGATCCAAATTGTCAAAAATTGGCTGAAAGTAATAATGTGGATTTAGTAATTTCATCCAGTGGTCTTAATTGTTTAGTAAATAACATTGGACCAAGTTACACGAATTCCTGGATTTTACCTTTAGTTATAAAAAGGCACAATGATAAAAATGTTATCTACATAGATAAACCAGCGCCGCCGAATGCAAGCACTGTACCGAACAAGAATAGTTGGATATACAAGTACATTCTTAAATATTTCCTTATCGAGCATCTTATCTCGGAAAAGTAAGATGAAATTTTTATTATTAATATTTCGTTACGAGTACTGCTTCTTTATTTAATAACACTGTAATTGATACTTTTAAATGTGCAATAATAGTATCGAAGAGTATATCGGTGATATTTATTCTGAGGAAATTTTACGACTGGAAGACGAATATGAAAATGCTTCACCGCGTGTTCAAACTAAGCCACATTTCAATGTATCGGAGAAAGCAAAGGATAATGAAAACATTTTAAAAAGAGAAGAGGATTTGAAAGTTTATCCCCAAGTTCCGGAAGACCGAAAATTAAATTGCGAAGATTCTTTGCATGGTATTCCAGATACCAATATTTCTAATTCAACACACACTAAAGGTAAATACTCTCCTAGTGTCTATATTAAAGTATTAAATAATATTAAATAATATAATGAAATTTATGAATTAGGTGCAGAAAATGTAAGTTCTGAAATGAATATAGAAGACAATGTGTCGTACAAACTGTTTACCATAGGACCACAATCTTTAGAACAAAATGAATTAATGAAGAATGTTATTAAAGACTATAAAATGTTAGTGAGAACAAAAGTAGATGGATATGAGGTTTGTATATATTATAAACTTGTCCGAAAGGGTATTTACAGTGTAAGAGATAATAATATGGTTTATTCGATTAAAGACTTTACAAGATAATGAACAGAAATTGTTACTATTGGCACCAAAATTGGAGCACCAGATTGATCTTGGCGCTGAAGCTGTAACGTTGGAAGAATCGTTAAAACAATGGGTATCTCTCGTATTTAGACCTTTTACATTCCTTGCACGAGGTAAATTCATATTGTACAAAATGAAATAGAGCGAAACCTCGGCCAGTGTTTATAATTATTAATTAATATTGCTGTATCTTAGTCCGGATATTGGCAGAAACGTCAGAAATATTACAAGTGGAACACCGTACTGCGATGTCCGTAAGCAACGAAGTCAAACGGCTTTATAACATAAGAGTCGAAGATTCTTTGACAGTTTTACATAATGTCATTCAGTCGCTTACGAATCTATCTCCAGGCCGTTATATAATGAGGCACACAGTAAGAAATGGGTCATTTGCAACTGTTTATAAAGAAGTAGAAGCCCCTGGGTAAAAACCATAAATTATACTGTTACAAGTACATTTATCTTCAATTTTGTCTCTTTACATATATGTTCCTTTTTCCAGAAAAAACGTTTTTGATATACGTACAGTATATGATGAACAGTTTCATAGTTTACACAATCCTCCTTGGATTCCATTGGATAAGATAGTACCAACTCCAATGAATAAACATCTTGAGAGAATGCCAGTTATGTTCTGCCCAAAAATTGGTAAAAAGTTTTCCAAACATGTTAAAGCAGCGGAAGTAAACAAATCTAACACAGGTACATAATAATTTGTTGCATAATTCTAACCACGTTCCATTTGAATTACTATCAATTTTTATTGTTGCAGGAATACGCAGAAGTTTAAGAAATAAAAACAAGAAGTTTAAATAAATCCACGTGTAAATTAAAAAATATTTTTTTTACAAATCTTTGGAAGAATTAAATTTGTTATAAAAAAGAACAAGTAAACTCTTTCTCTGTCAGACAGAGAAGAGAAAATTAAACGAAATCTTCTACATTACATATCTAATCGCATCAAGGTCAGTTAATATCAGAATAATACTCATCAATTTAATTTATATGCATTATTATTAGCACCTCAGATAACTAGACGAGTTTGGACCTTTGGCGTTAATTGTGAAGCATTTATAAGTGATCTAAATTACCGAGCACTCTATTGTTGCATTAACAAATAAATTAAAATTAATTTTCGATCGTAAATAATTGGATCGCCATCTAGCGTGTAAAAAGTGAATTGTTTGTCGAAAAACTTGGGCGTTTTATGGTAGATGTCGTTTCGATATGCAGTAAATGGATAGAGTAGTGCACATTTAAATGTCCACGATCGGGATAACGAGTATTGATGGAAACACCCTTCATTAAGGTCGAAGAAGAAACAAATGAAAGATGCATAACCAACGAAGAGAGTTGAAAGAATTTATCTTCAAATAAAAGTAACCTGCCTAAAACAATGGCTAACGAAACACCTGCCTAACTATAAATCTAAATTCGTTTATTAAATCAAGAAACAATTCTAAATTCGCAGCCATTAGCTCGGTGTCATCCACGAAGAATAACATTTCTATCGTGTGTGACACCGATTACCAGGTCTCACCACGAGGAGGTTGCTGCGAGCGGAGACCCGAAGGGAGATAGATGGAATCAAAGTTCCATCGATCTCCCTTTTACATTCCTACAAACTAGATCACTAAACTAGAGAGATAGAAGGAAGCAATGTTCCTCCGATCTTCTAGTTCAGTTGTACCAAGTAATTATTTCGTTTGAAAAGGGATGAAGCTATATTATGGGATACGCGACGCGACGCGATACGACGCGATGTCGATCAGCAGTGATCGACGCAAGGAACGAGATACGCGACACGCGAACCGAGTACCTGGTCAAAAGGTTCAGCTCCGTTGCCTCTTAGCAAGTCCAAACGAAGGGGAGGAGAATCGACGCACCCGACACAGAGGTTCCCCATTTCTCCCACGCATCCCGTTGGGAGCCAGATGGACCCAACTCAAGATGTCTAACTGAGAGAGGGAGCGTGTGTTGGGGCTACCGTAGACAGGAACAGTCCCTGATCCCCTCTACGGCCGAAATACTCTTTCCCTTGGCTCGTCTCGCCAGAAGACGACAACTGACCCTTCGGATCAGCTAAACGGCCGATCACTTGCTTTCTACATCAAAGCAGTGGTGACCGGAACGGAGGAACGGGAGAACGGGTGAACAAGAAGCTAGTTGGTAAAAGAATTACTTGGCACATACGCAGACGCATACAAAGGAGTCGTCGATGCTTATATCTAATTTTACCAAGCAATTATTTTGTTTGAAAAGGAGTGAAGCTAAATTGTGAGACGCGACGCGATGCTGTCACATGTTTCGAAGCAAGAGAGAACGAGTGAACGGGAAGCTAAGTTAATAATTGCTTGGTATCGCAGCCTTAAAAATAAATTTATCCTAAGGGCCCTGGAGATAAAAGTCCCTCGATGTTCTTGCGTTGTCCCACGATGATGGAGACCTGTAAGTAAGCTGAAACTAAAAAGCATTTAGTTAAACAGTTAAATATAATAAATTGGGAAACACGAAGAAATAAAATAAATGGGCTCAGAGAAACCGTAAGAAGTGACGTAAAATAGACATGGACAAGAGCACAACATATACAACAAGCAACATTTAAGACAGGAATAAAATATGGGAACAAATAAGAAGCCAGAAGTAAAATATGTAAGAAATCCAGAGAAATGAAAAGAAGGTGAAACGACAGATTCAAGCTTAGCAGACATTTGAACAAGAAGTGAGAAATTGGAGATTTAGATATCACTCACCACTGTGTCAATGAAACAGATTTGTACATGCAATGTAGAATGTGCATCGAACAAACCAAACAAGAAACAAGTATTGAAATATGGAAGGGAACCAGAGAAATAAAAGTAAGATGTAACCCCACAGATGCTCGAAGGTCGAAAAGAAAAGGAAATTAGAAAGAGACGGAACTCTCTCACAAGTGGTCAGTAATGGTCAATATTGATCAGCAAAATTGACCAGTGCTCGCCCAGTGGTCAGCACTGGTCAGTAATGGCGAGTAAAGATGGAGCGCGGAACCACGGGGTTCCGTCACGTCCGCCAGCGCCGAGAAAGAGAGAGAGAGTGAGAGCCCGTGACCGGCAGGTAGCCTCAGGTAGAAGAATTAACAGAGTGGGGATGACCCGTCCTTGGCGAGTTCACCAATCAATTAACGGTTAACCGTGCCTTTGACCGACAAATGAATATTCTACGAAAAATGGTATTAAAACAATTATTTATACAACCCAGGCTATCGAGCATTATTTTAACTATTGTCTGATGTTGATTAATAATTATTGTAAACAATGGGTATGAAAATATGGAGAAATTCGAGGAGACTGAAAGTTTCTTTGAATTTCTGTCGAGAACCAAGGTCGTGCATCGTCGTATTTATTTCTTCGATCCTCTGTCCTTCATACGATGCTTTCTTTTGTATGTGTTTCCAACTTTCATTTCTTATCAGTAAATTATACGGGGTTCTAAGGAAGAAATAAGTAAACTGTGTCGCTAAAATCGCAAAACAAAACACAGATTAATGCATACAAAGAGAAGTTGTGTATTTTGGATCGTAATTTTGGAAAATATTCAAGCATGCGAGAATAATTCTCGTGTCGGCCAATTGGAACGTTTTAAAAATATTAAAAAGATATTAATCGTTCTGGAAAAATTATTTTTGGTTGCTGGGGGTCAATTAAAATCATTTTGGGGGGATTTCGAGGGTATGTGTATTCACCAAAGATCATTGTAATTGATCCTCGTAACCAAAAATAATTGTTAAATATAAAAACATAAATAAATTTTAATGAAATTGTGTCGGTACGTTGGCTTTCGAAACTGTCGCGCTCTTGCGGCTAAACCGTCAAACTGTTTAAATCATTCGTAACCGAAATGGTAAGCTGTGGTTGTTTAGTATTTTTATTTTTATTTTTATTATTATCGTATCGATGGGACAATCTAGAACGGCAGATGCTTCCTATTTTGTTGCATGAGGTGCAATGCTCGCAGAAATGCCCGATAATCAATTTCCAAACGTCCACCTCTTTCCACGGCGAAACATTTGTGTATTGTGTCCAGTTCTCTTATGCTAATTAATTGCAACATGCATCTAGTGGACAGAGCTTTGATCAAACAGACTTTCGAAACCGTGCCAATGTTTTCTCGATCGTAATCCTGTAATCGAACAGGTTTTATTTCAGTTGTATTGTATTAAAAGGCGACACTCGCGTATGCAAATCGAAAACAATATTTCTGTATAGTCCGTATATTTAAATTAAGTTCCAAACTCAGCTGTTTGGGTACGAGTATATTAATGCGATCGCTGACCTTGAACAACTCCTCAAGATTCGGATGTTGAACTCTAGACAGTTTATCCATCGCCATAGTAACCGAATGCCGTTCGTCGAAATTTAAGAACGATTTGGGCGAAGCTTCCGAGGGCACGTGTTGCACAGGCACTAAAAGTGGTGCTCGTTCTAAACTCCCCATAGCAACAGCCTCCTCCATGGCCTCCACAAATTTCACATAATCCACATAATTTGACCTTTAAAATTCAAAATATACACCCACAATTTCTCGATCTTTATATTAAGATTTCAATCTTTACATTAAAATAGATACCTTAAAGGCGCTTGGAAAACTTTAATAATGGTCGCCATTTCTGTACAAGTCAAATTACATGCCAGCTGATCGAGACCCCGTATAAATTCTGATCTTTTTATAACGCGCTGTTTATGGACGTCGTATTGACGCATAAATTCGGAAACCTTCGAAACATACGAATAAACAAAAAATATTTCAGGAAAATATTGATAAAATATTGATATTGATAAAAATATTCCATGTTTCAAAAATAGAAATATTCGATGGTTGAATGGAGTTTTTCTTTCAGAATTGCAAGCATTCTGACCTGGGAGGACCTTCTGCATGACGCACCGCGGCTGTTGGAACCCTTCGACACAGGGGGGCCAATTCGAAAGGTCCCGACCCTTCAGGTTTTTCGATAGAATAGTATAATAAATTTTACCGTTCTGAACAGCTAATTTCTAACATTTATTTCTATCTTTTCTAGCGAAAGAATATGACTCTCAAACTATACAGAGTGTTAAAATAAAACGAAAATCAAGAATATTAATTTCTTGACCGAGGCTTCGTTAAAAAGTTATTAAAAAATTTCAAATCGTTCTAAAAAAATTATTTTCCATTGCGGGGGTCGATTACAATAATTTTTGGTGAATAGACATACCCCCGAAATCCTACCCCCTTTTGAGAAAAAAATTCGGGTAGGTGGACATTTTTCGGCGAAAAAGAATTCTTTCAAATCGTTCTGAAAAAATTATTTTTAGTTGCAGGGGTCAATTACAATAATTTTTGGTGAATAGACATACCCCCGAAATTCTACCCAGTTTCGAGAAAAAAATTCGAGAAGGTTTGAAATTTTTCGGCAAAATTAAAAAATTTCAAATCGTTCTAAAAAAATTATTTTTGGCTAAAGGGGTCAATTATAATAATTTTTGGTGAATAGACATATCCCCGAAATTCTACCCAGTTTCGCGAAAAAAATTCGAGAAAGTGTGAAATTTTTCGGTAAAATTAAAATATTTCAAATCCTTCTAAAAAAATTATTTTTGACCACAGGGGTTAATTACAATCATTTTTGGTGAATACACATACCCCCGAATTCCCGCGCATTTTCGAGAAAAAAATTCAGTAAGGCCGAAACTTTAAACGTTAACAACTTTTTAACGAAGCCTCCATTAACAAATTGGTATCCTTGACTTTCGTGCTATTTTGCCCTCTAGAATCTCCCATTACAATTTTCCCGAGAGGCCAAGCACCGTGTATCTGCAATGCTATTGAAAACAAATTGTATTAAGTCGAAGTTTGAATGGTTTACCTTGACTCTATCGCGAACAACTTTTGCTTTGATTTTAGCTAAAATTAAAACAATATTTGTCTCGTCGGGATCAGCTTCTAATGGGGGTTTTTCAGCATTAACTAGTCTCTTCTCTTTTAACAACGAGACGTATAAAGATTCCTCCACCGCATGGGCTTCTAATTCTTTTAAAAACCATATGTAATTAAAACCTAAGTCGTCGTTGTATCTCTGCTCTAATGCAAATTCCTCTTCCGGTAAAAGTAACACCGTTACGGTCGTTAAAACCTGTCGAAATTGGGATCGCGTCACGTGTCCATTGTTGCGTCTAAAAAACGGAGGTGGAAATCTGTGATTTCGTATTTTTATTAGAATAAACTAACCGCGCGTACCGATCGTAATCTTTGAAAAACTGTTTTATCAAAATTCTTCTCTCGATCACGCGATGTCGAATTTTGTCCAAAACGTCCTCGCAAAGGTCTCTTATGGTTTTCTGTTCGCATTGCCAATTGGACGTTCCTTTTCGACTCAATTCTACTATTTCTTTCGGCGGTGATTCGATTCTCAGATTCGGTAACTTATCGAGCTCTTTCACAGTGAAGACTAGAATTTAGAGTTGAATTTTATACATGTAACTATATGATCATACTAATTATCAGGACATAGAAGTACCTTGATCGATGTCGTCTGCAAAGGTGCGCCAACAGACACGATCTGGATCATTTGGATCTTTGTAAAGAACAATCAGAGCGTCGATTTCCGGTTCTGCTAGGTACAAACGTCCTAAGCTTGAAATTTGTAGACCGTCCAAACCTCTCTTGAATTGTGAAATGGTCACTCTTCCAGAATTCAGAGAATCGAACCTCTGCCATTAATTTCTGATTGATTATCTCGCGTTTCGCGATAACATAATTTACTTGAAAATTGTATTTCTACCAGAGGTGAAGCAGTGTTAAGAAAAATGGACCTTGTAAAATTCGGAAATACGCATTCGAGTCTCGAGAACGTGTCTTTGAACTCGTTGAATCACTTCCGTCAAAGGCATGAGCTCCCTGGGCTCCTCGATCACCGGATGGAAAACAGTTTGCTTTCCAAATACCCTGCTGACCATCTTTTTCCCGATTTCTGGTCGAGGAAGCTTAGGCAGTTCCGCCGTGATGATTCGACCGGGAAACTGGTCAAGGATTCTCTTTCGAAAGAATCGTTCGCGAATGAATAATTTAAAACGATGGTTTTTAAGTAATTAGAATCGTAATTAAATATTACTCCGTCGAGAGACAACATTCCATGCTTGTCGAAGTAAGCCTGAACTTCGTCGATTGCTTGTAGAAAAGCAACGTAATTGATAGTGTAGGCGTCTCTGGCGAATCTCTTTACTAGCAAACAATACTCTTCGGAATCGAGAACAATGCCCAGAAATGCCAAGATCCGTCCAAAATGTGTAAAAGTCACGCTTCCAACATTTTTCGCGATCTGCAAACGATAATTATAATCGGAGATCCGTCTGGTTTATATTATCGGCAGATTTTAATAGCTAAATGCAAATTGCAACGTACTAGCTCGTAATCTTGAAAGTAAGGCCTCAATACTAGTCTCCTTTTGTTGATTAGAATAGCTATTTGAGTAACGATAAGGCATAATTTTCGATACTCGTTTGCACTTAGGCGATTCACGTGCTCCGGATCTTCCCATTCCAAACCGGTTACGAGTGGTTTGTTCTTATCGAATCGAGGAACTGTAGAGAAAGCAGTAGTTCCTTTCTAGATGCAGTTTCGTGATCGTTGCAACGACGAGCAAATTGTTATTCGTTATTCCTGAATAAGATTTACCCGACCCTGGATTCGTGCAGGTAGATAACTGTTAGAAAACTGCATGGCATTGGGCATGGGTCGGATATTTGGAAGAGGATACAAGTTGACTTAACGGTACTGGGTCAGGTATGCCGGTCAACTACGAATTCCTTTCTTTTTAGGCACGCCAGTGGCTTTCAAAACCTTCTAGGTGGCATTTCTAACCATTTGTTTCCTCAATATTTAAGTAAAGTAAGTGTATCGATAAAAAGAACAGTCGATATTCCCGACTGTACGATTGTACGTTTTCTTTTCGAATAAAAGACAATATTCTCGTTTTCCAAAAAACAAAAATGTAATATAATTAACATTGTAACTGTTGATATTTGTAAATAATATCAAACGTACGATTAAAAAGATTTTAGTAGAAAAGTATGTATACCGCTGTCGTGAATAATGGTGCAAAACTGGGAATAAAAGATTCTGCCATCTTGTACACGAAAGTAATCAGCCAGATCGCAAATTTCTTTGTCAGATAAACCAATTTTATCTTTTAAAGGGCCAGCCAACACGGAAACGAACTTCGATTCTGCGTATTAACAAAAATATTACGTAAGAGATGTTCAAGCATATAATAAACATTTAACATTAATTTTGTACGTGTACAATATCTGTATTAAACGAGGTTATGTGCCGGACCATTTTTGGCGGGAATATCATATCGAATTCCTATCATTGGTCGCATAGATTTAATCTATGTATGTAGATATATTAAAATAATAAATAATTTTATCTATAGACAATTCATATAATTGTACCTGAAATTAAGCAATTATTGTTAGGATCTAGAGGTTTATAGTAATTCCATAGATCGAATCCTACGCGAAATATTGCTGCTCGTATTTTGTTGCATGTACGCCAAACATCCTGTAGCCTCAAAATCTATAGACATAATAAACGATGGTTATCAAGGGGCAGACAGAATACTCGTATTTCCCCTCGACATCCTATTTTAGAAAATGGGGGGAAACAGACCTTCTGTTCCTCGGGCATTTCTGTAGTACGGTAGGCCTCAAATATTTCACTCAGAAAATTTTTCTACAAAAGTATCTACGAATTTATGAAACACATGGAGGCTCTTCCGAAAACAAAAGATGAACGAATATTTTCAATAAGTATAGAAAATGTAGATTACAATATATGGGTAATAATTAACAAGATCCGACAATGGATAATAAATTCCTGGACAGTTATGATTAAAACAGAAGAAATAGGGAAAGGATGCCAAAATGATATGCGTGGAAAGTGTTTAATTTGAAATTTACATAAAAAATGCTTCATACGTAAATACTAGCAGTATTCCACAAATAACCGTCCGAAACGTGGCGACATCTAGATCAACAGCAGCGCCAGCTGCTAGCGTCTATTACACGCCTACATGAGAACGCTGAATCAACGATAAACGTTTCCCGCTTTATTGGTCAATAACGCGGGAACGGAATCGTTTTTTCCTTCCTGCTTAATAAAATAAAAAATGGCAAACGGTAGAAAGAAAGAAAAATTTTTTTATCGAAGAAAATGTACGTAAGCGAAGTAAAATATGTTCCTACGCGATATTTTATTGATCTCTTCGAAATTATTACGCGTAGCATTCTGGGAACTGATGCTACTGAATGGAGCCAGTTCCTCGCGTGTCCCTATTGGCCAATTCATGCTGCTCAGTGTTTCTCGCAAATGTGATTGGTTCTTCGTTCTCGTTTCGCTCCCCACGCTCGTCTAAAATTTTCGTGTGCATACCATTATATCCACTGTTCCCCCTTAACATCATGGAATGCCCAGCAACATCGATTGGCGAAACAGGGACGTATCAATCCCTCGAAAATTAGGCGTTTTATCATTTCTACGGAGAAATCAAACACCCTACATAACGAATTTTACAATAATATTCACTCCGCGTTAAGGAAATTAATACGTTTTCACTGGGGAAAGAAATGTGGAAAGTACCCGAGGAAAAAATTAATAATATTGACCAGGTTGAATCGATTTACCTGAAAAAATTTAATTTTTTCTGATCGTACCCGTTATATTGTATATATTCGACAAACTAAATGTTAGGGACAAATTGTATGATAAAAATAGTTTCGGAATATGTATCTATCTAACCTTTCTTTTATACTGTGAAAGCAAATCGTGTAAAATATATAACACTTACAGAAAGTAATTAAATTCTGTGCAAGCTTAGAATTGTATAAAAAGAAGGTAGTTTTGTTTATGGTATAGAAACGACTGTATATAAATATTTCTGAATTTTCAGGGTGGCACGGTGTCGCGATGATACGACACTGGACGTTGAAATCTGATTGGCTGCGGACATTAGGGGAGGTAAAGAGATTCCATGATGCTTTGCGCGGAATCTCCTGAGTCAAACTGAGCGCAAGTCGTACTTCTCCCTTCTCCATTCGGCGGCCGAACAGTACGGACGTGAGAGTGTTGTTAGCTCGTGCAGTGTATTTAAATATTCTCTAAAGCACGATTTATAATTGTGTTTTTGTGTTTCCTTTATTAAAAAAACTGAAAAAAGTATAATAAAATAATGGCCGATCAGGAGAACAAGGACTTCAGCGAAGATATCGCCGATCAAAACTTCGAGCAGAACGGTGAAGCGGAGAACGGCGGCGGGGACGCCGCAGAAAATGGCCAAGAGTCGCAGGAGGACAGGTAACCTTTCCCGTCTCTGGATCTCAATTCTTTTCACTTAAATCGAACGTTATTAGCAAAAATTACCAATTACAACCCGATGCTCATTAAACGCGCGTGAATTCACAATAAACGATTCCGTACCGAGAAATTGCTTTGTGCGATACACGATTATCGCGGAATGACAAAATGGCGGATACGCGAGGTTCCCAAAATTGTAATCCATCTCCATCGATCATGAAACAAGTATTTCGAGTATTACAATTAACTTATTTTCATCTGCTGCAGTATGGAAAATCCTTAGGTATTAATCTTTTTTGGAATAAGCTATGAACAATAGAGGGAAGTGATTTTTAGCGAGGCAAGTAGGAATGCCGGCCGCAAGTTGAGAAAGGGCGCGCCCACGCATTGTTGTAAAAAGCAGTAAAGAGAAAAGTGAATTTCAACGATGAAAAAAAAAGTATTTCGTTCGTATCTTTGAACGCACTTTGCTTGGGTTCGTGTTTTGTCTTTTGTTACGATTACATCGTATCACGTCTTGGAAATTTTCCCACGCAACAAATTATCACGCATTTCGTGCAACAAAGCAGGATACTTATTAAATAATTTTACGTAAATGTTAATCGATATGTAGATTATTCAGGGAGGGAAATGCGCAATGTTTCGTTAATTTAGTAACGCCGTGATATTTTTAAAAGTATAATTCGTAGATTTTAAGAATTCTTGGTGGCTGGTGGCACAGCAAGCACCTTGCCTTTCCCCTTTTTCAGCGTAACGAGATCTCAAGCTGGACGATTTGCCTACCGACGAGTTTAGTCCGATGTCGATGTTGATGTACGGAACACAGTCTTATGTAAATATTTTGTAATATTTGCACTACATCCGTTCTTTATTCTCTTTTCATTATCACAGCATTTTGGGTTCTATACCAAAGGGATTATTTGACTTTTTTCCCTTGTATCCCTACAGCTTTGGATTGTCGCAAACTTGTTGCATAGTTTGGGGTATGTTTTTGCAATATGGGTAAGCTATTCTTAGATTTTAACTTGTAGAAATATTTAAAACGATATTGGGAGAGAAGATGTAACCTTCAAATTTAATGAAACTGTTATTGGAGAAAGACACATTAAATGTTAATGTACGAATATGTTTATGCTTATTTTTAGCATGTTGCGTTCAAGACGTGATAAGAATTTGGAGGTGTGCCTCCTCTAACCCATTACAAATTAACGGTTGCGCGTGTAAGGGACGTGATTTCTATGCATAAAGTAACAAGAGTTAAATAACTGATGGCCGGCATTCTACTGTTTTGTTACGAAAACAATAATAATACGAGAGAAATAAAAATAAATGTTGCATGTTATATATTTTTTTTCTTTTTTTTGAAAACTAAGATAAGATACTTGTATACATATAAGAATAAGTATTAATTATAACTTTTATATGTGCTGTTGTTGCGAGGTATAAGTTTAATTGTTTAAAGTTTTGTAATTTTTGTGTAAACTCCTAATTTCTGCTCTTCCTACCTAGTTAATTCTATATTCTAGTTTTGTAATTCGTGAAAAAGAGGTTATGATCTCATCAATGATAAAAATTTGTACACGTTGCGCAAATAATAATTGTAATATTTTTATAGAACATAAACTTTGAAATGCATTTTTGGCCGGCTGAGTCTTCCTCGTTGATTCATTGCAGCTGAATTCTGGTTAGTCAATTGTTTACGATTGACAGTATGTACGCTTTCCTGGGATCTGTGAACCGAAACGTGAAGCCTTATGATTGACTTCCGAGTCTGAATTATTGTGAGAAGTCTGCGTCAAGTTCAAGTCCGTCATGTTTCGTCACAACACAAGCACTGGAAGTCGAGTCAATTACGTCAGATCAATAAGTCTCGCACAGACACACACTTGCCTGCTGGGTCACGCGTAGAGTAATTTCTGATCCGATGTCAATGCTGTTTGGGCGTGATCAAAGCACAGAGTCACTAGGGCCAATGCGAAAAACTCCAATAGGTCGGAATGCCATTAACCCAGTTTATGTGGCTTGGTCTGCAGGTGGCAAACGACCCAGTGCGATTATGGCGGGCGGCTCGCAACCGGCTAACCGTGACCCGACCAACAACTGATTACCGGCGAGTGACTGGTGCCTACGGTATTTATCACCAGCCCTAGATGATACATGAAAAGATCGATCTAAGTACAGACAACTACCATCACACTGCCAGAAAAGTGAAAAATATTGCAGCTCGTTATATATATATATTTGTATATGAAAAGGCTGAAAAGTATATATCAGGAGTCGAAACATAATAATATTTTGCTGATGACTAAACAAAGAGAGAGAAAGAGAGAAAGAAATATAACATATATATATACGTATATACATAAATATAAATAAACGTCCAATATTCTGTGCCATATAGATATTTAAAAAAAGTATCGAGAAGTTCATCGTTAACTTGTAATGCAAAAACAATTTTTTTAGCTTTTTAATAGAGTTGCAGTCTATCTACCATATGCCAATTCTTTGGGCCAATCAGCAGTCAGAGTTCAACTTGGAAAAGTTAAATCTTATTTCCTTTAGGAGCAGCTGTATGTCAACTGGAGTTGTAACTATTGTTCGGGTTCACATGAACGTCATGAAAAGTACTTTGCTCTCTCATTGTGTTAATTTTTACATATACTTTTTTTGCAACTTTTTCCTTTAATTTTTGTTGACAAGCACATTTATCCGAAGTTCAAATCAAGGTCTCTATGTGGTGTGCAAAGCAGTCTCTTCTCATGGTTGTTTCTTATAATCCTATGTTTCTTATTAAGGATAAACACGTATCTTTTGTATGATAACCTTGTATCAGTGAGTTCATTTATTCTAGGAATATGGTATTCTCATGTTTTTTATTAATATCGTTAACTATCACAATTAAGATAATTTTACTCTCACAAAGATATTCTTCCAAATTTTAAAGTAGACATTACCGTAGGTTGTTTGATCGACTATAGAATACATTTATACACGAGTATATAATAATATTTATATCGATTAAGAAGCTTTTAATAAATTAACATAATATATATATTACCTATTAAATAAAATTCCTTACCAAATGTCTTCAAAAATTTATCCAGTGACCCTTTTCCGAACGATAATATTATACTGGTCTAATTACGTTTCTTGTATATTGTTGATATTAAATTTTAATATTTTAACTCTTCTAATTTTTCCAGGGGTCAAGTCAAAACTCCTTTTTCAAATATAAATGGAAATGATTTGTAACAAAACTTAAAATTTTTGCTTCAACCTTAGTCCTTTATTATATAAATTTCAAAGATCGTTGTAATAAAATTCATTACATTACTTTGCAGGTCAAGCGGAAGTAACCAGGATTCGTTGAATGATAGGTACATTCAATTTTTATTATCTTTTTGTTTTGTTTTTAAGTCCATGCATGTCAGTGAGTATTTCAAAAAATACAATAAGTGAATTGTGTACTCGTCATATTGAAATGATAGCCAATTTATTAATAATATTGGATTATAATTTTAAAGGAAAAAGATTACTACAATTGTAATTTTCAAACACTTTCAAACACTTGTCAATAACAAAGATCTTATTGCAACAAAATAGAATATTGCTTATTAAAAAGATTGAGTCTATAGTCCTCTAAAACTGAAAATTGATGTCGTTCAACAATTGTTTTATTTTTGCTTTTTACAGAAAATTGTTTGTTGGTGGGTTAAGCTGGGAAACTACAGATAGTGAGTATATTTCTTTTCTTTTGATTAAGTATTGTTTTTTATTTATAAACAATGATGTTTCTTCTTAGGACACCTTCAGATGACTTTGTCATATGAGATAGTATTATGAACTGAGTTGTTTTTTATTATAATTCTATCGATTATAATGAATATTCATAACTTCATTATTTTTTAAACCAAACCTATTGTTTTACAGAGGAATTACGAGACCACTTTGGCACGTATGGTGATATTGAGAGCATTAATGTGAAAACGGATCCTAACACAGGACGATCGCGAGGGTTTGCTTTCATTGTTTTTGCAAAAGCTGAATCTCTAGACAAGGTAGAGTAACAATAGAAAATAAACAGAATACTTATTTCAAGATCAAGAATTGTTAGAAATTGAAAATTCAAAACCAAATCTTTGAGAATCGTGAGATTATTGAGAAACTTTCAGTATGATGATATTTTTTTATTGTCAGTTCTGCTACTGACTTATTTGATGATACTTCCTTAGCTGAATTTAAAAATCACAAAACAAATTCATCAAGACAATGTACAAGAATATTATTAAAGGTCTTTGGTAATTTCAGATTATGGCAGCTGGCGACCACGTAATCAATAACAAGAAAGTCGATCCCAAAAAAGCGAAAGCTAGGCACGGTAAAATCTTCGTTGGCGGTCTTTCGACAGAATTATCAGACGACGATATCAAGAATTTCTTCTCCCAATTTGGAACTGTAAGTTTCCCTGTCCTCCAATTTCATCAAGTTCCATCAGTTTTTCTAATTGCAATTGTATTGTTTCAGATCGTCGAAGTAGAAATGCCATTCGACAAGACAAAGAATCAACGGAAAGGGTTCTGCTTCATTACTTTTGAATCCGAGCAAGTGGTAAATGAATTGTTGAAGACTCCTAAGCAAACGATCAATGGTAAAGAGGTACGTTTGAAAACAATGAATGGATCCTGTACGATTGATAGCAATTTGTGCGTGTATTGAAACGATTTAATATTGTACATAGGTCGACGTGAAAAAAGCTACACCTAAACCAGATGGTATGGGAGGAATGCGGGGCGGTGCTGGTGGACGAGGAGGTCGCGGAGGAAGAGGTGGACGAGGACGCGGATTCGGCGGTCAAGGTGGATGGGGACAAGGTGGATACGGAGGTGGATACGGCGGCGGTTACGGTCAAGGCGGCTATGGCGGTGGCTATGATGGCTACGGAGGAGGCTACGATTATTACGGCGGTGGGTACGGCGGCTATGGTGGTTACGACTACAGTGGATACGGTAATTTTATTGATTATTATTAAAGAACTTACACGCGCTTATCGCTGTGTAGGATCATTTCGAAGAATTTGGTTTTTTCCTTTTCATAATAATCAATAGCAGAAGATTATCTGCTACTACCGTCCCAGTGTATTCGGCAGACGATATCATAACTTTAAAATTATTATAAGTTATATCTTTTATGTTCAACCTGTCTAGTCTTCCTCTATATATATATACATATATATATATCTCAATATATACATATATACATATATAGACATTTCATTTAACGCCGTAATTTAGGGAGTTGTGCAGGACTTCGAAATTACGAGTGTTCTTTGGTCAAATATCTGAACATTTTGTCACATATATGCTCCAAACAGTCTTATCGAAACGATTTGAAACATATTTTATTTAATCGGATGGAGTACTTAACTGCAAAATTTCCGACGATCGACGAGAAACGGTTTAATGTCAACCACGACAACATCTTTTTTTTGCAGATACCGCACAAGCTAGAAATATAGTTCGTAAATATGAGCATAGATGAGTTGCGATACAGAACTTTCAGTTCGGAGAATCCAAACGTTTGAACGTAGTATCCGATTATATAAAATCTATCCTGAAACAAGTGTCAAGTATATAATACATATATGTGGCAAGAAACATACAATAAAACTTTTAAAAATTATTATCTGACTCAAGGTTCCTGTTGCCTGCGTCCCTAATGATTGCTTTGAGTAAAACTCGTATTACGTATAATTTTAATTATTATTATACATAAATCCAAATCGTCTGCCTCTATATAGTACTACTTACTTGGTAGTACGTTGATGGAATGACTAAAATTGGTATTGTTTGTATGTATCATACAAAATGATAAAAAGATGTGTGATATTAATTATAACTGACGCTGCAGGGTGAGCGCTGGTTTGCAGGCGGATCAGCGGTATTTTTAATTGTTTTGAAACTTCACATGATCGAATAAATTCCATTGCAAACGAACGACGCGGTTTGACAAATATTTTACTATTTTCTAAATTCGAGTTTTGAATACTGTTGAATGTTACTTCATCGAAGTAAACCAGCAGCTCAAATACGTAGAAACTACATTCGGATTATGTTATTTTACCTTGCGAAATACGCTGCTACATGTCTCCTTCAGACTATGTCGAAACAAACACTTTTAAATTCATAACGGAAAGGTTGAAAATCATGATCCGAATAGTAAATCCCTACTTCCAGAGGGTTGGCTGTTTTTGAGCTGTGACCAACTACCTATTTATTCTAGCAATTTGCTAAGTTATATTCTTTGATGCCTTATGAATATTTAACTTATATATATGTATATATATACACGTACACAATATGTATATATATACATCTATATATATATATATATATATATATATATACACACACATACATGCGAATGAATATAAACATAAACAATAAATTCAAAAAAAAAAGCAGAATATCATATAATATGTAACAGTGAATGTGTGAAGAAAATGAACGTTATATTACAGTCTCTAATATAAACGGTTCAGTTTTCTTTGATATTTAGACTCTATATATACGTAAATACGAATTCTACGCAGCAAATTATTCTCATTTCCTTTTGAAACAAAACATTTTTTAGCCATTTTTTGTCGTTTATCGAATACACGGAACAAAAAAAGTTTCTTGACGCATAAAAAGTATTAATATTTCATACGTTCACTGATTGATGTCAGTGAATCAGTGGAATAAATAAATTCGTTGTCGGGTTGTTCTCTTGTAAATTCTGCAGACTCGCTGACTTCAAATGCACGCAGTCACTGTAACATACTTATATGTGAATTTATGATGTGTAGAAAACATTAAAGCAAAACTACACAGGACTATATGTCGTATGAAATGGTATATTAAACCTTCAATCCTTGCTTTCAAGTCCTGCCACTTAATCCCGATATACGCATGTTTTTACATACTTCCAAATTTCACGTAATCACCTCATTCATATAATGTTTAACACGCTCCTTCGACAATATTCAAATTATCGACACTTGCCGAAAATTGTGTTTGACCTAGTTTTCTTTTTTTTCGTTAATTTGCTTTCCATTTGTCTTTGGCATGATTTTTTTTATTTCTATTTACAAGAACAAACGAACCGGAATCGACTTGCAAAAATTATTTTACGCTACTCACACCGCGTCGATATTTTCGTTGGAAATAACGTAAAAGCAAATTGTCATTATGAATTTACGTGTTCGACCCCTGCATACACTTTCCTTTCCCTGGGACTTTGGCGAATCATTATATAATCATCACATTGAAAGTTTTTCGCCGTTATATATGTTTAAAAGTTTCAAGTGCATGTCATTTTTAATGAACAATTGACTCAAATAGTATTTCGAGAAAGAAAATTTTATGAACAGCCTCTGCACTTATGTTGTATGTTACATAATTAAATGTGCAAACAATGAACCCTTTGGAAGACATGATTGTCTTGTCACATTGTTGTGAAAATACTTGTATTGCGTGATACGATTTCTAATACATTTGCAACGAGCGTTTTAATGTTCAAAGTTTCTAAAGCTGACAAGATTTTTCTTTACATAGACAATGACAAACGCGGGTTTATACATCTACGGTAATTTAGTATTATTATCATAGTAATATTTTACCATAGAAATAAAAGAAAACCATAAAAATAAAAGTAACAGTTATCGGTACATGTTAATACTGACCCCATTGTCTCTTGTACCGTGTGTTCCATGAAACGCAGACGGCTATGGCTATGGCGGTGGTAGTTACGATGGTGGCTACAGTGGTGGGCGCGGTGGTGCACGCGGTAAAGGTACGCATTAGCGTTCCTTCTCTATTTTGTATATCCCCGACCGTCCCATCTTTGTTAGCAATATGTCCATTTTCAAAAGTCATTATCATTTCATCGATTATTTTTCATCAGCCATTACTTTATTTCCCCATCTTGTTTGCCTTTTATCCTCCCGTCAACGTTTCCCTTTATTTTCTCTAAGTATGTGTGTACATGTACGTGTGAGCATATGAAACTTATATTTTACTACTTTCATACTTACGATACTGTTAAGGATAATATGGATTTTAAACATTAATCTAATGCGCATTACTAAATGCATAGAAACATTAATTTTCTTACCACTTTCTTTCATATAGATGTTTCCATCGATTTTGCTTGTTTAGTTTGTTTGCAAATCGATGTTACTTACCTTGTTTTCTTTAACCAAGTAATAAATCATCTACGTCATGTTTTTAAACAGTTGCACTCGTCGATGGTACTTTGCATAATTTGTTTGCAAAACGATGTTACTTCTATGTTTTCTTTAACCAAATAACAAAAGTCTATGTCTTTTTATTAGACAGTTGGACTCCGTCCGAAATTAATGAGCTCTATACTGGTTGTTTTTTTTTCTTAACATTTGACATTAATAATTAATTTTTTTAGCTCCATAGTGAAAGGCCTATCAACTATCTATCGGTGACATCGCAGTAAACGATTTGAAAAAGCACGTATAAAGAAAAATACATGGTTACTTAATATTATACTGCTTTCTTAATCACGTTTGAGAATGGCAATAGTACGTAACACGTTTAACTAAACTATAGTATACGTTTTACACGCTATTAGCGATAAATACTGCTTTGACTTCACTAGGAAATCGAGTTAAAGGTTCTCAAATAAATTAAGAATTATTTGAAACGATGGTTTCCGATAAAGAATCTTTTGATCTTGAGATAACATCTCTTATGATCTGATTAACTTCAAACAAAACTGGTAATTACATAGTACTATTTTATAGTGAAATACTGGAAAATATTTTTGTTTCGAATGAAATCCAAATTTTATATTGCAAGCAAAATTTTTATTTATGAGATATAAAAAATATCGTATTCTGTATGTTAGATATTTCGAAAATGTTTGGTTAAAGAAAAATTTATTTTATACAATTTTTATAAATAATAATTCTTGCTATTAATATTGTTTGATGTTTTCTTCATAATTATGTAACAAAAATATTATAGTTTGTTTTTCACTGGTGTCTTAATCAATTTCTTCTGCATGTTACGTTGAGTTTCATCAAAATTTATCGTCTATGCAAAGTAGTACGCATTAAACTATAAATAATGAAGAATGGAAAATTGTACTTGATACCAACACCGCTAAATCCATCTCATCTTTGTTTCACTTACACATCCTTTAACCTTAAACATTTCTGGTTATTTTGTAGAAATAATTTAAAATTATTCTTATTAATGGTACATAGAATCATGCTGTTAATCCTAAGACTTTATAAGTAAAGACTTATTTAAGGTTATTTTTAGATTGTTTAAGTAATTCGAAAGTTTTCTTAAACATGTATTCGATACAATCTCTTAGTATTCCAGCATACGAAGATTCCAGAAATGTATAAGGAGAAAAGGAGAGTATGAATCAGAACGCAGCCTGCAGCTTACTACCTTAGCCTGTAGCCTCTATGTAGATTCTTCGTAGTTTTATATCCATTACGTTAGTCTGTATTTTCATATTATTTCATACTTTATTCTGTTATTGATAGAAGTGTGCGTGCGTTAATTTCCATGAATTGACCATTTTACGGTCTTTTTCTAATTTTTAATATTAAATATAAAGAAACGAAAAGAAACGGTGGGAAGGAAGAGGGGGAATAACGAAGTTGCTGGACTAACGTACGTCATGGGTATTGTTTCAGGAGGCTCAGGCTACGGCGGAAAGCAGAGGGGAGGTGGTCGTCAGAACCAAAGGCACCAACCCTATTAATGGAAATCATTCATTGCGACCGCAATGCAATTCGCATTGTAACCGCTGGTGAGTCATCATAACTTTCCTGACATCTATAACTTCGATATCAACAACCTTTTTCTTCCTTTTCCAATATCACTTACATTGAAACATATATTGTTTTTTTTTTTTTTTTTTTTAATGCGACTAAATTAATTTTAGACGCGCGATAGATGGAGACGCGCGCGACGGAAACGTTTCAATGATTATTTTTTCTTTCCAGGTTTCCTGTCCTACAACAAATCTCATAACTCGTTAAATCATCATTCCATTAAACCACGCCTCTTTCAACAAGAATTTCAACAACGCAGATTACTGCCGCAAAATAAAATGAATCATCAGGAGTCACGACAAAAACTGTAATAGCTTTTCACATCTTGCGTTTAGCAATACATCTGTATTATCGAAAACAACAGAAGCAAAACATATATACATATATATATTATATATATATATACATATAGGTACATGATGCTTTCTTCCATCTCTCGTTTACCCATTTGTACAAAGCGAAAGATACTTCATGTTTTTCATTGGTCTCGGTTCATCTTATTTATCATTAACTTTTTTTTTTACTCGCCCGTTACGTTACACGACGTTCAGTGTAAGGCACCCCTGTCGTATCGTAGTACGTTTGCAAAGAAATTAACGTTGTACATTGACAATATAAAATGTAGTACAATGATAATACCAAACGTATGGATGACTAAATCGACGTTTACATACCTTACGATGAAACATTGTAACGTATTAACATATATTTGTGCAAACGGGGAAAGCAGAAGATGGGAAATAATTTAAAATACAGATATTAGGAAGAATCAAGTTTTCTTATTCACCGCTTGGGACTGTCGAAGAACAAATTCGTCCCTATTTTTAACAATAAGATTATTTTAATTTGTCTATATAAAACTAAACTTAATAAGATGAAAAAAAACCCACTATAGAAGAGTAAGCAGGCAATGTACTTTTTACACGGCTACGTTAAGACAAAAAAAAATGAAAAGTACCGAGTTGTTTATAATGATTGTGGGAAGAATGAAATGAAGTAAAAAGATTATTGCTTCCTTATTGGTAAGAAAAATAGGATAAAATAAATTCATGTTGTGTACATAATATATCTCGCGTATGTTTGTATTTTTGTTGACCGATCCTAATAATTTAATTTTTTGAAAAGAAAAACGAAATATGTACACAATAGTTCTTTCAAACATAGTGATGAACGTCGATATACTAGATTTAAATAAGACTGACACGGAGGTTTTGTGAATTTGCATTGCAAACAATATTTTGCTGATTCTACTACAGTACTTGTATCGAGCTAGATATTTCAGTTTTTAATCTACACTCAATGATAACACTGTACATTATATTTATATATATATCGACAATTTCATTCTAGACAAAAAAAGGTCGTCGTAATAAGGTTTTTAAAGTAAAAGGAAATATTGTATTTTTCTCAAATTCAACACTGTTCCATGTCACAAAAGTATTACATTAAAAAAAAATTAGAGAAAAAAAAAGTGTTGCCTTTTAATTACACAATTGAAGTTTCTTGTAATATTATATACGAATTCGAAAAAATTATTTTAGAAAATTAGACGAATTATACTTGTATAGTTTCATGTTTCATAAATTTATAAAATTCGAAATTCTTTTCTTTATTTGGCAATTTTTTTTACAGTCCAGTATTGCAGTATTTTATAGTGCAATAATTATGTTACTATATTACTTAGTAAGTAAACAAAATTATTTTTCGTGTTTATTTGATGGTTTGTGCCAAGACAAAAAAAAATGAAATGAGTTTTTTTGCATGTGATACTTATATTATCCACTTCTATCCTGTTGGAGTAACAAAAAATTGTACATTCTAGACACAGCTTGTGTTTCGATGTAATCTCATACTTCAACATTTTAACTAAAATATTTTTAAATATATTAGCAACTTCGCAGATAAGTTATATATATAATAAAACATTGTATAAATTGTAATAGAAAACGCGAAATCTTAAAATTAGGAAACTTCTTTCATAAAGAACGAATCTAAGATTAATTTAAATATATCGAAAGGTTTTGTGTTTTCCATACTTTATTTAAACACGTCCAGAAGCAATATTCTCGTAATATGACATTTTTTGTTCAACCTGTAATATTATTTACAAGTGTAGAATATACTTGCGAGTCTAAATTAACTATCACGAGAACATATAATCAATACATACGTAATAAGAGCGCAAGTTACGAAACTAATGTTTCAAATTTATCATTTTAATTTCTTTACTGTGTTGTGCGTGTAAACTTACAAAAATACCGAAATAAAATGAGAAATTAGACTTCTAAATGAAAACAAACTTTCCCAGTCTGTTTAATTGACCATGTTACGTATCTTTCCTGTAACCAGAATTTTAATTGCCTTTCCTTTTGTTTCAGATATAAGTTTAATACTTTTTTCAGGTTCTCCCCTTAAACTTAAATTATCTATTTTTAGTAGTAAAAAGCATGATCGATTAAACAACTTTTTATGTATTTTGTGTAATAAATTTTCTGTTAATAACATATTAACGAACCACTATTTATTAATACGAAACTAAATATAAAGTACAGCCAATCTCATTTTTTATTTAAATTAATAAATGTTTGGTAATTATCTTGTACGTATTAATAAAAAATTTATTTACATTTGCAAATAATTATCATGACTTCCGATTGTACGATACAATTTTTTTGGTTGACAATTGAACAAATTGAAAAGTCGTGAATATTTGCAAAAAGTATTATATTATACGTATGTATTGTAATAATAAATATATTTATTAAAAGTTATCTGTATTTTTTAGGTTAGAATACAACTTTAGAATACGTAGTTTACAATTCTTAAGTATCGTTCAAAATGATTGTTATTGTGATATTAATTTTACATATGAGATGATTAAAATTAATAGTATGTAAATTTAACATCTAACAAGAGGATAATGATTTTATTATTAATGTGAAAAAGTAGATTGCCATGATAATATTTTCATCGTTATTTCATAAAATATTTATGAATTTTTGCATTATAATAAATAGAGTTATTTTAATATCATGATTTCTATATATTTATAATAAAATGTAATGAATATTACAAATAATTCATCGAGTATATAGTAATTACGTCGTAAGTCTAAAATGCGCCATTCGACAAGTTAGCCAATAGCAAATGAGTTACAGTAGAATGTAATATAATATGTAATTTCAACATTTATTGTTGATACCAGAATTTGTTATTTGTTATTCATTCAATATTATTAGTTATTCGTTTATTCGTCATGGCATCAAATGATCGAAGTTTGTTCTATTACCCTAAATTTGAAAACGACATTTGATCTATTGCTTTGATTTTATATACAATAAATATAAAATAAGTGATAGAAATTTGTTAGTTTTACCAATAATGGACTAATAATAATATTAATAATAATGATTTTATTTTGTGTTTACATGTTTTCCTTCTATGTACTACCAAACGCTTCATGAAGCTGGCGCCACTGTAGTTTGTAGTTCGTGTTCAATCCGCGATAGGTTCACTTTCTGTGACCGAGTCGTTCGTCTTTGTACGATCGATGCATCTGTGCAGGTTCCGCTGCATGTGCTGACATCAAGGTGCTTGGAGGGCTCATACATTGAACTGTTTTTATAATTAACGTTATTGTGAACTGTTGTTGTTCGCGGAAACTTTTCTGTTCTTGTAGCAGCTTCTCATTTTCACGGGGAAAAGCCAGTGGGTTGTGTCGCGCACAAGTGATTTTATTGGGTGAGTGCAGAACGCCATAAGAATCGGCCTCGCCGATGTTCTTTCATTCGACTTCTCGGTGGAAAGGCCTTAGAACAAACCAGGAAGGCAAGCATGATGCATTATCGTGAGAAACCCGGCCTATCATTCGCGAATTAGAACGATATTCGTTGTTCATGAAATACCATTCGACTTAACGAATACTTTGATACCCGTCTCGGATGATATTTATCGAAACATTCTGCTGAAATTTCGCGGCTGGGGGGGGAAATTAGCGTTACTCGTTTCTGAGATTGAGAAAAATCGCCATGCTTGCTCGTGCGACCGGCCCTTTGCCCTCGACCTCGCTATTCCTTCCACGATTCACGAGTTCAAGAGATCATCGATAGATTTCTCGTTTTCCAACACGAATTCCTGTTAATTTTCCATTTAGACGAGCACATGTTTCTCCTACCCGACTTCTTCCGTACTTTATCGTAGAATCGTCCGAATTTAACAAGATTCCAATACACATCGAGATTATACGTTTCAAGATCTTATTGTGTTTACCATTTACAAATGATACAAATACTTGATATATATATATATACATATATATATACAGGGTGATGAAAAAATGAGTCTGCAATTGAGTTGTGTGGAATTAATATGTAAATTTTTATGGATAATTATACTCATAGTTAACATTGAATGCAGATTCCAAGATCAATTCTGCTAAAATTAGCTTTCAATATTTATGAATATTTATATTCATTTGTGAATCTCTCTGAATATAAAAAAGAACTGACTTGTTAGAAGTAGAAGAAGATTGCTTCGTAGATACATGTGTTTTGAATATGGCCTTGCCAATGGAAATTTATATTTAGCCTGTTGTTTCAATGTAAAGAAATATTGTAGTTTTCAAACTTCATTTTTTAAATTATTCAAACAGATTTGCCAATATTTAACACAAATAAAAATGTATTTTACATAAAAATAATTGATCTATGCCCATTAGTACAAACTATTCTATGGGGGAAAAAAGTATTTCAGATTTTATGTTTCTACAAATATGTACGTTATTCTGAAAGCATTTTAATGTTAAGCACATCATTCTCATGTGATATCCACAGATAGCCACTCTGATTGATGTGCATAATTTTAATTTTCACCTAAATATTTATTTGTTTCTTTATTTATGCTCGAGTATACAATATATTAAACTATTATTACACATTGTTAGATGTTTTATGGTTCTTGGTACTGTATGCATTATAACCATCTTTCTTCTGTTGCAGACATTTTTCTAATATTAATATTAGCCAGGTGAACTTTCCACTGCTGTTTAAGCAAAGTATTATTTTAGACGTTAGAAGTAAGAAAATGGTCATGGAGGCATCCCCTTCTCCACAAAATGTCGGCCGTGAATTTGTCCGACAATACTACACTTTACTTAATCAAGCTCCTGCACACCTCCACAGGTAATATAATTTAAGTTTATCATTTTTGTTCGTATAATAACGACGCAACTTTATATAAACGATTGTTGTAGGTTCTACAATCAGCATTCTTCCTTCGTACACGGAGGATTAGATTCCAACAGAGAATCGACTCCAGCTATTGGCCAGAAGCAAATACATCAGAAAATTCAACAACTAAACTTTCGGGACTGCCATGCCAAGATAAGTCAAGTCGATTCGCAGCTTACGCTTGAAAATGGTGTCGTTGTGCAAGTAAGCATCAGTATTAGTATACAGCAAGGAGCATAATTGAATCAATAAAAAAAGTTTGTATGAGAAACGAAGTTCAATAATTTTATTATTTCCCATTTAATTTGTCAGTAATAGAATTTTGCTTGTGATTAAATTTTGCACACGTATTTGGTTCACTTGATATTATTGTAATGATTAAAGTAAATTACTGTGCTTTATTCCATTCATAGGTGTCTGGAGAGTTGTCCAACGCTGGTCAACCGATGCGTCGTTTCACACAAACGTTCGTGTTGGCGATACAAGCACCGAAAACGTATTACGTGCACAATGACATATTTCGTTACCAAGATTTGATATTCCCCGACGAAGAGGAAGCGGACGTAGGTGGCGTGGAAGGAGGTGTAGGCGAGGCCACTGAAAGGGAAGGTGAAGAAGGAGGTCGTCTGGAGCCAGAGGAAGATGAACATCAGAGTCAAGGACAGCAACTTTCGGTACCGGCTGCGTCCACGGAACCACAAGCTCAGCCACCGCTCATCCCCGCTCAACAACAGCAAATGTATTATGCTCCGCCACCGCAACAGTCCCATGTTAGTTTGTTATAATTAAAATACTTTAATGAGACATTGTATTCAAAAACTTTATACCGATATTATGTTTCATAATTTTTTCCAGGTACATCCAGTGATACAGCAGGTTCTAAACGGATCGGTCCACGAAGAAACTCCACTTATCAGTCAGCAACCACCGCCACCTCAGCAACAGCAGCAACAGCAGCAACAACAGCAGCCACCACCTCCACCACCCGCGCAGCAACATCAATACATCACCGAACCCACATCCCAAACACAATTCGTTCAGGAAACGCAGCTGGACAGCGCGACCGAACAACAACCAGAAACAGAGAGCGAACCACAGGCTCAAACGAACGAGATCCATGAGCAACCAGAGACTGAGACGTTCACCGCTTCCGTGCAAGAATCCGAACCTGAACCTCAAGTGTCCAACGCAAGTGTGACCAGCAGCGGTCCGAAAACTTATGCCAATCTTGTGAAATCGTTTCCAAGCACCACCGGCGCTACCAGTCCTCAAGCTCCTAAGCTGTCCATGTCACCGGTATATATTTCATGGTTGCAGTGATTCTTTCCAGCGATCAAACTCTTCTTTACTGTACACTTGACGCGAATAAAAGACATTGAAATCTTTATTTTTAGCCTCCAATGACGAACTTGCGTTTAGATGACAGATCGTCGCTCCAACCGACCAGCAGCGGACCCGCGCTCTGCACGTTTACCAACGTCTCCACGCCGCAACAGCAGACTCATAGAGTCGGGAATCAACAGCCACAGCAACAACAACAACGAATTCCCAGGGGTGGAGCGGTGCAACGAGGTAATCATGGCTATTGACGAAATCCTAGCTCGTTACAGGTTTTGTAAATAAAAAAATTGGAATGTTTTTATTGTACACCTTCTTCCCAGAGAATTGTTTAATTAATGTTGCGGCTAAATTGTCGATAACTCGAGGTAATTAATCATTTTTACAGACAGCGATCGCCGTGGGACAAGGCAAAGTCAATATAACGATGCTCACCAGCTGTTCCTTGGAAACTTGCCGCACAATGCGTCCGAGGACGATTTGCGTCAAATATTCGAAACTTATGGCAGAGTAGTGGAGCTTCGTATACACAGTAAATCGAACGACAGATGCAAGGGGCCGCAAGGGAATAACACAGCGAAAGTGCCTAACTACGGATTCATCACCTTCGAAGATCAGCAAGTTGTCAACAAAGTGTTGCAGAATCTGGTCGGTTTTCTTTATATTACGATACGAAATTCTTTTAAGCATCGAGGAGTTTTTTAGTTTTCTGTCATACGGTTTTAGCCGATTCATTATCCTGCTGGAAACGGGCAAAAAACATTAAACGTGGAAGAGAAGAAGGTGAGGCCTAGAATATCGATGGATGGCAGCGGAGGTCGCTTGAATTCGAACGATGGTAACATGAGAGCAATGGGCGGACAGCAACAACAGCAACAGCAACGAGGCCCTGGTTAGCAATGTTTTAAAAAGTGTTTGTTAAAATTTTGATCTTGCGAAGAAAGGATGAAGTTTAATTGTCATTGCTATGATTTTTATAGGTGGACCTGGAAGCGTAATGAGAGGTGGACAGCATGGTACGAGAGGCGGACGAGGAGGCTTTACACGAGGCGGCGATGGAGTAAGGGGAGGCGGTGGAATGCGACAGCCCGGTAATCCAAGTAATCCGAGCTATCAGAATCGTCGCTAATACCGGAAGCAACGTTAAAGGCAGTCTCCAATTTCTTTATTCTTGAATATGTCATCGGTATATATCTACCATCCTCATTTCCAAAAACAGAAAATCCAAGACTATCTTGAATAGCCACTCGACGTGATTAAAGGCGCTATCATTTTACGCTTAAACAACGCCTTGCGTCGTTCGTCAAGCAAGAAACACTTGATGGCGCAGCTCAAACTGTATGGAATACGAACTCGAGTAGAATAAATCGGGTTTAATTGCATTTAAGATAAGTTCGTCGTGTTCGTGGATAAGGAATAACGACGTAGGAAAAGGAATTCATTAAACGTTCAACCTTTGATTCGTTGGATATTTGATGAAGCGAAATACTACGAGTTCGTCCTTCATACATCGACGTCAGGCAACCTACAAGACTTTACAATGAAAACAAATCTACAAACCACCCGCATATACACGTATATGTACAGCAGAGCGACACGTGATATCCACCTTAGAATTATGGATGTGTTTTGTCTCCCGATCAACTCAACGTTGTCCACGGAAGGAAAAATTCGTTGCCAAGTTGTGGTGTAGTGCGGAAGAAATACCTTAGAACAAAATGGACGAAGAAAAGAACATCGTCAGTACATGTGCGTGACAGAAAAACATGGGACAGTGTTCGAAAACGTACACACTATATACGTCGGACTAGGATTCGATACCATTTTGTTTTTCTTTCGGATGAATATCGCGAGAGTCGTGTGCACGTCGCTATTTTAATTTTCTCCGTTTGCCAATTTGCACTATGGAGATACACGAGCGGTGCGAATTTCCGCTGTCGTATAAATAAGTTACGAGCCAAACAAGACGAAAATTTCAAACGCGAGGATACGAAACGCGTTAATAATAAAACTATCGGTCGTGCGTTTCGTATGCTCTCGAGTTTGATTCGTCAACTGTCGATGGAACGTTCCACCTAATTGTAGAAAGTCGGCAATAATGTTTATAGGTGGTAGTTTGGTCCGTGTTGATTAACGAGTAGAGAACCGCGGCTGTTCTGTGGTCGCACACCAAACATACGATTTTTCTCACGTGGCCGATTATCAATCGACCGGTATCGATTGCTAGTTGAGCAAGTATCTAGACTGTAGCTGGTCTCGCCGTTTCCTAATTCATCCGAGTTTCGATCAAGCCGAATTTACATTTCTTCGCTTCCGATAATCACCCACAATGAAGATCCATTTGTAAATGAATTTTCGTTTGTGTTTATATCTTAAATTATAATCCCTTGGCGTACGATTTAATTACAAGCAATTTCTCAAACATATATTATTTAATTTTCTTTAAATTGTTCCCATGTATTCGTCTTTCCACATAAAAAGAGATCTTTCAATACTGCTGACATCAGGAAAAATAGCAACAGCAAAACGATGCGGCAGTATGCCTAGATTCATTCAAAGCAATGTTTATACTGTTCACTATGAATGATCATGCAAAGTAAAGAGACGTAAATTCGGTTCTATGCTCTGTTTTTTTTTTTTTAATCCGCTCATCCTTTTCCTGTAATTTTTTTTTCCTTTTTTTTTTTACATCAAGTTTACTTGTAATCATGGTCTCTGGTGATCGCAGAACTCGCAGCGACGTTGAGAGTAGGCCTAGCGTTACAATATATTAAATTTTATAAATCTAGAAACTTCTTAAAAACATAATCACGTTTTTCCATTGTTTTTCAATCAGATTGTCCACTAAAATTTTCAAATTTCCAAACATTATCGTATTCTATAATACAAATTATATTATATAATCGAACGTAGGTAGAAAAATAGCTCATGATATATACAGTCATACCCTAACTTATGTCGTTTCTAGCAGCGACAGACATTTGTTTAAATAATCAGATTCCTGTTTACGTGCTTCAATTGATATATTTTGTGATTGTAAACACAACTATACTCTAATCTTTATCTCCCCCAGTCACTTTTACTAAAGTATAGAAAAGTTGTCTCTTAATCTAATACGATTTTAACATATGCATCTGTATATACACGCGTATATTATGTATATCTTGACTTATGTCATTCTGGAACCAATTAGTATGTCAATTCGAGGTATGATTGTATTTAGAAAATTATTTTGTTTTAGATTATAGCTAGGGAAGTATAAAAGAAGATTAATTCCAAATTAGATGTTTTTGCATTTAATACAAGACTATTAGATTTACGTAAATCTTCGATCGTTGTAACTTGTGACAAAAATATGCCATAAAATGTTTTTCTATATGTTAATTTGAGATAAATGCTTGCAGATAATACACGATTCGGCAAGTGCTGCGATTATTAGAGACAAGAAGACGCATCGTTCGATTAGAAGAAAATCGTTGAAAAATAATATCGAAACAACGAGTGCAAAATCTTGAAAACGAATCACGTGCATTGTGTTTCCGTGCCATTATGCGAATACACCTCGCCCCGACACAAGTGTACGCACGAACATAAAAGGAAACAAACGGGACGTTGATTTTTTCCAATAACGGCGATGAAACAGGCGGTAAAATTAACAGATTGAAAAATTTGCCAGAAAAAAACAGGAACTTATCAAAGCGTCATGGCGTCTGAACGGTCAGACGCTGTGAAATTAAGGCTGAGAACGCGAGAAAACTAATTATTTACGTTTCTTGTCGATCCACGAAATCGTTGCGTAGTCTATGTTAAAACATCCGTAATAGTTCGTACTCAAATACGTTGCAATTGCTATGTCTCGGATGCAGCAGAGTCGATGCTGGTTTTTCAACGCTTTGTCAACCGCATACTTTGCCCTGAACTACCATAACACGACTTAACTCGAATTTCCACAACCCCTGCAATCAGAAGGCAAATTTTCTTCACCAAGAACGAATGAGAAATTTTAGATAGACTCATGTAAGCTTCCTATGTACGTATCATTCATAAATTAGGATCCATTAATAAATTTTTTCAACCGATATTCGAATCTAACATTTTTATTCGTTGTTCGATAATAAAATTTGCTCGACTCTGATCGTAGATATGTGAAATTGTTAAGTGGGACTATTTTCTGTGCAATTTTGTCAACGTTACTGAAAATTATTCTTGAAAGCAACCCTTGTCTACTGTTAACATAAGATTCTGTAGTGTGATGCAAAGATGGAGGTCTCCACGATCGGTTGACAATGTGTTGAAGCATCTTAGTTAATAAATCGATGTTTCATAGAAACATTGCTCTCGTACTACAGTGGTGAAGCTGCTTCGTCTCAGTCATAGATGAAGAGACAATTTCGTACAGTTGGTTGAATCAATGTGTCGCTCTTGAAATTATTCTATTCGCTAATTCCGATTTTCCCTGAATCTTCAAACGCCTGTGCATTATTTTTCTATAATTTTGAACCAATCGACAATTGTTTTGGCAATGTTCACTGGAAAGGAAAGCCACGCTTACGCGAGATTGTCTCTTTATACTTGAACGGGAGCTGCAAAAATTTTTAGTGTGAATGTTTTCGTTTTTAAGTGACTATTTTTAATAATAACAATAATATTAATAATAATAATAACGAGAAGATAATTATAACGAACGAAGAGAGGAAGGTACGAAGAAAAACAAATAATTGTAACAATATAATAATTAGAGGATGGCGATTAATAAGTTGTGAATTTTTGTAGCATACATTTTTATTTCGGTCTGCTTAGGCCAGTTTGTGTGTACAACTATGGACAACGTTACAACAACAACAACAAAATAATGTTAAAGGAAAATGGAGAAAAAAAAAAAACAAACAAACAAACGTCAAATGTATTGTAACTTTTTGCATTTAGTATAATATACCTACCTTACTACCAACTCCCGTCAGTATCTTTTTATTTATCTGAACATTACCATTTCTTTGAAGCTTCGAGGAAGCTTGTTTGAATATTATGTATGTTGTACGAGTACTCGAGTAATCAAATATAGTAATAATGTCCAATAAATGTTGTCATCCACGATTTCTTTCAACGATAATTCAATTATTTCGAATTGAACAAATTTGTACACGTTTCTTTTCATCGAGAAATTCGTTCCTTTTCCAAAAGGAAACAGTCTCGAATGAAACAGCAGGATCTTAATAACTTTTTTCTGTAAAGATTAGTAAGGTGCTTGCATCGCAATTTATTATACACAATTTATTTTGTGTAAGTGCATAAATTCTTGTACATAGTTCTATCAGACGAATGTTTTACTAAGTAAGTTATATATTGTTTCAATGAAATAATTTATTCTTATTGCTGAATAAAAATGTGAGGCAATAGAGTCCACGATTGTCTGTAGTTATTATTTTTTTTTTGTCACAATTGCGACCTAGTTAATTGTTGAACAATTAGAGAATCTGTAACCGTTTATATCGTTTAAACACGCAAACGCATTGTATTTTATTTTTATAGAGCAGATATTACACGATATAGTGTCTCGTCTCGACTAAACAAGAAAGTATAGTAATATAGAATTTCGATACTTGCAGGGTAACTATTATTCCCAATATATAAATGTTTAACGCTCGTTAATAGTGTGCAATTATCGAGGTTCTACCGGTATATCCAAATATCACATTTCATGGACTTAAGATTAAAAGGTTTCTGAATCTTTTTGTGAATAAAATTAAACAGAAATCCGATTAAAATTTTTAGCTGTTTTCTAGTGGCTTATTAATTACATTGTATAATAATGGCTAATAGATTTTAAGTAGATTCGTTACACGTAATTTAATATTTCATTCGAAATCAATCGTTTAGTCGCTTATAAGAGCAAAATTAAACAATATAATAGAGAAGGAGTAATTGTATAATTCAGTAATTCTCTTAATCTGCACAATAGTTAACATTAACGAACCGGAGCCTTTATTTATTTAAATTTATACGTCACGTGGAACTTTAAGAAAAAGATATTTACTTTAAAAATTTATTTTTTACGTTTAACGTAAGAATCGATGGAAGAATTTGTATATGTATTCCAAAAGTTTAACGTAATAATCTAGACATTTGATACTTTTTTAATTTATACTAATATTACATGAATTCGACCATGTAATTATACAAACGTAGAAAATTAAGATACATAATAAAAGAAAATAAATTTCAAGATTACTCGTCTTTAAACGTTCGAATTTGTTTATCGAATTGTTCAATCAAGTTTCTACGGTTAAACGTTCTATATGTATACATACATTTATACGTAGAAAATTATGCATGATTGATTGAATTTTAATTGATAGTATTGTCGATGGATTAACGAGGTTTTACTTAATACTGCTTTATATTTTAATTTTTAGTCATACTGTAGCTATATATAACATCGTATAATTATCGAGATGGTTTTTGGAAAGTTCTGGAAAATGGCGATATACTAAGAAGTGTATATAATATATCTATTTCTTTCTATACTTCCACACCTAGCCACACGATTATGGGTTGTATAAGTCCGTTTGCGTTTCGTTGTAAGATTATTAATTACTATCAATTTTATATAGAATTTGCCTAATAAATGTGTGTCATTTTTTTCTATGACCTTCTGCCATCTTTTGACTTGCAATTAATTTCTTGTTAATTTCAGCACGCCTACGTTTTAACGTTATCAACGTTGTTTAATTGATACGGATCCAGGAAGAGCAATACCAAGGATGAAATGTTAATGTTCTGTCCGTTACGTTGAATAATAGGCAGAAGACTGGAAAATAAAATAAAATGGAGGGCACGAGGTTGCGTAATTCATCGTGGGATCTTGGGTACAAGGCGACAAAGAGGATCGAGAGAAGCAGTGCATATGGCAGAAAGATCAAACGGGGTGTTGGAGGAAAGAAAAACGATGAGATCATCGCTGGTTGGTCACTGTGAGTATGGAGACTTTACGCTGCGCTCAGTCAGTACCGGTCCAGCAACCGATTTGGAGTGTTCTTTTGACCGGTCCCGAAAACGGTCGGAGAAAGGGCCAGCAACAGTCCAGAGGATCGAAATTCAGGTAAATATGCAACTGCATCGAGGGCAGGTGTGCACATGCACTCACTATGACTCAGAGTGAAAATCTTATGGGCCTTATCTTGGCAATCGCTTCGATGCCATAACAAGATAAGAAATTGGGTCAGAGAAACATTATTTTATAATAATATTATTACAAACATGTATCATACTAATAATGTTTATATCGATGAATGTTAAAACACATTTTATTTTTGTGTTATTGCCTAATAATTATAGTATTGCCTAGTAATTCATATAATGTAAACAAATGAACTTGTGTAGTTTTGGAACTAAAAGTACGTGCATTTAGCAATTTTTTAATTTTAATAAATAACATGGTTGTTACGAGAGTCTGGACACGGAAGTTTAATTAAGGATTGTCGACTAGGAAGTTACATCGAAGCTGCAAATACGTTCCTTTAATTAACGAATTAATGCAACTTATTGGTTGTACAACGTGGATAGGAATATGCTCGATAAAAGCATCGATGGTGGGCGTCGTTGCACAATTAAACTTATCTTGTAGGAAATTCTTCTTTTTCGAACGGAAATTGAACATCCTCTTTGGGGAAGAGAATATTATTATCGGGTATACATTACTATTATTATTGAGAAACATTTATACTTTCTAACGAATATTTTTCTCGATGCTCGTAGTATTTATTTGTTAACGTAGGAATTAAATGAAAAGTATAGTGATAAATTTCGCGTGTCAGGGTAATTTAAGTCCCGCAGTATGACACGCGATATGTGGATCAATTTCACAAAGATCAACGGAAAGAATTTCCAACAAAGATGTCCGTGGACGGTAATCAAGCGTACCTTAATCGAATGGCAACGATTACGCGGAGGACAGAATACATTTCGTTCGACATTTGAAACGTAAAACATGCTCGAGCTCTTAGGTCAACGCGATTTCGTGGAAAAACGAATGGATATACTTCGAGGAACGAATGTCTCTCGTTGCTACACCTCGTTCATGAGAACAAAGAAACTATTTACATTCGATAGCTATTAGAATACTGTAGCCTTGTTTTATTTATTATTATTTATTCAATAACAATCCATGTAAACACGGTTCATTTTTGGTAAAATAGTAAAGGATTATGAAATAACGATAAGATCGACAAAATCTCGTAGAAAAATCTCCCGAAACGTTTAGAATCGTGGAGGCTTTTCGTGGAGTTTAAAAAAGTAAAATGGAGGCTAACGCGTGTATTGATAGACCGGCTGAGGGCTTCTGTTTATTGTTTCGCGGCAATTTCACGCGTCAAATGTAATACAGCTCGTTGGAAGCTTACGCACAAACCAAACAAGATATATTTAGCTTTGGTCCAGTAAAGCTAAGAACTCGTATTCCAGTTTTCTAAGAAAAAAAGATCTACAATAATTGTTCTTAAATAATTCTCAACGAATTCCATAACATCGTGTAATATACAGGGTGTCTCACCCGATTTTGACATTTTGATTTTCTCGCTATTGTTACTCGTAACAAAAAATGTTTCAGCGGAGGCTTGAATGGTATCGAGTGGAGCATATTCTGATGTTATTAGTTTTTTCGTGAGTGGACGCGTAAAGGTCATATAAAGGTCAACTTTGTTTTTTTAAATGGAATGAGGTATTTTTTAATTCATCAATCGATTCAGCTGGATAATCGTTATAAAAAAGTATAAACTATGTAACGTCGAAAAATTAGTAGTTCAGGAGATATTTCAATTTAAATAATTCTAAAACACCATTACTGTTGTACTAAGACGTTAGCGTTTATTTACAGGAATGGTTCAACGGTAGGTGCGGTAGTAATGATGCCTTAAGAATTTAAATAATTTAAATTCAAGATGTCAAAGTCGGGTGAGACACCCTGTATAAATAATAATAAATCCGAGATACGTTAATGAACGAGCCGTTGGCCTAAAAAGTCAGTTGGGATTCGCGGAATTCCATCCTTCGGATCGTGCGTGGGTGTTTATGCTCAGTTGAACGTAGCCTTCGTTGCGTGCTGTCAATTGCAAGCAGTAACGTTACCATATAAATAGATTTTATCATCCGCAATTGTCGCAAGAAGCACTGTTTCGCTTATGCGAGGAATCGGTGAAGCGGATTGCGTGATCGCAATAAGTGTTCGTAAAGAATCGTGATTTCCGAGTATCTGGGTTATCGCTTCGTTGCTCCTATTAAGGCCTCCCGAGATTTATCGCTAGCCACGTTGACCTAAACCGTATCGTATAAATTTTTCAAATTTAACTATGACGAAATATCACGGACAGATCGTTCGATTCGAGCTTGTTAACCCAGACCTACGATATAACGATTATAGATCCTATACGAGAGACGATGCAAGAACATTAACTTGACCCGATACATTAATTTGAGGTTTAGGTTCTTTGTAACGTCTATAACGGTCGAACGGGGTCGAAATAACGGACACTCGACGCGAAGGAAGTTTATCTTGGCGTTATCTGTCAAGATAAGGCTCTATCCTTCCGTCCAGCATCGAAAACAAAAATAAACGCATACTTCCTACGGTTGTGCGCCAAACTTACATACTAATTGGTCCCAGAACAGCTGATACAAGTCAAAACAAGTATGTAAGTCGAGGTATATGTATATACATTGAATGTTCATCTTAATGCAAGAATAAAAATATCGAAAAATAGTTATATCCTTTAAAAAGTTCAGATTGCCTTGACTTTTGTTTACATACCGGTCTATTTTATGCACACGAAAGGTACAAGAATTTTAAACGTAATTATCTCGAGAAATATTGAATAATTAGTTTATTAATTAATTAATTGCAAAGTGAAGCTAATCGATCTTGTTTGTTGCAGGGATCGCGATGGGGGTGAAACTGCGATTTCTTCTGTTTACATTCTTGTTGGTGGCCATCTTGGTGGACACCTCTTCGGCGCAACAGGTACCCTGCGACACCAATAAATAAATATATCGTAAACGTCGTGTAAAACGAGTCGATTTTCAGCGTCGAAGGAAGTATCGTCGTCGTACGACCACGACGACAGAAGCTTCCGTTCAGGATGAGGTCATGAACATGCTGGAGGCTGACGAAATTGCAGAGGACGCGCAGAAAGCTGAGATCACCAACGAAGATGGCACCAATGAGGACAATTCGAGGCGTCAGAGCTTGCTTCGTGTGGATCCGTGTATAGGGAAACACTGTGGTGCCGGACGAGTTTGCAAGGTTCATTAGAAACGAACAAAATGATTGGTTACTGCCCTCATCCTTGTTCATTGGTTGTAAACGTTGTTATAATTCCAGACCATCGACGACGATACCGCAGAATGCGTTTGCGTGGACGCATGTGGCGAGGAGGTCGACCCCAGGCGAAAAGTTTGCACCAATTACAACGAAACGTTTGACAGCGACTGTCAGGTTTACCAAGCCCGTTGTTTCTGCGACACGGGTGATGCCAGGTGCAGGGGACCTGACTATCAACACATCCATATCGAGTACTACGGCGAATGTAGACAGATGCCTGTAACTACAAACAGAATATTTAAACGATCAATTCACAGAGCTTAAAAGCTTCTAAAGTCTTAATTTTGCAGTACTAAATTTTAGTAATCAAAGAGTCGAGTGTCACAGTTGACGGTTCATGATTTCTGATACAATTAGAATCTTCAGAACTTGATTATAAGTATCCATCTTCCTTGTAGATGTGTAGAGAGGAAGAAATGGCCTACTTCCCATGGCGTATGAGAGATTGGCTGTTCAACATCATGAGGGATTTGGCAGATCGCGAAGAATTACCATCTCATTACTTGAAAATGCAAAGGGAAGCAGAAACGAATCACACGTTACGTTGGACTAACGCCGCCATTTGGAAATGGTGCGATTTGGATGGCCACCCACACGACAGGGCTGTCTCCAGGCACGAACTTTTCCCCATTAAAGCACCATTGATGGCTCTCGAGCATTGCATCGCGCCATTCCTCGATTCTTGCGACGTTAACAACGATCACAAAATCACCCTCGCTGAATGGGGTAAATGCTTGGAACTGGAGGAGGTAAAGTTTCTCAATGCTCTTGAGAATTATTAATATTTTTCATCGTTACAGCAGAGACCTTGTATGCAGCTTGTATCAGAGTATTTATTCAATGTAAAATTAAAGCACAAATCGATTAATATTGATTTAAACGATTGTAGGACGTTTTGGACGACAAGTGCGACGAGTTGGCTGAAGCTACAAACTTTGACCAATAACTAATTACCACAAATTCTAAGGATATGGTGTTCGCAGTTGGATAAAGGAATGGAAGAAAGAAAAGGCCAGAAAGTAAATCAGGAGTTGAATGAAACAGTAAAGTTTCATTAATAAAAGTTCAATATTAACGTTGGAGATTATACTCCATAATTCCATAATAGTTTTCTAACTAGCTGGAAACCTTTTAATCTATAGTGATTCGAAAAGAAACACGACGTCCCTAGTTTTCTCTCCATATACTATACATTAGATACTATTTTGCTAGCAACAACGTACGCATACATCTTTTGTATAAACGTATTACGTGACTGCCTTTTTATCAATTAAAATAATAAATAGTACACTTTTTTCATCTGCTGATACTGATTTCTTATGCTATGCATTATTACAACCGTAATAAAAAATTATTTTTTTATATCTTTCATCGAATAATAGAGATCCAAGAAATTTTATTATTGTTCCTCGCGTTTTACATTATTAATACAATTACTAATAATTATTAAGTATTTGTATTTAATCAAATAATTATTGTATGATTGTATGATGTATATTGTACGTGCATGCATAAAAGAAATAAGTGATTTTTAATAATAAAGAAAGAAGTGTATATAATTGGAAATGCAGTTTCCTCTGGGCATGAGTGCCAGATGATCTAACCCAGATCTACGAAATTCAATTTACAATTGATATTTGTTGTTGAAATGGATATTACTACAAAATTTACACTGCATATGTTTTAAAATAACGTTCAAACTATTACTCATCGATTTAATTTATTTATAAAACGCACTATCAAGATTTCAAGGTATGTTTCTGCAAAATAGAATTAGAAAAGTGTAACACATTCCTTATTCCCATATTTATAAACCATTAAAACCATAACACACATGATCCTTCCTTTTTATTTGCATTCTCCTCTACCTTTCCCATTAATTCCTTAATTCTTTTAATTTTAAAGTATTATGATCTCTTAAAACCATTACAAATATTATTCGTATCTAATTAAGTTCTTCTACCATTTTTCTATGCGTTATTTCATGTAATTAATTAGTTATAAACAATTATACTGGAAGCGATTCATATTTTAAAATTGCGCTGAAAATTGTGCCAAAAAGTGACAAACTACGGTATCGCCATCTAATATCAGAAATTCGAACTCAAAAAATCGTCCCAGGATCACAGAATGTTGGAGGAGGTATCGCACTTTGGATGCCATCTAGTGGTGAAAATAGTGTACCATTGCTCGACAAGTTTCAATGTTCCGCAACTAGATAGCGCCACAATAGAGACCCCCCACCACTACAATAAATCGCAGCTGTCAATGAACTATGACTCGATAATTTACTAATTACGCTTTTCCTGGGATTCATTCATTAACTTTTAGGGTTTAATAATATAGCTGCGACCCTTGGCAACATTCGAGGATACTTTTTATAGCCATGGCATGCGTCATTAAATAGTTATTAATCAATACCGGGAAGTCGACACAGGTTTTCGAACTTTGTAACGTGACACTTGAGGGATCTATCGCTAATAACTAATTAATTAAAGCGTGGAGAGAGGTAAAATTGGTCCTAAAATGTAGCCAGGGATGTCTACTAAGTTCTCTAATAGCCAAAATATGTGTGGCGTTGTTGAAAAGTTGATAATTCATCGATTAAAGCAGACGGTGATACAGCCACCAATGTTCCGACTTCCTATATTTGTTAATAACTATTTAATAACGCATGTCATGGGTATGAAAAGTATCCTTGAAGGTTGCCAAGGGTCTATACTATATTCTACAATTCTAAAAGTTCATATTTCATTCCCAGAAAAGGAGTTATTAATGAATAATCAAGGCTATGTATATAAGGAGTAGGAGTTTGAGTTCGAAACCCTGATGTTAGATGGCGCCACTATATTTCAGCAGAAAAAGTGACAAACGACAGTATCGCCATCTAATATCAGTGTTTCGAAGTCAAAAAATCGTCCCAGGATTACAGAATGATAGTGGAGGTATCCGGAGTACAGCTACCCCCACCCCTCCACCACCTTATATACATAGCCTTGATTATTCATTAATAACTCTCTTTCCAGCAATAAACTATGAACTATTAGAACTGAAGAATGTAGTATAGACCCTTGGCAACATTCAAGGATACTTTTTATAGCCCTGCCATGCGTTATTAAATAGTTATTAACAAATATCGGAAGTCGGAACATTGGTGGCTGTATCACCGTCTCCTTTAATCGATGAATTATCAATTTTTCAACAATGACACGCATATTTTGGCTATTAGGGAACCTAGAGGACATCCCTGGCAACATTCAAGGACCGATTTTACCCCGCTCCATGCTCTAATTAATTAGTTATTAGCGATAGATCCCTTAGAAGTCGCGTTAAATAGTTCGAAAAGGTGTGCCGACTTCCCGGTATTGATTAATAACTATTTAATAACGCATGCCACGGCTATAAAAAGTATCCTTGAATGTTGCCAAGGGTCTCAGCTATATTATTAAACCCTAAAAGTTAATGAATGAATCCCAGGAAAAGAGTAATTAGCAAATTATCGAGTCGTAGTTCATTGCAGGCGTGATTTATTGCAGTGGTGGGGGGTCTCTATTGTGGCGCCATCTAGTTGCGGAACATTGAAACTTGTCGAGCAATGGTACACTATTTTCGCCACTAGATGGCATCCAAAGTGCGATACCTCCACCAACATTCTGTGATCCTGGCACGATTTTTTGAGTTCGAATTTCTGATATTAGATGGCGATACCGTAGTTTGTCACTTTTTTGCGCAATGTTAGAACGACAAACTGAAATGTTCTACGCTAGATGGCGCCACAATAAACACCCTCCGCCATTGTAATAAATCACGGCTTTTAATGAACTAGTACTCGATAATTTACTAATTACTCTTTTCCTGGGATTCATATATGAACTTTTAGGGTTTAATAACATAGCTGAGAGTCTTGACAACATTCAAGGATACTTTTTATAGCCATGGCATGCGTTATTAAATAGTTATTAATAAATACCGGGAAGTGGGCACGGGTTTTTGAACTTTTTAACGCGACACTTTAGGGATCTTTTGCTAATAACTAATTAATTAGAGCAAGGAGAGTAGTAAAACTGGTCCTTGAATATTACTAGAGATGTCTACTAGGTTCCCCAATAGCCAAAATATGCGTGTTATTGTTGTAAAGTTGATAATTCATCGATTAAAGCAGGCAGTGATACAGCCATCAATGTTTCGACTTCCGATATTTGTTAATAACTATTTAATAACGCATGGCATGGTTCTAAAAACTATCCTTGAATCTAGCCAAGGGTCTATACTACATTCTTCAATCCTAAAAGTTCATATTTCATTCCCAGAAAAGGAGTTATTAATGAATAATCAAGGCTATGTATATCAGGAGGAGGAGGAATGGGGGTAATTGTACTCTAAATACCTCTTATAACATTCTGTGATTCTGGCGAAATTTTTTAGCGCAATATTAGAACAAGTATAGCTTCTAGTAATCATTTATAACTAATTAATTACATGAAATAATGTATAGAAAAATTGTAGAAGAACTTAATTAAATACGAATAATATTTGGAATGGTTTTAAGAGATTATAATGCTTTAGAATTTAATAAATTAAGGAATTAATGGGAAAGGTAGAGGAGAATGCAAGTAAAAAGGCTGGAGAATGTGCACTATGATTTTAATGCTTTATTAATATAAACATAAGAAATGTTTTACGCTTACCAAATTCTATTATAGAGAAACACATGTCTTGAGATCTTGAAAATACGTTTTATAAATAAATTAAGTTGCTAAGTAACGTACTTTCAACAATTCTATCTTCTACTCTTAAAATTCTGTGTAGAAACTTGTTCGTTTGGGAAAAACTACAACTTAAATGCGGCGGTATATTATTGAGATTTTCTATGTTAGCTCGCATATCTAATTCCCATTGAGAACATGTTATTTCACTTCCATCATCTGACCTCTTTCTCATGCGTTCGTTATCTTCTTCCAATTCGCAAGCATTCTGCAACACCATAAATAATTAACAGTAGATATGAATTCATCAAAATGTAGATATTTCATTGTCCATTTGAATAATTTTAATATTAAAACAGTAGTTTACTAACATTACACTCTTGGATTCTATCGTGTTCATTAAGCTGAGCGGTTGTAATGTCTATTATCTTATAGCTATTTGACTGATTAAATTCTGTGCGATGATTTAAGGTTTTCTGTGGACTAACTAGTTCTGCGCCAACGCCTGGCTCTCGAGGCCCATTATGTAGTTATAAAATCTAAAAGCAAAGAAGTACAATTTATGATAATAAAAATTGCATCCTCTCTTGCAAGATGCCGCATTATTACAAGCTTTGCATGCACGTGTGGATTCAGCGAACGATACCATAGATCACATTCTGTAGGACAACACACCTTACGAATTAACAGTGGAATAAGATGACGCGAGATCTCGAAATTAAACACATGTCAAACCTCCACACTGTATTAAAACATTCTTAGAATATTACAGCGTTTCTGAGGATTTTTTACTACATCAGAAACTTCCCATTTAAACATACACATCAAGACTGATTTAGTAAAATAGTATAAGATTTAAGTGCAATTAAAAATATAAATTTTATATAGTAATCAAACAGAGGCTTAGCTGTCGTTAATAAATAAATAAATAAAAACAAAAAGATATTTTTCGATCTATTATATTTGTGGCGCCACTTAGCGTTGGCGGGAAGGAACTATTTCTCGACAAACTTGGACGTTTCGCCGTAGAGGGAGCCACAAGATATATATAATTAATTATTATTTTTAATGAACCACTGCTCGATAATTAACTAATTACTCTTTTCCTGGGATTAATTAATGAACTTTTAGAGTTTAATTCTCTAGTGAACAGTAATTACCTCCACATACCTTAAAATATCAAAAAATATCCACATGTTTTCGATAAATAGATAATAAAAACAATGTATTTATTAATCACTGCACTCCACATACTATATAATACAAATGAACCACACAAATGTGGTCGCTGATACCCCAAAAGGGGGTACGCGACTTGTAACAAATAAATGGACTAATTAATTAATTAATTTTAAACAATTATCAGTTCGTATGACAGTACAGTAGACATTCACTCGTTCGGTCTCTATCAAACTCTCAGGTCTGATAAATGAATGGTTAGTTAATCCAAAGCATATACCAACATATTATCATTAATCAGTTGTTAATGAACAAAACAAGTATGCGTATGTATGGTTGATATAATACACCGGCTGTATACTTATTGGTGGTTCTACAAACTAGATAAAATTAACGAGAGAAAGATTAAAGCGAACGACCACGGAATCTGTCAATATTTTTCTGTTGTTTAATTGTTTCCATCTAAACGAAAATGTAACCGATTAAAAGAGAACCGAATAAGAGATAGTCTACTGTAATTGGTTACTTTGCTCAGTTACTTTGTGCAATATAGAACGTTATCTAAAGTAGGGATAATGTTACGCGATGCAATGTTCAAGCGATACGAGATGAAGACGTTATTGCATATACGTTTTAACCGAAATTGTAATAACGATTCGTTTCCACTAGGTGGCGAGGGGTTATTTCGTCGAGCGTCCGTGATTGGCGGATGTTGGTCACATGGGACGACCGCGGGACACGCCGACAGCGCCAAGCGTATTTGGCGGGACCGTGCTTAGACGGCGTCGTCTGTGCTCCTCGTAAGTCTGTCGTGTAGTGAACCACAAAGGCTCTCGTCGCATAATGGTAAGTATCCGCGAGTTTTCGGCGGATCCTTTAGCCATCCGTACCTCGTAACCGCATCACCATCTTCTACGATGTTTGTACTGTTTACTGGTGAAGTTTCATGGCTGTATCTTGTAAATTAACCGTGATTTTTGTTCGTTAACAGGCTGGCGGAAAGGCGGGCAAGGACTCTGGCAAAGCGAAGGCGAAAGCGGTCTCTCGTTCGGCGAGGGCCGGCTTGCAGGCGAGTTTATCAATGCTTAATTAATTCAAACGCGTAGATTACAGTCGTATAATTATTGTCTGTCGATAATGTACGCGATCGCCGTTATTTTTCCTAAATTTTTAAAGGTGAACAGGTGAAATCGTCGCGATTGGCGCGTAAAACCGAAGTGTTTTTAAGTAACTAATCGACGATTCGTTTGTATGCAGGTTTAACGACTATTAGGCAAATAAACGACGTGAATTAGGTTCATTTGACTTTAGTCTACGCATACCGCGACGGTAAATTGGGGAAAATCGTAGGGAAATATATTATTTTTCGAATTAAAATTACGGTGGTTTCATTTAACTTCGGAAGTTTTCAAATGAGACGGTTGTCTGTTGTACGCCCCCTTCTCAATTCTTTCGATTCAATTATTTTACTTACATTGAAATGCATTGTTTGATAATCGGCGTAAAGACATTTCGCGAAAATTGTTTACATTTTTATTTGTTTGTGTCGATCACGCTGGAATAATTTTAAATGACAGAATATAAAATTTTGCTGTTGCTTTTGTTTACCTGTCACTGAAACTCGACTGAGAACGTTACGTGCACTGTTTATCGACGTAAATAGCAGTGTTTTAATATTTAGTCGACAAATTAATCGGTGGCTACGATTTGTCAAATATTTTATCAATTTCGAGTGTTTATTTAAACGCAAATGTAGTATTGTAGTGTTTCTAGTAGTGAATCTTCCTCGTGCGATCCTCGTGCTCTCAGAATTTGTAACGATAGAAAAGAGTTTACGATTGTTTTAATCGGAAACGAGTAAAATATAGGGCGTGCACTATCGAATGATGAAACTACAGACTAAAGCTGAAAAGCTCGAGAAAGTTGAATCATCGTGTACCGCTCGATATCCGTGGCGTTAAAAAAGAGGACCGTGATGTGTTGTTCCCATGTGCGAACGAGGTTTGTTTTTATGCCCCCGGGGACAAATGGATAAAACATAATCGTGGAAAACGCCTAAGTCGTGAAACGCTGTAAATATAGAGTGTTGCGAAAAGTCGTGTCATTGCTCCTCGTTCGATATTTCTTGCATGAAAAGCTGCTGACGCGCGTGACCTTATGTTATTCGAACAGACATTACGTACAGATGCGTTCTAACCTGTAAATATTTACCTTAGCCACGGAACTGATATTTCGATACAATCGAGCTTTCGTGCGTGTGTTCATACGTATCACGTTTGTTTTCCTTTCGTTTTTTTCCAGTTCCCTGTTGGCAGAATTCATAGGCATTTGAAAAACAGAACCACAAGTCATGGTCGAGTCGGTGCTACGGCGGCGGTGTACAGTGCAGCTATCTTGGAGTACCTAACTGCCGAGGTAAGAATGTGTTTGTGTTCTATGGAAGAAATATATGATGAAATAGAGAGAGGGGCAATGGCGGAACGGGGACAAATACGCACAATAGGAAGATCTGAAACCAGAACTATATACACGGATAGCGTTACTAGCGACTAATGGCGGAGTTACCAACTCCAACCATCATGGCCGCTGTTTCCCGCCTTTTCGACGATCGTACGCCAAAACATGAATATTCTATTTTTACTTTTACAACCAATTCTCGAACTTTTTTACCACACGGGGTAGAGATTCGAATTTCTATGTATTTAAGCCAATTCTTTATCGAAAATACCAGTCAATACTCCTGGTCTTTATTTAAGACTCCGATCGGATCGATCATTGACGACATTTCTTCAAAATTTCATATCCTCGACAACGTCGAAAACTCTGACTCGATCCATTATTATAATAGATACATAGAGTTGGACTAAATTTACCATGAAATGAACCTTGTTTCAGGTACTTGAATTGGCAGGGAACGCATCAAAAGATTTGAAGGTGAAACGTATTACACCAAGGCATCTTCAGCTTGCTATTCGCGGTGACGAAGAATTAGATAGTCTTATTAAAGCAACTATTGCGGGAGGAGGTATGTTCCAAGACAATCTTTCTTCACTTTTGCAAATTGAATACAACGCTTCAAATTACAAGAACATTATAGAGCTTGGAATCATCGTATCGCTAGTTGCAAGCGCCGAATTGCACAGGTTCGTAACCGTTAAGAAAAAAATATTTTATTTTCTTTGCAGGTGTTATTCCACATATCCACAAATCGTTGATCGGAAAGAAGGGTTCGCAAAAGCCAGCATAATTAGTGAATCATTGAAGAACATTTCAAGCTATGTAGGAAAAGCAGATGCAGAAGCAAGCAGAGTGATTGTTGACAAAGTGTACCTATGTTACTAAATTGATGGCGAGACTGGCGTGATATATTTATATATATATACACACATATATATATAGATATATAGATATATATATATATATATATATATAAATAAAACAAATATTGATATAATTTAATATAGGTAATGAGAATTAAAGAAAGGACAAATTTTTACCACGCAATTGGCATTCAGAAAGGGAAAAAAAGTAATGTTAGGTTCGAAATAGAGAAAAATTTTAGTGTACACTACTACGTCTGCAACTATTTGACGAGCGATGCGTTGTAGCATCGCTTGTTCAAGACTGCAGAAATCCTCGATACGTTACATGAATACTGAACATTTTGAAAGTTGGAGTATTTAAGGACTTGGATGTGTCGAATTGTTTATAGTTTGTTCGGAGTTTATCTTTCGTTCCGTTACTAAGTCGATGGATGTTCCAAATTTGTCTCCTTTATTTTTTAAATTGCTGCGTGGTATTAACGCCGTTTTTCTTAAAATTTGCTATTCAGCGATAGCAGAAGCTGTTATTCCGAAATAATATTGTATACATACAAGTATTACGTAGTTTTTATTTCAAAAAAAGTTTCTTGTACTTTTCAATATTTAACGTTTCCAATTTTTACTCGCATCTAGATGTCTAATACTCTACGAATGAGGATACAAGTGAAAATAAATACGTAATCATTCTTGTTATTAAATACTCTTGACTGTCTTACAGCGATAAATAACATGTATAAATATGTTTAGAGTAAATTTTTAATTTTTGATAATTTCTGTTCGAAAAGTTCGTTTTGCCAAATACCTTCGATTAAATTTTTCAAGTTTTCAGTCCTCACAATATTAATGTAAGTATACAGGGTGGAGTGCTGAAAAATATATATCCTATAGTATGAATTGGGGGATATATTAAACACGAAAATTGCATGACCAGAAATATCATTTTTCTTAGCAGAGTCGGTCTTCGTATCCAAGTTTTTAATAAATACTTTAACAGAAGAAGAGCTAAAGACAAATACAGCGCTATATATTTATGTGCTGTTTATTTATGAACGCGTTAGTTAATATTTAATGCGAGATATTTGTTTATATTCGTATTATTGTTTTATTTGGCTATGTGCGAACTATTGAACCTTTGTTATCAGTTGAAATTCAAGTTTGTTTGCGCCAAATATTTAAATTCACGAGAAAGCTGTGGCGGGGTTGATTTTTCTTCAAGTATTAAAAACGCAAATTTTATTTAAAAGAGAGCTCCCTGATCTTAAGAACTGGGAAACGATCGAGGAAGAATGATTTTTCTTTCATCATATGTTCCTCTATTCAAACTGAGTAATATGTGTTACTAATATTCCGTAGATACTTTTTTTTTAGATTCTCCACTCTGTGTAAGAACATTTTAGGAACTATAGTTTTTTCAAACATTGTTTCTCCTAACGTCGTGAAAATTGATGTCACTTACGAACTATAATTAGCGAATTCTGAACGATTCAGCTGACCCGAACTTATAATTAACCGTTTCGGTACGGGATCATCGATTGATCATGCGTTCGTTATGGCCTCTGGCATCGATCGGTCGCTACGAATAATTTATTAACGTTCTAATAGATCGGACACTCGTACCGAAAGACGATTTATACCTATAGTGGGCTAAAACTTACGAGACTGGAACCTTTGAAACGTGATAAGCTTTTACTCTCGTGAAAAATATTTCGGCATTAGAAAATTTATAACGCGAAACATCATAATCTCTGTTCTAGTAGTGTTCTATTAATGTAAAAACCATAGTAGAAAAGTTTAACCAGTCTGAAACGTGCAAGCGGTATATATGTTTTTAAGAAAAGTAAATTTACTTTCTCTTTGATTTTGTTCGCACGATTTTTCATTTTATTCTTCATGAAAACTGTTAATCGTGTCATTTAGTGTAATTTTCACTGTATCTACGGGTATTGTACCGTATATTAAATACCAGCTATGTGTAAAACGTTCATTTTCATAATAAAGAAAAGTTTTACTATTGAGTATCGTCCAATCACTGATAAAATGAATATCGAGACTCGAGGGAAAATTGTATACTAATTTGTATTTCGTGCCTTCTTTGAAAATCGTTAAGTTAACTTTAAAGGTAATATATTATTGAAAGGCTGTTACACAACGAATGATTTTTGTAAATGCATCATTGTACATTAACTACGTAATGTCATTTCGTATTGCATGTAAAACATTCGATCTAGAAATATACTTTCTCTGATAGACCATAGCTGTGTAATTAAAAGATAAATGCTACCTGAGGATTCTTTGAAAATAGTCTTGTATTCACAGATCGACAAATATTCAGCTCTTTTTCTTTATTTAAAAAGGAATAATTGTTTCTTTTCCTCGACTATTTTTTTAAAAAGAAGACTCGTATCATTTACAACCGAAGCTCGCATTGGGGGTTGGTTTTGTAACCGGTGATAATTGATAATACGTAGGAGTTTGTCGTGATTCGTACATTATTTAAAAAAACGGTTTAAATACTTACAATTATCTTTGATTTTTTTCATTGCTTCTCTCTCCGGTGATAGCTGAATCTCTGATAGCGAGCTTCCCCAGACGGATAATAAATAAAAATGGAGACTTGTTACCAATTTTCCCGCCTGTAGATTTGTTATCAACGACGTGAATCGACTACTGTGTTGGAATCATTTTCTTTAACTTACAGGATAACGGAGAATGCGTTACCGAATGCCGTTAAGGCAGCACCAAGAAACTGGCTACAGAAATGGTTTCAGAAACATCCATCCTTAGTAACGCCATCGAATTTAAGACTTTATTTGCGGATTAAGCACCGGAGCATTTATTATCGAAGCAGTTCTCCGATGGAGGATATTTTCGTGGTCTCAGTTAAGTTTAGATCAATAGCATTAATTCAGCCAACCAAAATTTTCATTTTCGATATCTGTGTATCAAGATAAATAGTGAAAAATTGATCGCAAGTTTTCAAGACACTAAAACGTAGTTTAACTCTTATAAGTAAAAATTTTGCACATAATAATTGAACTTCTCTGTGTGCCGGTAGGTGCTGCCACCACGGTGGGAGCGGCTCCTACCATCTAGTTTCCCCCACCAGCAGCCAATCGTACGGCTGGTCGAGGCTGCTCGCAATGTAATACGGTGTGGCTTCTTGCGTACTTGTAGAAGAGAGATAGAAGCAAGGAAGAGCTCCCCACTAAGCCGGTCAGAAGCTCAGTCGCCTTTCACGAGCATGGTCGGCTGGGCTACTCGTACCGTGTCTAGAATTCTAAACGCCGAGCATCGTTCGCTCGAAACGTAAATTCCATTCGTCGGGGGACGAGAGTGTCCGTTTTATCGACTTTGTCGCGGGGGACAGGATCTCTCGACGGATCGTCCTCGGGTTCGTCGTGAGAGGGCCGGGTGTTTGTGCACACTGGGTGACAGAACGCGTGGCTGCTGTCCAATAGTGTCCTTTCTACGATCAACGTCTCGTATGCTTTGCAACAGCTTCGTGTCTCGATTTTCGGAAGATCGGTGCGAGAGGAACCGTTTTCGTTTCGCTCGCGCCGCGCTATTTCCGGTGTTTATGCCTTTCGGCGAAATTTTTGCGCGCGCGAAGGCCCAAGGGTGGGGAAACCGTCGGTCTCAAAAAGCAGTGATTCCCCGTTAGAAAATGTATCGTTCGGTCGCGAAGTGATCGGGCTTGAGTTTCGCGAAGAGTGGACGTTGTGACTTTCTTCTCGGCGTAACTTCCCACACAGTTCACCTGGCCGTAGATTCCACGGAGATGACGACCAGACACGCGGAACGGGCTGCTGTTCGTGGCCGGTGAGTCGTTTCTTAAGAATTCTTTGCGTGACAATGCTTTTACTCGATCAAAGCTGTGTGTTAGCCAACTTATTACATTGGCGTGTTACGGTGAAAGGAAGATCTTCGTGTTACACGGTTTCATTTCCAATTTACCAGCGTCACGTTCTTTAGAAACGTCTAAGCTTCGGGCTCGGTGCAATGAAAATACTTGCGCTTTTCAGACGATTTCACTGACTCTGTATTTGGAACAATTGGTATTTATTTTCGAAATTCAATCGTATGCATGCACGGCGGACCAGATTTCAAAATTAGCGAGTCAAATAAATTCTTAAATAATGTTTATTTACGAGCTTGCCAACCGTAGTTTAATACTTGAGAATCTAATTCGATAGGTTGTGAATATTACTTTTTCATTGTTTTGGGGCATTGGTATTGCAAAAATAATGATATATATTTCGGAATTAATACACTAGTTCTTGAAACTTGATGATATATGAAATACTTCTTATACGTGTCGAAGTAAATGATCAAAGGCGCCAAATTTGAAACGTAGCAGTTAAAATAAACCGTGTAGTATCGCGATTATTTCAAACGAATATTTGTTGTTTTATTTCAAATAAAATTGATCCATGTTTTGTTTTTAATAGCGATAGAATGAACGTAAGCAAATCATACAATACGCGGAAGCTTTCGATTATGTATTTACCGATTTGGTAAATGTTTACATGATCGCATTTTCGAAGGATATTGGAGATCATGGGAGCGGAAACCAAGCTTCACGGCATATTGCAATAGTGTATACATAATATTTCTGACTGTTCGCACAAGGTTTGTTTGTTTTTTATATAAATCTCTACGTTGTTCAATATCGAAGTCTCTATAATTTTGATATTTATCTTGTATTTTAGCTTACTTTGTTGCGTGGATATTCCGTGGATAGTTGTTACGAAAAGTCTGCTGTGTTTGGGAACTTGAGTTTTGTTTTACTTGTATCCTGAGTAGAAATGTTGTCTGTAATCTAAATACAGGTATGTACTTGGAACGCAAGGTCGGTTGATCGACAACGTCATCAAGGCGGTGGTGAAAGTTTATCCCGCGTGGAAAGAACACAAACTCGTACTTATTTGTTAAAGTAAAGTATCCAGACATTTTGTGATCAGGATGTTAGTTATTTGTCTCAGAAAACGTCCCGGATTTGAGTTATTTGGTCCTCATTGAAATGGACATTGACAAATTGGTAATTGAAGTTGATTAAGTTTGTAAAATGATACTGAATTAGTTTGGAAAATTATAAAATCGAAATCTACGTTTTCGTTAATCCTAACGATTTTAACTTTTAAAAAAGTTGGGTGTAATGTAATGTCCAACTTCGCGAATTTTGCTGCAGATCGTTATCGCGTTTAAGTACAGCATGCAAAAGCATTTTATAATTAAGGGTCTTTTAATTCGGAATAGTAAAAAAACTTTTTCGCCCATTAAGAGAAAAAGTAGTTCAGTATTTTTTGTTTTTTTTAGAGGTCGAAAGTTCCTAGACCACGTTGGCGATAAAGAAAAAATTGTTTGAATGTTCGTGACTTTATTAATGGAAAAAAGCAAGCTCAAAAATAAATTCTCCGGTTAAAATTGTTTGTTAATAAAGTGCCAGGGCCATTCGACTAATTTTACGATTGTTTTTCGCGATAAGGAAGTTAACCAGAGTTGGATAAAATATTATTTTAATTAGTAAAAATAGTAAATGAATATTTCCAATTATTTTATAAATCATTTTATTTATTTTTGAATGTAAAAACATGAGAACTCACTAAAGAACGCGCTAAATAGGTTATTATAGGACTGATTTACAATTTGATTTTAGGAAATATTCGTGACAAAATGTAATCGTGATATCGTTAATTTAAAATTGTTTGCGCTTGACCCTACGATTGTACGAGTTTTGTTAGCTGTCCATCAATTTGATGCATTTGTTGCTCTAATCAAACAAAGTGTCGCCCCGATTGTGTAACTGAAATAGGTACTTGATTGTTGCAATTACGAAGGAATTGCGAGTGAAAGAATATGATCACGTCGTCTGCACGATTACATTAGAAGCCAAGTCGATTTAGTTGCCTTAAATTGAAATCGAATCTGCTGTTCAGATTTAAAAATTTCTTCTCGTTACTGGGGCCAATCACAATCATTTTTTATGATTAGACATACCACCGAATTCCTGCGCGTTTTCGAGAAAAAAATTCGATTCGGTGAAATTTTTTGGCGAAATTCGAAGGTTTCAAATCATTTTGGAAAAATTATTTTTGGTTGCGGGGATCAATTGCAATCATTTTTGGTGGTGAGACATATTCCCGAATTCCTACGCGTTTTCGAGAAAAAAATTCAATTATGTGGAATTTTTTGGCAAAATTGGAAAGTTTCAAATCATTTTGGAAAAATTATTTTTAGTTGCGGGGGTCAATTGTAATCATTTTTGGTGGTTAGACATACCCTCGAAATCCTACGCGTTTTCGAGAAAAAAATTCGATTATGTGAAATTTTTTGGCAAAATTGAAAACTTACAAATCATTTCGGAAAAATTGTTTTTGGGTCCGGGGATCAATAGCAATCATTTTTGGTGGTTAGACATACCCTCGAAATCCTACGCGTTTTCGAGAAAAAAATTCGAGTTTGTGGAATTTTTCGGCAAAATTAAAAAATTTTAAATCGTTCTAAAAAAATTATTTTTTCTTGCAGGGGTCACATACAATCATTTTTCTTTAATAAAAATTTTGACTAATATTTTGTAAGAGATAAAATAATTATTAGTTTAGACTGTTTTGATGAATCGTAGAGTATAGATCGTTCAGAGGTGATTTTTCGGAAAAAATTAAAGCCTCTTGGAGTGAGTGGACTTTACTCTGGACAGGTGTGCACAGTTTATCACCTTTTTCAAAGACATTTACGAGCGAGTCGCCATCGCAGGTTCTCGATTCAGCAGCATAGCACACGATCCGTTAGCGCATCCTCTGGGTCATCGACCATGTGGTCGCATGAGCGCAACTCGCACGATGAAACCCGTAGAATTTTCTAACAAACATACACGATGATCTATCGTCGTTAAATTATTTATTTAATTCATAATAGGGCCTAATTTTTCTTATAGGGTACTGACTTGATTACTCTAAGATAATTGCAAATAAAAAGATTCTTAAACTTCTTTCTAATAATCGAATTTTATATGATTAAACGTTCGAAAGTATTTCAGTGAACTTTTACAAAACATAGCCCCAAAAGTGTAATATACATGTAGCAAGAATAATGGGAATTTTCAGTTTTGTTTGTGATTGTAATTCCTGGGTATAATTCGATTGCAAATTTCCATAACTTCCAGTTGTTGATTTTTGTCGAGAACACCATGTACACACATACACACGTAAAGTTGAGAAAAATTGTACGGTCAGCGTTACGCCGTCTGACGCTGAAGTTCTTCTTTCCCGGCAAGTGATAAATCGCTTTCCGGATACTTGTACATCTGTTTCACTGGTTTCGTATCGTATCTATCATACTCTTCTCCAAAGCACCGACGTCTACGCTTCATTACAAATTCTATAACGTATCGAGCCCCGACCTCTGCAGACGCGTTGCAATTTTTCGTCGTAGCTTTCTTATTACCAACAACGAGAAATCACGACGTTGCTAGGAGGTTCCCAGTTACTTGAATTTATTTTGTAGATCAGAACCGTACTTTTTATATCAAATAATTTACGTATTTTTTAATTTGGATGAAAGTTTTGTGGAAAGCGAGGCGACTAAAACTCGGAATTCTCACGAAATGGGAGGTAATTTGAACAAAAATAACCGAAGTCAGTTTTTCCGGGTCCAGAAGCCCGTCGAACCGTGTAGCGGAGAGAAATTTAATCGATTGATGAAACCATTAACTGTAACGATGCCTTCTGCTAAACAGTTAAATTCTCTTGCACGTCCGTATTGGTTCGAAGCTATCGTATAACTGCGGGATAGCTTGTTCCCGACCCTTTTCCAATTCCACCTACGAACAATATCGCGGCTGCGATTGATAACAAAACGAAAACAACCGCCAACAGCCTCTCCGGAAATTCGCTTACACGTTCGTCACACGATAATGTAATTGGAAATTGGTTTTTAAACGTAGCTCCCGTTTAGTTTAATTTAAAAAAGAATAATCACATCGATTACAAACTCGTAATCTCTCTAACGATCGTTTATCAAACTAATTTAACTACCAAATTTAAAAGTAATATAAACATTTCATCCTTCGCGCGAAAAGAAACCGTAAAGTCCTTTACCATTTTGCAATCTGATGCTTAGTTTTCGAGATACAGGCAGTTAAAGTTCATCGACGTCCTCGGACGCCATTTTTATCCTAGTCAGCTGATTGCGTAACAGCAATGGCGTCCACACGGAAACTTTAATCGTTTATATCTCGAAAACGAAGCCTCGGATCGTGAAATGATAAAAGGCTTTTCGATTTTATTTTACCCAAGGAATTTAGATTTTTCGATTTAGATTTAATAAAGCTTGCCCAAGTATTGTAGTAATTTTTAATTATTTTTCTCCGGTGTTTCGAAGCGTTAGACAAATGAGAAACGAATGGTACAATCTTGTTCGTTAACTGAGACTCTCATTTTTAAAATGCAGCCGCGACGGAAGCATTCCGACGCGTTTCTAAACCGCGGTTGCACAACAAGATTTCGCTTCTATTCACGCTCGTGTGGGAGAGTTCAGATTCTCGAAATGCTGCGATACAATTGTGGAAACCATTCATTGTCCTGCGAAGAGCTCATTGTTCTTTCTGTCACGGCGATATCGATACAACGTTCTTTTTATTGTACGGTTTACATTCGCGATATGAAATCACTGTCGGGGAATTTTTTTTACCCGCTATTGGCGTTTGATACTCGACTAGCGGGAGATTACTATCGATAACTGCAAGTACAACGACCTACTCTACGCTTTTAATACTTTCCTGGAAATTGTTCTGCCAGGGATTGATTTTTTTACTTGTCGATAATCTTTCGTTGTTATGAATGTATCAGGTTAAACAAAAATATCGAGGGAATACTTCAATAGAATTTAATGAATGTCTTACGAGCGATTGATATGCGTAACCGAATTCATACGTGTAAATTTTGATTCAGAATTAAATGAAATTTTATTCAGAAGTAAAGAATTCCATTCTTTTCGTGAAGAAATCACAGTATATCGTGTATAACAAATATAGTAAATATACAACAAATTTATTCACGAGAAGAATGGAATTCTGGAATTCTGAGTATAATTTCATTTAATTCTGGTTCAAAGTTTATATATATGATTTTAGTTATGCATATAATATGCAATATATTATATGCAATATATTATAGTAAATATATAACAAATTAATTCACGAGAAGAGTGGAATTCTTGAATTCTGAGTATAATTTCATTTAATTCTGGTTCAAAGTTTATATATATGATTTTAGTTATGCATATAATATGCAATATATTATATGCAATATGTTATAGTAAATATACAACAAATTTATTCATGAGAAGAATGGAATTCTGGAATTCTGAGTATAATTTCATTTAATTCTGGTTCAAAGTTTATATATATGATTTTAGTTATGCATATAATATGCAATATATTATACTATGTTATATATTTATATTATATTTAAAAAAACTATAGTTTGTCGACTGTTGGTGGTTATAATGAACCTAGTATGAGGTTTCTAATTAGGAACTATGTATCTTTTATGTGTAACTCGATATTGCGGAGTAGATATTGCATGTAACTATGGAAATTTGGAACGTATTGCTCCATTATATAGGATAAATGAAAAGCCAGGAACCAGGAATTCACGGCACGTGACTTCGATATGTCACGATCCTGATCCTCTGGTTCCTATACAGCCGTTCCTAACTCCGACTACGTTCGTATCCTTCTATTTCCTCTCGTCTGCTCGGAATTCAGGTTGTGAGTCGGGAATCCTGGATATCGCGAGTGTAGCGTTTCGAACGAGGGCGAATTTTGAGTTTGTTGGGTGTGTCAGTTCGTAAAAATATCGCCATCGACTCACGGCCCGGCGGTCGTTGCGCATATAAATTTCACAAATGGCAGAGGACAGGGAAGGTGTTCCCAGTTACGTGTAGCTGCGTTGAAATTCCCTGACAGAAACCATTTAAAACCGTCGCCATTTTACCCATCGCAAACAGTTTATTTATGCCTCGCCAGAATCATAACTTTCGGATCGTTTTATTTTTAATTATTTCGTTGCTATTCTCATTATTTTTTATATAATTTTCCAGAGGCTAAACGAATCAATCGTCATTGTATTTAATGAAAATATAAATAAATGTTCAATACTCGATAAAATATATTAAAGTAAAAAGCAGCAGTTTGTTTGTATAATTGTGTTTATTTTATGCAATCGTGTCTCTGTAAATTTCATTAAAAAATGTTATTTTTATTATCGTGCATTTAATTAGTAATGGAATAACGTTGAATATTCCGAGTTATTAATTTTACAAAATGTTTTCTATAAATTAAAATAACAGTACACGCAGCCTGATTAATCGAAGTTTCAAGCGGATAGATTGTCCGGCAGGAAACGATACCGGAGAACTTTCGTTTCGAAACTTAAATGTTTTGAGCGTAGCAACAGATATCGCGAACTAAAGCTGAACTTGTTATAAATTTGCAAACCGAATACGTATGTTTATGAGCCGAACAAATTTAATTCTCTTGCTTTGGTACACATTTTGCCATTTCGAAGCGACGCCTCGGAGTTACATTTTTATGATGAAGAGCCTTCCGTCAAGTTTTATTTTTTTATCTACTTTAACGTTTAAACATTCCACTCCCATTGACACGAAAGACGCCCGACCGTTACGCTTCTCAGGCTTTGTCGTAATAAATTCTCTTCCGGACCGATTCACGTATCGTCGAAATTATTGCACGGAATAAAAATTATATTGGAATTCTTTTTTATTTCTTCGCGATCGATGAACGTATAGGAATGTAGAGTTATTATTTCTTGACAATCTCGGTGAAGCATCTTCTAAAACGAGAAGCGATATTTGACAATTTTTGTACAGCGTAAGGGTCGTATGAAACTTTTCGCCACTTTCCACATATATTCTTTAACATTTCAGAGTCGCGTATCTTCGAAAATTTTGCATTTTTGAAGGAGGATTTTAGTAGAAATATCGCTTCTCGTTTTACCATTCAACACGAGTCTCCCCTGTTAAAATGGGGGGTGGTAATTTGGCGGGGGACAGTAAAGATTCGTCGTTGTATGGCGGAATGGCGGTAAAACGAACTGGTACGTCGATGTATGGCGGTATTAAAATTTAATTTCGAAGGGAGTCGCATCGATGGGCAACGCGTGCCCGTAAATATGTGGCTTCCGGTTTCTCGTGGCACCTGCACTGCATTCGTTGGAATTTCCAAGGCCTTGCGGTGCCACGGCTCTAAATAATCCTCGAGTTGGTAATATCACTTGGTCCACTAAATTTCTGCGAGCTAAATAGCAAGAGACTGTCGCTACGGCGCCAGCTGCTAGGCACAGTGAGAAATGCCTTATCCTCTCGGAGGATTATAGCTTACCACGCATAATCGTCGTAATGAAATTTAAACCGGAGGCTCGGCGCGAAGCATTAAATGCAAAACCCATCGGTTTTCTCCCCGAGTATTGGCTTTGCCAAAACGTAATTGCGTTTTCTTTTTCACCCAAACGCAAGAAACTAATGCACCGTCCATTTCTCTCATCTTTTCCGCTCAAAAAACGGTTGTGTCCTCTTCGACGGCGGAAGGTTTTACCATTTAAGGGGCTCTTCTATTGTATTATTGTATTTTTTTATAAAGAAACTATGCAACTTCTTGCATTGGCGATTTTTACAACGAGAAATAGTCAAAATTAGTGATAGTACAGAGAAAAAGTGTTCACTCGTGGCTTCCATGTTTAATAAAACCGCTTAATTCACCCACTTGACGCTAGTATAGTCTAAATTAACGTCTCAGTTTCTTGGAAGTAGTTTAAAGTAATTCTCTTGGCAAATATCTGTTTTTGAAGCGCTTCGAGACAAACCATTTTTCATCTCCTGTTATCATACGTTACAAACGTGTGGAAATAATGTGATAAAATGAAAATTACACTCATCTTTGGTTCGAATGTGCACAAAGTGGACGATGAGGGCACGGTTGCAATAGTAGTTCGCACGAAATTAGGGTGGGAGCACGTTGTGGGAGATGAATTGGAGAACCAATTGGTCGATTACAGTTTACAAATGGAGTCAAAGTTCTTTGGTCCGACTCTAAATGATATTGAAGTAATGGTTTGTCGATTAGCCACTGGGAACGACATTCAGTATTCCTTTTGATACTAAATCGGTCGGATCTATCATTTCCTATCCCATAAACGAGGCAAAATTTCGCTTTCTTTGGTCTCGTTCATCAAATAGTACGGTTGAAAATACCAAAACACCGTAGCTCCAAAGGAGAACGATATAGGAAGTGTGTTGCGATACAGACCGATTTTCATTAAAATTTTATAACGTTTTGGCAGAGACTAAACTGCACCGTGTTCTTGCGCCATTGATATAAACTTGGTTGAAGGCAGAGGTAGAAATTGGCAGAGATATTTCTCAGCGAGGATGTTTCGTGAACTAGAAATTCGCGTTCATTCGTCTGTAAAGCGATATCGTAGACACATCATTCCTAGCATTTTCTTTACGCCCTACGGACTCTTTCAATACGAGAAATCAGGACGATGGGAATAAGTAGGAGAACAGAATTTGAAAATATCTCGGCCACAACCAAAACTCTATCAATTAAGGTGCATTCTTTGCAATCGTTGCTCCGACATAAGAGATCAAACAAATCGTATTTTGGGTTGTTTTCTTAAAGTCGGAGCTTCTGAAAATATTTTCAAAGTAAAGATAAAAATCCAGATAAAAGAAGTAACTTTTCTTTTATGGGAAAGAATAAACCGAGATTCTTAGGAAAATATCTTCTGGTCTTTTGATGGAGAATGTAATGTAGAAAAATAAATGATTTACGAGAACGTGTTCATTTGTGATCGCTGTAAAGAGGAACGCACAGAGGCGAAGCGGTGGCTTTGGCGTTAATGACTTAACAAATCGATTCGAACTCCAGACGGTAACTTGTAACGTTATTTTAACTACATTAGCCGGAAATTGCATTATAATTTCCTAGCCACCATGGCTGAACACGCATCGTACATAATCTTGCTACTTGTAGTTTCAGCCAACTCTGTGTAACTACACTGGGAGAAATTGACGGAGACATTCTGGGTTCTGACGTTTCACGGGCACGAAATTCTGTAAATACGAACGCCTAACACGATCCCATTAGGATTTTAAATTATTTTAATTATAGTGTAATTTGAATCGCGTCTGTGAGATACGTGTGTAATTAAAAGTAGTCTTAACGAGGTCGTGTTCGAATTTATTTTCGCCAGGAAAAATCTTTCCAATGTTTGTTTTTTTTTTTTTGCAATGCTCTCGTGAAAATATTATGATAAATGCAGACGTTGTAATGAATCAAATTCTTTCCTAATTAATGACGAATACAAAATACAGAACAGTGATTTAAATTTTTATTCTGCAATTTGAATCTCTATTTTTCTTCGTTCCAAACTTCATAATAATAGAATAGAATAATAAACTTTAACGTATATAAAACGACACATGATTTTATTTGGATGTAAACTCAGGAAATAATTTCAGGTTAAAATTTAGTAGAAATAGTGTTAATCTAGTGAATTTCCACGAGTGCCCGGATAGCTTAATGAAATTAGAACCTAGTGGATTTGCTCGTGGCAGAGTCCTACTGTTACGAGAATATATACACAACCCTGGAATCTCACTCTAAGTCTCACACTTACCCTAAAATACAAATTTCCAGAGGTATTCTGAGGAACGATGTAACCTTGTTCGCAAGTTTTGGTAATCCCACGTGTAATCGTCTCCAGGTACCAGAAGATTATAGCAAAATCTTGTTAAACTGCTTCCTTCTTGTCAAATACAGCGATCATTATGACTTTACCAACTGACTGAACACCGTAATACGCCCGGAATCACGTTACACAAATTACTAAATCAAAGTCCCTTTACCAGAAACCTTGATTTTTCCTATCAAAAGTATTCGTTCATTTACGTTTTGTTTATTCCGTAAATATTCTTCATTAAATACTGCACAGTTAATTCGTGCTTCCCTTGTGCACGATTTAATTAGTTTTTCAAATTAAATATCTCGACAAAGTCGCAGACAGAGATTTAACGAATGGATTTAAAATTTTGTGTCCTTTAGTTACGGAGTAAAGTTTTATTCTTTTATTTTGTAGCCTTGTCGCACAATTTGCAGAGGCGTTAGGGTAATCCTTGGTGAAAACCAGGATTAAAGAAAATCCCGACAGATCCTGCAAGATGAGATCTATAAAACGGAAGTATTGACTCAGTATAGACCTTTAAAATGTAGATTTAAGGACAAACAGAATAGTTTCATAGATCACACACTTCGTTCACACCCAGTCGTAGCAATATTTATGTCACACCAAGTATCAGTATCTTTTTTATTTAGAATATGTCCTTCCATGATAAACAGTGGTCGTAAAAAGTAGGAACGGTTTTTCGAAAAGCGTTGGAAATGGGAGAGACTTCGCGGACTAGCTTTCAATCGTACGATCGTAAAGTCAGTTATTCTGTAACAAGTATGGACCGGAGAAGCAGGGAAAACCGGTTTTCCGTTGCTTGCGACAGTTCAATTTTCACCAGCTGAAAGAACGAGACAGAGTTCCTCAAGTTTCACTCCTCCATGGTCTTTCCTCTTTTCCTTCGTCCCCCAGGTCGCGTCGACACTTTGGAACCTAAATTTCTTTCTTTTTTTTTATTCCTTTCCCTCGGTGTTGGCTCCCGCCGCGTGAGACTTAATTCGTCGGACGTCTTAATCAAAAGTTACGATTCGCTATTTTATCCCAAGTTAAACGCCACGATGGAATTATGGGATTGGAACAGTCGAAAACAGCCTACAATCGCTCCAACTTTATTTGTTGTTTAATTTCGAGAGATTGGGGATATATTTTCTAAAGTCCTTTGGCTAATCGTGAGTTAATAATTAGTGTTTGCTTCGTTTCTGGGGCGAGTCAATCGACTTTGATAATCAGCTTCGATTAATGGGATAGTTAGAACGGAGAAGGGAATTAGAAAGATACGATCGGGGGGTATACATATACACGGTAGAAAATGGACGACATTGTAGGAGGTAAATGGAAGGAGACGCGGAGGTAGGTTTAAGTAGGCATAGCTTCTATCGTAATCCACGCGTTTCCGCTAACGAATCCCTTAAACTTTTGATGTTATCTGCGTAAGAGGATTTTTCGTCAGAAGATGAAGGGAGAATTAGAATTAAGGCATACAAATCTTCCCGGATAACGAACAATTCGTTCTGGTCTGGTTCCGTTCGTTAAATAATGAGATCGCTTGAATTACACCGCGGTAACGAACATTTATTACGTTTTACGCCTTTTTACGAGGTACCAAGACTCTCCTTTTTTTTTTTTATACTTTCTGGACTCGGGGAAATAATGGCCTCCTAACAGTCGATACTTTACGAGCCAAACTTGTTGCAAGTTCTCCTGGTCGCAAGTTTTACTTAATTTCCTCGAAAAGATCATACGTTTCCCTGGAAATAATCTGATTTTAAAAATGTTTCCAACGAAAGAGAATCAAATATTTCCTCGAAAATATTCGTTTGAATTTTTTGTTATCGTTGTTGGTATTTGCTCTGGTAATTTTTATAAACGATGGATATATTTATTTTTTCAGGCAACGAGTTGTTTGGAGTTCTCCTGGCGTACAGAGCGGCGAACAAGGAAATTCGTTTAACCGGTAATTATATTCAAAACTTTATTTTAAAACGTAATAACTTTAGCTGGTACGTTTCATGCATAGTAACGAATAATTTTATTATACAACGATGAATAATAATATTCGTTGCTTTTCTGGCTCTGGCTGCCTGCGTGTATATAGGGTGTTCCGTTTAGTACGAATAATTTCATGTTTCCATATACTCTTTGCGATGTAAAAGAAATGATCACGATTCGAAAAGTTGTTTTTCGAGAATGGAAAAATTCATGGAACTTTGATTGCTCCCAGAAGCTACTACAAGCCCATTGAAATCTGATTGCTTCTAATTAATAACTTTATTAGAACTAACTGACAATTGTAAGCTTTCGTTTCCCTTAAGCTACTTATTACTTATTTCAAAGCTTCTGGTTTCTGAATAATTCGTCGTTAATTGGACGATGTCTTCCATCTAGGAGCACTATAATTATCTATGGCAGTGCTGTGATAACATGGTGCAATATTTACTTTAAAATTAGGAACCGTGGGTAACTGGTTAACAGGCCAAGCAAATAATACACGTTTATTTAAAGTAAAACTTTGATCAAGCTAGGTGTGTTTGGCAAATTCTAATTTTTTATACGAGTAATTTCTTCGATTACGTTTCTGTGGAAGTAGACGATGTAAAGGCTTTGTTTCATCCCAGTTTTGTCAAAGACACCGCAGAATAGAATGTTTCTATTATAGTTGGGTACGATACAAGGATGGAACGAAAGTTTGGCGGTACACGGTTGCTATCATCGATTGCGTAGCGTGAATTTCAGATCGTTATTTACCTTCCCAGGAGTTCGGAGACTGCAGCAAGATCTGGGCTCGTATGCAAATAGATATTTCATTCCTGTCTACGGGAACAAGGATTGAAGTTGGAGGGTAAGGTGATTTTCTCGGGGGAAATTCAGCAAAGGGCACTCTGAGCGTGTCGTAGATACGAGCCATTTTCCTTGTTTCCCGTGGACCGCGAGATCTCAGAACCGGCGCTGTCCGTCGAATTTCTTTTTTCGATTTCAGTTCATTTCCCTCGATGATACGCCATCACATCCGGTCGCGCGACTACCGATTGATTCGTAAGATAAATTAGTAAAGGATCCCGTGTCTGTTCCCGTCCATCGAGCGGTATATTTAATTATTTTCAATCCGCTAGGAAAATAGGTAACATGTGCCAGGCAGGAGTTAACTTTGCATACGTATGAGAAACATCGATTTCCAGCCAGCGAGGGGAACAGAGATGCGTGAAAAAGGAAATGGAGATAACGAGGAAAACAGAAAATATGTCGGAAGAGGGTGGTGGCGCAAAAAAATGCATGGAGTCAACTCGGATGAAAGAAGGAAGGGAAAAAGATAAAAGAACACGAGGACGTGACCGAGGATAGAGAAAACAAAAGTCAAGAGAGAAATTAGAAAAAAAGGAGGGCCCTGAGAAACAGCCATAAACGAAGAGGAGAAAAGAGGATGAGTGATGAAGCCACCATGGGTTTCGGGGTATCGCAAAGAGCGAATTTCTACTGCCATTCCTGTCACTTCCGGGCACGGAAACTCTGTCCCGAGTTCTCTCTTTAAGCGTGCAGCAGATGTTCTCTACGACATTCGCGAACGCCAGAACTTCACTTCAAGGAGGGAAATGTGCTTAACTAGCCGTCACCACCCGATGCTGTCCGCCATTTCGACTCTCTCTCGATTCCCCTTTAACCCTAAACAAATGCTGCGACTTCAAACGAATTTTAAACATCGGGAACTCGAAACTCGCAAAAGATCGACTTCGGTGACCTCCTTAAATATTCATGCGCACTCTCTGACGATCTGCTGATAACAGATCGATCCAGTGATTCGGATGTTAAGTTAAAATTCCATTCTTTATCGTATAAAAGTCTATTAAAAGTATTAAAACTTTAGACGCGTGTACTTCCGAAACTACTAGTGCTTTATTCAAAATTCAACCGCCATTGGCAGCGGCAAAGCTTCCCCTTTAAAATTGGTTTTTGGTTTTTGTCGATCCGACTTCCCGTTTCGGAGATATCGTAATTTATATGAAGCCGTAATTTTTAAAAAACTCCGCTTATGGCGCTTCCCGTGTTACGGCGGGCCACTGACCTGCATTGAAATTACTAAAAACTTTAATTACTTGCAGTTCCAAAACTACTAGTGTTTTATTCAAAATCGAGGAATCGTCAGCGGCAGTGAAGCTTCCTCTTTGAAATGGCTTTTGGTTTTTGTCGATCCGACTTTTCGTTTTCGAGATATCGTAATTTATGTAAAAGGTAATTTTTTCAATTCGACTATCGCTGTCTTCGTCTAATGCGTCAGACCTCTCTCTCTCTTTCTCTCTCTGGCACGTGACTCGTGACTCGTGACTCGTGACCCAGTGCCCCAGTGTTTACTATTTCCGCGGTCAATGACCTCGCGCCGATGTATAGAGTGAAAAGTAAACAAACTCTTTGAACCCCCATATCTCCGGAACTAATAACGCTATCGACTTGTTCGACCGCTCATTTTAAAGAGCATTTAATCCTCTATCCGATGACTATACCAACTACTATAATTTATGTCTCCTTCTATGTTTATTTTGTCATTAACGATAAAACTAGATTAGAAATTGTTTATTTAATTGAAAATTAATTTGTGTACAGTATGTTTGCGTAAATATTAGCCAACGAAGATGAATATTTAATATTTCTGTGTACAAGTTCGTGAAACTCGGGGGTATAGGCACTGCTATGGGCACATCAACGACACGAGATAACATCTAGTACACGATCCACCCTATATCAGCCTAGGGAGTCTGAGTTTCAGCGAGTAACAATGTACGAGTTTCAGTAGCGCACCGATGTCGATATGATGGAGACCCATGGGTGTAATCGACTAGATTCTCTGCAGATAATGATTGCGAGGTGGTTTAATAACGGATTACCACTCTATTTATTGTTATCGTTGGCGAAACGTCACGGAATAACGTTATGTATTGACGTTACTCGCGATCATTTCCGGTTAAATAGCCACCCTTGCATCGGAACACGTTGCTTTATCGATCTCGAAAATTCCATAGATATTCAAAGCCGAGTAGAAACTGGTGTGACATAATCGAGTTACATTTTTCGAAACGATGGTCCCATAAATTCCACGAAAGAAACGAAATCGATAGAGAAATAAATAGTCTGGGGTCTTATAGGGTCTTAAATCGAAGGAACCCTGGCCGATCATGGTGCAATATTCGCAAATGAGAAGCCATGTGTTGCTCGGGACGTAAATCCACGCGGAACGACGATCTGTGCTACAAGTATGAAGTATAAAAAATGTGGCATGCACGGTAAGTAATCGTGGCGTATCTCGCTGAGCGTGGCCAGTCACCAGGAAAACTGGAAAACCGTTCGTGCGTGCATTCTTCGTGCTTTTTCGAGTGAGCCCGACGCTACGTACGTCGTAAAACATTTTTTGATTTATGCATTGTGTTGCGAAAGCACGCTGGAAATTAAGTATCGAGGAAATACACGAAACGCTGTGCCCGTTTCGGGAATTAAATATTCACGCATGTTCGTCGAGAACTTTCCGACACCCACGAATTGTTTTGGCACCGTATTAGCGTCCGTTGCACGAATTACCTTTCGAGATTGCATATTTCTCCCCCGATGAAGCCTCCCTTGTCCGTTGTCGCGAGTCAATCGCCTCATGAATATTAAATCAGGTGTGCTCACGGCCTTGTACTTGATTCCGTAGTTCTTGTTCATAATGCATACATTTCAAGCGAAGTGACTATATTCTTACACCGGCTTACAAAATATCAATTTAACGCGATGAATATTCAAGTCGAGGGACCTGGATTCGAGAAGTACCAAGACTACGTACTCTGATATACTTCTCGACAAAATAATGGGACAAATAGGAACAATAATACGTACACTGTTATTCGACGGAAAGCGAAAATTTATTATTTCTTTAAATCCATTTGTCTGACCATTATTCGGCATTTCTAAGTTAAATTTTCCAAGTCTCTCGGAAAACAATGCTTGGGAAAACTCTGTGGAGGAGAATGTAAGCTGGTATCTTTTTGTCCCGGGTGTGGGAAAGGACGAGACGATTTTCAGAGATCGATAATTTTAAGCGAGAAGGCATTACAGTTCCTGTCGACGCGTACACGCGATAGCGAGCAAAAGGTTCCGTTTTCAAAGAAACATATGGTCCCGGTCCTTTTAGTTCCATCTCTTTCTTTCCGTTCAGCCAACTGGTCTGACTCCCAGCCTTACAGCTCTCGCGAGGAGACGCGAAAATCGATTCTGGCGGGTCGCGAGAGTACAGGAGAGGCAACGAGAAGAGACTAACTGCTCCTCTCTGTCATTTCTCTTCCATACGATATCGCAACTCGTGCCTGTCCGTTGCAACAGGGTCTAAAGCATACTGCCAAGGTCTACTGAAAATCCCAAAATGGTAACTTGGTTCGTGGCTTAGCCCCGACGTCGCTAAGCAATCCCTGTCATAAGCCTATTACCTGTTTTAATTGCATCCATTAGCGGTACCCCTTGCATACCCTTAATCCTAAACTTCGTTCCCCCTTACAATCTCTTTTACTTTCTGTCCTGGAAGAATAGTCCATACAATACACGATCTCCGACCAATCAAACTAGAGTAATCCTGGCGGGGATAATACTAGTCCAAAATGTGGAACATAATTTGATCGTACGAGGTTTTGTTTTCGAGTCGACTCGGAAAATTTCAGTAGAAATGTCGAGTAATGGTCAGACGCGTCGGACAAATCGCGTTAAGTCTGCTATAAATTTTTAAAATTCAATTATCTCGAAACCCCAGCACTGGGCAACGAAATTTCATTTACTTTTTCATTCCCTCATCAATTTTCTCCATTATTCTAACAAATATAGAAGACATAATTCGAGGTACAAAAATTAAAAAAAACCCTATGCTCGTTTGGACCACATTTCTTTACAAATATCGAAACTTCGAGCTGCTCTATTACCATTAAACCAATTTTACTTATCGATAATAAAGTAGAATCGATGATGCTCGACTATCGCTGAAAATACAGTACTCCAAATGCATCGATCGCTTTCATATCACTCTAATCGCATTCGAAAGCAATTTGCAAAATCTGGTTAATAGCACTCGACTTGTTATGATTTCGGGCTGTTCGATTAATTAACTTGATATTTGATAGTATTAATCCGCAGGATTTACGAGTTTTGGTAGAAATTTTATTTCAATTTATACTGCGGAGCCATGGTGGACAGCTATTGGAAAGTTTTTAAAGGTAGTTTCGACGGTCCTTAAAATACTAAACATTCGGGACGAATAATAAAATTGGGTCAAAGCATCTTCCGTCCAATTCGATGGCTGACTTGTACTCCGATAAAGTTTGAATGGTCTTTGCATGCTCGGAAATAATCGCAATTTTTCCATAATTAAAAAAAATTCATATTTCATACAGTGTTAACAGAAAAAGTTATTTGGTCGGGTTTCGGTTCGTATAATCGAGATTCCGTTGTAGTGTCGCGAACAAGTTTATTACAGCAGCTTCGGTGCATGATTCTGTTTACATAACGCGTTGCAATACGACACACGAGGCGTGTTTGAGCTTTTAGTACGAGGCAGTAGAGATAAAAGCATTGTTTCGACGCCGTGGCAGCTTGCAAAGTCGAAAAGAAAACATTTCCTCTGCCACGAAAACGTTTTGTTCCTCGCGACTTCGTCATTGAATTTCGTCACGAATGTCTTGCATCGAAAAATTGAAAATAAAAGCTTAAATCGTACGTTGTTCGAAAGATTTAATTATTTGCTGTTCCATTCCTTCGCAAACGTTTTTAAAAAGTCTTTTGAACGAGTTTCGTATGAGAAAGGTTGAATGAAAATGTGTTCTAGCGAAAGAATTAAACGAAATATTATTCATTGTATATTCCAACCGCAATAAGTTTGCGAATCGTTTCAGATATTTAAAATAGCAAGTTTTCGTTTCAATTTTCTACAATTTAAGCTTCTTTCTGTTTCAGGTAAGTCTGGGAAAAACTGGACGTACGAATTTCAAATTCCAAGACTTTCCAAAGAAATTTCTCGTTGCAGGTATTTAATTCTATTTAAAAAATTGTACATCTTTTCACGGTTATTGAAATTGGTAGTTTGGTTAGCTCTGAATAAAATTGCGGGCGAAATTAACGAACCGTGGAAACGACAGGAATTGGCGAAAACCCTTTGAAGTTCGGAAGCGCCAGAATTTATATCCACTGTGGAATTCTAAGTATGGGGGAACACAATGAACAAATTATAGAGTACGCACACGTGATATTTCAAATAACCGAGTTGTGTTCGCTTCCAGGGTTACACGAGTAACAAGCTCGTATTGCACTCTCGTTCCTTCGACTGCGCCCGAGCTTAATGTATTAAATACGCGCGTGAGTACGTGTAGTATATTTACGTAGAGAACAGTAAAATACTGGCAAATGTTTGAGCACGAAATGAAGCACGGTTCGTGGCACAAACGAAATTGATTCTTTATGAAAATTAACAGAAACGAATAATACTTTCCAACGCATCGGTTTAATACTATTTTAATTAAAGCAAACATAATTTCGACCATACGGTATTTTCGTTTTGTGGATACTTACTCGACCGAGAGGGAGTCTATCATTTATTTTAATCTTGCCAACCTTTCGGGCGTACGATTTGCTTTAAATCCCCAGGAATAATTATACACACCAAAGGTACAACGAAAAATTGTGTTTATTATAAGTGGACTGCGGATTTTTATTAATAGAATTAATGAAATACGAGTTTCACTTTAATTTTAAGCATTCTATAGCTTTTTGAGGCAATATAGAAAATCGAAAATTGAGAATAAAAGTTATTCGTTCATGGTTGCGTTTCGAACGTTTCTGAAAGTTTCGTGAACTCTGCCTAGAGTGTTCTATTCAAATATAAGATCGTTGATTCGATTTCTCTGAAATGAATAGATCATTACGTGCATTGAATGTGCCTGAAGGAAGAGCAATTTCCACCGACACCACTCTATCCGTATTTCCCCCAACATATTTTAAATTGTCGTTTATTCCTCGAGCGGTAAAAAGCTTAAAAGGCACCGGGCGCGTTGCCTGATTTTTCGCGTGTAACTATAAACATGTTCATTCACGGTCCCTGCCCATACGCTGCATTTACATAGGACATAAACGTCTTTGAAAGTATGTTCGTACATATATACAGCGCGGGTAAACAGAAATGCAGACGAATATACAGGACGAGGCAAGACGAGTCGTGCAACCGTGCTGCAGGTGATTTTACATGGGAAAATAAGTAGAAATAAAAGAATAATGGTTTTTCGTTCGAGGCCTTGTTCCCCAGAAAATCGACGTTGCAAAATAAGCAATTTCACTTTGTATATTTTATCATAAAAAAAAAGAACAGATATCTCAGACGTTAGACTTAGAGATATACGGTATTACGTTTGATGGTTATCGCTGGAAATAGTTAGGAAACTTTCAGCAAAGTCCTTTCGAGGAAAAAGGAAATGTCCGCTTTGCCACGTAATACAATACGCTCCAAATAATGCCTCGAAACGGTAAAACGGCGAAAATGGAAACTTTGGGGCGAAGAATGACGAAGGGGGAGGCGAAGGAAAGAAAAGCAAAAGAACGGAAGAGTAAGGAGAAACAGGAAAAGCGAACGAAACAGTCTCTGTCGTCTGTAAACGTATCGCTGTTTGAGAATCGAGTACACGTCGTGCTTTCCCGTGTTTTACGAGAGGACTAGCGCTATCGCGAGATTCTCCCTCGAATGGAACAGAGATTAGCATGTCTGTACATTAAATAGCAGAAAATACTCGGAACGGAAGTATTAAAAAAGATCTCTCTATTTCTGTGGTCAGTGCTTATTTAAGAATTCTTTTCTCCCAGAGATTCCTAGTAATTTCAGTCGCTGAAAAAGTCACTACAACATTTAGACTCTTCGATATTTATTCTACAACGCGACTCAATTATTTTATTTTACACAATTCTGCGGAATTTTTTGGTCGCATTTTACGTACGAAATAATGGAGGAATAATATAATGGTGGAAACGGGGACAGTAATTTCTCCGCTGTTATATTTAAATGAAATAAAGGAAAATCAATATTCAGATTGTAAATATTGAATTATTCCGTTCATATCTAGATAGTAATTATAGGAAATATAAATGTCCACCGTTTAATTAAATCGTAGTTATTGATTGCATTGGTTGCGTTAGCAGTTTCCAGAGAAATTTCATGCATGACTTGAATTTATTTATGTTAGAAATATACTCGAATAGATGTTAAAAACAAGAGCAGGTACTGACATTTTTAGACGAAATTAAAAAATTTCAAATCGTTCTAAAAAAAATATTGTCGATTGCGGGGGTCGATTGCGATCATTTTTGGTGAATAGACATACCCCCAAAATCTCACTCACTTTCGAGAAAAAAATTAATTACTGAAAATGTCTGACCAGGCGTTGACCTCTTCCCCTGAAATTTTTCGGCGAAATTTAAAAGCTTCGAATCGTTCTAAAAAAAATATTTTCGGTTGCGAGGGTCAATTAGAATCATTTTTGGTCAATAGACATACCTCCGAAATCCTACCCAGATTCGAGAAAAAAATTCGAGAAGGTGTGAAATTTTGGCCAAAATTAAAAAATTTCAAATCGTTCCAAAAAAATTATTTTCAATTGCAGGGGTTAATTACAATCGTTTTTAGTCATTAGACGTATCCTCGAATTTCTACCCACTTTTGAGAAAAAAATTCTTTACTGAAAATAAACCGTGTATGTTCTAAGCTCGATGCAATTTTTTTACTGCTCAAACTATATTCCACTCGTAAGTCTAAGGGTGGAAGATCTTTTGTACAAAGTTACGTGGAACGTTGCCAACGTTGCCGTAAAATTGTATCGAGTTGATAAAAAGGCAATTGGTTTTGGCAGGAGTTTGAACCTTCGAGGACGAATCAATTTGTTAATTCTTTCTTTCTTCCTTGGACACCATCGAATATCTTCTTAATTCTATCAGATAAATACGAAAACATGTATAGTATTCTAACAAGTATCATCAAGGCTCTCAAAAGATTAAATCTTAATACTTTCCAAGACTCGAAGATGATTATAGTCTGAAGATTACTCGAAACTCCACGCAAAGGCCTTTTTAAAATCCTAGCATTCCCAATCATTTCTCTCTAAATTATTTTTTTTATTAAATAATTCATTGTTTCAAATTGTTATTCGTAGTTTCGTTTGAAACAAAACTGGTTCACGCGTGGTCGATACGGGACTGTAATTCTTTGGATTAGTTACCCCGATAATAGCACAAATTTTCAGTCCTGATTTCGCGCTGTGCTCGAGGTTCTACTTGTGTACCTTTTAGCGATGGTCGCCAGTAGTGTTAAATTACACCATATCTGTACATAAACGGTATTCACTGACACGTTGGTGCAATAATGGCGGCTTAGCTACGCGATGGACCCTTCGACGACGTAATTTCCAGCGTAGTGCAACCACCGACCGATCGAAATTCGCCATAATCTGACAATTGGCTCACCGCGGCTGGGACGTTCGCGGGTACTCGTAAAAGCTTTCGAACAGGCCATGCGAATCTGAATTAGTTTCTCGATTTAATACAGAATACTTCAGAGGACAGTTTACATACATTTTTATACCTTATTTGTTCTGTGCAATTACTTTCGAAAAGAGTTTTACTTTATAAACACACGATACAATTCTCTTTCGATGTATGTCAACTAATTCTGTATTAATTCATCTTTAAATATTTTTCGTTTTCGTTAGCGTTTTATCGTGTTAGGCAGTTTTCGTATCGAGCACCACGTTTCTCACATTCAACCAACCCCCCAGAGGGGAGGATAATGGCGGCTAAACCGACTTCTAGGCTGGTGACGGTCCCGGTTATGGTCGATCCTTGAACTCTATCAGAGCACAGGATAACAGGACCGAATCTGCCTCGTTTCCATCCTTCTCTGTCCCCCAATATTCCAGGATTTTCGACGAATTCCAGGGATTCATGAACGCTGCACGGCCATTGTGAAACCGGTCCCTAGTTTGTAGATGCGTCTTATCGGCTTACCTTCATCGATTAGCTACTTCTTTTCCTCCTACAGGATCTCTTTCCGCGAGCAACAGTTAAATCACCACAGTTTTTTTAGTAAATCTTGTTACTAACTTTGCAAACCAACCCTGTGTTTTATTTAACCCTAGGAATTTGTTTCAAGCAGAAAAACTATACAATGCAATTTTAAACAAAATAAGATTACATCAGCAAAATCAAAATAAAATTCCATTAATTGGCACTAGCAGAATGTAAACGAAACGCAGAGGGGAGTTAAGCAAAGAATAATTGTTTGAATGAAACGTGAGAAAGGTTGGAAATAGGATCGTCCATTTAAAAATTATTTCGCTTTTCCCGTCGTGATAAAGTATCATAGTTTTCTCTTCCCGCGGCTGCATTCGTTTAAGTTAATTGATGCATTATACTGGGCTGCAACTGTTGGATGATTTATGATTCGTATTACGCGTATTATTTTTTTGCCAGCGTCCGAGACGTTGATGAAAACAGCCATCGTATAATACGAGTTTCCAGGTGTAATGGTCTCACTTTTCTTCGGTAACAAAACGCCCGGGACGTTTTGAAATATGGCCGCCACCTTATTAAAGGGTAAATCCAACGGGGCCCCCTCCCAAACCCTTCCTATCATTGTCGATGTACCGTTATGCAGAATGCTCGGTAACAATGTCGTAATAAATGGCAGAAACGTGAGAAACGTCTGATAAAACGCGGAACGTCGCCTTCGATATAAACTGCAAATCGGCGGGAAGCAAAGAGAAAAGTTTCGGGGACCAGGAAACTTCCATAACTAGCCAGACTTTATGCGAGCACATAATTCGAACGGAAAGAGTTTGCGTTTCGTTCGTCGAACTCTTTCTTTAAGTAGTAGTAGCGAGCCATAGATCTTTGCATATTTTATTAACAGTTAAATTAATAAAGATTTTTTATTAAATTATAAATTTGACTGCAAAAGGTCTCATAAAAAATTGCCCAAGAAAGCTTGAAAAAGGCTCGTTTCATACTAGAAGGCCCCCTTAAATTATTTGTTGATAATCTAAAGATAAAAATGATGACTTTGTTCTGAATTGGGGGTAAGAAGTTGCACAATGTGAGGTTCAGGTTGTTTCGAATTCCGGGGCAAATAGGCCACCGGGTACATAGGACGTCCTTCCAACGAAAGTGATTAAACTGGTAGCACTATGTTTATGTATGCTTGTACCAAAAGTTTGCACAGCACGGGGAAATACGCGGAAGCTTATAAAACGAGCTGGTAATAATAAACTCGTAAATTGTTACTCTCGTACATAAGTAAACTATGAAGCTTGAGCAGTATCGTTTGTCATACACAAGGTTCCCCCTAATGAAACTGCCGTTTCCGAGGCCCTTTGTTTCCACTTTTATTACGGTAAAAATAATCGAAATCGACTTTTTAATAATCATTCGAGTGTACCTCGTTCCAGGATGTCTTTGGGTGCATCGAACGGTACGCTACTGCGTGACCGGAACTCGATTACGCATTCTTCTAAATACGGAATGAGAAGCCGTTATGTTTTCTTGTCATACCGACGTCTATGCCACTCGATACTCATCAGTATACAGGCAACTCGGACTCAAAACCATTTTTTTATCCAACACGACCATCGTCAGGCACATTTCACTCGAAATAAAATAACAAATCCGTTTCTACTTTTCCAAAATTTTACTTTATGAAATAAAAGTTTCGGCTTTCGTAACCGGAGGATCCTATTTTTGTGGGATCCTTTGAGTCTTGCAACTATGTGGAAAACCTTTAAACGACGAAGTAAGTAGTTTCACAGCGGTTTTGCGTCCGCCCGATTCTCATTTAATTGGGGTTATGCAAATTCATTCATTATGCAAAGTCTCAAGTTTTCTTACGTTCCTCGCTCGTTCCTCGTTAAATCTCCAACACAGTTTTGATCGTCACTGAGAAAATATCTTAAGAAAGTATCGATTACGTAACGTTCTGCGTCCGCCTCCTAATTTTCCTCGCCTGGGAATAAAAATACCTTGTTTAAACTGACAAATATGAACTTTCAGTATGTTACAATTTTATGCGATTAAAAATGGCTGTAGGATCGAATAAACCCTACCGAAAGCAAAATGGAGGCACGCTTAGCCTCGACGAGTATCGTTGTAGACTCATTAATTAAGACAATCCGACGAATAGGAGTCTGGATACGCGACAGGAAAATAATTAATGCGAGTAATGAACGCTCGAGCAGCAGGAACAGTGAGCGAATTCATTAGGAACAAAAGAATTTACGCTCGAAGAATTCTGTACAGATATCGATGATAACTGAAATACGTATCAGACGGTACAATGCGGTGCAAACCATTGTTGTCGAGAATATCTCGTCTCTCCGATTGTCTTAAGAATCTTATGCGTCGCCATTGTTGATGCAAAAATCTTTCCAAAAGTATCGAAATAATAAGTTTGTTCTTTATTGCTTGTTGTAGCTCGACCAGTTCCTCGCACTGTGTTAATTTCGTTTTAGCAAAATCTCTTATCGGGGAAAGAAAGGAAATTTCAAATTAATCTTCAATTTGAAAACGTGAAATTTAATATTGTAGAGACGGGGAATAATAACGAGGTTGCTGCTAATAAAAAGCAGTCTGACAACGCTGGGCACAAAGAAAATGACGCCATTGCACTTGAGCCAGAGTGTACAAAGCGAAGGAACAGTGATGGCACAGAATGGAAGTACTGTCGAAGAAAATTGTGACCCTTGGAACCGAAGAAAAAGGTGGAAAAGTAGTGTAGAATTAAGGAATGGAGGGGAAATTTATGATAGTCCTCGTCCAATAGTCGTTCGGAGCAATTCGTGCAAGATTGGAGCTCCCAGTCTGTTCCCTAAAGGTGCAAACGCATCCATAATCCACGCCTTTTGTCATCGGAATCGTCTCTGATATACAGGACGTTTCAAAATAACGGGACAAACCGACACAGACAGATTCTCCGTATAAAAAGAGATCAAAAAGCCCTTTATCATTTTGCAATTCGAGGCTTGGTTACCAAGGTACGAGCAGTTAAAGTTTTTGCGTAGGCGTGCAGGCACTTTTAGTGCATTAACTGCTCGTATCTTTATAAATAAACCTCGAATGGCAAAATTGTAAAGGACTTTTCCATTCGATTTTTCGCGAATATTATAACTATTAAAAATCGAAATTTTACAGCATGTTCCTAATCTCTAATTATTGTCTTCTCTTTCCAGAACGAAGCGCGAGGGAGTTACCCTGTACAACATGAGGTAACGTAACAATTCTAATTCAATACTTTTGACAAACAAGTAGTTCGTTTACTTTAAACCGAGGACTGATCGATTCCGTTTTCCATAACGATTTATAAGCAATTTCGTGTGATCAAAACCACTCACACTTTCCGATTTTTCCGTAATCAGGATTGCCCTGCGAATTTAATTAATCGCTTTCCCTTTGACATTTAATCTGTCGTTACGGGCACGCGAAATTTTCCCAAACGAACAGCCCGTCATAAAATTTCGTAATTGAATTTCCAGAGCATTCGTTAATGCTCTGACAGTTTATTCGCGATGACTGCTTGCATAGAATAACAGACAACGCCAGAAGTAAAAGATAACAGAAACAGAAAAATAAATTATAGCGTATTTACTAAGTTAGTGGGTAGAATTATATTAAGAATAATCTTCTAAAGCAATTTATTCTTTTTTACCCTCGCTGGTGTTCCAATTAACCAGATATCAACGAGCATATATTTTTTTGGGAATCTTCGATAAAATTCTTTCCTATTTTTTTACAAAATTCCTGGACAGTTTGATTTAAAGCTTTTGCTGCGCAAATAGTTTATCCCACTCGCATGCACACATAGTTCACGTACCAAACGTAAAATTCAATGCTTTGAAACGCGACCCATTTTCAAACGCAAGAAAGGGTTTGTTCGATAAAACTCTGTTTTGTTTAACTCGTCAGTGGAATATCGATCGTTTGCGTTAGCTGGAATTGTTATGGCGCCCCTTAAAGATGACTCAATTTAAAATATATAAAGTAGTGCTTTCAATTTTTGTTTGTTTCGCGATCTAATTCGTGGGATGTTAAATTATTGTAGCAGAAATGTTTAAATAACGTTTCTGACGATTCGTAGACACGTTAAATGGTGGGAGTTTTCGATCGAGCTTGAATATTGAGGGGCCATCCCTCTTTTCCTCGAGTTCGCGATAAAGGGAATGCAATTTTCATCCATATTCTCAGAAGAGGAATGTCTTATAATGAAAAATTCCCATTCGCAGTTATCATTCGCGTTGAACGTCGTTATATGAGGAAGCTGCCGCTTTCACCAGCGCTTTTCGTAATGTAGCTGCGTTATACAACTAGAATATTTCCATCGAAAAATAATGAGTAGAGTCGCGTTTGACAATGGCGTATCGCGTTAAAAATTCCGTTGGATTCCTTGATAATGAAGTCTAGTAACGATCCACCGATGATTTCAACCGTAACTCGTTAAATATTCCTACGTTTCCGATACTTGGGCAATAATAATTTCAGTTTTTACGAATAAATTAAATTAATTTTAGAAAATAAATGGAAAAGTATTTTACTACAGAGGCTTCGTTATCGAGATACGAGCTGTTTAAATTTTGGCGCGCGTGACGCTGACTGGGATAAAAATGGCGGGCCCCAGGCATTGCACCAAACAATTTTAGCGACTTGTGTCTCGAAAACGGAACCTCCAATCGTGAACTGGTAAAGGACAGTTAGATTTCTTTTTGTTCGAGAAACAAAATAACAAAAGGTAACAACACTTTTTCAAGTGTTTTTTTTTCGGTTTACAAGGAAGAAATTGAGCGTTTAATATTCGCGTTGATGAATCGATACGGTGGAAATTTACACAAGTCGTTAATTCCCGCGAAATAATATAGAAACGATCGCCGGGGAGCGCGTCCGCAAAAAGCAACGTTCATTGTTTGGCATCGCGATTTTAATATCCTCTCGAGTGCTAATGAAAAGCGTACCGTTCGATTTAACGAATACGTTACGAAATCGTTGTATCGTATTGAGCAAATAAAAGGTAAACGCCGGGCAGGTAGAGGTAGATATTTATCGCTTTATTTTTCTGCGAAACTTGGAAATATTTGCGGATCGCTGACGCGTATCTCATCGGCTGTTTTTCTCATTCGTTTATACGATTCTCGCAGTATCACGTGCAAACACGGCCACGAAAATGTTTTGTCCGCGTGTTGACTTCCAATGATATCTTTCGCCCTCATTCTTCGTTCATTCGTTCCGTTTCCCTCGTATTCCTGACACTTATTCCGCGTTGTTGAACAAATCATTTTACTCGGCTGCGCCCACTCTTGCCTCCCGTGTACCGTTAAATTCTCATTTCTTACAATTTCATTGAACTTTTAAATTGCTACTTGGCTACTCCCCACTCTCTAAAACTTCTTTATTTAAATTGTTGTGCCGCTTGTTCCGCCTCGCGTCGAAATATACCGACACTGCACTAACGGCATTAGGAGATCCGATTAATTTACGCGAAATGTCACCAAAGGACGTCACGCTTTGATCAGCGTGCATTTAAATAATTATAGAACGAAAACTTTGTTGCTAGCGATATCCCAGCGTCGGTGGAATTCATTAGATTGGCACAACCAGTATGTTGGTACTTTTAAATAAAATGTTTCGGATAGTTTCTTGCGATAGATTAAATAGATCCAACGTTTGGGCCAAAAGCTAATAACTATCGGCTCGAGGAGTGTCATCGTCGTTGTTCTCGCCTTGGTCGCCTCTTGTAATGCATCGTAAAGGGTTCAGGAGTGCAAGTACGGTCGAAGGTTGTTGCACGGAAAAGTTTTGCAATAACGCACAATGAGTCTCGGGTAGTTTGGCGCATTGTTAAAGCGGCTAACCCTGTCGCAACTTTCCTTCCACGCTAACAAAAGAGTTAGAGAAAGGGAGCGTGGAGGGCTGGTTAGGGCGAATGGAGTGGCCGAGGGATACAAGCGAGAAGAAAAACGAGAAAAAACGCGGAGAGGAAGATGGCTATTCCGTGTAGGATTCAATATTTCACACGCGTACCACGACCAGCCAATAAAGTCGTGCTCGATGTAAAAGCAACGGTTGCTTCGTTTCTAATACAATGAACCATCGGCGACGGGGATAATTAATATTCGTTTTGCAGCGAAGCAATTGGAATTTTATGAGAAACAGTGAACACCTCTTCTTTGTTCGATTTTGTATTAATCGTTGAGTAGATTATTGGAACAAATTTAAATTAATATTGATTATTTGAAAATTTCAGTTTAAAAGCCATTTTCAAATTGTTTGTTAATAAATAGGGATTGAATGAAACTTTGGTGAACGAATGTAATTATTGAAGTTTTAACGTATAAATTGAGTGTTTGGGGGGCAACAATGGCGAATGTTTGCTGGACCAGGATGATTTGAGGCGTTGGGGAGCTCCGGTGCGCGATACCAGATCGATATCGTTGTTTCTCAAGACCTCGACATGTGATCCCCGTTATGGTCGTCGTCACCGTGGCTGTCGTTCTTCGGTTCGTCGACGATGTTGTTGTCGAGAGAGATAAAGAACGTAACCTCGCGGCAATAGCGTCGATCGACGACACCGGGGGGGATCCTTGAGGGAAATGGGATGTTCTATGAATGGAATCTCGAGATCACGTGACCGGAAATTAAAAGAAAAAAAATAGTTGGCGACGAAACAGTTCCTAGAATTTCTAAAGAAACTAGATTCGCGATTTGGACGTGAATATTAATAGGGAGCATCGAGTTTCTAACTGTGAATGAATTTTTTTATTTTTTTTCGTAATTCAGAGTTCTGTTATGGTGGACTTTTTCCCCGAATTTTAAGGGGGTGATTCTCGTGCAACTCGAGTGGAGAATGGGCCGAAAACATAAGGCCCACTCTGTCTGGTGGAGGCAATCAGGTTCCACTGCCTAATGCTCGCAGAACCGGTGATATTCGACGCTTTGTCCGATCCTCTTCGATCGCGACGTTGGAATTCGCCCCCCTGTCCCGCCACCTCCCCCGCCACTCGTCGATTTTGCACGCACGAATTTAATCTGCAGAGAATTTCCGGCATGTGCACGCGTACCTGTATTCCACGGACGAATGCCTATATCAGATATCGCGAATGCACATTTGAAACGACGAGCACAGTGGACCCGATTACGGCGTTTGATCGCCGACGTACCCTTTGAAGCTATTCGATCAAAATACAATTATCCGTCTCTCGTTAGCGACGATACGTCCTCGCGTCCAGATTCGTCGCGACTAAAGCCTCCGATCTGATTAAAGCCTACAGCGATTTATCGAAAAAAGTCCAGCGAACTCCCAGGATCGGGTCTAAACAACTCCCAAGTTCGCGATCTACGATTTTATCTAAAAGAACACTTTTATTTAGGATTAGAAAGATCAGTTAGTTCACGGTATTGTTCGTAATAATCGTGAAACCGAAGGAATAATAAAGGTATTTAGGCTCTCTATTGGGAGAAGAAGAGTTTTTCGAAAGGAGGAGGAGACTGTTCTAAACAGCAACCGTGGAGCATGCGAGGCGCTCAATTAAGCTGGCCGAAATGAAACTTCGCTAATTAACAGGCGACGGTGGTTGGCCAGCCACTCGTATCATTCTTCGCGGCCACGAAATTCGAACCTAAACCAGACGCGAACTAAACCACAGAATAATTAACACTATTTCGACAAAATGTGTCAAAAGTCGTCTTTTAACATTCATGGATAGGAAAAAAGGTCGTGATGGAATTGTATCGTTAATTTAGACAGCATAGCTTTCATTTATACCGGGTAATCGTAAAGTAGATTAGCTGTTATCAGTAGCGTCTCCTTTCCTTTTCTTCGCCAGTTTCTGCGCGGAAAAGGATCGGTAAATTTGGTCGCGTGGCAGGAAAACTGAGTCGAAATAGTCTCGAAGGAGTTGCCTTTGCTTTGTCGCGATTCAACAAAGTCCCAGGATCGTGTACGTACGAGATTTTGTGAACATCGAGTTCGATTGTTACCCGTTAGAAGCGACACGGCTGGGATAGAATTACGATCGACACTGCGTGGAAATAAATCATATTGTATTTTTGAGCAAGCGCATCCTTCCGGCTTTGGAACGGCCATTTTCTGGAAAATGCGACGCTGTAAAAACGGATGGCCCGCGTTCAAATTTTATTGCGTGACACGTGTACCGTATATCGCGTGCACGCTTGATGGGTCACCCTCTCTTTCCTTTTTTTTTTAGTTCTAAAGCACAGATTCGACATGATTTATAAACACATTTCGTACGCCAGATGTTATGGCAGAGAGGAATATGTTTTATCGGGACTGGGACGTCCAACCATTTGTCGTTTATCGTATCATTTTGTCCGCGGGGATATTCCGATCTAGAAATCAATTTTTAACGTATTCTTTAAAAGAATAAGATGTGAGCTGGTCAAGTTATTTCGTCCATCCTGTATAACACAGAGATTCTCGGGGCAGCATAATAAACTCGGCTCCCTGCTAGGAAGGAGTTAAGTCCACTTTTAATACTACTTTAATGACTTTCTGAAGCGTGTGGTAAAAAGACACGACTGCCGGGGAATCTTAAAAGCGAACTGGTGCTCTTAATGGAAACTCAAGACAATTATGCTAGTAATACCCGGTGTGCTCGTCTGTTTCCTCTTATTACGCGCGACATCTGTCGCGAGCTTGAAACAAACCGATTATGGTAATTACATCGAGCCACAGTCGGCACTTTATTGCGCCGGATCAGATTTTTGATTAACTAATTATCAAGTTTGTAATTTCCGACGGAGCGTCTCTTCGTTTCCGATATAATTTTTCACACGTTTCCAGCCCCCGCTGACGAACTGTTAATTAGTCGGCGAAGGTTTAGCGTCGAAAGCTGCTATCTATCACTGTTCACAGTCGCGCGAGCGCAAACAATGCTCGAAGCCACCGTGAAAGGAGCGATTTTTACGGTGCACCGAATTGGTGGGTCTGTCGATTGTGATTTACGATGGTTCCGTACAGGAAATAGTCACTTCGTCAGGTTCGTCGTTCGATGGCCTCTTCGTCAGGACGATGCATCCTGGTGGGGAGTTCGGTTGGCCGACTCTATTCGATTATCCTGATAAAGTCGTTGATAAAGTCGATCCTTCCTTCAACCGGGGCCACGAATCGCTCTTTGCTCGGACGCTGATTAATGCAACCCAGCCACGGTTCAACGAGAACCGAATTATCGTCGGGACTAACAGAGTAGTTGGATTACCAACGCGAAAATATACTAATCCGATTATTAACTGTCGCTGGCTCGCGTATTTGCATCGTTCTTCCCCTCCGTTCGCCATTTACTTTTTACCCATTTATTCTCCACGACAAATAAGTTTATTTATAACTACTCTCGAGTCGAAAATCAGGAAATCCTGCCCAAACTGCCAGGCAATTTTTAAAGATAGATTAAAGGTAGCCAGTCTCTAAATTTTTTGGCGGGAAAAAAAATTTTATTCGACATTGCTCTAGTCCTTAGTAATTCGGATAATCGGAATTTCGCAGTAATAATAAAAGAAAATGACGCCCATTCGGTAAAAAGGCAGTCGAGCTACTTCTTTTCTCCTCGTCGGCCCTCGAGCCTACGATTTTAATGCTGAAAAGCACCTTTCGGCTCGCGCAGCCCACGGAAATTACAGCGTGTACCTAACCTCGCGTCTGCAAACAAGGCAGAGCACATAATCGAGACTAAATTATGCCAGGCTCTTTTCCGGTGTCGTTCAGACTCTGAAAAGAATCAACATTCAGAGTGGCAGCTGAAGCAACTCGTTCCGCTTCGGTTTATACTCGTCCGCGAAACTCCGCGACGTGAATCGCGACGACTATGCACCGCGATTATACCTAACGTTTCTGCCTGTGTGCGTATACAGGGTGTTCCTGAAACTTGGGCGGTCTGGAAAGCCACCCACACCGATGTTCCTTAAGCAACACTAGCTTTTCGTACCTATCTCCCGGAAACAGGAAGTTACCGCATGATAGAACCAACCTGAAAGGAGAAGTTATTCGCGCGCGCAACTTACTTTATATACTGGGTGTTGCCTCAAACTGGAACACTTCCACGTGTGTTATTAAACTTATAGAAACAATATTCTTACGATAATTGTCATTATTTTTGCAGATGGTTGGGATAGATTTTAAAGTCAGATTACTTTTCTTTAACGAAGCTGTGTCTTCTGATTTATTTGTGACGTTTCGTCGACTGGGAATCACTTTCGTTAGGGTGAAAACAGTAAATGACCAAGCGTTAATTAGTCGACGCTGAACTTAATGGTTACATTAGCACCGGCACACAAGAGAGCATATTTAGTAATCGATGTCACTTGGACTTCGATGTAATGGCGGTGTTCCATCGCGATATGACTAAACTAACTTCCCTGCTAGGTAGACATGTTTAATAAGGCCCGAGCTAATTGCATCAACTATTAACGTTGCAGTTACCCGGACAACGGGAATTGCATTTGTGTCACGTCAGTCGAACTTCTGCCCACACCTAAATCATTCATCAGACAAGCGGGAACAGCGCCGAACCGTATCAATTATCTATTCCAAGCGATTGACAATGTTTAACTATCGGGATTCGTTTGATGTTGCTCGCGAAACGTTATTGATTCGATATAATATAAGAGACGATTCGTTTTATCGATCTCGAACGAGTTATTTTTAAAGTGAACGTAATTATGTATTTTGTAAATAGACCGCGGATATTTATGCGTTTATGGGATATTTAAATTTTTAAAAAACCTTTGATTAATTTAATTAATGAAAATATGAGTTCGTATATGAGATCCACTTGTGAAATATAAAATTAAAATTGAAAACTTTTGAGAGAACCGGTGTATGCAGGGACGATGGAGTAACGTGGCTAAGTCTGTGCATGTAAACCGAGACGAAGGTATGAAAAACACGCACGCACGCCGGTGATAGAAATCTTGCGTCGTCAATTAGGGGTCGACTAAACGTTTAAATGCAAACGTGTGCTCCGATTGAAGAGGGCGCATAAATTGTCACGTGTTAATTACATCGCCCGCGATTGCATTAGTGTTGCTGCACACGAGAGGCGAGAGACTTGCACGTTTGCATGCTGGCAATGAGAGGCGTATAGTAATTGCGCGTTCTGGCCGTAGAGTACCTCGATCGTGGAACGAATGTCTCAATATAGCTCGAGTAATTGCTCAACGCTATTTCCACCCCGGCTTTATGCATACCTATTTCGACCTTAAAGGTGTCTCTCGACGCCTTCGCGTTCGAAAATAATTCTTGACGCGAATTATTTTTAAAACGATTAAATTTCGAACAGAATTTCGGAAGTTAAAGTTTCAAAACCGCGTGAAAACGAATGAAATTGTAAACAACAGGAGGGCCTATAACACGGCACCTGTTAATTACACCGTCGTGTTTAAGCAGAATTAATTCCGAGACAGCGCTCCGAGAGGGTGTCTGGCGACACTGAGCACGTTTCACCATAAGTAACTACCGTGCTATACGGACACCTCGGCGTTGATTGCATAAATTATTAACTGTTACTGTTGCTAGGCTAACGCAAGATTGCTCAGACCTCGACTACGCATGGTGCTCTCGAGACGAACTCTGAAACTTTAGAGTTGTTGAAATCACGAGGAACCCTTTAATATCGTAAAATTAAACACTGTACAAAAGTCTATTTTCCAAGTTAGAGAAAAGATGTTTCGGGCGATAAAGTTATGCGTGAGAGCCCGTTTGAAATACGAAACGAATCGAGGGTATGGAGGTACGAGGGAACGTTAATCCGTATCATGAAATTATTGGCGCAAGGCAGGAAATGAGGCACGGTATCTACTAGCATGATAATGAGAGACAGTCCACCCTAGTGCAGTTTATCGCGACGCTGTAAACGTTAAATCTATTCTGGATTCTCCTTTGTATGGCGGCGTAAATGTAGCAACCGTATAGAGTGGCAACTAATGAACGCGCGTCTATTTATCGGCTCTACCCTGATAAATTTGAACGGTGGGGTGTTTCGATAGCTGTTATGTGCCCATTACGTTCGCACGCGACTTAATGACAAACGTCGTTTGTCGCCTCCGATGGCACCCTGCACGCCTACCATTGTTTTCCTTCCGACAATAACATGGTCGTTTTACGGGTATTAATTAATTACTGCTAAACAAGAAACTCGATCATCGGGGCAATAAAGCATCGTCGAATTTCGATTCCAAATAAACAATCGTCGAATTTATGCTCTATGCACTTTCCAATTTATTGAGGCTATTCCCAGAGACCGTTCGACGCAAAGTATTGTTTATAATTATGGATCGATAATACCGAAACTTCGCGTACGTATTATTTGGTCGTGTTTCCAGATAACGCGGTTAAATTTGTCTACTATTATCTTGCATGTAGCCCGCGGTATAATATTTTAAACGCTCCTGCGCACGATTTACGTTCTTTTTTTCTCTCGTGGAAATTTATTTCGAATCGTGCGATCGTCTGTAATCTACTTAGCAATTTCATTAGGTACGAGATACAAGCATACACGTTCGATATATCGGGGAGACGTACTGCGGTGCATGCTATACAAGCACTGATGCCATTGGAATTCACTGACCTCAACATGCATTTTGACAGTGAACGCCGTTCAATGCGGTTATGCTGCGTGCCGTGGTTTCCATTTCGCAATGCCCAGTATTATCGTATGCCGGAATCAAAGCGACCGCAGGCCATCCATCATGGCGATAAAGGCCTGGAAAGTATTAGAAAAAGATAGCCCCGCAGATTACTATGCTCTGCTCCTTTATCGAAGGTTAAAAATTTAAAGAATTGATCATCCTTCGGATCAATTAAATTTTAACACAGGGCATCCGTAGGTATTTGTTTCTATGGTGTTCGAGCTCCGAAATATCTGAAATATTTATTTTCCATAATTTAGTCTCGCAGAGTCGCCAATAGAAACCGCAAACAGCGTTTCAAAGCAACCAGTTAATTAAACTTGGAATCGGATCATAATTCGTAGTCCCTCTCTCTCTCTCTCTGTGTTCTATTCGTACCCTGTCATTGGCAAAACTCAATCAATAATGTTCGTTCTGCTTTCAGATTTCTCAAGAAGCTTACCGCGCTGCTGGTAATTTGTCTTTCGGCCACATGCACCGGTGAGTGTCTTTCAACAATTATATCTTTGCCTCAATAAATCTACAACGATGTAACGTTTACGTTTACGTAATTATTTTTTAGGTTTAATATTAAAAATAACATGTGTTCGGGTTAATTCTAATATCAGAGGTTAAAACAAGTTTGTAGGGACGAAACTGAAAGGAAGGGGGAGGCGTTTCCCTTTCCCTTGCAGGGGAAACAAGAAAGCTTCCATAGAATCGTGTTCCCACTCTTCCTGTTGGTTGTTTCTTTTTTCCACCGTTCCGAGAAAGTCGCCGTATCTCGAGGAAACCGTTGAAACGGTTTTCCAACGGAAAGAGAAATATTTTTTTCTTGTTTGGCCTTGCTTTTCCTTCCCCCCTTTATCCGCGTTTCCCTGCTATATCCGGCCACACCGTCATCCCCGTCTTCTTAATTCCGTTACTTTAGTCATCAGCGTTGGTGTTTGCCTTTCGCGCGAATCTCTTTTCCACTCTTTCTCCGGAGCATTATGTGTTTCTCTGGCATTGGCTCTTTCAGTCGACCCTCCCCCGCACTCTATCTAAGAACCGCCCCCCCCGCGACCGTTCCTGAATCCGTTCGTAATCCAAAATCAACCTACCATACCGAGTTTAATTACGACGGCTTTAATATTTTAAGAAACTCGCGATGCATTCAGGCACGAATGCATTCGCCGGCCATTTTCTCGAGCAACCCAGACGACAACGCCGCGAAACATTGAAATTTTTTAACGGGTTGTTACTTTTTATTCCAATCTTTCCTTTTTCTTGCGTAATTACCCTCTCTTCGACGTTCTTAACCGTCTCTGTTTTAAAGACGTACCGTATGTAAAATTTGTTCTCGTTTTACGGATTGCATGAGTTTGTATTATCCAACGAATCCGTTTTATTCAAAGCATCGCAGAATCGACCACGAAATTATTCGAGTCGCTCGTACATTGAACCGATCGTTGCGTGCTCGTCAAATTTCCATCGGTCATCCGGTTTGCATACTGTCATTTCGCTCCTGAATGTGGCTTCTGCCCAGGAGATTCATTCAGGATCCTGTTAAATACGGCTTCGTCGAGGTAGAGCAACGAGTTTCCGATAATGCCGGATGCAGTCAGCCGTATTACTGGATAATGCGTCGCTCGCTCAATAATACGCGGCATTCGCGTCTGTTCGATCACATTTGATCGCTTGAAACGTCCCCCCCCCCCCCTCCCCATCCATTCCCAATCTTTCTTTTCTTCTACTCCCTTTCATCGGCTTCGTCGCCGTTGGTTCGCGTCTCCGTCACCGTATCCATTTCCGCTTTCTCCCGTTCTCCTGCCCATTATTTCTTCTCCCGTTTCCTGCGTTTCTCTCATTAGATACCCGTAACTCTTTTGTTCGATATACAAGATCGACTCGTTAGTAATTGCCGTTAGAATCAACGCATGGTAGTTCAAATCGCCAAAAACGCGATCTACAGTCTTCTTTTTTCCGTTAAAATTCCACTCTTTATCTTAGAAAAGTCTATTAAAAATAGTAAAACTTTAGACGCGTGTAGTTCCGAAACTACTCAAGCTTTATTCAAAATTCCACCACTGTTAGCAGCGGTGAACCTTCCCCTTTAAAGTGGTTTTTGGTTTTTGTCGATCCGACTTTCCGTTTTCGAGATATCGTAATTTATGTAAAGGGGTAATTTTTTAAAAGCTCCTCTTATGGCGCTTCCCGTGTTACGGCGGACCACTGACGCGTATTAAAAATACTAAAACTTTAGACGCGTGTAGTTCCAAAACTACTAGTGTTTTATTCAAAATCGAGCAATCGTTGGCAGCGGTGAACCTTCCTCTTTGAAATGGCTTTTGGTTTTTGTCGATCGGACTTTCCGTTTTCGAGATATCGTAATTTATGTAAAGTGGTATTTTTCTTAATTCGACTATCGCTGTCTTTGTCTAGCGCGTCGGACCTCTTTGTCGCACGTGCGTGGTGCTGACCTACCCCACGAACGTGACTGTCGTGACCTAGTTTCGAGCGTAGTATTTCCAAGAATTTACTACGCACTGTTTACTATCTACGCGCGCGGGATGAATGAACTCGCGCGAGCGCACCGCGAAATGTAAACAAACGCTTCGAACCCTTATATCTCCGGAACTAGCCACCGCATCGACTTGAAATTAAAATCGCTATATCTCCGGAACTAATTACGCTATCCACTCACACGAACTCTCATTTTAAAGGGCATTTCATCCCCCATCCAAAGACCATAACTACTTTTATAATTTATGCTGTCTTCTATATTTATTTTGGCATTTACTTTGACGCTACATACCTAAAGAAGTTTCAGCCATTCCAATTGATTATAAATTATTTATTTAATTGAAAATGAATTTAAATCAGTATACAGGACTTTTAAAATATTCTATATGTATAATGCAAGCATTAGGAGTACGTTGCTTCGTAAAAGAGAAAATTATTCGACCGGTCGTGGCAGGAATACACGAAGCGTCGGGTAGGTTTAACGTTAAAAAAGTGCCAAAGATTTCGCGTCCAGATCAGGGGTGTCCCGTTAAGTGTAACGAGCGAACTTCCCCACTGCTTGTCACACAGTATGGTGCAGCAGAGCCTAAGCCACGCCTCGTTAGCGTCGTGGAGTCAACCAGCGAAGAAGTGTTCAAAATATGTATGCGCGTGGAAACCGTGGGGAACCCAGCTTTGTACGGCGCAAATTTCGCTACGGACAAAACTGGCTGGACGCAAATTAACATGTCCAACGCACGTAATCAAAGAACATACCACTAGTTGTTGCCGCCGCGCTTCTACCACCCGCATCCGCGGAAAATAAATTACTTGCGTCCGCGGCTTGACATCAAAGCGATCCTTTCGCCGGGGTCACATTCATTTAACCCTCGTACGACGGACGCGGGGGGCCATTTTGACCCAGGGCTGTTCCCCTATTCTTTGCTCGATGACAAGCGAGACCTCGAGCAGATACAAATTTCAATATTTAACTGTGTTAATGTGCAGTCTTTGTTACAAACGCGAAGATGATTTATCTTATCTTTGTAGAAAAATTTTTAGACGTGTATATCGTTACCGAAGTGATCAAAAGAGAACAAGCGCGAAATAACCTGGCAATGGAGGAAGAACGAACCTTGTATGGTCCACGGACACGGGTCAACATGGTCGTCGACCCCCTCCCCTTGTTCCTAACCCCAACAAGGATTATTACGTCCGGTAGCAGCCAAAGGGAGGTAATTATCCACCACCAGCCCTTTATCTGCTGTGCCGCAGACGCGACCGCGCGAACCATTCGCGATATTCGACCCTCTGTTTGGCTTCGTGATCGCAATTCCCACGATGCGAGTCCGCATAATCCGTATGGCCCTCGAAATTATGCGTCGCGCCGAGGGGAAGGAAATTTAAGACGGTCGTTGCGTCTTTTGGGGCCACGGTAGAAATTGCATCTATCGAAACACGAAATTCTCGTCTCCATTCAGCGATCTGCTCGAACACTGTTATCTGAATTACGCCGGACCCTCGATTGTTGCAACCTCGGCGATAGGAACAGCGATGGTATTGCCTGTTGCTGGATAATAGCTATTCAAAGGGCGATTGTGCAAAGTGCAAAGAGAAAAGAAATTATTTCGAACGCTTCTGGTGACTTTACAGCGAAGGGACAGAAGTTCTAGTAAAATGTAAATTATTCGTAAATTTAATGCGCGTGCAAACGCAATAGGCACGCGTAGCAACGACCGTGTTTAGCTAACGTGCCTGACCGAGACCGCGTCTCGTCGTTTGTAAGGCCGGAATACCGAAGGGTTGGCCGGGTAAAGCGGGATCGGATGGTCCAATGGTCGCGTCGGCGTCCATTTGAAGCGCCGTTGAAAAGAGCCAATATTCCGCTTGGCTGCGCTATGCAGAGTTCGATTCATCGGGGAATTCAATTAGCGCCAGTTGCCGGAAACCTCAAGTAATTTGCGCTCAGCCTTCTACCACCCATTGCCTCTTTGTTTCCTATTCGCTCTTCCTCCAACCAGCCTATTCTATCTTCGTTTCGATTCCACGTCTGTTCCCACTTTCTAGCCCCTATTCCACCTGTCCGTATTTGATCTTCCTCCAATCCTCTGCCATCGCGCCACACAGATATCATGCGTCTGTTCATGCGTTTGCCGTGATATTCCATTTTAGTACGAATCCCCGTCGTGTCTGCTCCTTCCTGTATCGCGTGGACACAAAAATCGTTACACTTGTTGTATTTATATTCTACATTGTTTCAAAACGAATTGGAGCCCCAGCGTACGGTTCGCGTTGAGAAACACTGGCCTGGATCGTCGAAATGTCACAACCGTGCGTCGATACCACGCGAAAGGCGGACGATTTACATGCTTCGCATTCTCGAGACTCGATTGTTATTAGGTCGTTGCACCGAAGCGACAGAAGATGTCAAATGGCCGGAGCAATTTGTCCGGAAGTATTTATTACCTGCTGCAGGGAGGAAAGATGGCAAATGGGATACGGAGGAACGGAGAAAAGCGGCAAGATTACATTCATCTCCGTTGAAACGTAACGCAGAAAAGAATTTAATAATCCCGAATGAGTTCCCCCCGCTCGCCAGACGCCAGAATATCATTCCTCGTTGACGCGTGAACTCGAAGAGCACGATACGTGCTCGATAACAGTGAATAGGATGCCATTTTCAAAGCACCAGTATGTTAAAAAACTGTTTTGATTTGCATAGACGTTCGTTTGAAATCTACCAAGAAAAATTGCAGGGTTCTCCTCGACAGCAGTTTCAATTCAGACTGTTACGTATCGAGAAACAAGTAAATTTGATCTCAAATCTTAGGAAAGTGAACCTTGATCGACTATCGTGTCGAGGAGAGATAAACTTTTCAAAGCATTCGAACGGTATTCGAAAAAAGCGTTGAAAAGCGTTGACTCGTAGATCGTGAATGGAGTCGCGTTTGTCGAAACTGGAACAGAGTAGCGAAACAACTATGGCGGCGCGTTCGACTAATTTTCTAGGCGGCTGTTTTTCGAGGCAAACAATGAAGGAGAAGACAAAGGAAGTCGCTGCGAAAAAAGTGCGGTGTTTCGACAATTCGGTTTCAATGCAGCTTCAGATAAAGGAAGGCCAATACGCGGTTGCATTGTCCGCGAAAATCCGCTCAAGCTCATAGGTCGGACTGCGTGGACAACAATGGAGTCGCGCGACAACGAACGTTTTCACGCAACGACCATGGGGCATCTCGTCGAGAGAAAGAATTCGCTTCATTATTAAACGCAGACGCCGGAAATGGCTAGTATCTACGCTCGCGAAAGATCAGATCAAATAAATCGGAATTTTATTCGACCTTTAAAATGAATTTCCCCGTTATCGAGATTGTAAATTCTTTGTTTACCAGAGTCGTTGATTTCACGGTAGAGTTTATTTTTAAAAAGACTAAAAGTTCGCGATCCCGAATGGAATAGTTTGCGCGCGTCCAAATGGTCGAGAGTTAATTTCATCTGTTTCCGATTGCAGAAAATGAGTATCGGGGTAGAAAAACAGAGAAAAATAGAAAAAAAAACGGGGGGAAAAAAAAACAGATACGCGCAACGAATCGGATCGAAACTTGCTTTTCGCGCTCATTCCGCTAACGACTTTTGTTCCCGAATGCCCAAGTTTCTTTCGAACGAGTTATTCTTTCATATCCAAATTGATGCATCCAATCCATTTTCTATCTGAATTTACATTCGAATTCCAGCCCCGGTTCGTAACTTTTACCGACTCGATCTCGATAAGGACTATCTGTATCAATGGGCATAAAAATTAATATAAAAAATATATATATAATAATTAATAACTGTTGCGTTGGTTCATATTTTGATAAAGTTGATTCGCTTCCACGTAGACCTGTATCTTGTTTCATTTGCGAGAAATACAGTCGTGCAAATAAATTAACCAAGTTCGAAACTTGGATATAAGCATACGTTTGATGTATGATATTACAAACTGCAAGTGATTACATAAAAAAAGAAGTTCTTGGGTACACTTCCCGGGCAGCTTTCCCTGAGTCAATTTATTTCCATGATGCGCCTCGCGATATCTTGCACAAAGTAAATATCAATAGCTATCTGCATATAAGGAGTGGTTTCATTCCGACGGAACAAATTATAAGCTTTTTTTTCAAGTCCACGACAAGCTTGTACAGTTTAAAAAAAACAAATAGAATTTTTTTTGGGGGGGGGTTGCTAAATTTCATTTGTAATTTATCATTTTTCTCACGTGTTTGCCCCGACAGCCGATTCAGCGATCGTTTCTTGCAGATTATTAAAACGCGATAATTCATCATCCGCATTCCTAACGCTGACGCAGGTGGTTTTCTTGTACGCAGACGCGAGCATCATCTCACTAACACTGTTTTTTAGCCACTATTTTAAGCGATTCCCGATACCTGCTACCCTGTATTTAAATTATTTTACGTCTCCGTCGATCAGCTTCTACGGTAACTTTCGGATTCTTGTTTACAAATTTAAAGGGAGGAAAAATAAAATACAAGAAAATTACGTATAATTAATAAACAGAAGAAATTTAGAAAAAATACCCAAGTTGTAATGATCTTACAGTAAAATAAGTTTCAACGCTCGCTCGTTGTTATCTATTACGCGTATATTATCCTACGGAAATCCTTCTACGAATGATAAATATAAATAAACTAAAGAAAATTCAGTATTCGACAGAATTTAACGACGAATATTCTTCATAAAGAACTAGTTTATGTATATTTTTTTTTATCAGAGAAAATGTGTTTAACTATTATCTGATCTCGACTGTTTCTAATTATACGTTATTCGAATCATTTTTGTGAAATTAAAGACAGTTTAATATCTCGCGAATGCGTCGACAAATATAAACATTTGTATTTTTGTTATCGGTGTCGATAACATTTATCACGATCAAAATCCGGACCCTCGTTGAACAGTTACTGTACAACTATTTTCAAAAAATAACTGCAAGTAAATATTAATGAATCAAAGGATTAAAGGCTTTGGAAATTGATTGCATCCTCCTTCACTCTGAATATTAATCACAGTAACTGGAGTGTACAGTTCACAACAAAAACACGGGTTCGCTATTTTTAATTTATTCGTTCCAACTATTAAAATCGTTTTGTGCATTCAGTTGATAAATACGGCTCGATATGGTTTTAATTTATTTATTACATAATATATAGTTTCAGTGTTTACGATTCTACTTTCCATCGATCCAACTTGAAAACTCGCACGAGGAAATTGTAAAGTTTCGGCTGATAGCGAACGAAAAGCTTTCCGCGAATGTGCCAACTCAGAATAATAACTTGTTAACGTTGAACGAACGTGAACGTAAAACTACTGTTGTTAGAAAGAACTACTTTTGTAAAATTGCTCGGTGGAATTGCGTTGTCGTTAGCGCGAATTTCTTGGGTTTCTTCTGCAAGCATAGCAATACCTTCTTTCCCCGCGTTCTCCCAAATATCTCTTTCCATTCTGTCTTTGCTTTCACTTCGTTTTATTACACCGTCTTTTTTCCCCCTTTTCCATCTCTTTGGTCCAGCTCGACATTCACGAAATTTCGATTGCTTCCCAAATGATCCAATGTTCCGCGTCGATTCCCTTTCTTTCTTTTTACCGAAATCCATTACGAGAATTCCTCGCGACAACATTTCGACGATATCAACGATATTGCAGCTTTCAAAGAGGAATAGTACGGATAGTGATGGGCCGCGAGCATGTTCGATCGATCAGAGTTGGGCGAATTTTATTAAACTGTGTAAATCCATTCGAAAAGAGATTCGTTTTGAATCGAAATAATGCTCCACTGTTAAATAATTGCCTCCCCTGAGCGTGCAACACGTTTAAGCATTTCGTTTTATAATGTACGCTGTATTCAGCGTGATATTTCCACCCAAGCGAATGAAATGAAAAAGACACGAGTCTTGGATACTTTCTCGTTAAAAAACAAACGTTTACCAATGGATAGTTGACGCGGAAACTGTTACAAATAAGCCTGTTTGTTAACTGTCGCACGAAACGACTGGTCTAGTGGGTGGACAAATTTCGGAAAAATCGAGGACGAGCAGTTATTTTCGTATTTATGCTCGTTCAAACACGCGGAAATATCAGCCCAGGCGTAGGATTTTAATAAGTGTATCGTCACAACGTTCGAAGGAATAACGAGTAACAAATATAACGTAACGCGACAGCATTTTAATAACAATATTCGTTATCTCTACTTTCGGATGAAATAAGAAGGTCTATTAAATAACCGTGAAAACGTCGATGTTCGATCGAACAGATGTAGACAAAGCGTCGAAATAAATATGCTAAAATACTTAGCAAATTAATGGGAGGGAATTTCGAGGCTTTTTCGGATCGACTGCTTTTTCACGATAAGCGTTCGGGGCTCGCTTAGTTCGACACTCGCGAATATTTTACAAAACTTTGAATGGAGCTCGATGGAGCATAGTCGCGGGAACCCCCCCATCCTCGAGGATGAGAATCGAAAATGAACCGGCGCGCGTACGCACACTTCGTAAATTGTTCCCGGCGCAGCCATTCGTGATAAATCGCCGACATGCATTTGTAATATCCGCCACGCAGAGTGGCGATTTATCGTGTTATCTTATAAATTTTAATTGCTCCAGGAGCGTGCTGCCATTTGTGAATGTCTTATTGGAATTTACTACGGCGTCCATTACCGACTGAGTATAATTTGACACGCTGAAATGGAAACCGTTCTCTCGGTGAAACGCAAGCCACGTTCGCAAAAGTATTCGCATTTTTTAAGCAACATGATAATTCGTCGATAGTTGAATTTTATATTCTCGAGCGCGTTTCGTTGAATTTTCTGTGCATTCAAAATGTCGAGAGAAAAAAGAAAAAATCCAGTGTGCCATTCCAGGGTTAAAGAGGGCCGTTATTTGAGCTTCCGAGTGCCAATCAGGAGCCCGTGCGATTGATCGAGCCACGAATTGCCAGAGGAAGCTGCGTGCGACACCAGGAAATTACTCTTCCGCCTTTTTCTATACAGGGTGGTCCGTATAACGAGATTACACGGATTATAAACTCGAGTAATTGTTTAAAATCACGAATTTACAGCGTTTGGTTGGAACATTGATCGTCCAAAGTTGCAAGCAAGGGAGCATCGATGAGTTACGTTTCCCCAGGTGGTTCGTAAGTTTCCTGAAAGATGGAGATTTTCGAGCCATCCTGTACAGTTCGAGGATCGAACGCGTCCGCACGATGGTTACAGTTGCACGTAATCAATCGGTATTTGCAAATTGAATATGGAAGTCGAGCTCGTTCGCCGCGCAACGAAGTGCAAATACAAAAAATGAAGGAAGAAAGTAGGATCGATGGTCGTTGAGTAATCCACTCGTACGGTTAACGATGTCGATCGATATTCGCGATCCTGTTGTCCATCTATTAAGCGGCGGATTGATATTACGAAACACGATTGGAGTGCCTCCGAAACGATCCCGATTAACCGTGTCACGACGATGCAACGTGATTGTTCCGATTATACAACTCTCACGGTTTATCCAAAACTTGAATATCAAAGAATTGATATCGTTGGAAGATGTTTAGAGTCCCATCACTGTTGCACAATTTCCATCCAAGATCCATGGAAACTCGGGAGGTTCAAAAACGCGTTTGCACCGTCTGCTCGGAGGATGCTCGCGTTCTTTGGACACGGCTGGTGGAGAAGTTCGTGTCGTGCATAATAGCGAGTGTCGGAGCGTTTGAAAACACGTCTGCGCAGAGGCTGGGGGGGGAGGGCTGGAAGTCGTCGTCGAGGGGAAACGAAATAAAAGGAGGCGCGACTTGTAAGAACGGGTCTGAAATATCGGCGACATTAGAGGCTCCTCTAACGCGAATCAAACGAACCTGAAACGCTTCGCGACTGCACCGGTTTTCTAAACGCGTCCGCGTCACGTGCACGCGACACGAAGTGCTTTCAAGGCGGCTGGGAAAATTTGACATGACAACGCACAAAGCGAGAACGCGAGGAGGGACGCGACAAAGCGAGGTCTACCGCGGACGTTGAAGTTTTACGAGTTTAGTCGACGCCCGTTTCGCAAAGGCGCTTTTAATAATCGACTGCTCTCGCAAAGAATCCCCGATAGAACTTTTCTACCGAGCGGAAAATAAATTGCAACAGTTTAGGCGGGACCCCGTTTGCTACGGACATTTTCATTTAATTAATGTAATGGAACCGGTGACGAGCAACAATTACCGCTTTAATAAACTTCGGAAATTAACATGGGGGATACGGAGCCTTACGTTTTTCCTCTGGACGACGATATTTTTAATTAATATTTTACGGAGAGATTGAATTTGTTTGCTGCTTAAGACGAGTTACGAATTTTGTGGACAAAAATAAGAGGTAAATTTATAGATATCGCGAGCGTCTGGCACAAACGGCACGTGAAAACGAGTTGGGAAACTCCTGCTATGGGACTTTCGAAGCTGTTTCCATGGATAGAACGCCGACAGGCAACCTGAAGGGGTGCGAAATGAGGGTAACGAAGCCTGTAACCGAATTTAAAATCGCTCGTCTCGCTACAATCCTTCCGACGTAGCGTGGAATCTCATTTTGCCAAAATGCACCGACATATAGAGGTTTCCAATAAGACCGATACAACTTTCAATTGACACAGCCACCACATTTGTCATTCGTTGCTTCCAGTCACGCGACATTTCTATCCAGCAGTGCTTCACGAGTCGCGAAGAGATACACAGTTGTTCCGTGTGTTGGAATTATTGAAATTTATTTGAAAAATTCCAGCGATCTAGCGCCAAACGATATTTCTGTATTGTTTAGAGTTCTCATGCTACATTGATGTCATCAATTTTCGTGAAAATCTGCCGAAATAGTCTTATCGGGAAAAGGATTTTCGTAACATGGGTCGACTAAATCCTCCATGTTAGACGTCGTAAAGGCTGGAACATCTAACCTTCTACCCATATCCCTAATCTTCTTTTGTACGTCTCTACTCTCCGACTGCTATGAGCTTTCCGCATTTCCTCTTTAGGCCGATTTTCCTTGGAGAATCGTGTCGATGCAACAGCTTTGAACGAAGACAATTTAACTGCTTGCAGAGTTTAAGAAGAGCAATTAGGTCAACTTATTTATTTTATTAAATCAAAGACAAATTTTTAAGAAAAATCGACAGGTCTAACTAGAGAAATTTTTCGACAAAATTAAAAAATTTCAAATCGTTCTAAAAAAATTATTTTTAGCTACAGGGATCAATTACAATCTTTTTTGGTGAATAGACATATCCCCGAAATCCTATCCACTTTCTAGAAAAAAATTCGAGAAGGTGTGAAATTTTTCGACAAAATTAAAAAATTTCAAATCGTTCTAAAAAAAATATTGTCGGTTGCGGGGGTCGATTGCAATCATTTTTGGTGAATAGATATACCCCAAAAATCTCACTCACTTTCGAGAAAAAAATTAATTACTGAAAATGTCTGACCAGGCGTTGACCTCTTCCCCTGAAATTTTTCGGCGAAATTTAAAACTTTCAAATCGTTCTAAAAAAAATATTTTTGGTTGCAGGGGTCAATTACAATCATTTTTGGTGAATAGACATACCCTCGAAATCCTACCCAGTTTGTAGAAAAAAATTCGAGAAGTGTGACATTTTTCGACAAAATTAAAAAATTTCGAATCGTTTTAAAAAAATTATTTTTAGCTACAGAGGTCAATTACAATAATTGTTCGTCATTAGACATACCCCCGAATTCCTACGCACTTTCGAGAAAAAAATTCGAGAAGGAGTGAAATTTTTGACAAAATTAAAAAATTTCGAATCGTTTAAAAAAAATTATTTTTAGTTGCAAGGGTCAATTGCAATCATTTTTCGTCATTAGACATGCCCCCGAAATCCTACCCACTTTCGAGAAAAAAATTCCTCAACGACAATATAATTTCTGGCCAGAAATGTTTGCCCGAAATTTCATGCAAATCTTGAAAACATCATAACTCCTGAACGGATTGGATTGGAAAAAATTGAGGGAGCTGATAGGCTCAGTTTCATTCCTGTCCAGTGACCTTTTATGCCTTTCTAACTGTCATTATGATTGTCGCCAGCTCCCAGGTTTCCCTAGCCTATAAAAGTCTCGAAACCCGAAAGGATTTTCCAGCCAGTTTCTCCAAAGCCTTTCGTGCCACGCTCGAAACTTTTCTGTCGTTGTCTTCCTGTCTACTTCTCTCGTCTTCCCTTCCTCTTGATCTCTCTTTCATCCCCGCAGGTATTCTCGTTCCTTTCCCTCGGTCTTGCGTTCTTTCTTTTATCCACCATTCGCACTACAAACACAAAGCAGCATTCAAATTCCCTCCGCGAAAATTAAAACTCGTTTCTTCTTCCTTGGATTAACGAAGCTTCCCGACATAGAACCTAAGGAGCATCGTGCTTTCAACGTCGAGAAGAATCGAACCAGACTAAACAACTTAGACTCTTCTCTTAAAAAATATCAGCAAACTTTGGTGCGTGACACGGAACTAAGGCCATTTAGAAAATTGCGATTTGAACGAACAAATTCAACTAAAATTAAATCGTAATATTTATCTCAGTTTTCGATAAATTGTAACGAATATCCAGAGGATGTAGCGGTGTGAGAAAATTGCGGACAGCGTCAAGAATGGAAACGTCTCCGTTATATCGACGATAAACCACGAAAAGGTTCAATTCCGTTAGCCGAGCTGTTCGAGAAATGCAGACACTGGCGTGTCGATTTCGTCGAAAAGAAGAAAGGATCCGTTTCTGAAGAGGCAATTAAAGGTCCTCGGTTAGGTCGAAACCGATCGAATCTGGAGTAGCACGGAAAGAACAGTTCGGAGCCAAAAGCTTGCGTGAAAAGGAGCGAAAGAAAAAGAAAAAGGACGCTTCTTTCCTTCCCCCTTTTTCTATCGTTCGCTGACCCCCTTTCCATTTCCTGTTCGGTCATGCGAGCCATCGGAAGAAAGCTTTTAAATTATTGCCGACTTACGAGACCGGTTCTTTCGCTTTGCATTAATTTCAACGACGCAAAGGAAGATTTCCGCTTTTATTTTTTTTTATTTTTTTCCCTCCCCCTCCCCTGTCGCTTATCCTACGGCTTTGACCGAACGGTCCATCGATTTCTTCCAAATAGGGCCACGTTCAATTTCGCCTGTCGCTTCATTACCAACGTCCGCCGTGGCAATTTCAGCGCTCCGGAGCGAAATGTAATCAGCCCCGGAGTTTCAGCGCCCATCCTCTCATTTGCATAAGACGAGAATGGGTAAATATGGACGCGGGGCCCTATGACTGGCTAGAAAAATATTGTTCCCGTACTTTTTTTACCCACGGATTATCAGAAATGGTCCACTGAGAACTACAAGCCACCCAGTGTCCGAAAATTTCAAGTGCTCCTCTTTCCTTTCGACCCTTGAAATATTGAGACTCGTCTATTCGAGACTGCAACTATAGTTAAATTATGCTACTTGATTTAACTTCGAGATTCACGAACGAAATGGCTAGCAACGTAAATGCAGCAGGTAAGGTCCAGAGGGAACATCCGCCGTTAAAAATTGCAAATGTTCCGTGTCCCTGCACGAAGTGGTTAACTCTTCTATCTCGTACAAACCGAATGTACCACAATTTTCTTCCGCCGTGTATACAGGCTGCCTCGATAACTCAATTACCCATGAAAGCTGCAGTCTTTAGTTCGAAAACTTGAAAAATATTCGATATTATCAAGTCCGAGAAGAAGTAATTAAGCGATGTTTTTATTATCGCACTGTTACGCGTACCGTGTCTTAATATCCAAGTGATCATAATTTCACAAGAGTATTTTTAATATACTAAAAAATGCACGAAACCGGAACGCCTCGTAGCTGCGAGACTGTCTCATTAAGGATTCTGGTCATTTTTAAAGCACTCGTATCCAAGGGATGCTTCATTTTAATAATAGATAAAATATAAACACCGCGGGGAAAGTTCTTTTCTTGAAATAATAATATACGCCGGCGAGTAAAATGTAACGTCTACGATGGTTTACCTCGTTTCCAGAATAACGCGAAACTCGAGGTACGTCTACTTCAATATTCAACGTGGCTGTCCGATTTAAATCTTTCGCCCAGCGCCATTGTCTTCGCCTTTATTCTCATCGGCGCGCCGTTGAAATAATGATTTCTCCACGGTGTCTCGAATGCATTCGCCCCCCCGATGCGCAATCCTCCAACCGGAGATCCGTGCACTTTTGCGACGATACAATAATAAGGCTGAAATTTTCGTGTATCGCGTGGCGCGATTTTCTGATCAAAAAGCTTTCGAGTGATTACGAGAGAGCCGTGCATTCGAACGAGGGACGAAATGGAAAGAAAATGGGCGTCGCGCGAAGACGGGGCACAGTCAAAAGGCGAACGAACGAAGGATGCGAGAATTTTGAGGCTTAATGGGAATCGTGGCGCATGGATTTGCATGGCGGACGGGGTTTTCGGAGCGAGGAATCGTGCCAAAAGGATCGTCGCAAGGGGAGCAGGCTCTGAGTACTCTCGGGGGTACCATTTTACGGAATTAATCGCACCCGGTTACAAAAGAAACTCCGTCGTTCTGCCATTGTGCGTCGCACGGACTTGAAAATAATTAGTTCCAACGCCAGGACACTTTCGCCCCTCTAACGAACCTTCAAAATGACCCTTGGAGACTTTTTAGACCGACGAATTATCGATTGGGTATCGTAATTAATTTTCCATAAACACTCGTTGATGATACGTAAACAAGACGCGTTTATGGCCCCCGTTTGTCCGAGCAATAATTAACTGTGCTCGATTGCGGAAAAAGAATAACTTGTCGCGTTGTTTCGTCGGCTGGATTCGTACACGTTGGTCGAAGTTAGCCAGGACAGAGTCAAGGGAGTTCAGAACAAACGTGCACTCGGGGAACGTCGCAAAATTACAGCACGAACGCGGTAGGCAAAGCACACATTGCCGAGGAAGTCGTACGAGCCAGCTACAGATGCGTCATCGTTTGTACAGAGAGACGATGACATTGTTGACGCCCACCATTGAAATTAATACTCTCGTTAACACCATGATTTCTGAGACAATGTTCGTTGATTCGTGGAAATCTGCGGGATTCCACCGGCATCGCGTTCGAGAGCAATTTCATTTTTTGTACACTTGATGCATTCTCTACGATTACATCAGCATCGAAAATCAATTAAATTTGGTAAGACTTGGACGAATTGGTCCTACACGTTGGTTAACATCAAAATTGACGTTTATCGATTTTCCGTCAAAATTAACTGTCAGTCTTCAACCGCAAAGTTTTTCTATTATGGACTTGTAATCTCTCTTTTATTAGTTCGAAAAGTCACGCGAAACCCTTGGAAACTAAAATTACAGTCCCCCTGTCAATTCTGCCATTTGATTTTGGTGCTTGATGTCTAGAATTACATAATAAAATTATAAGAAAAAATGTATTACGTTCGATTTCTACTGTATTTCTGGATCGATGGAATGATCGTATTCTGGTTCATCGTGGACAAGGTTGCACTATTGGGAAATTGTCTCAATTTGCGACTAGTGCACGCACACAGTGCCTAACTACTTGTACCGCAGTCTCATGGTTTCCATGGGAACTTTCCTGCGAGTGTAAGTGGTCAAAGTTAACAGTTTCAGTGATCGAAACTTTCCTGGAATAACTATAGCGGACAGCTTTGGGCAACTTGTTCCACGGTATACGTAGTTCTGTCGTGTTACTCACGCTCGAAAAGAAATAAATCCGTACGCGTAAAAAAAATGAATGTTTCTCCATTAGTTATCGTTGGAAATGCCTGCTCGTCGAGAGCACGGAAAATATTATTTTTGCTCGGCGATGTTTCCCGATTCTCGGACAAATTCTCGATTATTATTATCACTCGGTGACCGGTACGTTGGCATTTAGAAGTTTCGCGCACTCTTTCTACTTTTACAACGAGAGTGCAAGACCTTTGGGTCAACGATTCGATTGAAACTTTCCACTCCCTTTACAAAAATATATCGCGGCAGCGTTAGAAACTCAAATATTTTTTTCAAAGTTTTTTAATACCTTAGGAAAGCTTTGCAACGAATCGAAATTGAAATATGTTCCATATCTGAAATAAATAAATGAATTAGATATCTAATTTGAAATGATTCCTTTAATTTCATTTATTAGATTTAACGATATTTCGGTTCAAAGAGCAGTTCAATTCGATCGATTTATATGCATTCGAAATGTGTTATTACCGAACACGAATTTATACACTGCTTCCACCGGAAGTTACAAAGAACCATTTCTGTAATATCTCGCGTTTCATACTTAATTAGCTAGTCCGTTAATCATTAATTAAAACAGCTATCCGAGTAATTGGACATGCCCCAGTTGTCAGACACTTTGCGGAATTATTGTTTTAATACTTTTAGAAACACAATCTTGATTAACAAAATAAATGAATAATTTTTTTTTACTTTCGCAAAGGGTTAAATTCTATCATTCTCGTAAAGTTTCATAATGGATATTTCTGGCGTTTTCCTGGCGACGAATAAACTTCTGGGTGCGTCGGAGCAAAAGTTCACGAAAATTGTTAATGTTTGTAGAAGAGAAATCCGTGGCTTTATAGACGTTGTGTACCTTTGGCGAAAAATTCTTTTGCAAGAAACGAAGCAAACGAAGGAAGCACGCGATGGCTCTTTCCGAGGTGTCTGCCGGCAAAAGAAATCGGATTTTTGGCGACACGTTCGCGCCGTCTTCGCCATCGGACAAAGTGCTCCAACGAGACTCGAGCGCGAAAAGAAGCGAATGAAAAAGGGACGGAGCAGGGAAATAAGAATGAAATGAATTCCCGCGGTAATGTATACGACGTAACGACCCTTTTGTATCGGGTCTGTCGGTCCTGGAATTATTTTAGACTTGTTAATGCAATTTCCTTAAAAGCCGCCGCGATACATCAGCACATAAACGCGCGCATACTCGTGTCATCCGTAGCTGTCGGGGTTTAGGAACAGTAAGTACACAACGTCTTTTGTTTTATGAAAACGGCTGGAACAAAAGTTCATCTCGCTGGGAAATGTAAGTAGCTGCAAAATTGTTGACAGAGTGTTCGAAGAAGTCGTATTCGTCTAAATAAAATTTAATTCTTTATATCTCGTAAATTGTTTCCATCTTGCAATAATCAGCTCGGATACCATAAATCCTGGCCGTCGTTTTCAATTCTTTTGGCATCGACAGAATTTCGATACGCTTTTACCCGTTCGCCTACCTCCTGTATTATCAAAGGTAAAATGATTTTCCGGGTTTCTTGGGCGCGTTTATCTTTCAATCGATGACCCGTCAGAAAGATTCCCAGCACGTTTAGCGCGACACCATTGAAGCAAATGACGTAATTTCCCGTCGAAATTCCCTTTGATTCTACTATTTGTACATCTTACGTCTTTTCGGGAATTCCTGAAAGCCTTTGAACGTCAGACAGAATCAATTCCTGATAGTTTCTTCCCCCTCATCCCCTCCGTCTACTTCCTTTTAATCAAGTTACGTTTCGAACATTCCAATTTTATATACTTATGTCCAAAGATTTCAACTCGAGAGTTTTTCTGCTGTTTCAGGCGCCAACAACGTGAACGAGCCACCGATCCTGGAGGCTGGGGGATATCCCGCGGGTCTGCCGCTATTAGAATCAACCAAAGTCGGTACGGAAGTGTTCGTCCTCAAGGGCCACGATCCTGAAAGATCGCCTGTAAAATATGGCATACAACTCACGGACCATTTCGTCGTAAATCCACGCACCGGGGTCATCACGTTGGCGAAACCACTAAATCGCGAGGTAAACGCGTTATTAAAATAAATATCAACGCTAAGAAGTAATTAAGGGATGAGAACGGGATCCCGAGCAACATCGTTTACGGAATAAGTGAAGTTTTGTCTGTAAATGATGGTGTTCTAAAAATTTCGTCCACTGCACGGTCACGTGAAATTCTTGCACAGAGGGAGGTGTTAAATGGCAGGTTGGCCACGTAATTAAGTTGGGGCACGCTACTCTATCAAAGCGAGAAATTTGAAGCGCGAAAAGCGACGCCGTCAAAGGGGCGCCAGATAATCGGAATAATGCAAGGGCGGTTATTACGCACATTGCTGAATTAACGCGACCACGCGCAATATGGAGCGAATGTCCATAGGAACAAATTTCGTTGGATGAATTCGATACCGATCGGTCCGGACGGATTACGTTCTGTAAACGTCTCCTCAAGCTGAAATTAATTTACCATGGTTACGATTCCTCGCAGTCTCTCGCGAATCCATTTAACAGCGTTGCGACAAACTTGAACGAAACGTAACCCGATTAACTCTTGGTCGTTATCGTTAAGTCGCGTACGATCCAAAACTGTTTTAGTTTCGTTCGAATATATGGGAAATAAAATGTTGGTGCAGCGATAGAGGCAATAAATTGAAGAATATCTATGACGGATAACGTCATTGACCATTTTTTTCGAAACGTCAAAAGAAATGCAGACAAGAGGCGGTGTTCGTTTGATGGTCAACTGTCCACCAAACTCGCAATAAAAGTGTATCAAGGGTCGGCCACCCTTTGTCCAGCAGATTGCAGTGCGAATCGTCAAGTATTGTTTACACTGGCCCGGTGATAGAGCCGGGCAGGCGTAAAATAATTTTATCGCTGAACTATCCAATATTGCAGCCCGATGATAAGTAATAAAGAACGATTTTGTTGCTGGTGAATGGAGAGGACAGCGTTCCGGGACAGCCTGGGATGTAATAAAAGAACGACAAGTATAATAGAGTTTTTCCAATAAATGCGATAGAACTTTCAATCGTCGATCACAGCCACCGTACTTGTATAGTAATTTCTATACCTTTGAAAAATGGACAAATGGTGTCTGACCGTGTGATTGTTTGTCTGCTTCAGGAGAATGACACGATACGTTTTCGTGTTACGTTAGAAGACGAAGTACCATTGGGCCAACAACCGAACATCGTCGGTGTCGATGCATTCGTAATCGTCCTCGACGAGAACGACAATCCTCCGCACTTTCTGGGCGTACCGTACGAAGCCGTGGCCGAGGAGGACCTCCCAGTTGGCTCGACGATCCTTCCTGGTATCAGAGTAATGGACCCAGACCTATTGGGCGACATCATAGATCTATCCTGCGTTCCCCAGCCACAGGTGAGCCATTAATTCGAGATATGTCCAAAAAGTATTCCACATTGTGCTCGATACCGATGATATTTCCCTTAAAATCAGTTCTCCAAATGACCAACAGCTGCCTTGATAATATGGCTATAATGGTACACTTTTTTAAAGATGTCTAAAGAAGCTAAACCGAATATCGACAACTGTTTCGATGTATCCATGTCCTTAAACTGCAATTCAATCTCAATTCAGTTGTCAATTATCGAACGAAGGCATGGAATTGATTGTTCTGGGTCAGAGTGCGCCCCAGAGAAAAGGTTAATGACCCCAAGAGCGAATATTGTGATTCTGTTGCAGTTCCTCGACGCCTGCGAAAAGTTCGGGATATTTAACGTGGAGAAAGGCCAGAACGCGTATGTGGGTGCTCTGGTACTGCGACAGCCACTCGACTACAGGGAAAGACCCTTTTACCAATTACTGCTCAGGGCGAGCGTGAGTAGAGCTTGAAAATTGATTTTAATTATGCTGTTAACACTCGTACAGCGAATGCAGGATCTCTTTTACCCGGCTGTAGCTGTTATCGTGTTCTTTATTCGATAACAAACGTGAGTTCGTTCGATTTTTTAACACAGTATGACTTGGGCTCTAGAATAAGTAGAAATAACGCATAATGGTCAGACGCGCGATCTAATTTAATTATCTCAAAGTGTTGTTCAGTCTTTTCGACTTATTTTAACGAGTACACGATTGAGAATATAAATAAAATTTGATACACTGTTTCTTCTTGAGATTTACGTATACGATAAAGAACATCTGCTTAAGCGTAATGGTCAGACGCGTTAAGAAAATCTTAATCTATATAAAATGACACGAAATAATGTCGTTCTCTGGATAACCAGAAGTTGGATTAGAAGTGTGTTTTACATGCATGAATTTTGCCCACAGGACGGACTGAACAACGAAACCACGGGGGTAGAAATCAAGGTGGCGGATATTCAAAACAGCCCTCCGGAGTTTCTGGACTCGCTAACGGGTGTGGTGCAAGAAGACGATCCTATTGGAACCCTGGTTATGACCATCAAAGCCAGAGACGGCGACAGGGGGATGCCAAGGAAAATGATCTACGAATTAGTAACCAGTGAGTCGACACTGTATTTTCACTGGTTAATTAAAAAGGTACGTCTCAGGTGCTTATTAATATACAATTCTTGCCTAGACCCGTTCGATTATTTTCTACTGGATGACGAAACGGGCGAACTTAGGACAGCGAAGCCATTGAATAGGGAAGCGTTAAAGGATTCGACCGGGGTGCTCACGCTGACTGTAAAAGCACGAGAATTGATCGATGGGATGCCAGGTAGCGACGATTTGACAGTATCCACTGCAGAAGCAACAGTGACGATAAAGGATGTCAACGACGAACCTCCTACTTTCAATCGTCGCGAATATAAAATTGAAATTCCTGAGAACGTGCCAAACGGAACGCCCCTGCCATATTTGGACATGACTGTCAAAGATCCTGACGTCGTGAGTTTCTCACGATACCTTATAACATTTTCTTAACTTGTAACTTTCAGTCATTTCAAGGTTGGTATAATATTACATTCGTTGCAGGGTTTAAACTCCGTATTTTCCTTGCGTTTGGAAGACATTACGGATGGCGCATTTATTATCGAGCCGACCATGGCAACTGGCAGCACTTCCGTGAACATTCGTGTTGCAAATGGTTCGCTCGATTATGAAAATCCTAACCAGCGGAAATTCATCATCCTGGTAAACTTAGGGATCTTATGTTCGCGTAACTCTGTATTCTTATCTTGGCTGCTATAACTCAAAAGTTATATTCTGTTGATTTTCAGGTAGTGGCGGAGGAGGTTCACACAAATCCCAAGCTTACCTCTACTGCAACCGTAACTGTCGCCATTACGGATGCAAATGATAATCCACCTTCTTTCAGTAGACCCGCTTATACAGCCGAGGTGCTGGAAACTGCCCCACCAGGCACGCCAATTATATCGATCACTGCCAAAGATCGTGATAGTGGACGGTGCGAATAGTTCCTATTTAGTCCCCGAGTCTTTTCATGCTAATATCTTGCTGATATTTCGATCATATTTTAATTTTTAAAGATACTTAATATCGGTAAAAATTGAAACGTATGATACCTTTATTTCAATTCGATTCGACGATAAAATTATTAGAAGCAAATTGTACTCTAGATTCGGTACAGCTGGAATAGCTTATCAGTTACTCGGACAAGGCGCTCAGCACTTTTCTGTGGATAAGAAAACTGGAACAATTACAGTGGCACCTTGCTCAACTCCTGGTATATCACCTTGCTTAGACTATGAAGAACAGACAGAATATTTCCTCACTTATAAGGTAGCTTTTCTATTTATACACATTATAGTATGTGTACTAAATTAAGCACTTATGTTCTTTTTCGTCAGGCGACTGACAATGACGGACAGGGACAAACAACAAGCGTTTCATTGCGTATCAGCTTATCAGATGCTAATGACAGTCCTCCACGATTTTTGCAAGATAAATATCGCGCCGTTATAGACGAAGGCGCTAAGAAATTTGAACCCGAGTTGAAAGTACAGGCCAGAGACAAAGATAAAACGTCGAAAATCACGTACGCAATAGTGGACGGTAATGGAATAGGATTTTTCGCTATAGACCAAGATTCTGGTGAAATCATAGTAACGAATAAAGGCCCGGTCGATTTAACGAACTCTACTCGCGACTGGATAGCGCTGGTTATACAAGCGAACGATGGAATATTCGTCGATTCTGCTATCGTGAATATTACAATTCGCGATGTCAATAATAACGTACCGATCTTCCCCAACGATTTATACACTGCTAGCATACCAGAAATATCGCCGATCGGTACGTAATTTGATCAACTCCTTGTAATTATGATCCATAAGTAACGTTTTATATCTGACGATCATTGTGTTCTATATTTAGGAACGGTCGTGGAGGAAATCACAGCGACCGATGCTGACACAGGAATTAACGCAGAACTTATTTATAGAATACAGAAAGGAGCTTTCGATGACTTCACCATCAACGAAACGACAGGAATAATAACAGTATTCAGGAAATTAGACTATGATAATAAAAACACCTATCACGTGGAAGTGATAGCGCTTGACAAAGGTGTGTAGACGCATTGCTTAGTTTTATTTTAACGCAGGAAGTTCACCAGGTTTTCTTTTCATTTTCATAGCATCCGTGACATCGTTCCTTGTTCAATTCATTTTCTGCATTTCGAAGTACTTCCCCCAAGTATTTAATTTTTTCACTTGTCATTCGACCGGTTTTACAACTGATAATTATAATTCCATTATTTCTAGGAACTCCCAGTCTAACTGGAACGACGACTTTAATGATAAGCGTTGAAAACAGCAACGACAAGGCTCCTTACTTTACACCGGAGACTCAGCGAGCAGAAGTCACGGAGGACACGCCGATCGGTACCGTCTTCACATCTCTAAAAGCTACGGATCCGGACAGTACTAACTTGGGGGCATTAAATTTTGCCATTTCCGAGCCGATCACGGCGATCGATAGAAACGGTCAAAGGGTTAACGACAGCAAATCCTTCAAGGTATAATCAAATACGTTATTTTCATCATACTGGGTTGCCCACAAGTCCTGTTCTCAAAATTAATTACAATCGCAGGACTTCTTCGCTGTCGATCGTGCAACCGGTCAAGTTTCTGTAGTTAGGCCATTAAATCGTGACAGCGCAGCGACTGTCAGCATCACCGTCGTTGTCAGCGACACAACGGCACCCACGCTTCAGCAAGGAAGAGGTAAATTAATATAAAAATACACGGGGGTCTTCTACCAATCAGATTAAGAATTTATTAAGAATACCGATATGATTGGGCTGAATTAAAATTGTTTTATTTATTGAATGTGTACGTAGGGACTCTAGTAGTTACGATTATTGATGTGAATCACATGGCGCCGGAATTCTTGAAGCCATGGACAAGAGAAAATCCACGATATTTGATAGAAATGCAGGAAGAACAACCCACAGGTGCCGTTGTGGGGGCGTTCACAGCAGTGGACACGGATAGCAACATAGCGGGATACGCAATTGAACCTCCAAGTCCTTATTTCAACATAGACAATGTTACAGGTAATTCGCCTTAAGAAAGTGAAACGAAATATATTTAATAAAACTTATTTCCCGTGTAGGTATCGTACGAACCAGTCAGGATATCGATTACGAAGAAACAAAACAATTGGAGTTCACGGTAGTCGCTTATGATTCTGGCGTCCCTCAATTATCCGCCGCTGCGAAAGTAACTGTTACCGTGATAAACGTTAACGATCAGGATCCTAAATTCGAGAAAGAGTTGTACAATACTTTTGTGAAAGAAAATTCGCCTCCAGGGACGCATGTTACCGTGGTAAAAGCAGTCGACGGAGACGAAGGCCTGTTTGGGGAAATTAGTTACAGTCTTATCGGTGATCATGCCGCTGACTTTAATATCGGTAAATTTCGAAACTTTCCCGCGAAATTAAATCAATTTACTTTCTACCTTACTTGTCTAAATGGTTTATTTATATTTAAAAAACAGGTCACGAGACCGGTGAAATTACTGTTGGCGGAGCGACCGTCCTTGACAGAGAAATGACACCAGAGATTACTATAACGGTAATGGCCAGTGATGGGGCCCATATAAATTCTCGTCGAAGTACGACCGTTCCAGTACTTGTTAAACTTATCGACGTTAATGACAATCGACCAATATTTACACAACACAGTTACAGAGCCTCGGTTGCTGAAAATTTACCCGTAAATCCACCTGCGCCAATTTTGCAGGTACCTAAAACCTAGAAAACAAGTTTAAAGAATTGAATATGAAAAGCAACTGATATACAATATTTTCGTTACAAGGTAAGAGCCGTAGACCATGATGAAGGAACTAATGGAGAAGTTTGGTATCAGATTATTTATGGAAATGAAAATGAATCGTTTTCTTTGAACCGCGAAACGGGAATTTTGTATCCTGGCGCAGCGCTTCTTGGCAGAGCTGGCTCTTACAGGATCAAAGTGGAAGCTAGAGACGGTGCTGGTGCAGGACCACACTCGGATAGGTGCTATGTCGATATACGAGTAACGCCAGTCAATCAGCACAAACCTCAGTTTGTTATACCCGAATTAACAAACGCCACCGTCGAAGTTCCCGAAGTACGTGATAAATCAATCAATCGATTACTCGTTTAATCAGATGGAAGAAAATAGCATAAAACATTTTCAGAACGCAGGTGTCCCAAATTATCTGATATTGACGGTAAAAGCAATCGACAGAGATTCCGGTGAAAATGGACGCGTCAGTTATTATCTGAAAGTTGGGAATCGAAACATTCAAGAGACCGAAGAATTTTCAATAAATAAGGAAACGGGCGAATTAAAATCAAAAATTATTTTGGATCGTGAGGCAAAAAGTAAATTCGAGGTAAGTTATATTTATGTATTTATATGTATTTTATTTAAAGAATTTTTTATCCACAACTAACATTTCTAGCTCGTACTGGTAGCTACCGATCATGGCACCCCTACGGCCTACGAGACTTTACGACTCCTTACTGTGCAATTAGTAGATACCAACGACAATTTACCACAATTTTACGACGAATACCATTTTCACTTGTCAGAAAATCGCCCGAAAGATTATTCCGTGGGAAAAGTGACCGCAGAGGATAAAGACGAAGGGAGACACGCAAAAGTTTACTACTATATAGAAGCTGGTAATTAGTACTATGCTCGTGGAATACTATCAAACAATGTCACAGAATCTATTTTTCAGGAAACGAAGACTACGCTTTTTACATGGACAAATCCGATGGCAGTATTTATGCGAATAAATCGTTCGACCGAGAGATACGTGATAAATACGTTCTATCGATTCTAGCTTCCAACGATCCTGATATTTATATAAATCCTATAGACGCGAGTCGTCCATTGACGCAAAACGCAGGCCACGGACACGTGAATGTAACCATAACTATTCTAGATGACAATGACAATCCACCCATTTTCGAACGTAACGACTATTACGCTGGCGTAAATTCAATGGCAAATGTGAACGATTTTGTAACGAAAGTGACAGCGTCGGATTTAGACGTGGGCGAGAATGGTACTCTTCATTATTACGTTGTAAGTGCGAATCTCTACAAGTATGGATCGGAGAAACCTAGCGGCTCCATAGTTCCGAGTCCTTTTAACGTGACTCAAGATGGTAAACTTGTCACGAGCGGATATATGGCCGAATATAATCAAGACAGATTCATCGTCGAAGTTATAGCGAAAGAAACTGCCATTCCAGAGAAATATGCCATAACCAGGGTACACGTAAGTAGTCTCTTAGCCTCTTAGTGTCGTACGCGTTTCATCTCGAGACGAATTATTTCTCATTTCCGTGAAGGTTTGGGTATTCGAACCTTCGCAATTAATCAGAGTCATCCTGTCGCGACCACCGGAAGAAGTGAATCGCGAACGAGATGAAATTGTGTCGGAATTGTCGAACGCAACGCAAAACAGAGTCGTTGTCGATGACATCCGGTATCACGTCGATGCATCGGGTCATATTCGTAGAGAATGGTAAAGGGACATTTCTTATTTATTCTCCGGAGATTTTAACATTTCATAACATTTGAATATATCCTTAGGTGCGATATGTACTTACACGTCGTGGAACCAAAGGCTCAGACCATCGCCCCTGTACCACAAGTACTTAAAGTCATCGATGCAAAGTACGATTTCTTGAAAGATTATTACGCAGGTTTTGCTATCGAGAATGTTGTGGTAAGTAATTTCCATGTTAAAAAATATAACAGAATTTATCGAGAACTTTAAAACATTTTCAGCCTGCTTATGCTGGAGTACAGGAGGAACCTTTTGATCCTGCACTAGCAGCTTTGATAGCATTATTGGTAGTTCTATTGGTCGGTGCAGTCACAGTAACAGTAGTTTGTTGTTGTTTGCGTCATTGGTAAATATTAAAACCATATGAGTTTTGTTCTTTTAATATGTTCGATACATTAGCTTATGCATTTTAGGGTGATCACTGTTCCAAACGATATACGAAAGAAAGACGGCCTAATAAAGAAACAAATCATCGACGAGCTAAATACCACAGAGAATCCTTTATGGATCGAACAGTGAGTTTAAACATACATTTTTAGATACAGCAATGGCCATTGATGAAACTTGATAACAAAAGGTTCTAATTGTACAATTATAGTTCAGACAATTTGACAAACTCTCTTACGATTCTAGAAAACTCAAACTATATGAGGAACAAGAGTTAACGATGCAAGTGTTCAGCGAACCAGAGGGTGGCCTAGGTACAGAAAGACGAGGAAGTGGTGTCAGCGTTGGTATGGGCGATACGTCTCAAGATAACACTTATGCTACCATACAACGTCCACTGCCTACAAACAGGCACCGTCCAACCACGCCAGATTACACAACGCTACCAGGAAATCATAATGTATGAATATTGTTACCGTTTTCTAGACATTACCCGAAGAAGGATTCCTCTCTCGAGCCGACCTGATGTTTTAAAGTTGTTTTTCTATCAAATCTTGTTTTTTTACAGCTTTACGAATCAGCCATGGGTTTCCAAGGATCAACCTTCCAGCCATCCTCGAACGTAATGCCACAACTTACACTTGATCACGATGGGCAACCCCAGTTTGTTTCAGGGCTAGTATAAATTAAGTTTCGCGCCAAAACTTCTTTTTCCAATCAATGTATAACTTCATCGCCGTACGTTGTACCTCTTTATTCATAGCTCTAATTGTTGCACGCGCCTTCGAGGAGAGAAAAAGAAAAACCACTCGCATGCACACACCTTTTCGACAATAATCCGATGATATCGTTAGGTTTTTTCTGCGAATAGACGCGTGTATAAGCGGAGCGTGAAGTATACCGAATTATGCAGGAAAATTCTACCCTAACTGTGTACCTTTTACTACTTCCATTCGAGCTCTTCTGCGACAGCGGGGAATAGAAAATGAAGAGCGACGACGAATGACAGTCAATATTACTGGAATAAATATTTCCCTGTAGTTGGTGTGTGCATGTATATATGTGTGCGTTGCCAACCTGTGGTCCCCAAACTAATCATTAGATTCATTATTAGAAAAATCAAAAAATGCTAGATAATAGACATTGTGAAATAGCTTAACAACCGAAGCTTGGCACGACAGATATATGTATATAAGTGAATGTGTAGATTCCGTCCAACGCAATTTTTTATTAATTACTTCCTTACTAGGTTAGTATGTATTTATGTAACCTTACGTGCGTCTCCCGAGTAAGGAAAAATAACGTACTTATTATGTCGTTAATTTCTACATGAACAAATGGATGTCGTGTTATGGCATTTGATACAACAAAGTGTTGTAAGTAAGGAACGAGCTCATATTCATAAAAATATTTCTAAGGAGAAAATATTCAATCAAAATATCAACATGCATCATAGGTTCACGTACAACTGTTCTTTACAACAGTGGTTCTTAACCGTATTTTTTTTCCCATGGACCTTTTATACGCCATGTTTCTTAAATGTTAGTTAAATCACTGTCTTAAATTATAACGCACAAAACGAAGATTTCAATACCATCTTAGCGATATACTTCTATCGAGAACTTGGAAAGATTTATTTCAGTCCAATGACTATCATAATATCAAAGCATTGAAACGATTAAAGTGATATTGTTAGGTGTAATGTATGCAACGAAAATAAATGTTGAAAATTTTCTATAGGGGTCCACGGGCCACAGATTAAGAATCACTGTTTTTACAATATATATTATATTTATTTAAGTTAGGGTTAAATGACTGCTGTTTATCCAATTAATCTGTGATTTGATTATGCCCTGGTATGTGTACGCGATGATCAACTTGCATTTGAGATTTCATGTGAATCATTGGGCGGTGGACGGATATAGTCATACAATTGTAAGCTAGTTAAATGGAGCTGTTCGCATAAAATTTCAATGTTATGTGAGAAAATGATCATTCTACATTATTTGCAAGGCCATATCACTTCTTATCACTTAAACCGTCCTCGGCAAAACGCGTGTACATTGGGATCTGAAATATTTACTGCGAATAGCTCTAATCATACAGTATATCTTGTACTCGAAAAACAATAACTTAACAATGATCATGTTATGTCTATAAGCATTTAATGTAAAACTAATATCAGTATCACAATATTATTAGATGGTTATGAATATTACAGTTCGTAAAAATATCTGTTTATCGGTTATGAATTTATTGTAACATATTTTATGTAAACCATTGATAAAAGAAAAATATCATATGTCGACATTCATCACATTTTGTGTCAGGTGGAAATAAATATTCAAATCTGTGTACATTTATTTTTGTTTAATACTTGTATGCCTATACATTTAATAACAACATCAAAATACAATCCCAATCGTGCAAAATTTTTGTTAAACGTTGTTATTCAATGGAGTTAGAAATGTGTAAACCATTCCTTATATTTATATTAATAAAAAATCATAGTATGTACTTATTTTCCATCCTCTTTATTTACAATCTCCACTACCTTTCCCATTAATTCCTTATTTCTTTTAATTCTAAAGTATTATAATCCCTTAAAACCATTACAAATATTATTCGTATCTAATTAAGTTCTTCTACCATTTTTCTATGCGTTATTTAATGTAATTAATTAGTTATAAACAATTATACTGGAAGCGCTTCATATTTTAAAATTGCGCTGAAAATTGTGCCAAAAAGTGACAAACTACGGTATCGCCATCTAATATCAGGTTTTCGAACTCAAAAAATCGGCCCAGGATCACAGAATGATAGTGGAGGTATCCGGAGTACAGCTACCCCCACTCCTCCTCCTCCTGATATACATAGCCTTGATTATTCATTAATAACACCTTTCCTGGTTATAAACTATTAACTCTTAGAATTGAAGAATGTAGTATAGACCCTTGGCAACATTCCAGGATACTTTTTATACCCATGACATGCGTTATTAAATAGTTATTAACAAATATCGGAAGCCGGAACATTTACGGCTGTATCACCGTCTCCTTTAATCGATTAATTATCAATTTTTCAACAATGACACGCATATTTTGGCTATTAGGGTACCTAGAGGACATCCCTGGCTACATTTAAGGACCAATTTTACCCCGCTCCATGCTCTAATTAATTAGTTATTAGCGAAAGATCCCTAAGATGTCACGTTAAAAGGTTACAAACAGTGTTCCGACTTCCGATAATTGTTAATAACTATTTAATAACGCATGCCATGGCTAGAACCGGTATCCTTAAATCTTGCCAAGGGTTCATACTATATTCTTAAACTCTAAAAGGTCATCAGTTGATCCCAGGAAAGGCGTAATTAGTAAATTAACGAGCAACAATTCATTAAAAGCCTAGAAAGCATATAGTACATTGTTTTCGCCACTAGTTGGCGCCACAATGCAGAAATCAATACTTCGCCGGTTTTAATGAATCACTGCTCCTTAATTTATTAATTACGCCTTTCCTGGCAATGGATGATGAACTTTTAGAGTTTAGGAATATAGTATGGACCCTTGGCAAGATTCTAGGATAGCTATTCCAACCGTGGCATGCGTTATTAAATAGTTATTAATCAATACCGGAAAGTCGGCACACGTTTTCGAACAATTAACGTGACACCTTAGGGATCTTTCGCTAATAACTAATTAATTAGAGCGTGGAGCGAGGTAAAATTGGTCCTAAAATGTAGCCAGGGATGTCTACTAAGTACTCTAATAGCCAAAACATGCCTGTAAGTGTTGAAAAGTTGATAATTCATCGATTAAAGGAGACAGTGATACAGTTGTAAATGTTCCGGCTTCCGATATTTGTTAATAACTATTTAATAACGCTTGGCATGGCTATAAAAAGTATCCTGGAAGGTTGCCAAGGGTCTATACTATATCCTACAATTCTACAAATTCATATTTCATTCCCAGAAAAGGAGTTATTAATGAATAATCAAGCCTATGTATATCAGGAGTAGGAGTTTTAGTTCGAAACCCTGTTGTTAGATGGCACCACTATATTTCGGCAAAAAAGTGACAAACGACAGTATCGCCATCTAATATCAGTGTTTCGAAGTCAAAAAATCGTCCCAGGATCACAGAATGATAGTGGAGGTATCCGAAGTACAGCTACCCCCACTCCTCCACCACCTAATATACATACTCTTGATTATTCATTAATAACTCTCTTTCCAGGAATAAGATATGAACTTTTAGAATTGAAGAATGTAGTATAGACCCCTGGCAACATTCAAGGACACTTTTTATACCCATGACATGAGTTATTAAATAGTTATTAACAAATATAGAAAGTCGGAACATTTACGGCGGTGTCACTGCCTCCTTTAATCGATTAATTATCAACTTTTCAACAATGACACGCATATTTTGGCTATTAGGGAACCTAGAGGACATCCCTGGCCACATATAAGGACCAATTTTACCTCGCTCCATGCTCTAATTAATTAGTTATTAGCGATAGATCCCTTAGAAGTCGCGTTAAATAGTTCGAAAAGGTGTGCCGACTTCCCGGTATTGATTAATAACTATTTAATGACGCATGCCATGGCTATAAAAAGTATCCTTGAATGTTGCCAAGGGTCTCAGCTATATTATTAAACCCTAAAAGTTAATGAATGAATCCCAGGAAAAGAGTAATTAGCAAATTATCGAGTCATAGTTCATTGACAGCTACGATTTATTGCAATGGTGGGGGGTCTCTATTGTGGCGCCATCTAGTTGCGGAACATTGAAACTTGTCGAGCAATGGTACACTATTTTCACCACTAGATGGCATCCAAAGTGCGATACCTCCTCCAACATTCTGTGATCCTGGCACGATTTTTTGAGTTCGAATTTCTGATATTAGATGGCGATACCGTAGTTTGTCACTTTTTTGCCCAATATTGTGGCTTCCAGTAATTTGTTTATAACTAATTAATTACGTGAAAAAATGCGACTAAAGGCAGAGAATGTAAATAAAAAGCATGGAGAATAAATAATAAGGTCTTAATTCTTTATTAATAACAACATAAGGAATGTTTTAACGCTTTTCAAATTCTATTATACAAAAACACATGGCTTGAAATTTTGAAAACACTTTTATAAATAAATTAAATCGTTGAGTAACATATTTTGAACAATTCTATCTTCTAGTCTTATTCTAAAACATGTATATAATGTAAATTTCGCGGTAATATCAATTTTAACAACAAATATCAATTGTAAATCGAATTCATTCAGTTTATTGCCATAATTTCAGGTTTTCTGTGGACTATTTCTTCGCCTGGTTGGCAGTCGTTGGTTCAGAGTTTCAGACTGATTATATGTTTGTATTCGGAAGCGATACAAACAATTTAACATCGTTTAAAATAAATCATGCCTTCTCGAAGCGAAGATATTTTAAAAGGTTTTCAAGTGTATCCTTTTTTTAATATATTAACGTGTATATCTCTATCAAATAAGCCATAATCAAACTTGACAGTTCATAGGTTAGAATAAACTGTGGTACTTGTCTCACGTATTTGGGTCTTATACCATTTATACAATTAGTTTCCTTGACCGTCATTTATTACAGAAACTGGATGAATTTACGAGATGCTGATAACGGTAAAATATTGTGGCAAGCAAACGATGATTTGTTAGTATGACAGATTGTAAATGTCGTTACAATGTAAAATACTTTCTAGATAATGATACGAATTGTTTAAAGGTCCGTGCCTGAAGTAGAACACGAAGCAAGGGTGCCTAAAAAGATTCTAAAATGTCGAGCAGTGTCGCGGGAAATTAATTTCAGTTCTGCCGAACCGATGGAAAGATTTAGGTTAGAACAGAAAGTGTTGTTTAAAGGACGCTGCCTGGAGGAATGGTTTTTCGAATTCGGTTTTGTAATACCTAACAGTACAAACACATGGCAAAGCGCTTTTCAAGCAGCACCCGAAAGTCAAATGATGCCTGCCGATGTGTTAAAGTAAAGTTTCCATGTAACATAATTGTTAAAGTTTACGTTTAAGCAGTAAGAATATTAATCAACTCTTATTTATGTCTAGTGGTAACGTTGTGATAGAGACAAAGTTCTTTGACGACGATTTATTGGTCTCTACGAGCAAAGTCCGTCTGTTCTATATCTAAACGTTTTCATTTTATCCTGACAACGGGTCCAAACAAATGTGTTTCAATGTGCACTCAGGATGGAATACTAGAAACAATAATTTTAAGTAAAGTTTGTATCTAGCATTTTACTTTATGCACCTACTGTGATACGCATGTGCTAAATGTAATTCCACAAAGACCTGACAGCGAGAGCACCGTTTCTGCTTAAAATGAAGTCGACGAAGACTCGTGGTAACACTAAAAACGTGAGACACCTTTAAAGGCACAATGCATCTTTATTTATTAACTATGGACAGACATAGTAAATTTTGTACATATTGTAATACGCTATGCTAATCTAATAAAGATATATATATATGAAAAGTATATGTTTTGAATTAAACATTTTACATTTATTCTTTCCGATTTGTAGATGTTTAGAAACAATTACTTCAGAGCATGCTTGACGAACATCTTCCCCTTCAATTAGTCGATTCCCCCACCATCAAAAATGCAAGTGACGACAGTGTAAGAAAGAAGGAGGTACTTTAGAAAATATTTACATTTATTTAATCCCTTCATTCCCCTCCTTTACTTTAATTTTTACAATCTGTGTAATTGTTACAAACTTTCCGGTCCCCGACTCGACCCGATTGAGATCTCAGGACCTGCACACCCTCAGCTATTACCATTAAAAAAAATAATCATTGGACATTTAAAAACTATACACGATTTAAGAAAATATAGCTGGTATAGAGAAAGACCTGGATTTGCCTATTTTCCCACTGTACACCCGTGCTATTGATTCGTGGTGTACAAGCAATACATTTTTGAGGCTTCTCTACCCCTCTTGAGGGTGTTCATGTTGAATATATTCTATCCCCTACCCTGTCTGCATTGCACAGGTGTAAGGAAAAAAAAGGAAGAAAAGAGAAAAGAAATAGCGGAGTTGTGGAGCTGCTGTAGTAACCACACGAACTTCTCAATCTGGTAGTGATTCAATTACCATTATCCTACGTCGGTGTGCCGTTCGTTTAGCCTATTTGGTGTATTAATTAATTAAATCACGATCACTGAAGATCAAGAGCCCCGTCGCGATGGATTTGAAAGAAGAAGACGACGGTGGGAACGAAAGTGGCAGGCAGCTGTTTTTGGTAGGTGCTCCGCGTGATCCGTTGGTATCAACCGGTGCTATCGTCGCTTCCTCTGGAGCACCAGACGAAATAAACTCCGGGGATCTGCAGTCGACCGCTCTGGCTAGTCTGATAGGAGCACAATCGTCTTCGGTTTGCTTTCCAACAAAATTCTGTAAGTGCACCCTGCCACCCCAGACCTGATTTAATTAACTGCCACTCTCTACCTGTCGGCCTGTAAGTTGAGGCAGTCCTCAATTAAATTATTGCTAAATGCATTAAGCGAATCGGCAGCCCCTGTTTTAAATAGAGTTAGCGGTAATCAGTTTAACAGTTATGAACTATTTTACTCCGTGTGAATTCAACGCGATTAACTGAAGCTACGCATGATTTTCCAATCAATTCCTGAACTTGTACTTCAATTGTACAGTATTATCGTGCGGATTGATTTCACACGGAGGAACTAGCGAGTATAAATCGCTACGTTGATCACGCCTGTGCCGTTTCTTTTTAGCCTACGACTTTTCACAAAGTCCCGGAAGCGAGGACAGACAATCGTCCGGAGTTGGCAAAAGAAAGCAGCGGAGATATCGCACTACGTTCACGAATTTTCAGTTGGAGGAGTTGGAGAGAGCCTTTCAGAAAACACACTATCCCGATGTCTTCTTTCGGGAGGAACTTGCGCTGCGTATCCAGTTGACGGAGGCCAGAGTGCAGGTAATAGTTGTACAGGGTGTTAGGGAATTATCATCTAAAGTGAAAAGTATAAACAAACATTGCTTTCATCTGTATTTTATCCAATGCGTGCATCAGAGTATGAACAGTGAAGTAAAACCTTACTCTACTTTTTACTTTTTTTACTTATTCTACTTTTTGTTTGCAGGTATGGTTTCAAAACAGAAGAGCAAAATGGCGAAAGCAAGAAAAACAGTGTAAAGTAACGCCTCACTTAACTTCGCATTTGCCGCCATCGGACTGTCAGGAAATCCAACAACAGCAGCAACAGCAGCAGCAACAGCAGTCGGATCATTTGCTGCTGGAACCGCCATTGGGCAGTCCGCCACCTATATATCTTGGCATGGAATGGGCTGGATTTTCGCCATACAGTAATACAGCCACTGCATCGCCTCTTGTAGTCAATAGTATGAACAAACCGTTAGAATTGGAATCAGATGACAATCCCCTGTTGGATCCAGAACTATTGCAACTAAAAACTCCACGTTCCTAATGATACCACTTCCGAGTCTATTTACCATAGTGTAGGGTGCCAAGAATATTACTTTTAGAAGAGAACATCTCTACTGTAAATGACCACTTACAATGTCACTTGAGTTTCGTCGTATATTGTGCAATATTATTATCAGTTTTTATTCATATATTGTAAGTAATTTAAATATGCGGGACCACCAGAAGTTTATCATTAATAACAGGGAACAACATTTAAAACTAAAAACACTTTGAATATTGTTATGTAGATTTTGTAAGAATATACATATAGATTTATTCTTCTTCGGGGGTCGACGAATCCCCAAATAAGCAATGTTAGTTGTATGTTACAAATCGAAATTAAATTTTTACCCTTGAACGATCGATAAAAAGAAATTTGTCCCAAACATAAAATAGTAACATTAGCTTTATTCGGTGTGCATATATTATAAATCATTGAATTAACTAAGTTAATTAATTGGTTCATTCAGGAGCAAGTAAGCAATTCGGGATGCTTCGTCTGATCTTTCAAACGCGAGATAGACATTGAATTTAGAGAATTATCTGTGATGCTCGAGCAGAGAATAACCTACAGCAGCCGTTTTATCGAAACCTTATTAAATGTTCTTGTATCGTGACCAATCAAGGAGCATCCCGAATTAAATAAATTAATGATGGTAATGGATGGTACAATAAAATTATACGACGTACGAATACTCATCTGCGTTATTCGGCGTACGTTCGATATACTGTTTATCTATGAGTACTTCGATACATTTTTTGATCATGCTAATCGAGGGAGCAAATTTAACCTTAGATTGACTTAATATCTGAAACGATAAACATCAATTATATCAATTAGATCTATTAAGAACACAAAGTTAAAATGAAATCTCACCTCTTGTACAAGTTGATTGTGTCTCAAAATCCTACGACTTTTCATGGTACGGACGATAGCGGCTTGCAGGTACAATTTTCTGTCTTCGTCGACACTGCGATGCGTGGCCTCTGTGTCATGGGTTTCGTGAGGTACATCCCGTTGCAACGAGCCGGTTATGCGGAATTTTGTCCTCTTATTAGAATAATTAAAATTGAGCGTCAAAACTGTGTCCTCCTCTAAATCTCCCGCCGTCGACTTCTTCAAAATTTTACAATCGACCAAATTGGCCGCGTGTTTAACCAGTTGATCGTGCGACAAACGCAACGACGCGGCAGCCTCTCGACACTGTATCGAATTGCAATGCTCAAAAAGAAGCAACAATGCCATTTGATACGTTTGCACAGTGACCAAATATGGTTTCTTTAAATAATTAAACTTCAATTCGCCTTGACAAAGGTGATGAAGCCAAGTGAGTTTCCTTCCGCTGAATTGTGCGTGATAAAACGTTTCGAATGCTTGTATAGACTTTTCTAATTGCTGAGGGATATGAAATGGTCCTGGAAACGGGGGTAAGGCTAACGGCCACGCGCCCGCTTGCAATACATACACTACAAAACCTATGCCTAATTGATTCTCTCCGTCCCCTTCTCGTACACTAGCAGCAAATTTGGCATTCAGATCCCCTGAAACTGACATGTCGGTAAACATCCTGTGAAGTTTATTCGTGAATTCGTAGCCACACGCTTGTTTCAAATGATCGATCATGGATTCTTCGGCGTCCATCGATTGCGATTGCTGATGAATCAATCGTTTCGCTAGCATACGCGCGTAAAATTTCTGAAACACGTCCTTGTCGTCGACGTATTTGAAGACGGTGATGCAACGACCCAGTTTCTCTTCAACTTCCACTTCTAACGCGGCCTTAGCTGACTTTCTCAGTAAAGAATCGCAATATTTTGCCAGCTAAATTGGAAACGTTGTATGTAACAAAACTTTCGTTAATTATTGTAGAAGTTATTTTCAGGTAGGAGTGAGCGGGTAAACATGATTCAGGACACACACCCCTACCAGCAACGATAAAGTTACTCACTAGTTCTGGTGCTCTTGCTGGTTGCTGTGGAACGGATCTATGGTTTACAACAGCCGCACAAGCTTTATCGAGAGCAGCCACGAAGGCTTGGTCAGCTTTGAACACATCTTTAATCAATTCCGAATATTTTTGATGTACATCCAGCATGCCATCCACAAACTGCGTGTGTACCTATTATATACCTATTATGGAGTACTGTATCGTTTTTGTAAATGTTAAATATATATTCATCATTGTCTCTCTCCTTACATTTTCTCCTTGTAAGTTTCCGATTGCCTTCAAACCTTGTTGAGTGATGTGTTCTGTAACTTTTTGTACAAGTGGAGTCAAGCCAACAGGCAATGGCTTCAATAATGGATACAGGAGAGACAAATCCCTTCTACGTTCGTTTTCTATCATGTTTTCTGCTTCTGTGTGAAGCCAGGTCACGTACGTGGCTATCATTTTTTCTTCGCAGCACTGCCTTACCTGGAAAATATTACTGTCGAACAACCAACTACTTTAAATTGATTGACCTCTCGATTAACATACAAGAAAAAGAGCATACTTTGGGTACAGAGCTCGCGTGAAGGAACTTAAAAGCACGAAGCTTTTCCTGGATGAGTTGCGATGTTACTTTCTCCATATAGTGCGTTACATCCGATTGTTGGCGTAACGCAAATGCTTGTCTCATGTAAAATTCCCCGCTAGCCTCGAGGAAAGGGCCTTCGAATATCGTTTGATACATCTAGAACAAGATTGTTCGTATCAGAATGTTTTGTAATCGATACCCATGCTGGACAAAAAATAATGTAACATGAATAATTACATCCAGTTGTCCCACTAACTTATACTCTTCTACTCGAACAAAACTTTGTATAACACCGCAAATAACTTCTGTATTTGCTAGCTGAGCTTTACCAACTCTGTCTGCATGAATGCAGTCTAACAATTGAGAGACTAATTGTTTTTTTAATGGTAGGATCATTCTTTTCTTCCAGATATCTAAGCCAAGCTCTCCTATCTCCAGTTGCTCTTGATAATCAGCAGTCATAACGGAAGACGTACCATAAATAAGTTCTGCCTCGGAAAGCTTATGATTTTTAATATGTTGCTGATTTAGGTATAAGTATAAGCTGTGTAAGTAGTTAATGCCCTGCGAATATTCGCACCAAGCACGATGATATGCCTGTAGCAAACTAGATTCGCCTTGGGAACAAACTGTTGTCAATAGCTGGAAGACATGATTGTCTAGAAACTTTTTTGTCTCGTCGTACAATTCATCTGCAAGCGGCTCTGGGTATGCCACGCACATAAAATAGACATCACTAAAATGAAATACAAACGATAGGTTTAAGACAAAATTTAACGACTGTCGTAAATCTTCAATTGTAATATCAAATACTGATACCTAAATCTAGCATTCCATGTTGCACGTGGAACATTTGACAATGTTATTATACACTTTGCAGTCTCTTCCAATAGATTCCATGTTTGTTTAAAATTAATTTGTTTAGGTTTCAGTGACATCCTTTTGCACAATTAAAAGAGCACCAAGGAATTAAGTATATAAATTCTATAATACAAGTATCAAATTTGTAACCCTAGAAAAAAATTATATTAATAGATTATGCTGAATTGTACTTAATTTAGAGTAAGAAAGAGAAACAAGAAGTTATCAAGAGTTCATTAGAAAGAGATTAAAAATGTAAAAGACGAATAATATTAAAAGCTGAACGACTGAAATATATTCCAAGAATAATCTTTGAACTATAGACAAAGGATGAATTTACAAGGTTTTCTTCGAACGTTTTATGCATCAGTGGTTTAAAAATAACAAAAGTAAAATACATAGCGAGCGCATTTTCACTCCGCAACCATCGAGAAATTTCTTTCGATTCGAACGCTTCTATTATTTTTCACGCGCAATATACATACGCGAGAAATTATTTTTTGGAATATCTTTTTTTTTATCAACAGCACTGTAAGTTTCGATCGAACGACAAAAATCATTAACGAATCGTCATCGAACATGCACTGCGAATGATCATATTTTATTGAAAATTGATTAATTTATTGTTTGAAATCAAGATCGAATATTTTAAACGAGACTTCTCGAACTAATCATCGAACGAATTATAAATCACACACATAAACGCGTGTTCCCAGCTACAGCTGACTGGTACCATCCAGATGGTCATGATCAGAACCACTAACCAAAAACTCGTAGAGATAGGGATCTATAATATTCTCATAAACACAATTCTCGATCGATTTTAATCTCCGTCGAGATAAATTCCTTTGGCACGTTTAACTTTAATATTTCGTTCTAAACATTCTCCGTTGCAATATGCATGACATTTATGACGATTACGTTTACACAATACAAATTTATGTCGAAGTTATAATATCGATGTACAGTCACAGTTTATACAGTTGGTCTACTCCCCGTCGACTCTTTTGATCTTTGTGTCGCCAATGTAACCATGAGTTAATTTGCGGGAAATTTTAGTAATACCAATAACGCGTATTTTCACGTTCACAATAGAATTTTTTGTTTCTAGATTCCGTAATCCTCATAGTTATTCTACTAATTTTATATAAATACATTAATTCATTATACAAATATAGGATTCCGTCATGCTCTTGTTATATTATTAATGCATCCCCATAAAATCTCAGCGACACAAAAGTTAGGGTAGTTGACCAACTGTGTAAGTCTGACACGCATGTTACAGAGTGAAAAAATGGTATATACTTCATTTCGCAACAGATAATTCATGAAAATATCTTTAATAACTTAAATTGTATAGTCGAACTATGTACTTGGGGCTATTATCTTACTTGAAATAATAAACCTGCTGCATTCTCAATTTTTGAAGAGCCTTTTCACACAACGATACTTGTACGCGATGCAAATATGATTGGATACTGACCGTACATGTAAACTCAATAGAAATGTTCACCAACGATTCTCGTAGTTTACAATGAGATCAATGTTTCCGCATGAATCTCATATACGGTATTGCGTACATACAAATATCGTCGTATGAAAAGATTTATTTATAAAATTACGATTCTATCTATACATAGATTATAAATACGTTTGTACCGGTTGTACGTTTGTTAAGTACTTCAGATGGCACTGCAATCGTTCAGAAAAATATATGTATTGCCTTCTTCCTGTTTTGCTTGTCCTCGTTCTTTACCCTCTGCCAACGCTACAAGCCGGTCGCACATTCTGTTTTTGAGCGTTACCCACGTTTCGTGTCGTAAGACTTAAAAGTAAGTATAAACATTACTCTATAACATTTTAGTCTATAATATTAAATATTATAAATATATCATATTTTAACGAACCAAACGACGTATTTTATTTACACAATAATACATCATAATTGAAGATGTTTTACGATTCGATTAATGGTTCCAATAATTCATTTTAACAAGAATACGTTCTTGGCACATTATTCAAAGTAAAAGCATACAAGGTGTTTGGAAGAATAAAGACATACTCAACGAACGCATGTGTAGAGGAACATTTCAACATTTTTCATAAGAGTAACCTCAACAAAAAGTACTTACACGTTTATAATTATATCATAAAGATGTACACAAGCATGTTCCGACTTCGAATATTAATTATAGTACAACACGTTGCTTTAAAAAATCCGTTAACTAAATTGAAGCTCTTTTATGAATGAACCCAAAATATGTATTCTTTTACTTGAAAATTGAATCTATATGATGATTTAAATATTCACCATCTTTCGACTGATGACCATGATGGTAATTTTTTCTACTGAAAAGAATCAATTCGATTAAAAATGCACTGTAAGTTAAAATAAAAATTAACATCGAACCTTACGTTTTTCAGAATGCGTTACGTGGCCGCTTATCTTTTGGCTGCTTTGGGAGGCAAAACTTCACCTAGCCAAAATGATATCGAGAAAATTTTATCATCCGTTGGCATTGAAACTGATGCTGAGAAGCTTAAGATACTCATATCAGAATTGAGTGGAAAATCAATCGAAGAACTTGTTGCGCAAGGTATACTTTCATATAAATATAAATAATAATTGTAATAGTTTTAATTTTTTTCGCCATAGAATAATATATATGTATGTATATATTTTTATATATATTTTTACTGTAGGACGTACAAAATTGTCATCTATGCCAGTTGGTGGTGCTGCTGTTGCTAGTACAGCTGTAGCACCAGCTGGAGTTGTTGCTGCTCCAGCTGAAGAAAAGAAAGGTAAATTTACATTTTGCTATTTGTCATTATTTCTTAAGGAAAACAAAATTGTAAACGTTACTAACTTCAATTTTGTTCACAGAAGAGAAAAAGCCAGCGAAGGAAGAATCTGAATCTGAAGATGATGATATGGGCTTTGGTCTTTTTGATTAAAATGCGTAATAGCAATAACTGTGAAAGAACTACCTGTACAATACATGTATTATACAGTTTTTACAAAATGATTTGAAAATAAATTGTATTTTTAATTTGTCGTGCCTAACTTAAATTTCTATATATTACAAATGAAGCAAGTATTTCTTGCATTTTCAGTTACTGATTAATATGAAATTAACGATGTGTTAATCAGATCTTAGAAACGTACAAACGTAATTTGGAAGTGTCCAATTTTTATTAATCGATCAAACGATATATGACTTTTGTTGCATTTTCTTTGTGCACGTAACTTATTTGATATTAGAGAAGTGCGCCAAAATATTTGATGTGATATAATTGTAATTATATATTAGATTAAAGTATATTCATACACTAAAGGTTATTAGGAGGATGTATACTACGTGTACACTTAAGCGTCGTTGCGGCTTCATTCTCAGTAGGTAGTGGGGGATGTGGATTGAAGAAAGGAAGGGGTGGTGTTCGAGATTTATCACAAAATTGAGTTGTATGTATTCTTACGCTGATGAATATTTAAAGTACTATAATCGTTTCAACGTTGATTGTAATATTGTTAGGTGTCAAATTAGGTGAATCATATAGTGTTATTATTTTGATGCATTTAAAAACGTTTGGCAATATCAAGATATAGAATCGATCGAAACACTTTTGTACTTGAGGAACTATTTTTAGACAGAGGGGCGGTCGTTGGCGGCCATGATGGGTGTCAGCGGCAAGTAGTGACGGCATTCACTTTGCGTCAGTTGGTTTTGTGCGCTGATGGTTGAGCTGAGGTTTTCTGGTTGAGAAGCGCACCATAGGTCAAAACACTTGTACATAGAAACGGTAGATAGCCGCAATATTATTTCGACTAAATAACAGCGGCTAGAAAACCTCGGAAAGTTTTGGAAAACATCAGAAAAATGACGCAGTTACTACCCATAAGGTTTCAAGAACATCTCCAGGTAAGTGACCTGTTTTCATGCCCGGTTCCTCAATTATTTCGACACGTCGTCAATGATATTCATTTTTATGTTGTATTATCAACTTTATGTTACATTTGTAATGTTTTATTATTCAGTTTTTTGGTTACTATTTGTTCCACCGATGATAGGACGGAAGTTCCGTTAAACCTTTTCAAATTGACATTACTTTGACAGGTATAATACGATTGTACGTTTTTCGGGATGCAAAAATGTTAACAATTTAAGAGTACATTCGTGATAGAATATGTAGAGGTTAACCGAACATAGTGATATCGTTCTATATCGGAAAGTTGGCGAGAAAAATAAATTGATTTTTTTTTATCAATGAGGGCCATGTCTACTCGGCATATACGCCCCTTATTTCCGTCTTTATATGTCGTGAATTTTCTAATTAAAAGGTTCATCTTTTTGTATTTAACTTAAGTATAGCGTGGAAGAAACATATAATTTGAGATAGTATTTCGTTAATTATTTTTTTTACAGACGAGTTACAATTTTTATTAGAACACATTTTAATGTTTGCATTGATATACAATAATTATACACTAATTGTTCCTTGTTCTAGATGAAACATTTTCGATTTTTACTATTCACTTTACATTATAATTACCTTAACATATGGTTTTCACAAAATTTTCAGAATGAACAAATACAAAGTATTCTTTCGTTGCATTGATTTATAGATGTTTAGATAGTTATTAAACTATATTCTACCTTGTTACTTTTTAAATGGTTATAATTAAACAAGTAACGAATATAATCAATATAATAGTATTATCTCTGTGTTTCTTGATTTGAAAATAGTTTAAAGATCAGAAAAGGATTAATGAATAATAATAGTATTAATAAAGAATATATAGGAGATATTATTTGTAAAAAGAAATATTTAAAAGTAATATTAATTTACTTTATATGTTTTATAAGTTTGTGTTTTATTATTTGTTATAGCTTACAGCTGTTGGAATTAATGCTAATAATGTTAGTTTCAATACACTTACTATGGAATCTGATAAATTCATTTGTGTCAGAGAGAAAGTTGGTGATACCGCACAGGTAGTTATTATCGATATGAATGATTCTGCTAATCCTATTAGAAGACCCATTTCTGCAGATTCTGCAATTATGAATCCTGCGAGTAAAGTCATTGCTTTGAAAGGTAATGAATAATGTTTTTTTTTTTTAATACGAATAAAACTTAGTATTACCAATGTTTAGTAAAAGTATAATAATTTGTACTTTTAATTTTGTGATATTTAAATAATATTTGGTTGTAAAGAGAACAGATTCTGTGTTTTAATGAAAAACATAATGATATATATTTTACATTTGTTATAATAGCGTTGAAAACACTTCAGATATTTAACATAGAGATGAAATCAAAAATGAAAGCTCATACAATGACAGAAGATGTAGTCTTTTGGAAGTGGATATCTTTAAATACTTTGGCATTGGTAACAGAGACTGCAGTGTATCATTGGTCCATGGAAGGAGAATCGACTCCAAATAAAATGTTTGATAGACATTCTTCATTAAATGGCTGCCAAATAATTAACTATAGAACTGATCCAAAGCAAACTTGGCTTTTGTTAATTGGTATTTCTGCTCAGCATAATAGAGTGGTTGGTGCTATGCAACTTTATTCTGTTGAAAGAAAGTGTTCTCAGCCAATCGAAGGACATGCAGCTTCTTTTGCCCAATTTAAAATGGAAGGGAATGCAGAACCAAGTAATTTGTTCTGTTTTGCTGTTAGAACAGTACAAGGCGCAAAACTTCACATTATCGAAGTAGGTCAACCTCCTGCTGGTAACCACCCATTTCCAAAGAAGGCAGTAGACGTGTTTTTCCCACCAGAAGCTGGAAATGATTTTCCTGTTGCAATGCAAGTCAGCTCAAAATATGATGTTATATATTTAATAACAAAATATGGTTATATACATATGTATGATATTGAATCTGCAACATGTATATTTATGAATCGCATATCCGGGGAAACAATTTTTGTTACTGCTCCGCATGAAGCATCTGGTGGAATAATAGGAGTAAATCGAAAAGGTCAAGTATTATCTGTATCTGTTGACGAAGAAAATATAATTCCATACATAAATGGAGTACTACAAAATTCTGAACTTGCATTGCGAATGGCTGTAAGGAATAATTTGTCAGGAGCTGAGGATTTATTTGTGAGGAAATTTAATATGCTTTTTCAAAATGGGCAGTATGCTGAAGCAGCAAAAGTTGCAGCAAACGCTCCAAAAGGAATACTACGAACTCCAACAACTATTCAACGATTTCAACAAGTATGTTTATAGTTTGAAATGAATTTCTAAGTATAATGTATCAACATAAAAATAATTATTTGTATGTTAGGTACCGGCAACACAAGGACAAACATCTCCTTTGTTGCAATATTTTGGAATACTTCTGGATCAAGGGCAATTAAACAAATATGAATCTTTAGAATTATGTCGTCCAGTACTTGTACAAGGACGTAAACAACTTCTTGAAAAATGGTTGAAAGAAGATAAGCTAGAGTGTAGTGAAGAATTGGGTGACTTGGTGAAACAAGCTGATCCAACTTTAGCTCTTAGTGTTTACTTAAGAGCTAATGTTCCCAATAAAGTTATACAATGTTTTGCAGAAACTGGTCAGTTCCAAAAAATTGTATTATATGCAAAGAAAGTTTCCTACACTCCGGATTATATATTTTTATTAAGAAATGTCATGAGAATAAATCCTGATCAGGGTGTAGCATTTGCCCAAATGTTGGTTCAGGATGATGAACCTTTAGCTGATATCAATCAAGTAAGTGTTGTAATATTGTTTATGAATACTTTAAATTATAATATTTTTTTTTTTCTAAAATGAATGAGTATTTCTTTATTTTTGTAGATTGTGGACATATTTATGGAGCAAAACATGGTACAGCAATGTACATCATTTTTGTTGGATGCTTTAAAAAATAATTGGCCAAGCGAAGGAGCTTTACAAACACGTCTTTTAGAAATGAATTTGATGTCTGCTCCACAAGTTGCCGATGCAATCTTAGGGAATCAAATGTTTACTCATTACGACAGAGCTCATATCGCGCAATTATGTGAAAAAGCTGGATTGTTACAGCGCGCTTTGGAACATTACACTGATTTATACGACATTAAAAGAGCTGTTGTACATACACATTTACTATCACCAGATTGGCTTGTTGGATTTTTTGGAACATTATCTGTTGAAGATTCTTTAGAGTGTTTGAAAGCAATGTTAACTGCTAATATAAGACAAAATTTACAAATTTGTATTCAAATTGCAACAAAGTATCATGAACAGTTGACCACTAAAGCATTAATAGGTATTTATTATGTTAATTATACATATTAAACATTATTTTAATCTTACACTTTGTGTCAGTTTATATAGCTAATTCTATTATTACTTTTAGATTTATTTGAAAGCTTTAAATCATATGAAGGATTATTTTACTTCTTGGGATCTATTGTTAACTTCAGCCAAGATCAGGAGGTGCACTTTAAATATATCCAAGCAGCTTGTAAAACTGGGCAAATTAAAGAAGTTGAACGAATTTGTAGAGAGAGTAATTGCTATAATCCAGAACGTGTCAAGAACTTTCTCAAGGAAGCAAAATTGTCTGATCAGTTACCTTTGATAATTGTGTGTGATCGATTTGATTTTGTACATGATCTTGTACTTTATCTTTACCGAAATAATCTACAAAAGTACATTGAAATTTATGTTCAAAAAGTAAGTTTCAATATTAATATACTTTAAATTTAGAGTGAAATTAATAATTTTTACGCAAATGATATTTTTTTTTTTAATTGCATATAAATGAAATTAATATTGTTCATTTGTAGGTAAATCCATCACGTTTGCCAGTCGTGGTGGGTGGTTTATTGGATGTTGATTGTTCAGAGGATATAATAAAAAATCTAATTTTAGTTGTGCGTGGGCAATTTTCGACCGATGAACTTGTTGAAGAAGTTGAAAAAAGAAATCGTTTAAAACTCTTACTTCCATGGCTAGAATCTCGTGTTCATGAAAGTTGTGTTGAGCCTGCAACACATAATGCACTAGCAAAAATATACATTGATAGCAACAATAACCCTGAAAGATTTCTCAAGTAAGTCCGTAAGAATAATTTTTTTTTTTAAGGTACACACAATTTAATTTCGTATTATTAATTAATTTTTGTTTTTGTAGAGAAAACCAGTTTTATGACAGTAGAGTAGTAGGCAAGTATTGTGAAAAACGTGATCCACATTTAGCATGTATTGCATATGAGCGCGGTCAGTGTGATCGGGAATTAATAAGCGTATGCAACGAAAATAGTCTTTTCAAAAGTGAAGCAAGATACTTGGTACGGCGCAGAGATCCTGATTTGTGGGCGGAAGTTCTTCTCGAAAGCAATCCGTACAAAAGGCAATTAATAGATCAGGTTAGTTTACATTGAATGAAATAGGTAAAGTAATTACTTCGCAAAGGTATTCAACAATATTTTATTTTTACTGAAATTGTTATCGATAGGTTGTGCAAACAGCTTTGTCAGAAACTCAAGATCCTGAAGATATATCAGTTACTGTCAAGGCCTTTATGACTGCTGACTTACCAAACGAGCTAATTGAACTACTTGAGAAAATTGTACTCGATAGTAGTGTTTTTAGCGATCATCGTAATTTACAAAATCTTTTAATTCTAACAGCAATAAAGGCTGATCGTACGCGTGTAATGGAATATATAAATCGATTGGATAACTATGATGCTCCGGATATTGCTAATATAGCTATTAACAATGAATTGTACGAAGAAGCTTTTGCTATCTTTAAAAAATTCGACGTCAATACATCAGCCATTCAAGTTTTAATTGAGCAAGTTAACAACTTAGACAGAGCTTATGAATTTGCTGAAAGGTAAAGTATAATTTTTAATAACCATAGTTTTATTACAAATTTTGTTTTTTATCAATTCGTTTCTTGTAGGTGTAATGAACCGCCAGTATGGTCTCAATTAGCTAGAGCACAGTTGCAACAAGGATTAGTTAAAGAAGCCATTGACAGTTTCATTAAAGCAGATGATCCATCAGCATATGTAGATGTAGTGGAGACTGCTCATCGAACTTCTCACTGGGAGGACTTAGTACGTTACTTGCAAATGGCTCGCAAGAAAGCACGTGAATCTTTCATAGAAAGCGAATTAATATATGCATATGCGAGAACTAACAGACTTGCAGATCTTGAAGAATTTATTTCCGGCCCTAATCATGCTGATATACAAAAGGTTAATACACACGTGTTTTAAAAAAGTTATATATTTATGAACATTAATTTATATTGTGTGATTGGTTTAGATTGGCGACAGATGTTTCGATGACAAGATGTACGATGCTGCTAAACTTTTGTACAACAACGTATCAAATTTTGCACGATTAGCTATTACGCTCGTTCACTTGAAAGAATTCCAAGGTGCCGTTGATAGTGCTCGTAAAGCCAATTCAACTCGTACATGGAAAGAAGTTTGTTTCGCTTGCGTCGATAGCGGAGAGTTTAGATTAGCACAAATGTGTGGATTACACATAGTTGTACATGCTGATGAACTTGAAGATTTAATTAATTATTACCAAGATCGAGGACATTTTGAGGAACTTATTAATCTCTTAGAAGCAGCGTTAGGACTTGAAAGAGCACATATGGGAATGTTTACTGAATTAGCTATACTTTATAGCAAATATAAACCTCAACGAATGAGAGAACATCTTGAACTCTTCTGGTCCCGCGTTAATATACCAAAGGTATACTATTAAATATGTATTATTTAGAAATATTTAACTAAAAAGTACACTTTATATTTATTGATTAAACAGGTACTTCGTGCAGCAGAACAGGCACATTTATGGGCAGAACTTGTATTTTTGTATGATAAATATGAAGAATATGATAATGCAGTACTTGCAATGATGCAACATCCCACTGAAGCCTGGCGAGAAGGTCATTTTAAAGATGTGATTACTAAAGTGGCAAATGTCGAACTTTATTACAAAGCTATACAGTTTTATGTTGAATATAAACCTCTACTTTTGAATGATATATTACTCGTACTTGCTCCACGTATGGATCATACAAGAGGAGTTGCATATTTCAAACGGACAGGGAATTTACAACTTGTAAAACCATACTTAAGATCAGTTCAAGCTTTAAACAACAAAGCAATTAACGAAGCATTAAACGGTCTACTTATTGACGAGGAAGATTATCAAGGTCTTAGAACGTCGATCGACGCGTTTGATAATTTTGATAATATCGCACTAGCACAACAATTGGAGAAGCACGAATTGATTGAATTCAGAAGAATTGCTGCATACTTGTATAAAGGAAATAATAGATGGAAACAATCAGTGGAACTTTGTAAGAAAGATCGACTATTTAGGTAAATTATATCAACATATTTGAAGTTTCATTAAATACTAGTAAATTTTATTTTTTTAAATTATTATTTATTTCTCTTGATTATTATATTTGCATTTCAAACAGAGATGCTATGGAATACGCAGCAGAATCTCGAAATACCGAAGTTGCCCAAGAATTATTAGAATGGTTCTTGGAAAGAGGGTCGAAAGATTGTTTTGCAGCATGCCTGTTTCACTGTTATGATTTGCTTCATCCAGATGTTATTCTAGAACTTGCATGGAGACATCGTATCTTACACTTTGCCATGCCATACCTTATACAAGTCGCACGAGAATATATTACTAAGGTATGACTATTTGCAACTTCAAATACCTTTAACTAATGATGTTGCGCAAATCACAGCAGCGGTTTCATGTATTTTTCAATAGGTTGATAAACTGGAGGAAGCTGAAAGTCAACGTCTTGAAGAAACTGATCATCAAGAACACAAGCCTATGATTATGCGTAAGTATTTGTTGTACCCATTTTTATAAAATGTATGTATATATTTTACAATTATATACGTTGTATATTTGTAGCGGAACCTCAGTTAATGCTAACGGCAGGACCAGGTATGATGGCATCTGGTTATACACCACAAGGTGTATATGGTGCACCTCCACAGAATGTTTATGCGCCTACTGCAGCAGCAGCATACCAAGGTTATGGTATGTGAAATTCAATGTGCAACGCATTAAATAACAGAGATCAACAAAATCTACTTTTCTATAATATGTAGGTAGAACAAGATTATTTCAATAGCCCATAATTATTATTAAATGCTGACACAATATCGTTAAAGAGAAAAGCATTGCTGCGAAACAATTGTAATATAATAAAGATAATAAATTCAGAGTAAATTACAAAATATTTAAGCGCGAATTTCTAGTTTATGGGTAACGTTTATAAAACGATTAATTTACTGTTACAATAATCAAAGAGTACCATATTATTTACTAAAATAAAACCATATTAAAAAAATACATAATTTGCAAGTATGCATCATGCATGAATCTTTAAGCAAACATGCAATAGTTAATTTTAGTAATCCATATTGTATTGAAACTTTCTCAAGTTAAATTTGATTATTTCATGTTACTTTGCAAAGTAATCATTACATAGTTTTACATATATATCGATGTATTATGTACGTACGTGCCTTTGTTTAAGTATTGAACAGAATTTTAGTTTAAGGTAACGTAAAATTAATGGTCTTAAAAAATACTTGTAAGTTTCACTTTAATAAATATGTCACGAAATTATAAAGTGCTTCCTCTTTGGTAAAAAGATAAAAAGAAAAGGAAAAAAAAAATTTGGCTAATTATGTGTAAATGACCATTAAAAAAAACAAAAATCCAAAATTGATGATTGTATCCATTCATGGAAAATGGTAAAAAAATATTCTAATATATCATTTTTAGTAGGAAAATGAATCTGTTTAGATTCATTAAAAAGTTGTTGTCAGAGTTAACTGTATGAGCCTCAAAATACTTAGCAAAATAAAGAAAAAAAGCGGCATATATCAGTACATCAGTATAACAACAAGAAAAAACGAAGCTAAGTCTAAACTCTCTATAATGTATCTAGAAACTTAATATAGTGAGATATAAAACGCGTTTATCTGTCTATCAGTGTATACTTTAGTGTCTGTGTCGTTGCTGTGGCTTGCATAAATAAAAATTTAGTATCTGGCCTGGCAGCCAAAATATGAAATATAGAATAGCAACGTTGTTATATACTCTGCTAAAAAAAAAAAAAACCGATAATGAAGATAATTCTCTGATATACTCTTACTAAACGAAGCAAATATTTAATCCATTAGAAAAGAACGAACTTTTTAACAATTCCGTCATATTGATGTATGGATATATGTACTAAGACTTGTTTATGTTGGTTTACAATATTACTACCTTATATTTCTTTGTATACGTTAAATTAAAGCATGTAACGTCTGTAAAAATATTTGAAGGTGTTAAGACATATAAATTAATTGTACTTTCGTTTATTAACGTGTTTAGTCTTTAGAAGTGTAATTTGAAGTTTTTTTTTACTTATTATATTTGGTTTATATAATGTATGTATAGTATCATCCTATCCGGATGTATTATTCGTTATATCATTGTATTAATGTATAATGAAATTATAATACAAATATTAATGTATGTTGAGAGGTCATATTCCAATGCATATGTAGAAACTGACAGAATCGTATTGTTAACGTTTCTGCTCGTTACACATTGTCTGTATAAAATGCTCTAGTAACAGATCAGGATCAGTGTATAAGATATACCGGAAAAATTACATTTTTCCTAACACATCTTACATTCAATGTTCCTAAAAGAGCAATCTTATTGCATAATACATTTTAAGTGACATTTTCTTTTGTCACAGATCTTAAAATAATTGAGATATTCACTTATAAATTGTTCTCATGATTCATAAGTATAAAACGAAAGTTGGAAGTTGAAGAACTATAATATAACAATGTAACAGAACATTTTCAAATATATTTGAACAATGTTTGTTGCAATAATTGTCTATCATGACAAAATGACTTTCGTTTGATATGTAATGAGTGCAGTAATTTTAGCTGCATGTATTAAATAAAGGTGTTAAAATTAGATGATGCGAACGAGAATCTGTAACATTCCTAATAATCACTTCATCTTCATTGAAATTATGTAATGAATAAAATTGTAGATTAAAAAGTGTATTTAATGCCGTTTTGAAAACAAATAGTAATGTAATTGTATCATTGTTTGGATATTACGAATTATAATAAAATATTAATAAATTTGGAACATACTAAGATTGATGTTGACTATACAAACATACATATATCAATTCAAAACCACATTTAAATTTATTAAAATAAACAGTAATATGATTTGGATACATACTTCCTTTATGTTAATTTTATATTCTTGCATATTGAAATTAAACTCACTTTCTAAAGTCCCTTTATGATATTATTTTTGTATACAATAATAGATTATTATTTATCAATTTTAATAAGTCTTTTTAAGTAAAACATTTACAATTAAACATATAAAATATTACATTACTATAAATTAAAATGCATTGGATATAATTATATTTTTCTATAAAATGTATGTTTATTATTAGATTACAAATATTGTTTGGTGAGTTTACTTCTTAATAATTTTATAAATTGTAATTGATTTCACATAAATTACATAGTATTTGTACACAATTTTGTGTTTGTATGTTTTACACATGCACACATTACACATAATACATATCTTTACAATTCATATATACGACCACTCTTCAATTTTTTTATTGTACGGTCTGCAGGTTTAATGGAAATATCTTTTCCAAATAATTCCAGTTTTATTTGTTTTAAATAAATATTCATAATAATAACATCCTTAGGTATAGCTGAAAAGAAATGTATATTACAATATGTAATATTTGAATAACATTTAATTTTAGGAAAATGTGAAATAATTTACATACTTCGAATAATGTTATCTTTTCCACAAATTCTGAAAGTATTTTTACTATCTTGAATAACTATTCCATGTAACCCGATTAAACTAGGACATTTTGATCCTACAACTGATATTTCAGCACCATGGAAATCTGCTTTAATTAATTGTTGATTAACGGTTTCCCAATTAGAATCAGTAGGATCTTTTGGTACATTACTAAAAAACTTGTCACCTAACATTTGTTGCATATAGTTTAGCCACAATTGATTTAATGGCAATAAATCATTATATTTCATGCCATCCTTATAACCAATTTTACGCAAACCAAGTTGCATTCGTTTTCTACTTGTTAATAATTTCCCTTTACATCTTTTCTTTCTGTTCCAATTATTTTTATGTTTACTGAGTATAAATGACTAAAAAATAATTATACATTAATGCATATTTTAAATACTTTATCTTATATATTTTATTGTACCTTTCTTAATTCATCAGCAATTGAATTACTGTCATTTGATGGCAATGTGTTTTGCAAAAAGTTTATGATATATTGTTCACTGTTTTTGCATGTACTAATTTGCTTTGTTATATTTTTAGGCAACGTTAAACATACATTCTCTGTAAGTAATAATGAATACTAATTATTAATGAAGAAACAATAGTATACAATGGTTGTAATGTTAACATATTATTTCACAAGTACATACGATTGGATTCCGCCATCACAATTATTAATAAATTTAAAAAATTAAATACTTAGATGGATTTTGGTACCATGATCGATTGTAAAACAAATACAAAACAACTGCAGCATGAGTATGTGTATATGTAAACTACAAACTAAAAGGGAAATCGAGAAAGAAGACGAAGTGTGAGTCTTTTTATGTTCATGTTCAAAGAAACCAGAACTAGTTCGGCGAAGCAGCAGCCTCCCGTGCCAATCAGCAGCCAGTTAGGCTCCGATTGGTCGACAGTCGTCTCAAACGTCGTATAAAAACGGAGCCCCCTGGCGCGCCCACGGAAGACATCACTCAACCGCCAAGCAAGACGGAGCGAGAAGAGAGACGAAGAATTTCATTGAAGATTCAGAGAAAGGCTCCCATTCACGTTCTTTATCGATTTCCCGAAGTTGCGTGAAGTGTTGACCTGGCGTAACATGTGGCTCGTGTGGTAGGATATGCCGGCTTTCCCCGCCACTTCGTTAAACGCTAAGAAACGTTCGTCGTTACTAGTGTCACCGTCGATGCACTCAGTTATGCTAAATCCGACCACACTGTTCTCGTTACTGACTCGTTGAATTATTTGTACCCGCGGTGATTACAAAACGACAGGAATTAAAATGTTCTTGCCAAAGTATAATGTTACAAAATAGGTATTTTTTTCAAATATTAAAAATGCCCATTTCACTCTAGATGACTAATCTGTAAGAAACGTAAGGATCAAGTTAGCACTTGATAAATAAAATCTTATTGGAGTAATTGATAGAACTTTGCCAAACAATGATAATCCTATCGAGTTTTTAAAATATATTTGTATAATAATTTAATTGGAAAATTCCATAAAATCATTTTGGGGATACATTAAAAGTCGAGAGAATTCAGTACTTCCGCGAGAAATTCCAATTATTCTTATTACATACTACGCTTTTAGGGCTTTGTTTCACTCCCTTTAAATTAAATTACCGCCAATATAAAAAATGCGCGTTGCTTAGTTTTTTGAAGTACTACAATATATGTGAAACTGAAATAAAATCTGAGGAGGATAGTTATTTAATGTTCTTTGTTAACGGAATTAAATACATTCATTGTTACTAGTTGAGAGTGAAAAAATCGATTTACAAGTATCTTAGATTTGTTATCTTTTGTCAGTATTTAGTCACCTGAGTAGTGAAATAGACTTAAAGAATGTGTGAATATAAATAATTCTCCGAGTTAACGAAAATCAATAAAAAACAAGTGCTATTATAATTATAAAAATTAATTTTGTTCGTGTCGGTCTGTAATTATTTGATGTGACATCTAATTGTATTCACCTGTTGCCAAGGGCAATGGGCCGAGAAAAGATTTTTTCGAATAATATATCGGATTAAATTTGATTGCACAGAAAAGGTACATGTAACGAAATGTTTGAAACATCGTTTTAATCGAATTTGAACAAATTGGAAGAATGATATATATTTACTAGGAATCTTAATATAATATTTGTATCAAAATTTACAAAGTAATTTATCACTCTCTGAATCTGAAAATTAGATTAATAAGTTATAATTTGAGATTGTCCGTGATATCAATACCAATATCTACTATTGTTTAATATGTTATGTAAGTTTTCAATGTACATATCTAAAAGTACAAGCTAATAAGGTTATGTTGTTTTCATTAAGTTACAATATACTTTCTTATATAAAGAGAATTTATTACTAATTATTATTATATTTATTTCTAATTTCTTGTACACTAAATAAAAAATAAACATTAATTTACATTTATTTAAAAAGTTTTATTTTATTAGCTGTACTTATAAGAAAATTTTATTACATTGATTAATGTTAAAAACATAGCGAAGTGTACATATAATGTTTGTAATTGCTAATTTATTTAATTTTATAATTTGCAGGAATAATGCTGAACAGTATAACAAAACACATTTTACACTGTTGTGTATTATGTATGGTTATAATTGTTCTTGAATTAATTACTGGTGGACTTAGTTGGGGCATTGATAGGAAAGAACAATTAGACCCATGGGTTCAATATGGATTTGTTGGTGCATTCACTTTGTACTTCTTAAGAACACTTACATTTCTTTCTTTTCCTCAAGTTTTATTTAACTTCGTTGGGTTGACAATTTACAATGCATTCCCAGATAAAATTGTATTAAAAGGTTCACCATTACTTGCACCATTCATTTGTATTAGAATAGTGACACGTGGAAACTACCCAAATTTAATTAAAACAAACGTGAAGAAAAATTTAGACAAGTGTATAGAAACAGGTTTAGAGAATTTTCAAATTGAAGTAGTAAGTGATATACCAGTCGGATTGCCTCTTCATCGTAGAGTTAGAGAAGTTGTTGTACCACCAAATTATCGTACAAGCAGTGGTGCTTTGTTCAAAGCACGTGCTTTGCAGTATTGCTTGGAAAGTTCAATAAATGAATTAGCAGATCATGATTGGATTGTGCACCTTGACGAAGAGACTTTATTGACTGAAAATTCTGTCCGTGGAATATTGAATTTTGTATTGGATGGAAAACATCAATTTGGACAAGGGCTAATAACGTATGCAAATGAAGATGTTGTTAATTGGATTACCACTTTAGCAGACAGTTTTAGAGTAGCAGATGATATGGGAAAATTAAGATTACAATTCACTATGTTTCATAAGCCATTCTTTAGTATGAAAGGTTCTTATTTTGTTACTCAGGTAATCTTTTATTGCATAACTTACACTGATATTTGAATTATAGTAAAAACTTACCAAATATCTTTGTCATAGATGGGTGCAGAAAGACAAGTATCTTTCAACAATGGATTGGATGGATCTGTAGCGGAGGATTGTTTCTTTGCAATGAAGGCATTTACTCAAGGATACACGTTTGATTTTATAGATGGTGAAATGTGGGAAAAATCACCATTTACATTATGGGATTTTGTACAACAAAGAAAAAGATGGTTACAAGGTATATTACTTGTCGTACATTCCAAAGCAATTCCATTGAGTAAAAAGTTACTTCTAGGCATATCCTGTTATGCATGGGTAACATTGCCTCTTTCTACTTCAAATGTTATATTAGCTGGACTTTATCCTATTGTTTGTCCACAATTTATGGATTTTCTGTGCACTTTCATTGGTGCAGTGAATATTTATATGTATGTTTTTGGAGTATTTAAATCATTTTCTTTATATCGATTTGGTATTCCTCGATTCATACTATGCATATGTGGGGCAGTATCAACAATTCCTTTCAATTTGATCATCGAGAACGTTGCTGTCATATGGGGTTTATTTGGTAAAAAACATAAATTTTATGTTGTTAATAAAGAATACAACCCACGATAATAGAGTTATAAAATTTCTGTGTATATGGCAATAATATGCTTATATGAGTGCTCATGCATCATTAGTACCTGTAAGATTAAAATAAGTAGAGGTATCTTTATGTCACAAAGAGTTTAGTTATAATATGAATTATATGATATGTGCATGTAGACTGCCTAATAATCATTAGTTACATTTAGAAACCAGTATATGTATACAGAATGGGGCATTTAAAACAGTTCATTTGTATAACTTGTTTGCTTTTCACAATAGAAAAAAATGTGTCAAACAAAGTTGCTCAGTTTTAATAGGCTCATGATAGCTTTGACTCTTTTTTTCTATTGAGAAAATTAAGTAAATTATTCAGTTAACCAATTTTAAATGCCCCACCATGCATATATAGAGCTATTCATATAAACAAATCATTCACAAATCAGCTATTAAATTATTTATTTAAAAGAGTTCAAAGCGTTAAAAACATTCTTTAAAGTGTCATGAGTTTTTTACTGTACCATAATTTATATAAAATTTAATAGATAGATAGATAGATAGATTCATAGATATTGTTTTCCAAAATTGGATTACAAAGAGACCGCTCCACATACAATCTTCCTGCAACTTAAATTAATATATACCAGTTGTATATAACAAATTTTTAACATAAACATTATTTAATTACAAACGTAAAACTTAACTTAAACAAGGAATATACATATTCTTACATCTACTAATACATACTCCTTTATCTTTGGCCCACATATCACATACTTATACCTTTATTTTTGGAAGAACATCTAATCCACCAGACTCACTCCCTCAATTCCCTATATTTTCTCTTTTCTTCTCTCTAGCTTTTTCAGCCATTCCTTCCCTTCTTCTCTTTTTCTTAATGTACTCCCTATGTTAAACTTCATAATTTTGAATTTTATCCCATAAAACATCAATTTTTTATCCTTTAACTATCTCTCTAGCCTCTAACATCCGTTGCATTTCTTCCTCTTCCTCAGCTACTTTTTTCATCAGCCTCTAAAATTCCTGCATACTTATGCTTACTTAAATTTTTGAACACAGTATTTATAATTGACTATGTAAAGTATAAGGAAAGTATTTTATACCAAATAATAATTAAATTTCTATCTCTTATAGTTTTAAAAGTATCGGATATAAAGCACATTACTTGCAATATATGAATACTTTACAAATAATGGATTAATATTTACATATATCAATGTTAAGTAAGAACTGAATTTAAACTTTTTACACTCAAAATTGAAAGAGAAAACGAATTATGTGATACAAAGTTTGAAAAGAATAAGCACTATATTAAATTTCTGTCTCAAGTATCACTGTAAATGCATCGTTTAAAAAAAAATTATTGTGTGTGGATGGATGTATAAATTATATATAAATGTATTTGAATGTACATAGTATCTTAGACTATGTTATATTAATATATTAACCTTCTGGCAAGCGTGCCAGTGTACAGTGATCGGATCGACTTCGGACCTTTTTCTATTCCTCATTTGAATGTTTTTCTATCTATTTGTACCAAAAGTTAAAATTTCATAACATCAACGCCATCAGGTGCGCTTACCAAAGGGTTAATATACCATCATATATTAAGGTTCATTCTATTTAAACTGAACAATTTAATAATTATTCAAAATTAATGTATATTCTATTTGATTAAAACAATGACAAACATTTTTGTGTTCATTATCTACGTTAAGATTGTAACTATCTAGATAGGAATGGGAAACCTGAGCTTTTTAGTGTCTAATGCAGCTTCTCATAATAAATGTTATTATTATGGTACTAATATGTTATAATAGTCGCTCTTGTATCGGAATATAATTTGTAAAGTATATACATATATTAAAGTGTATCTTAAGTAAGACTAATTTAGAAAACGAAACAATACTCAAAGTTTCGCAATTCATTCGTTCATAAAAGAAATATTAGAATACATATAAATATGCATTGTAACTATTTCCATTTCAATTAGCTCATCCTGTGTAAGCATTTTTTTATTTAAATATCCGAAGAGTACGCATGGCATAGTTACTGACCAAAGGTCTTACATAGGTCAGAAAATAAAAATGCCTGAGCAATTGAGATTCGAAATCATATATCGTTGACGTGAAGTCGATTAATCGAATTTCAGTTCAAGAGTGAGAAGGCAAATGTGAATCTTTCTCTCTCGACTGTGACGAGACGGTCCGAAGTGCGACCGCGCTCACTTCGGGCAGCTTCGGAGAATCGAGAAAGAGGGCGAGCATCAGTCTGTCTTTGTCGATTCCCCGAAACTTCACGAGCTGGTGACGAGCTCATTTGTGCGTGATCCGGCATAGTGCGAGGTAGCGGAGTTAGGTGTCCCCGGTGTACCCGGGGATCAGTCTAGTATCTTTGTTACTAACGTTTAAGTATGGTATCATCATGGTGTTACTTAATTTTACCAATAGTATTATTTATTGGTTTACTACGAAAATGTCGCGAACGTACTTGGGGAAGATATAAGAATATGGACAGTTTGCAAGGTCGGGTATTTATCGTGACTGGTGCAAATTCAGGTATTGGTAAAGAAACAGTGAAAGAATTGGCAAAAAGAAAAGCTACGGTTATCGTGGCTTGTAGAAATTTACAAAATGCTCGCAAAGCTATATCTGATATACGCTCTCAAATATTTACTGGAGAACTGGTGAACATAATTTTATAACTTCTTTCTTTTTTATTATATATTAGTGATATATACTATTGTATGTGTACCTCGTTGTCTTCACAGGTCCCAATGCAATTAAATTTAGCATCATTCTCATCAATCAGAGAATTTGTTACAGAAGTGACAAGAAATTTTACTCAAATTCATGTATTAATTAATAATGCTGGAGTATACGTACCTGCTAAAGAACATGCTTTAACAGAAGATGGATTTTCAATTCATTTTGGTGTGAATCATTTAGGTCATTTTCTGCTTACGAATTTACTTTTAGAACATTTGAAACAAAATGCACCGAGCAGGTGCGTTATAAAACATAAAAAGCATGAATAAAATTTATTATTTATTTATTGTAATTTATTTATGATAGGGTTGTGATCGTGACGTCTAAGCTCTTTGAATTCGGTGTAATAGATTTCTCAAACTTAAATGGTGAGAAAGAGGTGACAATTAAAGGACGTATGAATCCTGCCTATTGTAATTCAAAGTTAGCAAATACCTATTTTGGTATTGAACTTGCAAAACGAACTGAGAATAGCGGTGTTAATGTTTACATGGTTTGTCCTGGATTCACTTACACAGGACTGTTCAGAAACGTTAAAAGAAGTTGGTTTCATTACATAATGTTTTCACCTGTAGCTTTACTGTTTTTACGTACTGCAAATCAGGTAATAAATATCTCTATATATTGTACATACTTTTTTAATTAATACTTTCATTATATTTGTATTCATAATTTTTCACAGGGTGCACAAACTGTGTTATACTGTGCGATTGAGCCTTCCTTATCTAATGAGAGCGGCAATATATATCGTGATTGTAAACAGTATTTTTCAAAAAAAGTACTAGACCCTGATGTAGCACTGCGCTTGTGGGATGTAAGCGCAAAACTGACTGGTATTAATAGTTTTGTAACCATGGACGAAAAATCCCGTGATGTAATATGATTCATACAACACCCCGGACGAGATATCTCGCAAGTCTGTTTTTCTGAACGTCGTTCGTCGGATGATTTAGGCGATGATTTTTGCAAAGGTACCGCCAATACAATAAAAATATTATCTGATAAAACGGTACATAAGATTCCTGAATGAATATTTTTATGTATGCAAACTTACATTATTTTATTTTGGATATATACTCAATGGCCATTTGACATTTATTTTTGTATATAAATATAACAGTGAAATCATATAGTAAGTTTAATAAATTATTGCCATAGGTTTCATAAGAAATAGTAACATATTTTTGTTTGCATTGTTATAAATAAAATACTACATTGTATAGTTTTTTAAAATACTAGAATGTTGAAAATATCTTAAATTCTATTAATTACCCTCAGTAATGCGATCAAAATGAAAAGATTTTAATAGTTACAATGACGATAATATTTCTATACTTTATAGGCATTTCTATAATGCGACATATATCAGGTATATACATACTATTTAACTATTAACAAATTGAATAAAAATACGTACTTCTTACGTACATAGGTTTATAATTTATCTTAGAGTAATTATTGTATATGAAGTTACTAACATAACATACTTAACTATAATAAGTAATCGCATTATAGAAAATATTTGATAACACAGTAAAAAGTAGATACTTACACTGATACAATAAATACATTATAAAATACGATATCATGTTATTTAAACATTGTACATTTTGTATTTCATCATAAAAAGATATCTCATACTTTTCTGTTTTCTTTACACTGTAATATTTTGTTACGAAAGTTGCACAAATTTAGTACAGAAATTACATTGTCAAGCAATAATTATTTTAATACTTTGATTGGTCCTCTCATATGTAGTTTGCATGGATAATAGTATTTTTATCTACAAAAATATGGAAATTGTATTTAAAAATCCAAATTCTCTGCTACAATTATTAACCAAATATTACTGAATATAATTATTATCAAAGTACATTAAAATATGTTTAAATATTATTAGAATCCAACAGGAAATTGTAAATAAAACAATTCAATTATTCTAACTTAAACAAATTAACAAAGGAACTAAATAACTGATCCGTCACAAAATTACGCCTATCAGCAGTAAGTCGAAGTCAATGTTCACAATACTGAGAACACTTATGTATGTATGTATGTACATACATGAATATCTAAATGCATTACATATGGATAATACAATAGTACTAGAAACATACGTCTATCGTGTTGCATTTCGGAATTTTCAGTTTTAAAACTAATAAAATACAACATAAACCTATAATAGATATTAAAAACATAACAAATATAATTCATCTATTTTTTTTAAATGTTTTTTTCCTTTTAGTTTTTAGTAAATTCTAAACAAGGTATTTAGTAGATAAATGCAGAGTTTCGTATTTCGATAATTGAGGAAAAATGCATGAAACTCTTTTTGTTTCAGATTTTCATGTAATTAAGTAGTAGATATCAATTCTAATTTTTCTATGCAAGTTGTGCATCGAATTTTACTAGGATCTGGTACATTTAGATATTAACTATTAGAGCAATAACAGTGTTGTGTTATATTTTAGAATGTAAATTTTACAGACGTGGTTTCATTACTTTAAAACTGGTTTTCTTATTAGCTAAAGCTTCAGTGCGTGCATACACATTTTCTGAACTACGCTTAATAATGTCAATGTAGTCACTTGATGTCTCAAAGTCACATTTGTTTGTTTCATCGTACAAATAACAGTCTGATTTTTGTGCTGTTTGTACTAATTCTGTTTCCAACTAAAATAATGAAAATAATATTATATTAGTAAGAGAAAATAATATTTCGATAAAAATTTACATGCAAACTTACCAATGGTTCTCTTTTTCCATCATTATGGCACCAATTTTTAGAGTACAAAGTGTCTATCCTATCTTTCCTATGGTAAAAAAAAAGAATTTCTTTACCATTTTTATGTGTTGTAGATATAGCAAGAATTAATTTTTTTTTTCTAGTAAAAACTTACTTTGATTCTAAGTTGTATTGTTTTTGTGATACAGTATTCTTTGATGAAGGATATTCTTCTGGGTAACTACAAATAGAACTTGTCCTTTGTTTCTTTTTAGTGTCTTCATAAGTGCATAACATTATATCGTCTAATGATAAGCATGATGTAGCTAAATGTTCTTTATTGTATGCTGACGTTTCAATAGCACCTGCACTACGCTCATGAATATTATAATTTCTTTCGCTATCTGCCATTCTAGAATTATCACAATCTTGTGGAACTTCATTCTCTGAATTATAATCTTCACTATGTTTTCCGTTTTTTAAAGCATTATCTATAACATCATTGACATTTTTTAATATTTCATTGGTGATTGAAATAAATTCTTCAGTTTCGTCTTTTTTAATTGTATTATTATCGTTTGAATTATCGTCTCCATTTTGACTATTAGTAAGTGCCATTTCACAACTACTTATAGAATTTGAGCTTCTGTCTCTTATGCTCGCCGTACCTTCCAAATTGTCTATAGCGTTAATCGATGTAGAAACAGATGTAGGTACCATAATTTCAATATTACTTTCTATTACAATTTCATTATTTACTTTAGTGCTGAGTTCGACATTCTTATCACTGATATTACTTAGAATAGCGTTATTTAAGGTTTCGCTGCTGCTATTACTCGATCTATCTTTTGCTAGTACCAACGTTTTATTGTCAATGGCACTGTCTTCCGATTTGCAAATTCGTTTTGATTGACTGCCTAAAACAAGGGGCTGTACAGGTTTATCTAAACCTTGATCCAAAGAAGAACCAAGAGAAGATTTTATACTCTTCAATTGGTTCATAGATCGCGAAGCTCGATGACATTTTTCAAAAATTATTTTTTGTATCGGGGGAGTTAGTGGTATATTTTGTTTACCATTTCCAACTTCGATATCCAGGGATGAAATAGAATATGTTCGTTTTGAATTGTCCAAACTATAAAGTAAAACAATTTTACGATTATAAAATATTTCGTAAATTGATGTTTAATTAAAACAGAAGCTTAATTACATACTGTGATGGATTTGGTCTAATATTTATCAAAGTAGCGAGATTTGAAAGAGTTGCCCTTAAATCTGTTGTTGGAAGGCCACAGTACCACCTTAATTGAGCTATATTTTTATTCAATAGATAAACAGCATATCGAAAGTGTAGTTTATCCTTACGAGCAAATAATGGAAATCTAAAAATATGATAAATTTTATAAGGTATATTATTTATGTCACTTAAACGAAGATTTTTAGATAAAAATAAAATGCTTACTGCCTCTCATTGTCAGGTAGATTTTCTTTGATATGATCTATAACTTTACTACGTGATCCATAATGTATAATAGGATATCTAGTGGGTATATTAAGGAAATTAGCAATCATTTGTGTGGTATGTGCAACAAATCCCAATGCTACAGCTACTTCAGTATCATTTGACAATTCTAAATCTTCGCTATCAGGTAGATGTACATTATGTATTCGAAATTTTCCATTTCCATTCTGTATAATAAAAATATTAATATATTTTACGCTTCCATTATTTAAAAAGAGGGTTAGACGTATTATGTTTAGAAAAATATATTCTTGTGTCAAGTGTTGCATACATACCTGGGTAATAGGATAAATTAAACTTAGTTCCGAAATTAATTGTCTCCTTCTATGAGCAAGTTGATTACTCAATTGAAAATATGTTTCTCTCGTATCTGTTTGATTTTGTCGCCATTCGTGTAATCTTTCTATATCTCTACTAAGTTCTCTAAACATTTCCATCAAATTCAAACCTGTAACAGACACAAATTTGTAATTTAGAATCGTTTTACTTGAATTTGAAAAATTAATAAATAATATTATATAGTAATCGATACCATAATCTTGATTTTCTTCCATGATATTAGAATGCAACTGAGTTAGCACTCTTAATTCACCTATTTTCCTTGTTCTTTCTTGTTCCAATAATTTTGTTCTAAATCTAGCCATTTCTAATTCCTTACGTATTTTTATTATCTCGGCTTTCTTTTCCTTATTTACTTTATGAGGCTGAAATAATCTATTTAATGAAGATTGAAAGTACTTCGGAGTATGAAAGTTATCCCCAGAAGCTATTCGTATCCGAAGTCTTTGCACTAATACTGTTTGGTGCATCAATGCCTCCATTTTAATTTTTAAGCTGCTTAGTTTACTCACAGTGTAACTATCTTTTATTTCAGACGTGTTGATTTTGATATGTAGATATCTTTTTAATTCAGGGGTTTCGATAAAACAATACAGTGGTGTAAAAAAACCAGCATGAAATTGAAAGATTAGAGAATTCTCTTTTAGCACAGTTTCTAAGGTATTTGGTAGTTTTGGGCCCATGTATGCTAAGCCAGTAAAAGATATGCCCCATGTAAATACAGTTACATCAGTCATTGTATTATCTATAACCATCCTTTTCCATAGCCTTATGATAACCTCTGTTAAAAAAATACATATTATTTATAATATAAATTTCAATGAAGTAATGAATAATAACTCAATTGGAAAGTCTTCAGTTTCTTTGAAGGTTCTAACAGATTGTAAAGCTCACCACTGGCAGTAGAATAACCGGTAGCATGTATAGTTGGTACTTCAAGACTTGACCACCTTGGATTTGCATTATCAATTGTTTCACTTGTGTATATAGGAGAAGACATACATGTTCTATGTAGAGTATAATAAAACCAAGAAATGTCATTAGTTCCATTTGACTTTAAATTGTATCCTATTACTTGTATGAGATTTCTAAGCCTCAACTGAAAATGATGTACACCGTCAAATTAATTAGTATATACATAAAATATAATTAAATGTATAAGTAGTATTATTATTTTGCAAAATTACATGAATATGTATTGTCATTTAAAAGTTTAGCTTAACAATTTGTTCCATTTTTAAAAGTTTGAACATAACATCATCACTGATAACTACTGTAAATTTGTACTGTATATACTTAAATGCAACTATGTTTAAATTAAGCATACAATAACAATTTTACATAGATAATTACCTGTTGTGTAGCAAGAGGAAGCCAAGTTTTATATCGTGGAAAAATACGAGGTTGTAGGGTTAAATCGAAATCTTTAATAAGGTTTGTTGTCTCCGAAACCTCCATTGTATAACTTCATAATACCGCGGATGTAATATCATTAAAGTATAAAATAAGACACAGTAAAATACAGTAACGTAGAAAGCTACAATTTATATTCGAAATTGTAATGTATTTTCAGGTTATCTAAATTGTTTCAAAATTTAAGCAAACAATAATGAATGATATTGAAATGCAATTTTTCTCATTCAAAAAATATTTATCTCATTGATTATATCTTTCAATTACAGTTATTCTTTTTAATTATACATAAACTCGTTAAAAAACATCATCATTTTCGAAGTTTTGACAGTTCTTCGTATTGACACTGATGCATTTCGATGTTCACTAGTTTTTTTACCAGATCTTTTCAGTACGGGCAAATGTTTAAATTTAAAGTTACTTTAATACCCTTACTATTCTTAACAAAAAAAAACCCACCAGCGTAATTTAAAACAATGCATATTATGCAAAATTTATTATTTAAATTATTTTAAAGGTAAGAATTACATACTGATAAGGATTTAAAATTGTATTTAAACACATGACGTTTAGAGCTTTGTTAAAAAATTATGGATAAAAGTATGAAATAGTAATATTATGATACAATGTAGGGTATATACCAACAGCTTAGATACAGATAGATTAAGTGTAAATGTTTACATTCAGTTTATTGGTATCTAAGCTATATTTTCTTTTAAGTTCGTCAAATATTACCAGTTGCGTGTTACAATAGGGAAATTTTGAATCTAAAGGGGATTCGCGCCTTGTGGATTGCTGAAGTAATCTGGAAACTTATTTACATATTTTTATTATAACTTATCCGTTTTTATTTAATAATAAATATTTATTAAGCACGATTGTGTACATTTAGCTACTTAATAAACAGAATTATTAGTTTGATCTAGGGGTATTATGAAAAGTTGTTAAAATAGTAAGATTGTCGTAACAAAATCACTGATCCATTCAGGGCGTTTTGAACGGAGAAAGTTTAAGAACTTTACTATTTCTTCGGTTATACAGTAATGTCGACGGATGGAGTTCTTTATGCTCTTTATCCATAGACATTACGCGGCATCAATTAGCGTTCTTGTATCGTAGTAACGATGTCAAAGTGGGGGAAGTTCGGTAAGCTCCGAAGCTTATGTTGGGCAGCACTGGGCTAGTACAAAATGGTGGACGTGCCTTGACTGCATGATACAGATTGGTAGATACAACATTTTGTTTCCTCATGAAGGAGCTAAATATAATAAACCACGTGTAATATTAATGGATTCATAGAAATTATTACGCTTTAGGTACGTATCTTCTTCGACGTCGAGTAATAACTTTTAATAATCGCAGTAATCAATTCGTGCGTTTACCTGTCAATAAGGCTTCCTTTGGCAAGAAAATGTGTTCGTTGCCTCGATCAAAATTATAAAGTACTTCACCCACATTCGATATTTTTCTTTCTAACTGTGAATTTTAAATATATTATTTGTGTTACATGTTTCTTGGTTAGTAATTTTTTTTCTAATTTTTCTACATTAAATTTGTCCAGTTTTTTGAGATTTCGTGAAATGTTTTCGAAATGGGCAATGTAATTTAGTGTTATTTGGAATGTTTGTAAATGTTTCAGTTTCCGCTCTTGGGAAAATTAAATATTTCTTCAACCGTCGGAAATAAAACAAAAAAGATGGAGAAACGGCAGGAAATACTGGCTCCGTTTTCGTCTGGTAAGTTATTACTAACACAAAGACCATTTTACTGACTACTCTTTATCTGTTGATATTATATACATTAATTGATATCTTTACTGTACACAATAAAATGTTTAAAAAGGAACATAATATCCTTTAGAGTTAATATCCTGTCTATATTTAATTTATTAACATCCTATTTTTCACACACCTTTATGTTGCATATGTAATTTGTTGTATTTGAGCCCTATTAAAGCATTACTACTTAATGGAAATAAACGTTTCTATAAGTGCCAAAAATTGCTTAGTAATCTACGTTAAAAATATGTGTGTTTGTTGTTTTATTATTATTTACATAATGGGTATGTAGAGTTTATATTGAATGAATTATATACACGTTGGTAATGAAAATATAATTTAAAGTAAATTGAATGATTGTACATTCTCTATGTATATATCAATGTATTCAATATTCTGTACAAAATAGTAGTATTTGATTTTCCAATTCGTATACATGAAGGTTTTTGAATTTACAAGCAATTCTTAGTAACTTTCAATGCATCAATATATAAATAATATCAATAACATTAAGTATAATAGTATTAATAGTATAACATATGTAGATATTTTGTAACCTCGTTGATTTGCATAATTTCTTAAAAAGTTGCATAGTATATTCATTTTCTCTTTCTTCTTACTTTTTTTCTTCTTAACGGAAGAAAACTTCTTTCCCTTTGGTATATTCATGGAATATATATTGAGATTACATACTTCAATGGACGCGGTGTTGTCATGAATATAAAATTAATAAAACCAGTACATCAATTTTTCTAAAATTATACATTTTATCAATACTCTTAGGTATTAAAAGTAATACAATAAAGTTATTTAAAAAATATGAAATTTATGTAGAGTAGTAATGCATTATTATGAAACCATGGTAAATAAATATTAAAACAAATATATTACAGATTAATAGTTATTTATTATATAATAGAAATAAAAATATATGAAAAGGAAAAAGTAAATATAAAAATTACAATATAACTACATAATATTTTTTTATTGCAATTTTTATTATTTCTTAATGCATTAAATTTAGTAAAAATATAATGTTTGTATCAGTTTTAAAGAATGATCTTAAAAAAAATGGGATTAAGTTCTGATAAAATTACGATGTTAATAATCGATTAATATAAACTCCGTAAAAATAGAATTTAATAAATTGCCGAAAAGAACACTATCACAAGAGTAGAACTTACGAACGCAGAACCAAGAGATGAATTTACCAAAAAGGGTAGTAGTAAAGGTATTAGATTGAAGGTTGGAGGTCGGTTAAGGATCGGGGGTGCACGAAGGTGGGGTGGCACGCGCGGACCAACGGATCAATTCGCGCTCGGGAGCTACGGGGAAAAGCAACAGTGTGTCTATCCCCTGCTTCCTGGAAAAGTACTTGGCACGACTTGAACATATATACTTATTCTTAATACGAGGATGACAATAAAGGGCTCGTCGAGTCATCGTGTAGGTAAAATAGAATATGATTGTTGATAGAACATCTCCATCGACAGTAATCGTTAAAACCTTGGTGTTTTTGTATCAGTTTATTGGCGTGTGTATAACTCTCTTTGCTCGGTGAATTGACCGTGTAACTGTTCCATTAAGTATAACAGGAAGTTTGCTTAATTAATCAAGGTGATCAAATTTATAAAAACCCATCTTATTCTTATCCAACGTCAGCTAACGTTAGATCGATTCAAGTCGGATATCCTTACGCCCAAATTCGCAAGAACCGACAGACGGCCTTGAATTATCCCTGACCAGTATTAACGCGGCAAGATAAAATTACCGTTTCTAATTTCTCCTTTTCTCATTGATAAAAATACCGAAAACATTTGTTTTATGTTAACGCTTGTATATTGCAAGATGAACTGTGCAGATACGTGCTATGGAATATTTTGCCCTGATTTTCGCTGAATACGTCTTTATACATTACTGTAACATGAAAGCGGGAGGCTGTTGCGATTGTCGGGAGCAGATTCTGTTTGTTCCCTTTGCAGTCAATAGGCACGAGGACATTTCGATATCGGTTTTCTCATATCTCGATATAGTTTATAAAATGCGACATTCCTTGTCGCACGCGAGTTTTATCCTTTTTCTGGAATAATTAGGCTATTTTATAATCTTTTTCTTGCTTTTTGAGTAATTTATTTTTGTCTCATATAATTTTTTAGTTTTAATGATCATTGTTCAAATTGACCACTAAGTGTTCTAAAATTACGAATTTAGTTTCATTGTATCATTATTATATAGTTATAATTGATTTATTTTTAATGTATTTATAGATGAGTGTCCAAACAGTGGGGAGGATAGCGAAGAAGATGTAATAACTGATTATTTGGGATCATCGCATTCTGACTGCGATCGTATACCTCTCATTAATGGAGATCTTGGTAGTCTAAGTCTACATGGAAATATAATTGCTGAGTCCAACTACACCAAAGACAATACAGAGAAAACGGCTATCACTATGTCTGAAGGGACTGATGACCAGCAGCACCACCCATTGCTTACACTCGGCTCTAACATTCAAACTCAGCCTAATCCATTGGTGCCAATTATTAGTGTCACACCTCATTCGCCTAGTCTTGCTAAGAACTATCCTGTTCTGGGTAAATTTCCTTGATTTTTTATCCGTTTACTGTGATGCATTGTATTGTATTGAACTTAATTCCAGTTTATGCTAAATTTTGTGCTTCTGTGGTTAACAATTGGTTCACCTCCTTGCAGAGGACAACTTACAACATTTGCATGAAATCCATGATTGCATTCAACGTATGAGAGATTTGACGCTGAACAACTGGGGATATAATCATCATGCATCCCACAATGATGTACCGCAACGTTTAACTTCATCGTGTCCTTCTCTGTGTCCTTTAATTTCATCTGAGATTGCACCACGCTCGAGTAATAATGATACAGGATCTGATCCAGATCTCCTTGCTAACTGCTCTACCAATAGTTCCCCTACACATTTTCCATCAGTAGGTCCTCGTTCACAGAATGCACAGGGTATAGACAGGAGACGCAGTTGGACTGATTTGGAAGATACTCGATGTGGGCGCCGCAGATATTCTGGGCAAAATCATCTGCAAGCACAAAATATGGTTAATATTGTCTGATACATTTTTGAAGAAATACATTATTTGTTATGCATTTTTTGGATGGACACGACGATTGCTTTATTGCTTTTTTCATTTTGTTTCACCAATGCTTTTCATACTCTTTTGTTATTAAAATATTCAATGATTATTTGTTACAATTTCAGCGACAGCGCAGTATTAGTTTAAGTAGCCTAGACAGTGAAATGGAAATAGAATTACATGGAAAACCATGTACCAGACCTGTAGGAGTTGGTAGTCGCGCATGCAGATCGCAAGCAAGCACTCACTCGCTCAATGAAGCTGATCTAGAACAGGTAATTTAAAAGAAGTTTACATCAACAAACTCTTTAAAATGTTTTGTTTGTAATGAAATACATTGAACATTTTTCTGTAACAGAGTGAATATCAGAAGATAGTCTCAAAACGATTCAAAGGTAGTCAAAGATTAGCGGAAAATAGTGGTTTAATGCCTGGTGTCACAGGTTCTCGTTTACCTCTCCAGAAATCTATTTCTACGCCTTCAATTGTTACACCGCAAGTTAATGCTCATCTAGCAGAGTCTGTAACCAGGACAACACCATCGCTTACAGTGTAAGTTAATTAAATATAATTTTAGATCGTAAAGCTAGATCAATAATCAATGAAAGAGCAGTGCATATATGATTTCCTTTAATTGTCTGTTCTATGAAATTTTCAAATTAATTTTATTTTTACATTTATTTTATGTAACTTATATTAAAATTTGATATTATTTGTAATATACAAAACAATATTGTAACTATTATGATCTAGCCTGCGATCTTTATATTTTATTATATACTAGGGTGATCTATAAAACTTTGATTTTTTTTTATTGAAATTCAAATACAATTATAGTAACAACAAATAATAATTAATTGTTTGATGTATGGACCACCCTGGTACAAGTAATATGCAAGGCAATGCACATATTTCATGTACATATTGTATTTGAATATTAATTTTTTAATTTGTACTTAAAAATCATAAATGCATGACTTATGAATATATTCAAAACAGATTTAGAAATATGCATACATCTAAGAATGCTTGCACCAACTTGTATCATGTAGATAAAACTATTTAAGCATGATTGCACCATCTATTACTATATTTGAAATTACTTCATTTTCAATTTTTAAAAATTAAAGTATATTTATACAAGAATCAAAGCGCTAATTTATATTTATACTATCTACATTTTAAAGTTGTGGAAAAGGTTTTTTTTTTACATCTAGTATATTTGATAATCATTTTTGTTTCAATCTTAATGTAGACCTTACTCGTTTAATGGTTTTTCTTATATTCTGATCGACTTATATCTTTTTATCTTTATGGCGCTTTTATTTCTCGGTGGTATACTACGCGAGAATATCTGATTTGCAATATCTTTTACACAATAGTCGCATACTTTGTGTTTGTACTTGACAATTTCCTACCATCCTGCATGGTACAGCCGAAATGAAAAGGGTAGTGGAAGCGAGACTGAAACCGAGGACCTTCATCCAACAAACAGCCATGAATTCCACGAAGATAGGGAAGGCACTCCAAATGCTCAAATATCCCTTGATGAATTCCTGACTGAGTAAGTATTTTATATTTTTATTTATGTACAAAATATTCTACTAACATTCTACATACAAAGGAAAGTGGCTGGTTTGTATCAGCATAATTACTAAGAAATAATACAGAAATACTATTTAAATTCTTCTGTGTGTATTATATTTCTTCATGAAATGCTTAGTTATACATGTATTTAGTTATAATTTAGATATACTTCAATCACTTTATGCAAAAACACCATAGCAACGCTTGTAGACTTTTGCTGCTGTGATAATTTTCATATTATAAATTTTGATGGGATTTGTAATTATATAATGATTAAAATATATAATTGCAATTTTCAGTGGAACAGTGTACGGCGATCATCATTCAGAAAAAACTACAAGAAAACGGGGGGCTTCCATTTTCTTTCGTAAAAAAAAGGTAGTCAAATATTGAAATGCAGATGTTTTAAATACGTTAAATATATTACAAGTAATTTAAAAAATTGTAATGGCGTTGTAGGATAAAAGTGGTAAAAAAACTAGTCTACAGCAACATTTATGGGCGACAATAATGGCAGGATCTCAGGGAAGTTTATTATGTGATGTTTGTATGAAACAATCAACAAATAAGCCACTTCTACATTGCGACAGTAAGAAACAATTAATATACTATTCTGTTTGTAAATACTTTGTAAATTAGTTGTAAATATAATACTTTTGTTGTGCCAGATTGTGGAGTATCTGTACATCAAAGTCAAGGGTGTAAGGATCAACTAGTGCTAGAATGTATTAAATCAAAACATCATTCTAGCAAAGCTGCCACCAAACCTGCATCGAACATATCTACCATTTCGAATAGCTCTAATGTTAAAAGAGGTTCTACCGCGTCATTGCCTCTAGCAAGTTCATCTGGCAGCGGAAGGTAAATAACTTGTACTACAAAAATAATAGATTTTGTGCATTGGATCTACGTATCTGTGGTTCAAGATTCGCACGCAATTGGCATGGCTAGGTCTAAACTCGGAGTTTCTAATAAACTTCTCTTATTTGCAATATAAGTAATGTATAAGTTAGATAATACGTACACACGTTTAAGTTTAGCAAGGAATTTAAATTCTTTTATACATATATTTTTTTTTCTATTGCTTATTAGATTTTCTGTAAAAATATGTCATCCGATATAATGAACACAATCATTTATCATTATTTGTTTATTGATAATACAATATAGTCAATTATCGAAAAATGATCCAATACATCAATACTTATATGTATTTAGCAATCAAGATGATTACATTTTATGTTTTATTCTAAGAGATTTTACTGAATTTTTATATATAGTACGAAAGATGACTAGTTAGAAGGGGTATTGTATATTTGCTTATTATTCAAAAGCTTTGGCTGGCTCAAAAGCTTATTATTTCTAATTAATTTTGCAGTTTAGCCGATAGTATGGCAAGCTTTAGCGTGTTTATCCTCGCGTCTCTAACATCACTAATAAAAACTTTTGCATATACATGTTGGTTAACATACAAAATACCACGCCCAAACTTCTTTAAACATTCTAATAATGCTTATATAAATTTAACGTAAATTATAGCAGAGATATTAACAAAAAGTAACAGCTATTTTAAGTTGATAATAATGGTTTATCAAGTTATTTAACCAAAGACAATATACAAACGATTCATACTTTATGCTATTACAATATGTATATCGTGGCAAAGGCTATAATATTCTTCCCAAAAGATAATATTTACATATAAAGAGGTGTGTATTAAACAATTTATACGTAAAAGTTGAAAACATGATAGAATAAGAAAAATGAAGAAGGAGGGGAAACAAAAGGCAAAATGAAGTTGCCCTAATGCAGTGTGTGCTTTTTCCTTCCCCCGTGCATTCCCTCTCGTGCAACTACGTCAAACCGATCGATTGTTCGGCGATTAAAGGGAAATTAACAGCAAGAAAACCGTGACAAGCTACAGCCCTTGGCGGCGAGTTGCTACTAAGCTCGGAGTCAAGTAAGTCTCAGATATCTGATGTGTTCCTCCTATTCTGTCGAAGCGTTCGTACGTTTCTGTTCGTGTATTAATCCTACACTGTAGTAGGATGATTCGCGTCTATCGTTCTTCGATTCTTTTCTCGCACACATTGTTCAAAAGGCGATTGAATTGTCTCCTTGTGTTGTATTGGAAGAGACATCACCTTACCCCTGCCTATGCTTCTGATATGCTTGCTTCTATAATTTATGTTCATTCAATGATACATTTTGTGTACACACCTCGTTGTAATTTCACACGAAAATTATAGACCATAAGCTCACAGTTATTCAACAGCTAAGCATTTACTTCATCGAGCATTATCTAGAATGAATGTCATAAGCATTTCGTGTTTCCAAATGATTGGATTTCTCTATTATCTTCTTTTTTTAATATTCCCGCATATTTAAAATTGTAGTTCTATTTATAATCTCTTATATGTTTCTAAATGTATTTCTCAGCTCATTCTCAGCATTTTTCATTCATGTAAAATATCATTTTGCCGGAGATATTGGGTCGGGTTGGAAAAAAATATATTAGTCATCTACTTTTTTTTAAGTATTTTAACAAATTGTGGGTCTTGATTTCTTCATATACATTCTAATATAAGTGTATTATTCTGTTGAATAAGTATTTAATGGTTTGGAACTTTTATATTGCATTCGGGATAGCCCCTACCCGACCTGAATATGAATATTTTTCTTGAACATACATCTATCATCAATGATCCTCTTATTCGTTTTAAGTCCCGTTTATAGTAATGTCTAAAGATCCTATTTGTAGTTTAACATTACTGTCGTCTTTAAACTTGGCAATACTTCGACGAAGCAGTTATTATCGTTCCAATAACTCATATTGTTTCGTAGACGTAAGCGTGATTGGTTTATACAGGACATATGTACAAAATTACGTATTATACATCTTTACGCGCACATACATACCCTCACAAAATAAAACCTAGGTGCTGCTTTACAGATTACATTTATATAGGAGGTAATATTAAAAATAATAGTAAAAATGCTGTAATTTGTTATTCTCGTTCGAGTAATTAATATGTTATAATATTTGAAAAAAATGCATTAAAATACCAAAGGTAAAACCAGTTTTAATATTGTTTATTTCAGCAAAATATAATATTGTTCTTATAAAGAAAAAGAATAAATATTCTAACGTATAAAATTATATTTTCCTTTCAGCCAAACAATAAATGAAGAAAAAGATGGGGACGGACAACATCGTGATATGTCCAGGTTTGTGCGCAATTTAATTAACATTTTTCAATTAAATTCTATTATGTGAAGCGCCATTAATACTTCTGTAAATGATTGATTAAATAATTTAACGAAATGTTTTAGTGGTTGGGAGGAATTCGATTTTGGAGATGATGCTCATCAGTTTACTGTTGCCGATCTTGAAGGTTTAGATCCTGAATTGGGCCTAGCTAAAGAAGAACCTGATTCTTGGAGTGCTGTCATTGGGCATAGCGTTGCTCTACGACTTGTTGATAATTGCGAGCGGAAAGTAAAAAGACAAGAACATATTTACGAATTTGTTCTTACGGAAAAGCATCATTGTTTAGTACTTCTAGCTATGGAAAGAATTTTTGCGGAAGGCATTCGACGTCACGTTCGTTTGAGCCAGCGGGATGTAGAACGCATGTTTCCACGATTACGCGATCTCATCGATATTCATTTACGATTTTTGCAAAAATTACGCAAACGACAGAACTCAAACCACGTTGTTCCTACGATTGCTGATATACTCGTTGATCAGTTCTCTAGTGAAAATGCGCAACGTATGAAGAGTGCCTATGGAGAATTCTGTAGTCGTCACAGGGACGCTGTTGAAGCTTACAAATACCATTTGCGTCATGAGCCTAAATTTGCATCGTTCGTGCGTCAATGCCAGGTAATTATAATATAATACAGTATGGTATTAGAAACTATGAATAATCCTCATTGCGGAATTTAACATTTTCTTTTTCAATTATTTGTATCTTTGTCTACATAGTCGCATCCTTTGCTAAAGAAGAAAGGAATTCCTGAGTGCATCCTGTTTGTCACCCAGCGTTTAACAAAGTATCCATTGTTGGTCGAACCACTTATAAAAACGGGTATTGTACAAGAGGAAGGTGAAGATTTACGTAAAGCTTTAGTTCTTGTAAAAGACATATTAGCAGATGTGGACGCTTGTGTAGCTGTCAAAGAAAGAGAGGCTAGAAAACTAGAGATCTATAACAAGTAAGAAAACGATATTTTTGATCTGTCTTTAATTAACATTACTTGCAATCGATCTTCTTATCTTTATTTAGGATTGATGCAAAATCTGTTGCAACATATCGTGGTGAGAAATTCAGAAAGTCATATATTATGGAGTCTAATAGAATTTTGAAATTTGAAGGTACTGCATACTTAATGCAAGGTCGTGGAAAAATGACTGCCATTGTAGTAGTTGTTCTTTCTGACATATTATTTTTCTTGGCCGAAAGGGATCAGAAGTATGCATTTTTTGTACCTGACAATAAGGCTGGTATAGTATCACTACAAAAGTTACTAGTACGTGAAAAAGCGGGTCAAGAGTCTAGAGGAATCTATTTAATAAGTAGCAATCCAGCTGAACCTGAAATGTTTGAGTTGAAAATTCAGAAACCCAAAGATAAACACTTGTGGATTCAAGCAATTAGATCAGCTGTGGAAGCTTGCCCACAAGAACCTGATAATGAAACTGACGCACTAACTGAAAATAATAGTAGTAATGAATTGAGAGATACACGTTCGTCTTCTATATCGCTCCTTTCTGCCGAGGAAAAACAACGTCTGGTTAAAACTAAAGAATCACATATCCTGAAAATAGTTGGTACGCATAGTATTTTATTGTTAATCGTACAGTTTCATTAAAGCTTAACTACATTATCAATAATTGTTGTTCTTCATTATCACAATTAGCTGAACTACGAAAGAAGGATACTGAACAAGCACTCTTGCTTGAAGAAAAAATCAATCTACAAATGCAACTTTTACATGCAGCAAACATTTGGAGTGGAAATGAATGTAGTGAGACTGAAAGAATAGAAAAAATTGAGAAAGAAATTCCAGATTATACTAGACTGGTTCACAGTGAAGGAACTGATACCACGCAGTTATGGCAGGAGGTTACAATTTTTATTATTATTATATTTTTATGATTCTACAAACAGGATAGAAATTAAGAGAAACATTTGTCATTATAGGTGGTTGTAACTGTTCAGGAAGCAACAAAACTTGCTAGTTCGTTGTCTTTTGGTGCAGGTGGTGCTACTCTGTCAAGAAGTTTAAGTTCTGCAGGTGAACGATATAGCGAGGCCTATGTGCCGCCTGCTCTTTGTGTTCCACGAAGAGCTGAAACATTTGCGGGTTTTGATCATAACAAAGTAAATACATAAATTTGTCTTTAGTTAAAAACAAGCTCTGCACGTGTAACTTTCGCCGTTGGGTCCCAAATCTAAGTATAGTTAACTGTGCATCGCTGTACTGATTAAGTTTCTTTTTTTAGGAAAAATATCCGTTACGAGATTCTGCTGCGATTCATTCCGTAATTTCTCTACCAAAAGTCGGTGAATTTATGAAAGAGAGTCCAGATGAAAAAGCAAGCCAAGATTCAGAGACGAACAAAGATCAACAGTGGGCAGCGATTCGTTTGTCTCATCACGTTTATACGCTGTTCTGTATAATTAGTAATCAAATGACGACAATCGATAGCTTACAGGCTCAGTTAGCTGCGTGTAAAGAAGGAAGTATGGGTAAATCGAATAATAGACCGAATCCGAATCGCCAATTAGAAGAGTTACGTAATTTACAAGATCAATTAAGTCGTGAGAAAGCAGCGTTTCGAGCAGCGTCTCAGCAAGAGCAAAAGCAACTCGAGGAAGAGCGAGCCGATTTGGCAAGGCAACGGGAACAATTGGCAGCTGAACAGCGAGACGTAACACAGCAACGAGATCAATTATATCGACGACTTGAGGCATTAGAGCGTCAAGGAATGACATTAGTTACAGGGTCCGCGCCTGGTTCTGCAACTATACATTTATCCCATATGACTCAAGGAACTGACACAGTGCAGTCACGAAAATCACAACCGGATGCTAAGCGAATACCATTAAATTTAATTAGCGCTACTAATCAGCAGAAAGTGCAAAGTAATCTTCCAGTGAAACAGCAGCTGCCTTTAAAACTTGCTAGCGGAAGCAACAATAATACTAGGTACAAACAACAGTATAAATAATGTACGTTGGTCATTCGTTTAAAATCATTTTTATATTGTACAAATAATAGGAGTGGAGGCACGAGTAACAATAGTCCAGACCGACACTCGCGGACTGGAAGCAGTCCAGCAATTGTGACTGGTTCTGCATACTCTTCACCGGAATTGGGCAACAGTCATGCTAGTACAAGTCAAATTCATTCCTCGAACCGCTCATTGCGAATTACACGATCTCCCCCGGAGTATTCCCATCAACAACACCAACGAACTGAACAGCAACAACCTTTGGAAGAGGAGGTAATTTTTTTCTGACGACTCTTTCGTTTTGGTCGAAAGCATTCTCGATCCTCTCGTCCTGCAACTGGCGAAGCTACTCCGACATCCACGCTAACTCCTTCCCGAAATCAATCAAAAGATGCTCAACCTAGAAGCCGTGTAAAGTCATTTTGACTTTCAACATTTTCTCGGTAATAACGCTGAGTTTATTATTTCTAACATCTTCTATTCTACTGTTACTTTCAATTTTTCTCTGCTCGCGTTTTCAGTTTATAGACAATCCTCCCCCTCCCTTCCATTCTTTTTCCATTTCTTTTCCATTTTTCTCTATCCTTACCTGCTAACAATTTTAATCGTGTTGTATATCGGAATGCAACATGATATACGTACACAAGTGATGCATTTAACGTGTCCGTAATGATGGCGTTACTGTCAATAAAAACGTATATATTATTCTCGATAAATCGACAAAGAATAATGTTACTTTTTAACTGCTATTGAGGGCAATAATATAATTTTACGTAAAATCTCATGAAATCTATCGTAAAAAGAATACATATAAAATATGTGGACTAAAAAAAGATAATGGTTAGTGCTCAGAAATGTTTGTGAAAAAAAAAAAAAGTATTAAAAGGCCGGGCTTGGTGGGAGAGGATCAATCGATCTTGTTGAATTCTTGCTCGTTATGTTATTAAGCTGACTGACAGTTTTAGAGACATGATTTTAGACGAATCTTTTAAGCAAATCTGTTGCTGCTTGCTAAAAAATGCAAGATAGAGAAATACATTATATTAGGAATTCATATACATAAATGTGTATATATACTTTTTCATGGCATATGTATGATGTCACACGTACGTATGTGAATGCAAACGTGCGAAAGAATATACGTGCATATGAATGAAAATAATAATGAATATACGCGTATGTGTACAACTTCATTTTACCAAGAATGTACATGTATGCACTTGTAGGTGTGTATGCACGTATTTGTATGAATGCATGAGTAACCGCGGTAGCTATTCTTATACAATAACATTAAAAGTATTTTAATACGTGCTAAAACGACGGGTATGACCTATTATTAACAATAATGATGAATCGCTATTATGTGTGCCAAGCCACAGATCGAAGTTGATTTTCTAGTATCATAGTATCATTCCTTTAACAAAAACAGTCGTTTACTGTCGCTAATTTCAGTTGAATAAACAACCATTCAAGTAATGTTTCATATTCGATATTTTGCTTCGAGATTTTTCACTGCCATTATTATTACTCTGCAATCATTTTTTTCTTTTTCTTTTTAAATTATCTACAAGTTATTTTATTTATTGCATTATGTAAGATCAGTAATATTTCGCGATTGTCTAAAGTATTTTATTTATGCGAGGCTTTTTCAATGAACAAAGCTTTCGAATGTTTGTGGAACAGGAACTTGTTTCAGAGAAAGTATTACACAAACTATGATCATACTGCACGTGTAAAATGTTAATTCCGTTACTTCATTTAATCATTGCTAAGACAAAAATTAATAAAATTTAATAAAATCAGAATTTTTTATTTTGACACACACATACACACACAGAGAGGTCTCATGTGTTTGCCTCACAAGATGCTGTAGCGTGCAATATGATCGAATAAAGGACAGCGTCGTCGAGGCAGAATGATAAAACATGTGACTAATTAATTTATCCTCGTAAGAAAACATAATTAACATTATCAGCTCGTCTCAATCAATCGTGGTGACAATAGTTCTAAAAAGTATTTCCATAAGATATGTAAAGTGTGAAAAAAAAAAAACATAACTAATGAGTTCTTACAAGTCTATTACTAACAATGCCGAGCATATATCAGCTCATAAATAATATTATATTAACCTGTTAGTAGCCTTCATGGATGAGTGTTCGACTTCATTTCAAGAACACTTAATATAAATTAAACTGTTCTTAATATCATAATGCTCATTATAAGGGAAACATGAAACATATGTGCAAAGTAAGTTTTAACACTAAAGCGTAATTCCAAAAAGTCATTCCAGATAGATATTTAAATACTTATATATATATATATATATATATATAAATATTAAAGAATGTATTCTTTGTATGTATTAAGAACGTTCCACTATGTCGATACAATTAAAGTTCGTTGTTATTAAAGATTTTCTTTGTATAATGAAGTCGCACACCATCTTCAGGGTAACGCGAAGAATCAAATTGGAATAACAACTAAAGAGTAGTGCGGCGGCCTACATGCGTCTCGTGGCATCCAAGACGTTTGATGTCACACGACAGCATAAGTTTAAGAAAGGACATAAAGAATTCTTAGTAACGCGGTTTTCCACGTTTTAGCGAATCTTTACGTCCCTGATGCTCATGGGAAGTATTTTTGTACGTTTACTCTGTACCTACTATTTTACTCTAAAACTATATCTACTGTTATCATTGTGATACTCGCTACTGCGATCGTCTTTGAAAACGTTAATGTAAAATTATAATATCTAAATAAGTGAACGCGTATCTGTTTTAAGACGCGCTCGCTCGATGCATCAACATTAATTCTCTTAGAGTTGGAACACTTTTAAGCTGCTGGCCGTTATATCGGTCACGCTAATATTAATTGTTATAATCGTGTTATTTGCTTGATTACTTTATCAAGATTACCATTTATTCACAATACACTAAATATGTCTATTTTATGACAAATGCAAATCGTACACTCCTATTTTAATAAATCCTTACATTGCAAAGCGAAATAATTTTTCTGTAAGGCGATTTATTGCAGTTAATTTGTTACTCGGCAAGAGTAAACAAATATTTATAATATTTTTCTTCCTCTTGAAAATCTCATATATATATATATATATATGTATACATACATACATAAGTGTGCGCGCGCGCACGTGTGTGTATTAACACACACACACACTGGTATGTGATTTACATTCCTTAGCATTTATATACACATGTTTTGCTGCATTTTTTAATTGACACATAAATCGCTGTTAAATCATTAGCCACATAAAGAAATAATATCTATTTATTATAAATGTACATACAACCGTTATTGTAATAAAGAAGAACGTGAGGGAAATGTACGATTATGTTAATGTTACGTGATATTTCTCTTATGTTTATTACATTAACTTATAAAAACTCTTTATGCATTTACAAATTTTTATCCTATCATTTTTATTCAGTATGGCTTGGTCCTGTGTTGACGATCACGCCCTTTGCCAGTACCACACTTTGCCACCAATTTGTGGCTGGAATTTTGTTGTTTAGGCGATGTTTCTGTTTGCCTCCATATGTTTATAAGTCCACTTTCGCCCACCGTTATCAACGAACCACTCTGTTAAATCATATCACAACATTAACATTTCTACTCGAGTATTATGAAATAATTAACTTTCCTTTAGATGTATGTATATTAAAACTATACCTTTTCATGCAGCCAACTGTCGCGTACAAATTGCTTATTCCCCACCATGTTGTAACATACTTCTAATCGATCATTTATGACGTTCAAGCATCTTAAATTTTCCCTACAATATTTTAATAAGATATGAAAATGACAAGTGTAGCGGGAAATTCAGGCTCGGACCATTATGAGAGCGTATTTTAGACATAACCCGAGATGTATCGAGCTCTGTTTCAATTCGCTGATTTCATGATGATTCGAGCCCAAATTTCGGACTACTCGCACATCCCTACTACTAATAATATATGCAATTTTAATGCTTTATTATTTTATTTTACCATGTTTTTAAATTATGTAGCAATTTACCCTTTAAGACTGCTAGTGCCAGCTATAAGAAATGGCTGTCCGAGCGCGTTCGAAGCATGAAATTTCACAATGTAACAGTTGTCTGGATCATTAATCTAAAATGAATAATTTTAATTATGTAATCTATTTATAGTTTTTATATTTACAAATTATTTTCAACTATTTTAAATTGATAATTGATCTAGCATATATCAACCTGGGAGAGTGCTAAGTTGTTACGTTCAAATTTAGTATACGGAGTTGCTCCATCACAGTTCCACAGTTGTAGTGAATGTGTGTGTGTTGTGCACCAAAGATTATCTTCGTTCAACCATCCTATCCTATCCTTTTGTATAAAACATATGTATGTCCAATGAAAATAGTTTTATTCTACTTTGCAGTACCAATACATTTAAAATTTCATTAAGAATTACAACTCACTACAGAGGACTCGGTATTTAAGGAATAAGTTAGTGCACAATCTTCGGATGGCTGTGTAAGATCAAAGACATTAATTAAACCATCTGTGCTACCAGATGCTAAAATGTCCTGCTTATTAGAATGAAATGCCAAACACGTCACATCTTCCATGTGAGATTCCCAGTATCCACCAAGTAGATTATTTTTATTATACAATTTTGAGTTAGTATTTCGTGTGTCCCAAAATAAAATGAATGCATCTCCTCCGATATGTTCAGTACCACCTGCTACAAGTCTTTCATCGTGGCTTACATCAAAACTACATAGAGGTTTCATTTTTCCATCTTCCATACAGTCTGTAAGCAACAAAAGTGTATTAAACTACAGTTGAGGAAAAATGTAATCTGATTACATTTTGCCCAATTCTATATTAAACACATTATGTACTTGGATCACAGATGTAGACTTTGCAAATCAATTTGACAACATATTTTGAAATCTTTTATTAAATGTGTACCTTTAAATTCTGCAATAATTTTCCCTTTGGCACGTAAATCACACGCTGTGATCTGTCCGTTACTTGTTGCTGTGTAAAAAATGTTTCTAGAAGTAGGACTAAATGTAATACCAACAATAGGTGCTTGATTATGAGTTAATGTAATGGTTTGACTTAAACTTTCCCCGACAGAATATATTACACATGTATGATCGCTCAGAGCTGTACCAATCCTAAATTCTGGGTCACTGTACATAAGAAACAATATATGCAACGCTTTAAAAATACTTTTTAAATGTATGTAAATTGGATAGTTTATGTCAATCCAAGTATAACAATATAAAGCATCAGAATAATTCAAACTGGATTGAATAAACAAATATTATCATGTACAAATTGAAGCAGTTGAAAAAATAAATATTTTCACAATTTGTTTATTCAGTTATTTAATACCAACTATAAAATATCAATTCTTATATAAAGCACTGATATTTTTATATGTTAAAAGTTCAAATCATTTAGGTAATTCTTTAACAGTAGATATTAAGGAATTGTATACTTTTCTTTACGGATATAACGTAAAATGTTTTATAATAATACGAAGATATACCTTTGTGTACCACAGATAGCAAGGACGTAATTGTGATCGAGAGATACTGTCTCCTCTATCGACGATATTAATTCGCTTCTTCTCTTAACGTTTCGATTGTCGTATTTTCGCGTACTGTGCTCAACACTCAGTCTCTTCAACGATTCGACTATTTTAGCCATTATACTCGTTTTTTTATTCTCGAGCAAATATCATAAATTAAGGTTAATATCACATCCGGAATGTAGTACAAAGTGTTTGTCGTTTTAAACTGGATCTATATCGGGAAACTTTCCATTAAAAATTGTTTTTCCCCGATATATAAAGCTATTTAATACACGTATTTTGCTTCAATTATAAATTTTCAAAAATTTAGAAGAAACGTTTAAGGCGCAGTAATCTCTGATTCCGGTAAAATCAATCGTAGCAAAAACTAAATAAACTGTGTAACACCGACAAGGTAAATAAGGTGCCCTTCAAATGTTTAAATTTATATTAATGTCTAAGGATTAGTTTTTTACGTTGCTTAGTGTTTACTCCATAGCCATTGACTTTAGCACTGGCCATGCTGGATAAGAGATAGCACAACATAAACGTATCTAGGTACATATGCACATTATTAATACGATCGAGTCTAAAAATTGTTTAAAATGTTTTATATAAATCTTAGGAAGAATTAAATTTAAAAAGATCAAATAAACTTTTTCTCTAGCTTCTCTAGAAAGGAAAAAATAATCGAAATCATAATTTTTGCTGTTACATGACAAAGTAGACATCCCTGGCAATATTCAAGGATCAATTTTGCGACGATTCTCGCTGTAATTAAGTAATTATTAACGATCTCTAAGTCGTTAGGTTAAAAAATTCGAAAAAGTGTCCCAACTTCCGATATTGGTTAATAACTATTTAATAACGCATGCCATGGCTATAACAAGTATCCTTGAATGTTGTCAAGAGTCTCAGTTATGTTATTAAACCTTAAAAATTCATAAATAATACTCGGAAAAGAGTAATTAGTAAATTATTGCAGTGATTTATTATAATGGCGGGAAAGTATATTTCGCCACGCCATCTACGGCGAAACGTCCAAGTTTGTCGAGAAATAGTTCCTTCCCTCCAAAACTAGATAGCGCCCCAAACACAATAGATCGAAACATATCTTTTTTTTATAAATAAACTAAAACTGAATAGGTTAAGTAGGCTAATATTCAAGGTATGTACATACATTTACAAGTGCAATTACTAAAAAAAAAAAAGAAAGAAATGTATAGTCAATGTACCAACGAAAGGGACACATAAGCCTGAAAGAGGCTTAGTTGTCGTTAATAAAAAAAAAAAAAAAAAAAAAACATCTTTTTGCTTTTATTTATTTATTTATTAACAACAGCTAAGGCTTTCTTAGGCTTATGTATCCTATTGGTTAGTACATAGAATTTACATTTTTATAATTAACTTAATCAGTCTTGATGTGCATATATGTATTTCTAAAGTTATTATTACTTAATCTTTGGTGGTTATGCCTAGACTTAATTGGAAGTTTATAATGTAATAAAAATGCATCAGAAGCAATTTAATATTTTAAGAATGTTTTAATACAGTGTAAAGGTTTGACATGTGTTTAATTTTCAGATCTGGCGTCATCTTATTCCATTGTTCCTTCATAAGGTATGCAGTCCCACAGAATGTGATCGCTGGCATTGTTCATTGTATTAACTCCATTTATTACAAAGATGAGTATGATTTCTCTATTTTTAATTATGCATTTACAAAAACAATTACATACAATTATTTCTGTAGGTACAAAAGTCAATAGTAAGCTCAATTGTTTGAAAGAGCAAGCAAATAACAGGATCTGTTAAACCGTACAACTATAAAAGAAAGTGGGTATATTCCATTATGAAATAAATATATATTTATTATATAAAATAGATAGAATTCTATTAGATTAGATTCCTATCTTGAGAGTGTAATATGTGTAAGATTTACAATTGATATTTGTTGTTGAAATGGATATTACTACAAGTGTACATTGCTATATGTTTTAAAATAATGTTGTTCAAAATATTACACATAAATTTAGTTTATTTATAAGGCACAGTATCAAGGCATGTTTCTGTAAAATAGAATTAGAAAAACGTAACACGTTCCTTATTCCTATATTAATAAAACATTAAAACCTTAACACATATGTTCCTTCCCTTTTAATTTGCATTCTCCTCTACCTTTCCCATTAATTCCTTAATTTCTTAAATTCTAAAGTATTCTAAAGTATTTTATTAAATTCTCTATACATTATTTCACGTAATTGATTAGTTATAAACAATTATTGGAAGCGATTCATATTTTAATATTGCGCTAAGAATTGCGCTAAAAATTGACAAACTACGGTATCGCCATCTAATATCAGTGTTTCGAAGTTAAAAAATCGTCCCAGGATCACAGAATGTTAGTGGAGGTATCCGGAGTACAGTTACCCCCACTCCTCCTCCTCCTGATATACATAGCCTTGATTATTCATTAATAACTCCTTTTCTGGTTATAAACTATTAACTCTTAGAATTGAAGAATGTAGTATAGACCCTTGGCAACATTCCAGGATACTTTTTATACCCATGACATGCGTTATTAAATAGTTATTAACAAATATCGGAAGTCGGAACATTTACGGCTGTATCACCGTCTCCTTTAATCGATGAATTATCAATTTTTCAACAATGACACGCATATTTTGGCTATTAGGAAACCTAGAGGACATCCCTGGCCACATTTAAGGACCAATTTTACCCCGCTCCACGATCTAATTAATTAGTTATTAGCGAAAGATCCCTAAGATGTCACGTTAAAAGGTTACAAACAGTGTTCCGACTTCCGATAATTGTTAATAACTATTTAATAACGCATGCCATGGCTAGAACCGGTATCCTTAAATCTTGCCAAGGGTTCATACTATATTCTTAAACTCTAAAAGTTCATCAGTTGATCCCAGGAAAGGCGTAATTAGTAAATTAACGAGCAACAATTCATTAAAAGCCTAGAAAGCATATAGTACATTGTTTTCGCCACTAGTTGGCGCCACAATGCAGAAATCAATACTTCGCCGGTTTTAATGAATCACTGCTCCTTAATTTATTAATTACGCCTTTCCTGGCAATGGATTATGAACTATTAGAGTTTAAGAATATAGTATGGACCCTTGGCAAGATTCTAGAATAGCTATTCCAACCGTGGCAAGCGTTATTAAATAGTTATTAATCAATACCGGGAAGTTGGCACACGTTTTCGAACAATTAACGTGACACCTTAGGGATCTTTCGCTAATAACTAATTAATTAGAGCGTGGAGCGAGGTAAAATTGGTCCTAAAATGTAGCCAGGGATGTCTACTAAGTTCTTTAATAGCCAAAACATGCCTGTAAATGTTGAAAAGTTGATATTTCATCGATTAAAGCAGACAGTGATACAGCCGTAAATGTTCCGACTCCCGATATTTGTTAATAACTATTTAATAACGCTTGCCATGGCTATAAAAAGTATCCTGGAAGGTTGCCAAGGGTCTATACTATATTCTACAATCCTACAAGTCCATATTTCATTCCCAGAAAAGGAGTTATTAATGAATAATCAAGGCTATGTATATCGGGAGTAGGAGTTTTAGTTCGAAACCCTGACGTTAGATGGCGATACTATATTTCGGCAGAAAATTGACAAACGACAGTATCGCCATCTAATATCAGTGTTTCGAAGTCAAAAAATCGTCCCAGGATTACAGAATGATAGTGGAGGTATCCGGAGTACAGTTACCCCCACTCCTCCTCCGCCAGATATACATAGCCTTGATTATTCATTCATAACTCTCTTTCCAGGAATAAGATATGAACTTTTAGAATTGAAGAATGTAGTATAGACCCTTGCCAACATTCAAGGATACTTTTTATACCCATGCCATGCGTTATTAAATAGTTATTAACAAATATCGGAAGTCGGAACATTTACGGCTGTGTCACCGTCTCCTTTAATCGATGAATTATCAACTTTTCAACAATGACACGCATATTTTGGCTATTAGGGAACCTAGAGGACATCCCTGGCAACATTTAAGGACCGATTTTACCCCGCTCCATGCTCTAATTAATTAGTTATTAGCGATAGATCCCTTAGGTGTCACGTTAAATAGTTCGAAAACCTGTGCCGACTTCCCGGTATTGATTAATAACTATTTAATGAAGCATGCCACGGCTATAAAAAGTATCCTTGAATGTTGCCAAGGGTCTCAGCTATATTATTAAACCCTAAAAGTTAACGACTGAATCCCAGGAAAAGAGTAATTAGTAAATTATCGAGCCATAGTTCATTGACAGCTACGATTTATTGTAATGGTGGGAGGTCTCTATTGTGGCGCCATCTAGTTGCGGAACATTGAAACTTGTCGAGCGATGGTACACTATTTCACCGCTAGATGGCATCCAAAGTGCGATACCTCCTCCTACATTCTGTGATCCTGGGACGATTTTTTGAGTTCGAATTTCTGATATTAGATGGCGATACCGTAGTTGGTCACTTTTTTGCCCAATATTAGAACGAATCGACAAACATAAATGTTCTGCACTAGATGGCACCACAATAGGAACCCCCCCCCGCCATTGCAATAAATCACGGCTGTCAATGAACTACGACTCGATAATTTATTAATTACGCTTTTCCTGGGTATCATATATGAACTTTTAGAGTTTAATAATATAGTTGAGTCCCCTGACAACATTCAAGGATACTTTTTAGAGCAATGGCATGCGTTATTAAATAGTTATTAACAAATATCGGGAAGTCGGCACACGTCCTCGAACTTTTTAACGCGACACCTCAGGGATCTATCGCTAATAACTAATTAATTAGAGGGAGGAGCGGAGTAAAATTGGTCCTTAAATGTTGTCAGGGATGTCTACTAGGTTCCCTAATAGCCAAAATATGCGTGTTATTGTTGAAAAATTGATAATTCATCGATTAAAGCAGACAGTGATGCAGCCGTACATGTTCCGACTTCCGATATTTGTTAATAACTATTTAATAACGCATGAGATGGTTCTAAAAACTATCCTTGAATCTAGCCAAGGGTCTATACTACATTCTTCAATTCTAAAAGTTCATATTTTATTCCCAGAAAAGGAGTTATTAATGAATAATCAAGGCTATGTGTATCAGAAGTAGCAGGAGTGGGGGTAACTATACTCCGAATACTTCCTCTAACATTCAGTGATCCTGGCACAATTTTTTGAATTCGAATCCCTGATATTATAACTAATTAATTACATGAAATAATGTATAGAGAAGAACTTAATTAGGTATGAATAGTATTTATAGTGGTGTTAAGTGATTATAATACTTTAGAATGTAACAAGTTAAGGAATTAATAGGAAAGGTAGAAGAGAAGGTAAATAAAAAGAAAGGAAAATATGTGCTTTGATTTTATTAATATAAACATAAGGAATGTTTTATACTTTTCTAATAATAATACACAGAAACATACCTTGATACTGCATTTTATAAATAAATTAAATTGACGAGTAATATCTTGCACAACATTATTCTAAAACATTTGTGGTGGAAGTTTTTAATGCGACTTTTTATATAAAATTTAATCCTTCATAAGATTTATATAAAACACTTTAAAAAATTTGTATAAATAACGTCTATATCGTAATAACTAAACAATTCATGTAGCTACTTAGACTCAATCGTATTAATAATACACGCTCATACATAGGAATAGTACAAAAAATTGCTTAATGTTTATAATTCAATTAATTTTCGTTTTCATTATTATTACAAATTTATAAAAATTATACTAAACAGTTTCGAGGGAAGTTCTTTCATAAAAGTGAGGTGCTAATTCTAATAACCATTCTGGTTGTATCACTGTTATGTCCTTCATGTACGTTTTATTTGTCTGTAGAACTTCGCAAAAAAGTAGCCTTGAAAAAACAAAATAGAGAACTTAAAACAACGTGCACAATGTTAATACAGAAATAGAAAATATTTAAATTCATATACAAACCATTGTGGTTGTTGAAGTGTATATAAACAACTAGTTGGATGTATGTATAAATCCCTATTGCCACGTACAGTCTTATACACGCCAGTATAATGTAAATATGCTGCTTTTGGAAAAAGTCCAGCTGTTATACATTTTAATATTTGTTGTACGTTTCCTTCGAAATATTAAAGAGAATTATTGGAAAATGTTAACTAACTTATGCGAAGGAATTTGATCTTTAGTCTAAATTTACCATTACAAGAAATTAATGGTATACTTAATCTCTTCATCATGGAATGCATTTGCATTCGAATCTCCGTGGCTCGTCGTAACGCTTTGTAGTTAAGGAACTGTTTCTGGCACCAGTTGGATGTTTTATTCTTCTCATAAGCGGTATAGACATTGAGCATCGTTAAAAGATCTCCTTCTTCCACCTCAAATTTTCTATGCGCCACTCTGGCCTTTATCGCAGCTTGGCCTCCAGCTGGTCTTATGAAAACGTTCTGTACTTGTAGCATGGCGAGAACAGTTGTCAATTCTTCGGAACATTCCATTTCACCTACATATAAAAGAAATTATTTTAAATAGTAGATGACATTATATCTACAAAAAAATTGTACCTGATACGATGAGAGACTTTGCCAGAACAGGTTCCAATGGCATCTCCGCCATTGTTACGCCTAATGGTGTCGTCAATTCTCCATTACTATCAATTGCACCCAACGCGTATAGTAATTCCAGCCCTGTGAGCAAATTTTTACTGGGTGGAGCAGAAGGGAAATTGAACCTCAATACATTATCGATGCCTAAAGCCTTCAACTGTAATATAGCGGGTGCTAAATCAGAGCGTTGCATTTCCGGTGGCGTTGCCTCAAACAGTTCATTGTACGCTTCTTCCACGTACAATCTACGGAAAAAGTTTCATGAAATTTTGTTAAACATAATTGTTTATCTATATGTTTACCTATATGCTTTCCCTGATCGTACGCGACCAGCTCGACCAGCACGCTGGTTGGCCGAAGCTTTCGATACAGGAACGATAACAAGGGAATTCGTTTGAGTTTCCGCTTCAAACCAAGGAACTTTGACAAAACCGCAATCGATAACTAGATATAAAGTAAAGATTCTCAGTTACATAGTACATAACCTTTAACGCATAAAGATGAATTACCATAGACAACGTTTGGAATTGTGATAGATGTTTCTGCTATGTTCGTTGCTACTATTACTTTGCGAGTGTCTTTGGCGGCTCTCCAAAACACTTTAAGCTGTTCTGAATTTGGAAGAGATCCATACATGGCCAGGGGTAAAAGTTTCACTAGAAAAAGAGAAAAATAGTTAAAAATAGTTATCTATATACCATTTGGTTGTGTAACATTGGAGAAGCAACAATATGGCGCAAAATTCTACCCACGTTTCCCTTCTTTTATAAGTTTTGCATGCTCCGATAAAAGAGAAACTGCTTGATCCACTTCGTCCAGGCCCGTAAGGAACGCTAAAACATCCCCAGGCTCTTCGTGTTCGTGTATTTTCAAAACAGTGTCCACAACACTGGTGACATAATTAGCCACCGGCTCTGTAATATAACGCGAGCGTATAATGAATAATTCTTACATGTTAATTATAAATACACATACGATAGAGGACAAAAGTATTCGTACATTATGAAAAACTGTTTATTAATACTTGGACTCTTGCCAGTTTATTTAAAAGTATAATCTCGGGCATTCGGTTTTACATATTAAATACTTTTGTCTACCACTCCACGTTCGTCCATATACCTTTTACAAAGTAAATATCTACTGGGTAGAGTCGACCCTCTACGTTCATTATGACTGCTGTGTCTTTTACTGTACCGGTATTAAAAAAATCTCGAAGTTGTTCCGCGTCGACTGTAGCGGAACAAACGACGATCTTTAAGCTTTTCCGTTTCTGAAACAAACATTATTTCTTAATACAGAACGTAGCATTTAAAACAGACCACCTAGATCATTTGTTTACTTTTGAAAATAAAAAAGAAGATTGTCAAAGCGTTTAAAACTTAATCGATCTGTATGGAATTAATATTATTCGATTTACCCGCATTATTTTCTTCAATAGTCCCATGATGATGTCGGTGAGGAGGGTCCTTTCATGTACCTCGTCTATAACGATGACGGAATAACTCGTCAGCAAGGGATCGCCCATTAATTCCCGGAGTAAAATTCCTTCTGTCATGTACTGTTAACGCGATGAATCTTATATTAATTTTAACAAAAATTACAGTAGTGCCCACATAAGTGACCAAGCTCCGGACCGACATCGAGCTTGGTCACTTATGTGGGCACTACTGTATTTCTTATCTTAATTAAATTAACACACGAAAAGATACCTTGATCCTCGTTGTTTCGTCCGTACAATTGTCGAAACGTATAGAATAACCGACTTCGGTGCCCAAAATACAATTTCGTTCGTCCGCAACACGATTCGCCAAAGAGGTGGCTGCAACCCTTCTCGGTTCCGTGATTCCGATTATTTTCCCATCTGTACACCATCCTGCTTCAAGAAGATACTGTAATCATTTTGTAAAATAAACGTGCATATGTCTGTTGTATTTCATAACGTTACACAAAACGATCTATTTATCTGTACTATATTTTTTTTATTATTTTTCTTACAGTAAACTGGACAAGGGCGAGTGAATTAACAATATAGATCAGGTCGATAAAGATTATATTTCATAGAAACTCGATTAGTACATTTATAACTGTGCTTACAACTTTTTAAGTTCAACGTGAAGCTCTACACTCTCAACATCTATCTGCTACCTTTAACGTTAATATGGATAATCCAGTAGCGGTAGAATATTACGTGTTACGTCTTCGGGGTTTAATGTCATATTTATATCGGATTTTATCGAAAGCTCGTTATAAAGGCTTATGTATGTTAAAAACCTACCATGTAACTTCGGTAAACATAGAAGTGCTACAACTAGGTAACTCGTGACATTGGATCACATCGAAATATGTAGGTAAAGGCCAAACGCTGATTAATATGTGTATAAAATAGAAAATTAACATGTATTATTCAGTCCATATACATATAAAGGGTGTCCCACTTAGCTTGAACATTTAAATTATTAGTTGGATGGACTCATTACCCGCAATATCAGTAGCAGAATTAGTTAGAAAATTGCAAGTAGATGTATGTAAATAGCATATATGTATACATATTATATCGATACTTAGCATTGCCATTGGCAGAGTGATGTAGCAGTTACCTACATGAACAAAAAATTTGAACGCTAAACGTGCGTTGGCAACAGCGAAACATAACGTATGCATTTCGCTGTCGCTAACGCTTGGATTGCAAAAACAAAGGAGCACGACGCGAGGTCGTTAAACTTTTGGCAAACACGAAAATTCACGAAAGTACCCGAATTGATAATTACGACGTTACATGGCCGAGGTTAACAGAACCGAGAGCATCGGTCATGTGTAACCACGGCACATGGCATCGTTCGAATCAATTTGTGAGTATAGTAATAAAAATACATTTCAACAAACCTCGTCCCATTTATTTACGTCGCACCTATCGCTACATCATTCACCATTTAACAACGTTTTACTTCTAAAACAAATGTACAAGGTAATACTTGTCGGAACTTTTGATTACCTTGAAAAATGAAAACTTCATTTGTTAGAATATTATAACAACATTAGCAAACTATCATCGATACAACAATCACATTAACGTAAATGTTACAAGTTGAATTAAGCTAAAATATTACCGGTTTAGCATTTAAAGGTTATGTACTATATATTATTCCTCTCTCACTCGTATTCATACACTATGTGAAGGTTACATATACATATCCATGTTCCTTATTAATACTTTCTATATATTTTTATCAAATATTGTTTATTACAAAGCCTGGAAGACACAAAAAGAATTCGATTAGTCTTAGAAACAATCTTTAGAAATTAGCTATACAAACGCGAGTGAGAGGTTAGTTAATTTGTTTTGTACTTTCCATTTTCTTTAAACAAACGAACAGAACTGCTTTGTAAATGGAAGTAGTCTGGTGCAATAAACAATATTTCATCAAATAAAATAGAATGTATTAATTGAAAACATGTTTCTTTTTCTTTTTATATCCATGTTAAACGTTTGCATAATGTACAAATACAAATGAAAGCAATTAGATCAGTCAGGCATTTTTATAAAATACACGCAGAAAAATATAAAATACAAATAATTTTGTTGAAATATTATTTTTGTGGATAAATGACTTCACAAATTTTAATGTATAAGAGTTATTCAAATCGTTATGTATCACCGGTTACTAAATGTAGGGAATGAGTTATTCCAAGATTCATACTGTCATCCTTGGGAGAAAACATCGGATGAAGTTATCTCTTCATCAATGGTACACCTTGTACATATGCATAGGCCTGTAGAAAATGAAATTCGGTTATATAAACAAGCAGCAATATAACCACGTACGAAGGCCATCTTATAAGTCTGATATACTCCCGTGTTCGATCCAAAAATATTGCCAAAAGTAGATAATCTATGACAGCATGAAAATTTATAAATTTCCAGCAAAGGACTATTATCCAAAATGATAAACCTCTGAATATAGTTGTCTGTCTAGCGTAAAGATGTTCCCTACTAATCGATGGTGTTCTATATTCAGTCTCAAGAAGATCCTGGTATAAAGATATATATCGATTCCAGGCAGCACTGGTCAAGAACAAGTGGACGGACATAAGTAATATATTACGAAGTGCTGTGTTTGAAGTTTTTGAGGTTACGTTTCCAGATTCAAGAACTGAAGAAACAGGAAGCTGTGATAGCTTATCGTATCCTCCACGTCTGTTTGAATTATGGACAAGATATTGATACAGACAAATAATTAAAACAACACAACTCAAAGCATCGCAAACACCATCGACGATATAACCAGTCGAACCAACATCCGATCGTTCCCCATCGATATTTGCTCTTTTTCTAGCAACGTGTCCATCTAGATCATCCAACCATGTTCTTGCTTGAAAGAGTATTACACCTAAGCGTCTATGAGATAATGAATCACTGGAAATACATTTACCAGCCATCACTGCTATTAACACGTGAAAACAACTGATTGCATTTGGTGTTATCCATGTCCAAGAATCGCTAATGTGTAATAGATTGTCCATGATAGCCACAAGCGGGCTTAGAAGAAAATAATTTGGATGGTCGAGCATTAATCCTTTCACAGTCACTGTACACAATGGATTAAAATCACAGGGTATAATTGAAACATATCGTGTACCATTTGAAGTTGGTCGTATATCATAATTTTGTATTCTAGAATATAGTAAAATGTCCATTCCAAGGAAGTATAATGTCAATAATATCAAAATTGGTAGGAGTGACCTGCTTACGAAGGTTGTTGTACCAAACATTTTGCTCTATGACTTTGGCACTGCTTTGCACTGTTAGAATTATTTTTATCACATGTCCATACTTATTCCTTTACATTACTACATTGTTTTTCTACAATGTTGTTAACTTTTTAACAAAGATTTCATTGTTCAAATATACTTTGTGTAATCACATATATTTTTCGGTGATGTATGAATTAAGAGAAACTGAGAAATGTGTATTTTTAAATAACGATATCGTCATGTCAATTTAAATATTCAATTTTCAGTTTTTTTAAATTATAGTTTTGAATTTTTGTACTCATCACATGATTTCACATGATTTCGATAAATCATCGTTTTCACGTTACAATATTTCACAGGTTTTCAAACAACCATTATGAATAATATCTCTGTTTGCAGTGAAAGGTGCTGCAATATTTACGAATGGCCGCGTGATACAACGGCTTCACATGTTTATACATGCTACCTTACAGATTTCGATTTTAGCATTTTGTTCGATTAATAAATTAATGTCGATGAACATACGACGGTTACTCTCTTTTTTATGCAACATTCTCAGTTATGCTTTTCATCCGTAGTTTACTTTAATCAGAGTAATATGGAAGTATTTTTCGTAACAAAATTTTAGTCACGCTGTTATCACACAATTTCTCTTAAACGTTCAATAACGGTTCAACGATTGATTATAAAAATTGTTATTTCATGATATTCTTGTTTACTAAATTATTCCAAATAATTTTACGTAATTCATAATAAACGGTAAAGTTTACTTAACACATATTGCACGTAAAGTATACAGTGAACCACAGTGAACCGTCAAAACTTCTTGGCTTCTGCAATAGAATGGCGATGCGTTGAAACCATAGAACTTTTAATGTTCGCACGCATGCGCGTTTTACGATTTGCTAAACATTTTAACCCCTTACCCTATGATTTAAGTTTCAATGGCGCATGCAATAGTCAACAGCAAGGTCGGTTACGCGTCGAGCTATTTCACGATTCGATTGAATATTCAATGTTGCGCGAACGCACACATCTTATATGTTTTTTAATAATGTAATCGTATTTTATCGCTTTCGAAATTGCGAACCTTGTATGTATTGCTTGCGTTTAACCCGATGCTATTGCTTCGCGTCTTTTGCCTAGGTTTTTTTTCAATTCGCCCTACTATGGTACTACATATTACATATGTGTACAATACACTTATGTGCTATGCACACCATATGACGCCATGGCATATGCTTGGAAAAGGATGGACATACTATCCTTATCCTCTGATGGAGAACCGGCTCTCTTTCTTTTTTTATTCTGCCCTACTCTGTTATTACGAGAGTGCATTTAATTTCCAATTACATTAAACGTATTAATGATAAAATTCATACTTGCATTATTTTTTGTTCGATCATTGTAAATTATGTATATTGATAAAAAAAAAAAAGCTCTGTTTTCCTAGCAATTTATAATTTTATAACTATATTCTACTATTTAAACTGTTGCTTTAAGTACTCTGTGATATTTACATATAACATTCTTATAAGCAACTCATTCTCAAATGTTTCTATTCTACTATCTATGTATTCTACTATCTACTATCTATCTCTGTAATCTATTCTTGATAAGACATGATTGTCAGCAATCAATAATTGAATTTATTGTTTGTGACATACTATGTAGTAAATATATATGTAAATATACAGAGTGTTTTATAGCGTGTATGGGGGACATAGGGCAATGGAAAAAGTTCATACAAACTTATGACTTTCATATGAAATAACATTAATACTTCTACTGAATTTTCCATATAATGGTATTACTTGTTTCAATTCTATCTCATAATTTAATAAACTCAATTTTATAAAGTTTAGACATACCTGAGGAAGCTGTGTACTTTTTCCACATCCAGTTTCTCCGATCAAGACCAATGTCTGATACTTTTCCAATAAATAAATAATATGACTTTTATACTTGAATGTAGGCAATCTTTGACGTTGCATATCAAGTGCAAGAGAATGATGCGCATTATAAACAAATTGTGTACAGGAATGGACATCTATGTCTGGTTTATCTTCTTGCCACATGCTATCTCCTATAACATTAACGATGAAATATAAATTGTTATTGGAAACAGTATATAAAATATATATTAATAGCTTAAAAGGTTATGTTTTATAATAATAATAATATTACAATCATATTTGTATCTAATATATGATATAATAAATGAATAATCGTATTTTCAAAATTGTTCAAGATTAACAAATAAGATAATGTTATCAACGTTAAAGCTACAATTATAAAAACTTGTTTAGGTAAGAAATTTAGAATTATACTTACCTGGTTTGAAAAAAATAGGTTTCGTACTCATTTTGTACGATTATATAAATAACGCGATGAAGGGAATTAGTTTCCAAATACGTTATTTATTTATAAACATTTAAACATAAAAACTAGTTACACTACATTGGGCACAGTACACGCACATTATACACCGGTTATAAATTCGTTAAAACTTTTATTTTCTCCTATAGATGACACTGAATATTATTCTAAACCGTTTGTTATATTGCTAATTAAGACGGAATTACTTCTAAACAGAATCACATGACTGCGACAGAGACGAAACGACATGGGGTTGTGTCTCGAACAGATACAAATTATTATTTACGTATATAAAGTAGTAATGTACTATTTTATAGTTGTACAGTTTAATAGTTAATAACAATCATCACCAAATAAAGACCATGCTTTTGTTTTTTCATCAGCATTCGCTCTTTGGTGCGAGCATGCATGCTAATTTCGCCATTGCTGTTGTTATGAACATTTCCCTATCGTTGTCGCGAATATTTTGCGTTAGTCCGTTTTTGGTCATAAATGTAGAAAAACAATTAAATTTTCTTGATTATATAAAGTTTCTTTAAGTTAAACTTCGTGTAATTTTAAATATTAAAGGCAGTAATCATAGGCTTATGTTTTTTTATTTGTAAAATAGTTAACGTAATTATGTAATCATATTCGTAACAATCAAAAAGGATAGTAACCGGTTTTATATCGATGTAGGCAAATTCATCATATTCGTTTAAATTTCATAATCAGTTTTATATTTCAATAAGTCAAGTAAAGTTTTTATTTCATATTTAAAAGAAATATAACAAAACAGTTGATAGGTATATTTTAGTATTAATTTGAAAAAGTTTCTCTATTAATTCAAGTTTTACAAATCCGTAAAATCTAATTATAAACATTTTACAGTTTTCAATTTAAGATTTCACATTGATTTGCTTATTGTAGAATTAATTGTGACAATTTATTTTCACTGTTATACTATTGAGTTTTTGGATTATGCGATAATAACTTAAAATGAATTTTTATTACTCTGTATATATCATTTGTATGGTATGTACAAAAATTTTTTGTTTAGCATTATTCCCCCTTTTATACATGAAACAGAAGTCTAACATAAATATATTAACAATGTTCTTAAATCAACTATTTCGTCATTGAACATGTTTTAATATAATCTTAACAATCGTTGCTAAATTGTAGGTATTCATTATACAAGAAATAATATTACACAATGATTCTGATTGTATGAAAATAATTTGTACTAGAAGTAACAAAAAAGTTTTTATCAGAATATAATATCAATTGTATGTATAATATTATAAATGATATATACTAAATTGCTTTTGCTTTTTGACCTTTTATATTTTTTACAAACATACATAGTTACCATATTTTAATCACACGTAGATTTGAAGATTTTGATATGTAACTTTTCATTAGTTATGAATGCAGCATATTTGATTGCTGTTACCACAAATTTAACATTAAACGTTTTTGCTCACCAACATATCTATACATACAAACGTAAGTTATTACATATTGTCAAGTGTTTCATTGAAAGTTACTTCCGAATTGCATTATGTGCTATTGCAATGAAAGGATTACTAAACGATATGATGTAAATTTTGATGATTAAAGTACAGACTTGTTATTAAATAATTAAAATTTAAATTGTAAACCATTTAAATTATATATTGCATTAATATTAACGTATTTAAATACATGGTGGTAATTTATCTATTTGTTACGGATTGAATTGTACATCAGTTATATGTATATATATACATATATTACGTATACTGCGAATATGTCAGAATTTACAAATACAATTCGTTTTCTAATTTTCGTCAATAAATGTTAATAATTTGTGGGTGAGCTATATATTGTGTTTTAGGAATGTATTTTTATTTGCAGAAAAATATTGTTTCTTCTATATCTGATATGAGATGTCTATGTATACTCATGTCTGTGGATTAGAAAGAATAAGTTCTATATGGAATACTTTCCATGAATATCTTTCGCGAGCACCACACCGTCGTCTATCTTCATGAATCAGAAATATATTATTTCTAATATTATTTATATCTTTCTTACTTCACAAATCTAGTACTAAGTGAATATATATGTATGTGGATGTCAGTGTGGAAAACCATAGGAAACATGAATGGTAGTAATTTAAAATAAAGATGTATGGTGATGCTTTGGATATACGCAATGTTACTGCCAATTAGACTCACGAAAATGGTTGCAATAAACACACAAATGTCTGAACACAGAAAGTCATTAATATAATGTTAAAGTTTCTCTTTTAGTGCTTGTCTATCTTGATAATGCACGTATAACAAATTTTGGCTGGTTTGACTTATCGGTTAGCTGTTAAAATTCCATCTATAGATTAAGTCTGCAGTAAATGTAAAAGATATTAGGCTGTAGCTTCTGCTTCCCCATTGCTTTCTGTTTCAGCACACTTTTCTTCAAGTTTTGTTTTCTTTTCAGGACTTGCACCATCAGTGGTAGTATCTTCTGTTGTATCACTTAAAGTTGTTGATTTCCTTTTTATACAGCAGCTGTCAACAGGAGCATCTACAAAGGGTAACATTTTTTGTAATATTGACTCTATTATTTCTATAATTTTCTATATTAATATTTTACTAGCACATTGTCTTAATTGTACCTGTAGAATCACCATTCTCTGCTGTTGATTCTGCTTCCTTTTCATTTGACTCTTTTTCTTCATTCGAGCCATTTTCTTTGGTTTCCTTAGCTTCCCCATTCTCAGATGCCTTTGAATCTTCATCATCATCTTCAACTATTTTTTTTTCTTCTTCCACAACTTTCTTCTCTGGGGTGGTAGCAACTTTGGTGTCCCTATAAACATCAAAATATATAAACTCTTTAATTATTTTCGTAACGCATAATACGTAGTATGATATAAACGTATTTTATTCGTTTAAAATAATAATAGCGTCATTTATAATTTTACAGATGAAAGCTGCGTTGTATTTCGATACAACTAAGAAGAGAGAAATGTTTTTAAACGAACGAGGCTTATTCTGCAGTTAAAAATAAATATTGGACATGTTTAATTTTTTAAAATCGGGTATTGGTTTATGCTACACAGTCATAGACAAAGATGGAATGATCGGGGATAGAAATAGAGATAGGACGCCAACTGTGGCGACACCTAGCGATGTTGATATCCTGCTTTCGTCTCCCCTTCTCACCACCCCTCACCATTTAACAGACCATACAAAACACGTACGTAACGCAACACACATATACAGAATGTTTCGGCGCGGCAAATCGTAGATGCGTGGACCGTAAATATACATCAACGTAACATATACGTATATATGTATACACATATATATATATTCGTTCCCATAGCGTCGGAGACTTAAATAAATCTTAGTAGTATCGACATTCATCATTAGAAACACGATATACTTCCTCTAAAATATATTAAAAGGAAAATGAAAATGCGTATTATTAGGATTTTCATACTTGGTCGGTAAGGGAGAACAGATCAATAAGCTGTGCCTTTTCTTTTTAAGGCGATGCGCGTCCAATCTTACGCAAAATATTTTCAGATTTCTTTTATATACATGTGTACGAAAATGATATTTTATTTTCTCAACATCTAAATACCTATATCGCAATTAACATCGGGTAATTAAAAGAATGTCATAATAAAGAATATTTAAATCGTAATCATATTAAATTTACAACTATAGCAAATGTATTATGAATAAGAATAACAATATTTTGATCATAAAAATTGTAAGGACACGCATGAGACAGTGGTAACAAGAAAAATGTAAACAAAACTGACACGCGTTTTGCAATTGTCGTCGTTTCATGTACGTGAAGCTACAAGTGGCGAAAAATAAAAAGGTAAACGATGCCATCAGAAAAGCGACTCTACAAGTAGAGCACGTATCGTGGCAAAAGCAGGTAATCCTGAGAACGTAACGCGTCTTACGAATCAAGCTGAGAATATCACGTAGAGAGGGCATACCCCCCCCTTCCGACTCGTTGTCCCTTTCTCGTGACCATACTCTTACAAACTTAGGTACGCTTTCAAAAGTATACAATCAACTACGGTAGAAACAAAATTGTGAAAGTAAGAAAACCATATTCAATTAGAATCTGTACCGAACGCATGAATGAGGAAAGGAATTATGCAACGGTTGGAACATTAGCCCACCAACACTTTATTCGATAACGAAACATTACAGAAGTGTATTTGGTGAAAACATGTGATTTTCTTACGATAAATCAATAGAATAATCTGTAGTACTCACTTTGTTTCTGTATCCGCCATGCTGATCAATTTAATCGTGTGGTCGATATAGTATTTAGGTAGCTAACGCACTTAATAATAAGGCTTGAGTTTTCTATGCACCGGTAAGCAGCGTAGAATTCTGGTATCACCACTACCGCGGAGTCGCGTACCGACGCGCAAATGGCAGAGAGACTCGCACACTGATTCGCTCGAGACCCAAGTTACTCGGCCCGGCCGGCAGGCCGGCGGCCTTCAAACACTTTTCTTTCCCGCTCGTTTACAGATGGCGCATGAATCAGTCCTTTATTAGGACGTTCACAGTAAATTTGATTTGAAGTGCTTCGAAAATATGAATACAATGTGTCTACAGAAACTGGAATTATTCTTTAAACCGCTATCAAGGAAATTGGTAAATATACCTATTGTTTTCGATTTATTAAATAATAGAAATTGCTTGAAAATCAGTATAAATTTGCCGCTACGTTTTAACTATGATTACTACAGAGTCCAATGAAGTTTCTTGTACAAATATATTAAAGCCAGAAAAGAATATTTAATACATACGATTCATATTGTTGATAGTTATACTTCACTTTAAATACATAATATTACGAACGTATGTTATAATACATTTAATTAAGGCTACCAATAGTTACGAGGCTTAAGGTTCGTAGTAGTGGTGACTTCGCTACTATTGCTTTGTTAATGCCCCTCCAAATAGCACATTGACCAATTGGATTCCGCCTTGCGAAACTCGTAAAAAATCCCCGCACTTCCGGCGCTAGTAACGTATTGTTTGAAGAACCTATATTTTGTTCCGCATCGTCTTCCTGCTAATAACTATCAAATTCTGTGTACGATGTTAGCTGTCGGTTAGATTCTAGTGATATTTAATGTACGCCAAAGATAATAGACGAGATATAAACGTAAACAAAAGTTTGGAAAGTTCTAGAAGTTTCGCGTATGGCCCCATTTCCGGTGTATATTAAAAGGTGCGCGATGCTTTCAGGTTGATCCACGCACCCGACCGAAAGGCTCCACTGCATTTACGTCCATGTTACAGGTTGCTTTTATCGTGAAACATAAAATATTACTTTTCCTTTACGATACTATATTGTTTCTCTGTAGCGTTAGTTTTAGAAGAAACAGAGGGTTATGCAGTTTCAGCCATTAATGAAAGTAGGCTTGATACGATACGATTGGTATATTTGATTTCACTGAAATCGTTATATTTATCTACGTACGTAATATCAGGTTGCTAAATAGTACATATATTTATTATTATATTATTTTCTAATAATTTTTAAAACAAGAGGAGAAATACTGCTTTCAGATAATCGTTTATACCCCAACGAATGTAAAATGGATTATACATTTTTGTATGCGCAAAAATCATGCAAACGCGTCAGTTTAGTCGATTCAGAAATGTATTTTTTGCCCTGCCGTGTATACCACGTGCCAGGAGCCTACGTAAGCATGAAGATAACACCAAGCAGCTGCTATGTACGGTGCAGGTGAAGACGAGCAAAGCAGATGCTTTTCAAATATCCTTTACACAATGAAACATTAAACACGCATTCATGCCAAACCGTATAGGGATTTTAATGAAACTTTCTACCACGAATGTTTAATGTTTCCAACACATTCTTATTTTAATATTCATAGAAAGAATAAACATATGACGTTTACATTTATTTAGACATTTCGTTGCGTAAATTATCGCGAATAAAATGAATTTGCTATTTGTTCGATTAATTGTCCTTGGGCTATTAATTTAAATTCGTAAATTTCTTACGATATTAATTAGTATACGATATAAAACTTTCGCGATGTTTAAATACATATATTATAATCGGAAGTAGATGGAAATTCGTTGACATACAGCTTTGCTTGATGAAATTAAATTTCGTTTTAGTGGGTCAGTGGAAGTGTTCAGCCACAAGCTATTTCGATGACAGTAACCTATATTTCTACTGGCTTTGCAGTGTCAAACTAAAGATAGCATCACGCATCTAAATTTTCATTTCGCTGGACTAAATTCCCACTTTTCTTGATGTGCTCTTATTTCCTACACTGTAGCCTGTTACGCTAGTTTTCTTACTTTTGCGTATTAGAAAGTGTCTGTTACAAAAAGATATTATATGTTTAAAACAAGTTCGTATCTTGGCGAAATGCATGTGGTATTATATTTAAAAATTTAACGACTTGTATAATCGTTTTAAATATTAATGTATCGATATAAATAGTGCATGCTTTTAGTCTGTTCGTCAACGATTCTCGGTTCTTAATAATTTTATTTCCGGTTTTTTTTGCAGTATCGGTCGGGATCTAAATAAATCGAAATGCATGGCTATAAAAATGTTTGGAAAGAAATAAGCGATGCAAGTAAATAGTCGATTCTACTTTCCTTCGGCAAATTGGCACACCGCTTTCAGCTTCAGGTCATGGAATCAATAGAGCGCGTGGTCGCGCGCATCCCATAGGGTAGAAACAAACTGAGGTTGTTGGAAGAAACATATCCGAACGTAACCTCGTTAGACATGTCTTTTGCCACCTTTACCTAGTCTGGCGTGCAATGTGCCGGGATTATACACGAAAATACTATGTGTATCCGAAAGGCCTGACCTGGTCGTACCTTTTTGACTCGGTGGTAACCGGTTCGTCCTGTCCTCCATCGACTCCACCTAGCTTTCTCGACCGTACCTGCTGCTCTAAAATTGTGCCTATATGTTTATCTACAATTAGAAACTAATCGCCAAAGGATTATCACAGGTCAGCGGGTGTTCAACCTTCCGTGTACATACCACGGTTCAATACCACAAAACAGGTCGATTATTATTAATAGCAACGAAACTACCAAATTGATAATAAACTCGATCTGGGATTAGTTTCTAACAAAATAACCATGAGAAAAAATGTTCCAGTCGTTAGAAAGATAAATTAGTTCAATGGTCTTTTAAATAGGTTAGATTTACAAAAGTTTTATCCAAGTTGAGGGTACATACGTACACGTATGAACGCTACAAGGCATAAATAGAAACATCGTATGCTGACCTGTGTTTACATTTTTGTTTGTTCAAGTATCAGGTGATTTTTATGTAAATAATGCATTGAAATTATTGATACGTGTACGATGTATCGATCAAAGCAATCGATAACGTGAATTCGTTAAAGGAATTATTGTTTTGCTCCAGAGTAGTTTATACAGAGTTCGAGTAAATTAAAAACTCTGGTTGGATTTTTACTTGAAAATATGAATAATATTCGTGAACGTGATAGAAAAATGAAAGAGAATCGACCTAAAATTGAAGATATTCGTAACACAACATACTGTTTTTTCTCGGATGACAAAAAGAGTCACATTCCCCATCGAGACGGTGACATAAACAGTCGTAGAAACAATTGACGATCCGGTACGAAACCTTGGACGATTCGTAAAGGAAAACAGCTTGCTTTGAATTAATAGTGCGCGGACGCTTTCGCATGGTGGCAGCACCTCCCGAGAAACCAGTGAAACGTTCCCGTGCTACATCTGTCGGCGACAAGTCGAAGCAGTGGCTGATCTGTGCAGCACAGTATCTCTCTTGCTTCCCGAAGCGGTACTTGGTCATTTTCGCATCCGTGCGAAATCCCGAACGAACAAGCGGAGAGAGCCGCGTCGCCATCTTTAGGAACGGTACCGATTACCTCCGCTATCGCCGCCTGTTTCGTTTTACTTTGCGCAAAGTAAATCCGCGAGTATAACAAAACAATTGGTGTATTTAGTGCAATAACGCGTACTGTATATTCAATCGCGGGGATACGCGACACATAACCGTTTGTGATGTTCGTTTAATAAGCCGAGTAAAAAGTTTCCGTGTGTGTGTGTGCCGTGTAAGTTGAGCAGACGACGTTTCGTAAGCGTTCGAGGGTTGAGAACGATCAAAATCAACGTCGTTCTCTCGATTCGTTCGACCCTCGTTCGAACAATCGTCACCGATTCTGCCGCTTGGTACGTTTAGCCCGTGAATCAACCAGTGTGCAGTGTTTTGATTTGCCGAACGAAGCGAGCGAGGCACGTCGATGGTAGTCGTCGCAGACGTACACGAATCAAGAGAGGAGTAAAAATAAAGGGGGAGTAAGGGATAGATCGAGACGGCTGTAGAGAACGACAGCAACATCGGGCTAGTACAATTGACAGGAAAGATGGCGCTAGGTACGGACGAGGATTAATGCTGACCCATTTTTCCGCGCGAAATCGCTCGGTCTCGCTTTGTCGTGCGATCAAGGGACCAGTAAAATTGGAATCGAGTGCTAGGAGTCGGTTCCTATTGTGAATTCGAACCGATAAAAAGTAAAAACGAAAGGGATAAGTCGTTTGTCGGTAGAAGTGTATTCACCGTGCGGTTCGCGCGTGTGCCCTGTTACTGCGTAAGTGTGAGTGGCCTTTTCGAGGTGTGTGGGTCTGGTTAGGGTCAGCATCGTACCGACAGGTTTCGACGAGAACAGAGGGAACGGTTGAAAGGGAACGCGTACGAAAGACGGCGCAGGTGGTACCGGGCAAAAGTAACGTAGAAGATAGCAAAATTTTTGAAGGGGCCAGGGTTTGGCGGAGCCTTGGTAGGCTCGGCTGCTGGAGAGGATCAACCAAGACGAAGACGCTGTCTTCGCGAACCTTTGGAGCTGCGTAGAGCCCTGGCCGGCTCGGGTATCAGCGCGGCTGCTAAGATGGGCAACAATGCCACGTCCTCGAACAAAAAGGTTGACGCTGCCGAGAGCGTCAAGGAGTTCCTCGACAAGGCAAAGAAGGAGTTCGAGGACAAGTGGCAGAAGAACCCGACGAACACCGCTGCCCTCGATGACTTCGAGCGTATCAAGACTCTCGGTACCGGCTCGTTCGGACGTGTTATGATAGTGCAACATAAACCGAGCAAAGAGTATTACGCCATGAAGATACTCGACAAGCAAAAGGTCGTGAAACTGAAGCAAGTCGAGCACACGCTGAACGAAAAGAGGATACTGCAAGCGATCAGTTTCCCGTTTCTGGTATCGCTGCGGTTTCATTTCAAGGATAATTCGTATCTGTACATGGTCCTGGAATATGTGCCGGGTGGCGAGATGTTCAGCCATCTGCGGAAGGTCGGCCGTTTCTCGGAACCGCATTCGCGCTTTTACGCGGCACAAATCGTACTAGCGTTCGAGTATCTTCATTATCTAAATTTGATCTACAGGGACCTGAAGCCGGAGAATCTGCTGATCGATTCTCAGGGCTACCTGAAAGTCACGGATTTCGGTTTCGCGAAAAAGGTACAGGGCAGAACATGGACCTTGTGCGGCACGCCGGAATACCTAGCCCCTGAAATAATCCTGAGCAAAGGTTACAACAAGGCCGTGGATTGGTGGGCGCTCGGTGTCCTTGTTTACGAGATGGCCGCCGGTTATCCACCCTTTTTCGCCGATCAGCCGATCCTGATCTACGAGAAGATCGTCGCCGGGAAGACGCGATTTCCCTCGCATTTCGGTTCCGATCTGAAGGACTTGCTACGTAACTTGCTGCAAGTCGATCTCACGAAAAGGTACGGGAACCTGAAGGCTGGCGTGAACGACATCAAGGGTCACAAGTGGTTCGCCAGTACCGATTGGATAGCAGTCTTCCAAAAGAAAATAGAGGCGCCGTTCATACCCAAGTGCAAAGGCCCCGGGGACACGAGCAACTTCGACGACTACGAGGAGGAGACGCTCAGGATTTCGCTGACGGAGAAGTGCGCCAAGGAGTTCGCTGAATTCTGAATTCTTGTATGGATAGAAGATGGATACACGTGTCGCGTATTTATTCATACGCGATGGTTCGTCGCTCGTTGGTCGCTTTTTGGGCGAGAGAAAGAGATAGATGAAGAAGTAAGATGGAATATTGAGAGAGAAAGAGAGAGTGCGAGGGGAGGAGGGCAGGAGCGAAAGTGCAAGGGAAGATCGCGTGCATGGAAACGGGAAAGAGAGAAAGAATACGGGTACGAGTGAGCGCGAGTGTATGATTGCGTGCGTGTACGAGGAAGCTCGGAGGCGAACTTAGGCGAAAATGATACCATTAAAAGATTTCGGTGGGACGGGTGGGGGGTGGAAGTGCAACAGAGATGGCAAATTTTGCGCTTTGTTATTTTCACGAAACGATAGTAAAACGACGTTTGTCGAGCGTATATAGAAAGAAAAGAAAACGAGACAGCGAAAGGGACAAACAAGTATAATATATATATCAATGAAAACTACATTTCGGTTGTTGCGTACACGCCATCGCCATTCGCTACTTTTTACATCAGATAATCTTTCTCCCCCCTCCAGTCAACGATGAATATATATACATATACGTACATGCGTGTGTACCCTAAAGGTGGCTTTACTGTCCGGTTTAAGGAGGAGGCGTGTGTAAAGTTTTACTCTCGATATTTATTAATCGATATCGGAAACGTCACTTAGCCCGGAATTATATTTTGTACATAATAGTGTCACTGTCTTAATGAATGTTCCCCGAGGCCCCCTTTACACCACGCCCCTCTTCTTCATCGTCCTGCCTCTTTTAGCACATACGTTTACAAGACTTGAGAGTAGTCATAATTCACCAACAATCAATTGTCATGTCGTGCATTGTTGTCTATTTGTCTACAAAGAATTCTTCTTCGTCGTTGAGAAAATTTTGTCACGATACGATCCCATATTCATATCGCTAGTCGTTGAACGATGATTATTCCGTTGGAGTAATGTTTATATACGACTCGTTTTTTTTCATCGATTGCCCGCTTTGGACAACATCGGAGGGGAAATAGCGAAAGAGGGAAAGAGAGAGAGAGAGAGAGACGTTTATTATAGTATATTGTGAATCTTATAACAAAAAATACTCGTTATATACCGGCTACAGATGCTCGTTGTTGAATTATTGTACCTAGCGTGAATGAGATGAGCAGAGAAACAGAAAGGGAGAACAAAACAAGAGCGAATGGGAGGGAGGGAAAGATAGAGAGAGAGTGTGTGTATGCGTGTGGGACGGGGACAAAAGAGTATTTATGAAATTGGGCGGCAGGGTGGGGGAGGGGGGATACGAGCAAATGAGGATTCATTTTTGGAATGTTTTTAATAGAGGACCACCGGCGTTCGTACATAGATACATTGTAAGAGTAATTCATATGTCGCCTTAAGTTGCTGTACGCAAATGAAGCAACGTTATCTTTTATATAGAGCTGCACTTTTAGTACGGAATGTAAACATACGGACAATCCTGATCGCGCGAACGAACAAAAGGAGAAGAAACAATTGAACGAACGCGTACCGTGAGAATGAAATATATTTCGTCGGATAATAGAGGCACCGGGATTTTATCAGCGACAGCGAATATTGCCGAAAGACGCGTTTGTTGATTTTTTAGATTACTTTCTTTCGCGGTAAATTACGACCATTAACGAATAACGTGAGATTAAGGAAACACCAATAACGGGAGAACGATTTTACGATTTTACGACGATACAGGGACGTATACAGAGCAAACATATTAACTTTCTACGAATAGCTCGTTGGCATAATCGTGGTGGGTGTTTAATTATTATCTGATAGAAATATTGTGCGGTTAAACGCCGCGCACAGGGTCATTGCGAGCATAGAGATACGTATCGATTCGATTTGGTGGTTTGGTCAAGATGTTGGTCGATGGGAGAGGATAAATCTATGGTCTGTGGTAATATCAGTCAACTACGTACTGTGGTTTCCACTTTCGTTCAACTTTGTCCTCTTTACGAGCGAGACGAAACTTTACGATCGAAATTGCAGCTGAAAAGAGAAGGATAGAAACGATAGAGGGAGAAAAAGGAGAACGTAGCGGGAAATAGAAGCCGAGTTCTATCGATAGGCACACTTTTCCGCGTACCATGCGTGCGTCCCTATCTATACAAGGTGTCCCGTAATTCCTGATAAGATCAAAGTGGGGGTTATTGTATTCACAAATCATTCCGAAGCTAGTCAAACTCGAACAATCGTCTCTTATAGTTGCTGATCTTCCGTCGATTCTCTTCTCAATTTATATTAGTACCAAAGATATCGTTTTTTTTGAGGAATTAGAATTCTATTCATAGAAGCTTCGCATTATCGTTGCGATTCGATCTGCTAAATTTAACTAGCGTTACTTTATATACAGAGATTCGTGTAAAAACGCGATTGGATCTTCTGCCAGCTCCCATAGATTCGAACTAACCAGCTTGTATCGATGGTCACTTTCCGTCTTACGTTCTCGGATTGGAATTAATTATTCATTGAACATAGATCAAATGCAATTCTGCTCATGAAAAGCGGTCAATTGCGTTAGTTTATTGTTTCATATCATATAACGCTTCGCCTTCAGCGTCCATTAATACCGTTGCACACAGTAGAATAGTTGTTGCTTCCATCGCTGTAACGATCATACAAAAACGATATCACGTTAATAGATTTTTAACAATTAGATCGAACGCCAGTCTAAGTATTTCGTTGGGAATATTTTTAAAATTTTTAGATAATTTAGTTTTTTTTCTTGGAGAGCATAGAGCAGGCTTTTACTGTGATGTCTGGAATGAAGTATATTTTTAACCATCTAAAATCCTATAAAATAACTCCTTGCAAGTAATATGTACGCTATCGTGAGAATAACTCGATAATATCGAACAGCAACTATCTAATGGGAAACATATGGACGTGGAAATGTTCCTATCATCACAGTTTTATCAACTGCAGAACGCAATAGCAGTTGATATTACCTTTGTCCTTTCTTCTGACGGAAGCTTCTATCGAAAATCGATCAAGCGTTGCGCTTTTAGCTCGCCAAATCCGCCGGAAGATTTGTACAATAATAAAAAGGCCGCGTATATCGTGTAAAATTTCAACTTTCCTCCGATCCTCCATCGAACTTCATAAACAGAAAATACCTGAAAGTAGATTCGCCGAAGTAAAATTCCACAAATTTCCTCGGTTTGCATTCGATTTGCACCTGGAATTACACGCGCAACTTTAATCCTGATTAATCCGAGATTTTTTACATGAAATTTCAAGATTTTAACTCGCGCTGAGATATTGGAGGCAATTAAAAAAAATGGTAGGAGAGAAACGGGGCGAATTAGAGTAGTATGACCGTAACAGTATTGCAGCGCTACTCCACCGTAGTCGTAAAAGTTACGATTGGGCAGTTAACGACCAATTTACTTTGAGACAAGACGAGCATGTTTGCTCGCCGTGCGCTGGCTATTATTCAGGAATAACTGCGTACAAAGGTTCCCTTAAAAACCGTGCATTCTGATATCAAAGAGCGAAACAATTGGAAGGAGATTGCGTACAATACCATTAATAACCGATACGTTTGAACGAACGTAAACGATCACGTTTATCGACAGATATCTATTTTGCATATAGCCATTTCGGGTAGGAAACGCGTAATCTCCGGTGATTAGCGTACCAGAGACATTTGCACGTCGTTCAGCGTTTAGTGTCGTTCGTAATCTGAACAAAGATTTTTTTTTTTAACAAATACAGCGTGTACGTTGGTAGGAGTCTGGCACGGTAACCAGTCGTTTCAAGGACGAGTACTTGGATACTCGTAGAAATCAGTGCAGCAGATATACGTTAGAGGTTGGCAAAAGAACAAGATTGCGTCAGAGGTTCGCGGACGCAAAAAAAGACATCGAGAGAATCGCTGAGGGGGTTCAGCGATTAGAAACAATAGAGACGCAACGTCGAGGATGTTTTTGATCGATATGGGTGTTAACTGGTAATGCGTAATACCGTAGGACGGATATTATGGGAATATCTGGGTAGATCTTGTTAGGAATTACTCTAAGCTATCGTCATTGTCGTGCATGTTCGGTTGATTCCAAGGGATTTGTTGGGGGGAGTCTCTATTAGCTCGAACATTGTACACTAGGGTCAGCCATTTACCATGTTAACCCTTCAGTTACCTTACATCTAAATCATTTTCTAGGTCCTTCTCGTTGTTAAATAAGGTCAAATTTTCCTTTTCTTCTGTTTCGATTACGTGTTTTTTGCCAAGATGGCAATTTAAATTTCTCCGCGTTAGCGCCGTTGGCAGTCTGATGGATATCGTTTCATCAGCCAACATTCCATTCTCAGAGTCGATTGTTACAGTATGCATATCGTAGACTTTGAGCAATCCTCATGAAGCCATTTTGATATCGGGTTACATGTATAGCAAGGAAAAGTTTCTTTCATCGTTCTGTTCTTCGCAGATCGAGTAGCCAAGTTGTGCACGCGTTGCATAATTATTTAGCTCCGACACAGTACTTAAACGAAGAAGAAAGGAAAGTTTATAATTGCAATGGAACGAAGATCCGCTTAACAATCAAGCACGCGATAAAAAGATTTTGCATAGGATTCTCACAGGATGTTTTGATCATTCTGGGGACGAAAGGAAATGTTTGTTTCTTTCGATTTTATTCACCAAAAATGATCGTAATTGACCATTTTACACGAAACGTGGTCGTTTCCTTTTCTCCCTGGAATTGGGGTGTAAAATTGACATTGTAAGGAACATCTGTTCGTGGGGAAGGGTTGTTTTTCTATCGACACGTACGATCAGCGTTATCGAGCGCGCAAGAAGGACCATCGGTAGTAAATTAATCGTCGGGCCATTCAGCCGACGTTCCTCATCTGTGGCTGTGCTCACGATAGTGTTTCTGCTTCTCAGATGTTATCGCCAGCTCGTTCTCGCGTGTAGAGAGTCACTCACGACGAGACTAAATCCCGTTATCCCAAAACACGAGCTGTGCACTCGCAAAAAACGAACAAATGGTTTATCCTCGCGGTCATTTCTGCACGAGTTCACCTGGATCGTTCGATCTATGCTTTTGGGAATCGGTACGATCGACACACAATGCGCGGAATCGGCAATCAGTAGCTGTAAAAAGAAAAATATATATTTTCTCTCTATCGACGTTACGCGACGGGTAAATGACGGTATTCTTCTACTTGATGCGTGATTGCAGGGTCAGACATTTTCTATGTAAACTTCGAGAACCACATCTTTGAATATGAGCTTCGCCCTATCGAGAAACAGAGATTTTCTCGGAGAGTATTTTCTATTAAAAAGTATAGAAACAATGAAATAGCGAAGGAATGAAATTGTTTAAGCGCTTTAGTAGGTAATTCTTTCAATTTAGTCGTTTTATTCGAGCACTATTATCCGATCCATTTGTTCTAAATGATACAACGCGTTTGAATAATCGTTCGAACGTTCATTGGAAATAAGAAAAAGTACAGTCAGGAAAATTCTGAAGGTTTTAGTCCGAGGAATAGTCGAGTAGTTTAGCGATTCGTTCGCCGATATATTGCACTAAAGTGCCAACTGAATTTATCAGAATCTCTTATGGAGTATCTATCTGTCTCTGTATATTCGTCTAAGTGTCTCTCTTAAACATAATATTAAGCGAAGAAGGCTGTGACCTTGTTCACGAATCGGAACTACTTTTCTCTTCTTCATAAAAATGATTATCATCGAGTGTCTATCGGTGGAAATTGTCCCGTTGGTGTTACTAGAATCTAAAATAATTAGGACATGGACGTGGTGATTAGAACGAGCCATTTTATTAATTTATGAAATTTTATTTTCAAACGATGCATTCGATACGATCTCTCAATTTGTTTCATCGTCTAATCAAGCTCCGAGTTTATCGATATCGCGAACGAAATTTTATTATTTTCCACGTGTCTGATCGTAATAAAAAGTAGACGAATTCGAACCAAATAACGTTTATATTAAATTGAATCTCGATCGTGGGAACAATTTAATCAATTTTCCTGGTTTTCGATGGACGCAGAATATCTTTTCATCTGTTATTTCATCGTTCTTTTCATTGTCGTCGAAATACGTAAGAGATAACGAGTTTCGCGAGGGTGTAACCGCTTTCGATGCGTGCTGATAAGGAAACAATTACTCTCGCGAGAAGTACGCGTCGTAAAATTACGACGGCAGACGGTTCGATGCAATTGTAACGTCGTTTTCCATCTGTCGAACACTCTCCATTTACGTATCGCGTAATTTTAGTACGGTGATGCAACTTAAATAGCGACTATCGCGATCTCGAACGCGGCTCGATCGTACGAGTTCCGTTCCAGCAACATTGAAACTCCTCCAGTTTAAATTCGCTGCTCGAACGATCGAGAAAAAGGGTAGATCCGTAGGTGTCGAGGAAATAATTTCTTTTTGGAGTCGTTGGAAAATGAAATTCATGCAATAAAGGGCCAACATTCGCGTCCCTGTACTATCATTCACGTATCGCGACCGACATATCGTGTTAGATATTTCATTAAATTATAGCTAAATATATTTGATAGTGAACACACGTAGCGACGTACTCTAACTCTCTAAGTTCTACTTCCTTCGAATAAATCTGCACTTTTATTTAAATTCTAATCAAATTCCGTAAGCTGAGTTAGCTATGTTTTAATTGAATGCAGATTGTTTGTGTTCGATGATCGAACGCGTGTCTCGAGGCAATATCGTCTGTCGCGACCAGATTCCTCTGATTTTGGCTCGAAACGTAGACGCGTCCAGATCGACGAAATGCAGGTAGACGAGCCTTTCATGCTCGTTACTATACAAAGTAGTTAGCCTTGATGAAGTTCGTTGCTTTCGCGTACACAATGCCTCGACCTCTGAAGGCTGGCTGCATTCATTGAACGCTCAGCCCGCCCACAGGATTTTTTATTTTTCGTCGCCAATCGAAGTCGTTTCGCTGGCCTCGTTAATCTTTCCCAAACGCGGCGACAAAAAAGGATATCGTCGTTAAGTTTCACTTCTACGCGCGTTTAAGATTTTTTAGATAGAGCTTTTTCGATGAGAAACAGAAAAGAATCGTGTTATTTTCCGATTCTTTCCCTTAGAATAATTTTTCGGAGAGAGCGAAGTTTTTGGATCAAAGTACCGTGTACTTTGCTGTATAATTTTGTTTGTACATACGAGAAGTAATCATGGTCCTCGTTGGTCTTCGAGCAGAACATTTTTTTATACCCATAAGGAGGATCATGATCTCTATCGGGCATCGAGTCTGTTTTTTTTTTGTAATTAGAATTGTTTCTTTCTTTTTTTAGTTTCTAATCTGAAACCGTGTGACGAACGTATCTAAAATTCTTATCTAGTTTGATGTTAATATGTAAGATATGTTGAGAACGTATTAGAGAGAAAACTTATTATTGTTCTCGTTATTTCGTTGTACAAAGGTTAATCGAGATTGCGATCAAATTTAGTTGAATTCGATAGGGAAATCGACGAGAGTGTTACGCCTCGTTGAAATTGATATTCTATCCGATGTCTTGGTTTCCAAGTCCAAGAGTCGATCATGTATCCTTTGGCTCGAGCGATGGCTACGAATGTGACCGTAGTTAGCCTGTAGAATCCGTCGTATCACCGTCGTATCTGGTCCCCAGATGCGACACTATATCGAACGACTGTTGTAATTATGCATTAGCTTTCGATATTGGCTCTCGTGCGTTTTAGCGTTGATCGATCCATCGATACTTTGCATACCGCTCTGCGACGTCTACTAGTTCCTCGAGTCATCTAGCGGTAAATCAATTACGACGAAGATCCGACATGGAACGTTGGAGCAGACAGTCTTCTAGTTCATTATCGAATCATGCTTCGAACATCTTCTCAATACCACAAACATTCGATGTACTTATTCGAAAATTTCTAAAATCCCCCGAACCGACAAATTTCCATTTCTTTTCCATCAAATTAAAAATTTTATTCTCAATTCGTGGATATCAAACTTATGGGACGACCTGATGGTTTTGGAGGATTTCGAACGTTGTCGATTCAACCGAGCACAGAGTGGCTTACGTAGGTATGAAATAATCGAAGGCTGCCCGATTGGAAATGGTAATCGGTTAATGAACGAAACCACGCGTGCTCGATAGCCGTGTGCCCGCACATAGTTCGATGAACGTACGTACATGTACTTAAATGCTTCGACTTTCCGAGAGTAATCGGCCAATGCAAATGAAACAATTCATCGTGGCTCGCCTCGATGTTGTACTTGAACGTGGCATACGTATTTATACCCACACACCGACGCGTCTCGTTATAATCCTCCTCGACTTTGTTCCAACGTTTCTGCGTTCCGCTGGTTTGCATTAAAAATTCGTTTCTCATCTTCGCGTCCACCTTTCCTTTCATAATTACAGAGAATCTCGAAGGAACGCTGCAACGATCATTTACATTGGCAAACAATGCCAATTTTACAATTTTCATCCACGAAAGTTCGATCGTTTTCAAAGTCCTTTCAATAGTTTCTTTTAGTGTACATTTTTCGAACAATAATACCTGCAATTGTCTATAATAATCGACCTAGTTTAATCCACTTTCCAAGCTCGTCGTTCTTTAATCGAAAGAATGTTCCACGTTTGTGTTGCTTTCGTATTCGTAGGTTTAAACGCTGAGAAATGTTTGTCCATCGCGCCAGCACTGTTTGGAAGCATGATTAATTTCCATAACCGTAATAGCTCTCTAATTTCTAGTGTAAGAAGCAATTCTTCGAAAGGGTGATCTGTGATGTTTAGTCGATCTGCTTCGCCTCCTGTAAGCGTGTCTGAGATCAAAGCTTTCGTTCTAATTCTCGCTAATATCTTCTAATTTCTCTTCTGTGTTTTTTTGAAAATTCATTGCTTAGAACAGGATAATCAATGGACACGTTCAGACAGCTGAACAGGAATAGATTTGGCGCTAGAAGTAATTCGAAAAATTAATTTATTTCAGACGAATCGAGAATCTCTGTTAAGACAAATACGAACCATCGGTTTTATCTCGTTTCTGTGTTCTTACATGCATACAGGTGTAAACGAATATGTACAATATATTAAGTAAGGGTACGTAATACTAAAACGAAAGGAATTCTTTATCGTAGCTAATTCTAGTCGCGACGGGATATTAAGGGAACTTGGAATAGCTGTAACGCGTATCTAGGGAATTACGTACACCGTCCAAGACCTTCCGATTTTAAGGGTGAACCAATCAAACTGGTGCAACGCTCGAAAAAACATATAAACACTCATATAAATATAATAATTCGTATCTTTTTGCATTGTAGTTTCTTTAGAATTAAAATTTCCCAATTTTTGTTTCGTTCATATTGAGATACGTTTTTTCGAGCGTCGTAGTCGGTAAGAGTTTGAGAAGGATGATAACGTTTGCGAGTGTTTTACTGTTCGTGTAATTTATGGGCGTACGAGTAAACCGATTGTCCGAGATATTTACATCTGTGTAAACCAAGTGCTGGTAGAATGGAAGATTGCTTTCGTGATAGCGTCTGCAGTGGCACAGTGGTTCGAACGCAATTATTCGCTGTTCTTTTTATTTTTTTTTTCGTTGGTAAGGTGTACCGGATACGAGTCTCGATCGTTAACGAACACGGTGACGTAACCGGAAGATAAAGTCTCGAAAATGGTTTTCACGAAGGTAAAAATACGTTGGATTCCAGGGATCGAGGATTATTTGGGGTCTATTGATTAACTGCTTCCGTGAAAATTAATTAGGAACGTTGTACGAAAATTAATTAGCACGACCTTATAGTTGGATCGTCTGGTTATGTCACACGTGTTATCGAACGTTAACGTTCTCGCATGTATCGGTGGAATCTCTATAGTTGGAAAGAATAATCCAATTTGTGGTCGTGTGGCTAGGTCACAGAATTCTTCATTTCCCCCGTAAACTAGTCGAGAACATATTGAATACATAAACGATATCTCTGTTTATCTTAAGCGACCCGGAGAAGTCGAGATGTTCTGCTTTTTATTATTTTAGCTTTAACGAAGAATCTCCATGTTCCTCATTCTCGACGTTCAGCACTAAATAATCGCCTGTGATCGATTACGTTTCCATTCTGCTTATACAAAGGGTTAACGCGATTATCAACCACCCGACAGGTCTCGTTTATAACAGCAGAATGCTGCGTGTTACCATTTACACGAGAGACTGTACGCGTAGTCTCCAACCTTTGACTTTTTAATAGAAACACCCTAGAATATCGAATTCCCTTGATATTTAATCGAAAACCAGACACGGTAAGAAAATTGCATTTTCTGTAAATCCAACTTCGTCCGTCGAGGTGGCAGTTTGCTCGAGTTTTACATCTGAAAGATCCAAACATCTCTCTTTTTTTAATACTTGGTGCTCCATGCATCCGTCCACTCCCATACTTCTTCGTATGCCAGCATTCGTTCGTTTCGAGCAACCTCTTTGCTGGTGGAATTTCTCTTCTTTGGCTGTTCCCTTCTTCCTAGCGTGTGTCCCCGAATCACTGACCTGGCGTTTCCCCCCCCATAGTGTCATCGACAATAATCTCTGTTGGGATTACTTCCTCGATTCGCAGTTCCGTGTCAATGCGCGCACACTCGCGTCAAACGACTCGAACACACGTACACCCTCCATCCAGTACGATTTTAGACAGCGTAAAAAATAAAAATGCGTGTCCCTTTCATGGTCGAAAATTTCGAAACGCTGCGACGCCGGATAGACGCGGTTCTATTGATTTTCCTTGGTCGCGTGTATGTGTACGAGAGAGTGTCGTTCACCTGTCTTGTCCGCCGATACGTTATCAACGATATTCAGATCTTGCCCCGAGAAATTCTTCCCTCGATGGTAATTTGGTGAAACCGGGGGGCTTGCAACGCGAATCGATCAAGGCATTTTGTTTTTCCTCGAAGCGAAAGTTAACGATCGCGCACGATTACTTCTTCGCCGCCAGGTAATCGAGGTTTCGAAATTCTGGCCCCGTTTAGTTGCATTATCGGGGACGCTACCGATTTTTCGTACAATAATTTGCACAGCTGTCGACGATAACAGTAATCTGTAAATGGTGTACAGTTTGTGCAGGTTGGAACTAGGGCTGGAACTGCTTTTATTTGGATGCTTGTATTCGAATGGCGTGTTGTAGATCACGAATCAAGATCATTCTTAACCCTTTACAGACCAAATTATCGTTTCATTCGGTACACGATTGAAAGGCGACTAAAAACAACGTAATATTAAAAGAAATAATATTAGAAAATTGGAAAATTTCTAGAGAAAGAAACTGGAATTGAGTTTAAATTTAGGGGAATGTAAAACGAGCAATGCGTGCCGCGATAAAATAGAATTTGACGTAACAAAAGTGATTTGTGTTATCGATCGAAATATATGTAGTCGTTGAAGCGACGCAGGTTATTCATACTCTCCTATATTATAAGAACGAGACACGGTTAATGTATTTGTATATGCTTATATACATGTAGATTAATTGATTATCTTCTAAGAATCATCGGTTTTACTAACCGCCAACGATTTATTCGTATGCATAATTAATTGGCAGATGACAAGGCATAATATTTAAATGCAACACCAAGTATCTGAATTATTCAATTAGTGCATATTTATGAATACTTTCTTATTTGAATAATGATATACGAAGTTTATTTGTGGCACTCGAATACCTATAACGTTTTCGAATAGTCTGAGCCCTAGTTGGAACGCGTGTGATCGTTCAGCAACCGGTTGGAAATATTCTCTGTATCGGGGGCTACAGACGTAATCGGTTTCCGTACAATAATTTGTACAAATGTCGCTGACGCGAGTGCTTAACGCTAAACCTACCGCCACTTCATCGCTGAAACATTTTTAGGCATGTAACGTCAAAGTAAATCTAAAAATAAACATAGAAGGAAGCAGAAATTATAGTAGTTGGTATAGTCATCGGTTAGAGGATAAAATGCCCTTTAAAATGAGCGCTCGTGCGAGTCGGTAGCTCAATTAGTTCCGGAGATATGAGGATTTTAATTTCAAGTCGATCGGATGAGACCGAAGCCTTTGTTTACATCCGCGAGATCAATGAACTTTCTTACTACGGCCTTGTCAAGGTCGTTGACCGCACGTGACTTGTAGTAACTAGGTCACGCGACCACTCGGTCACCAGTCACGTGCGCGAGAGAGAGAGGTCCAGCGCGACGCGTCAGACAAAGACAGAGATAGTCAAATTGGAAAAAATTACCCCTTTACATAAATTACGATATCTCGAAAACGGAAAGTCCGATCGACAAAAACCAAAAAGCAATTTTAAAGGGGAAGGTTTACCCCTTCTAACGGCGGTTGAATTTTGAATAAAGCTCTAGTAGTTTCGGAATTACACGCGTCCAAAGTTTTACTATTTTTAATACGCGTTCGTAGACCGAAGAATTGGTCGTGACAGGTTTAGTGTTAAACGATAATTACAACAGTGTGAGGGATTCTTGTACAACTTGGATTGAACGCCAATACAAAGTAGGGCAAATTTCTTATGTAATTAAAAATTTCAAAAGATAAATAACTTGGTTGTCAAATCTTCGTGTCTGTAGCCTCTAGTAAATTAAAAAAAAAACACTCGAGTTTTCTGCGTGGCACAGAAGCCACGGACGTAACAATTTTAGCAAGTTTGTGGTGATTGTTGTGTAGTCGTTGACCCGTGTTGAGTGTCGTGCGATTTATTGTTACAACCGGAAGTCGTCGACGCCTACGACTCGTCGTAGAAAAGACAATTTGTTGCGCCCGTGGCTCCCGTTAGAAATTCGATCGATAATCGTGTGATATCGATCTCGAATTTTACGTTTTGATTTCGACACGTCGGGCGGAAGGTGTAGATAGTAAAAATGATCTTGGATCGGCCAAAATGATTCGTTTATCCGCGCGTTACGATGAAATTTGATCCTTTGCACTCTGCACGATTTCGCATAACTCGATCCACAGCTCCAAGTTGCAAACAGATGCAAGTTCTGAACAAGTTAATTTCTCTTAATATTTATATTTTCAAAGATACTCTTCTCAGCGTTTTGGTAATTTTTTTAATGGAAAAGGAAATCATTTTCTTGTCAAAGAACTGTACAACTTTGTGTTGAATCTACAATGTAAAATATTAATAATCGGTTGTTCTACGTGTACTGGAACGTAGGAAAATGAAAATGCATTGAAAATTATGCGAGAGTAATTGTCGCGAAGTAATACGGCGATCAGGGCGTGTAATTGGAGCTGCTGGAACGAAACCTAATGGCAAGCTTTGAAGAGCAACGGGTTAAGCGCGTTTGTGTGTGTCAGATCAGCGGCGTTTGAGGATACAACGGTGAATACGAATCGTTCGTCGATCGAATTGTTGCACCAAAGTACATACGAGTTGAAGTATTCGTCTCCTCGCGAGCATACGAGAAAATTTCGAAAGAAAGAGCAGGGGGTGGGGCGAGAAATGAATATTACCACTATTTTACATGAGGAGTATTGTAAAACGAGACATTTTTTCTCGCCTTGTGATCATTATGTTTGTAAATTGTAGCCGATTACGATTCCTATACGATGTATATGTAGACACTTTGAGAACGGACTTGTATTATCTGATCTAGTACTCGATGAGTTACGAATTTGATTAATGAACATACCAATCTCATTTTTTGTAAATATTAATTTAAAATAAATCCTATTGTAAAGATTGTATAATTTAAATGTCATTCCGATTACTGATTTTACTTTCGTACCTCTGTCGAAACCATGTCAAGTATTTATCACTGCTACTCCCTTTCATCCTCTCTCCGTTATTCGATTTTCTTTTTTTATTCTCGAACGGTGCACGAAGCTTCTTTTTTTCTCTCGTATATTACATGCACGAAGAATTACGACGCGCCTTGGGAGCAACGTATGTTTTTTTTTCTTTGTATTCCTTCGCGAATTTTAATTTTTTTAAATGGCTCACGGTTCCCATAACTTCGTTCATGCTCTTTAATAAAAGCGCGACAGAGTATCTCTTCTTTTTCTATAGTAGGAAAGGACGAGAAAGGTGCGCGCCATTTAGAGTTCACTTTTCGCGTGATTAAATTTTACTGTGCTCCGTTCCCGGCGCGAAAAGATAGAACCTTTAACTTTCTAATTGAAGGATTCAGCGCTGAAAGTTACCTCCGTTTTTAACAAGTCTCTATCAATGAACGTGGACACTGAAAATGTTCTTATTCCGTAAGAATCGATTCAGTAAATCATTTTTACATAACGATCGGGCAAAAACTCCCCGGAAACCATTACATTCTCTCGCGAAGTTTTAACACGAGAATCGTAATATTGTTTTTACGCGCTCGTTTGCCAAACGCGAGATATTGTACGCTTCTAAAAGGAAAACAAATGCATCGAATGTTACATAAGTCGCTGACTAGTGTTATTCCGCTGCAATTGCAGGGTCTGTTGTCAGCCTCCGATGATAGAAGTGTCGGATATACGGTTTTTTTTGCGACCATAAAGTGTCTGCGCGAGAAAATAAATGCGTTTCAACTTTCAAATTCGAAGTATACACGTTAATGAGCTTTCAAACGGCGAAAAAAAAACGCGTCTCGTTGCGATTAATGTAAATGCAAGTTGGAATTGCAATCGTGGCTACTTATGAATATCCATTGAGGCCGGTGTGTAAGTTATCTTTGATCAATACCGATCGCACTAATACCACCAGGTATCAGGTGCTAAGTCCTGGCCTTCCGTGATCTATATCGATACCGTGATTAGGCAGGATGTGTGGAACAGTGGTTCTCAAACTCCGGAACTCTTCTGGACCAAATCAATGGGAATATTACTTTTTAACGAATCAACGTTTTTTACAAATATACTTTCTAATTAAAGTATCTTTCAGTCTAATTTTCTATTACAATTTTAGAGCTGGCAAAGATAAAAGTTTTTAACCTACTTGGTCAGGGTTCGAGTACGCTCGGTTTTGTTTTTCAAAGTACTCGTAGAGGGTTCGAACCTTTCTCGTTTAAGTTCGAGTCTACTTGAAAGTAGCTTTTGTTCCTCGAAGTACTTAAAGGAGGGGGGGGGGGGTGGGTGTCCGGAATCTAACTGATTAGGATTCGAATCTGCTTGGGTTCGAGCCTAATCGTCGCGCTTATTAAAGCTTAAAGTTGGTTGGTACATTTTTATCGACGTTCATCGGAGGCAATGTTGCAACCGTGGCTGACCCGAAAACGCGTAGTTGCAATGATGGAAGCGTTGGTGTGTATCGTAAATTCGAATCGATGGCGTCGGTGTATTGGAAAGAGTGTAATGACGAGTGCTGGTGTCGGGCGATAAATTCTCGCAAAACCACCGAAATAGATCAGCGGAGAGGAGCGGCTCTATGTGAAAATGCACGACCTTGGCTCATCTATAAATTGTTGCTGCGTCTAAATTCGTACCGTGTGCACGGAACAATCATATTTTTACCACAACGATACATCGTCTGCCGATGCTGCAAAAGCACAAACGAGTGGTTTTAAACAACACTTATCAGTCCCGTGTTAGTTTCGAGATTATTCCTAATCTATCCGTGTTGTAAAACGATTATGTTGCTCGTTACATGTGTAATATACAGTCTGTAATTTTTATTTCCATCGTAATCTCCCGTTAAATCCCGATTCTAAAATGGTCGGGGAAACGTACTGATACGCCCGTTGCTTAGAATTAGAGAGCAACGTGTCGCGTTTCCACGCGAGAAACGAATCGTTACATGACACTGTTCCAGGTAGGTGGTTCGAAGCGCGTAAACCGCGCGTACAACTAATAATTTCTCGCAACACGTATTCCATCCGCTCGATAATGCATACGTCCGTTTACTTAACTAATAACAGTTAACCGTAATCACAGGTTCTTGGTGTACGCAAAATCAACGGAAGCTCGCGTCAATACGGAGTTAACACTTTGATTGCACGTTTCACGCCGATTTTCCAACTGCTTTTTTAAACAGGGAAGAGGGAAGAAACTCTTCTTATAGATCGTATCAATTTTATTAATTTCTATAGCTTTTGTTGCAATCATTTTTGTATCAAGAACTCGTGGTGAATTAAATTCGTTGAACCATCGATCGTGGAACACGAGATTCGGTAGCCAGGAGCATTAGATTCTAGGAATATTATCATAACGAAGTGTAGAGATATAATAATAAACGTAAGATCCGAACAAACGTAATAAATTGATTAGACGATAACATTGAAACTGAAACAGCAAAATCGCGTATACGTGGCAGTGGAACTTCGAGGCGCGCAAATGTCACCGTGAAACGTGTTATCGTTCGAATTTGCATTATCATCGGTTTGCATAATATTTGTACGATGATCCACTATTTTCGCCGTTTTTAACGAAAACTGAACCTCGCCAGGAACGAAACAAACATTTAGCCGAGCATCGAATCATTCCGAACATTTCCTTTCGCGGTTTCATTTGAAATTTCGTGAAAAATATCAAATTATATTTATTATAACCAGAAGTAAGTTTATTTAAAAACGATAAATGTATAGTGTACATATTACTTGCATATTTATCATATTTTTCGTGCATGTATACATATCTTACGTGCCTAAACATCTGCAGTCTAGTTGTAACAAACATTGTTAGTAAAAAAAAAACTTATCAATCGAGAGTTTGCGTTTTCTCATTGTTTTCCGCGTCTGGGGAAGTTTCTATTTCTAAACGAAGTGGTTCCTTACGGTAGACTGTCTGTACATATACGCGAAACTAGCACGTAAGACATATTTTACAATATCGTATAGAGAAACGAAAGTATCGGTGTGCAGGCTCGTTGATTCCGTGAAAAAATCAAATCGTTGAGTCATATCCACGAACAAGTTTGTTCCCCGGTGATGGAGGAGTGTGTGAATGGTCGAGTAGGGCACACGATTGGTCCGATTTGGGTGTATGAAGGTCAGCGAGGTACCAATTTCAACATTGAGCAGGCTCGTAGTGGATCGGAAGAATACTAATCGTAAGATGTAAGTGTTACGGCGTTGCGATAGTGCCGTTGAACGGCGTGCAACGTATCGAGAAATGTATCTTTAATTTTGCATCGTGTAAATAATTGAAGGATGGTTCGTGGAAAGTCCGGCTCTGGATAATTAACGAATCGTTCAAGTGGTCCAAATGAAATCAAACGGTCATTGATTGTATTTTAATTCGACTCGTGCCTGACCGTAGCTGTTGAAATTTGTCAAAAGCCGCGAACCAACGGAAGGAAAGTTTCTCGTCGTATCCATAAATCGATTTTCCATCCGGGCATTAAGCGATAATTCGCCGGTAATTGGTGTCAAACTAATTTTAGATTCTGCCCATTTCAGCTCTGTGCCGCCGTTAGGCGTGTGTATAGTTCGACAACTTGGAAAAGATCCTTGAGGGAGTGGCCCGAACGTTAGTGGGGGGACGAGTCTGTTTAAAAGATTCTGTCATACCCTATTTTCACGAATTTTTTAATAGAACAATAGAAGAATAGAAGGATTTTTCTAAACTGTCGATCGATGCATGCACGATTTAACCCTCGAGTGGACTCTAAAAAATTTTCAATGATTACTGGTTTAAACTTGAGGGTTAAACGTTAACAGTGGTTGGAAGACTGTGAGTTTGGTTTGCAGCAGGATTGAGAAATCGCTTTCCATTCACATGGGACGGGATCACATGAGCAGGCAGTACACGTAACGACAAAGGAAGGCAATTCGAATGCCTTGGGGATTCGTCGCCGATAGAACGAGTGTGCGTGACCTGCCAATTGTTCGTTCGAATCGGCTGCAGGCTTTTAAGGCGTGCTTTTCGTTAATAGCGCTCCGTCGAGGCTCGTTACGGTGTCATTAAATGTGTCGTAGACGTGCTGTTGTCTTTGTGATGTCAATATCGGTCCAAAATAATTAGTCCCCGTTGTCGTCACTAAGTCCATGCACCTTTTTCCCGCCGCTGTCGAGCTTAACTCTAGATGTATCGATCCTTCCATCGCGAGTTTCAATCGGTTTGATCGTCTCTGTTTGGTTAACGAACGCATTCCTACCCAAACTCTGTCACACGGGGTTTCGTTCGCGAATAGAAATGTTAGATTCGTTCGTGAGCCAGCTTTCAGAGAAATAACTTGAACTGAATCTAAAATCTCTGTTCGGTTGTTCGAACGACTCCTGTTCGCCTGTCGGGAGCATCACGTTGAAGATCGACGATAGAACCAAAGCCATAAGATATTTTTCTCGGTGTGTCTGGGGTCAGGGGAAGCGTATCGACGTTGTGTAACTTGAAGAGTTATCTGTACGTAGCGTTGGTTAGATAGTCACTCGTCGTTAAGTAGGTCGTCCACCGAACGCAGTAAGCAAATGTCTCACACGAACGACATCTCACGCGATCTTTCAAATTATTTAAAGAAAGAATGCCTGTACCCGTTTTAGTGTACTCCCGAACCGTTCGACCGTTATCGTGAAACTACCGTTTAAGTGTCAAGGTGTAAAGGTACCTTTTTACGGGCCACGCTGCTGGCTGTTTTGCTGTTGCTGTCAGGGAACCGAAAAGAAACCACGAGATTCTCTTTTGGAGCATACGACCGGCCATATCCGAACGATCGTCCTGGCTTTATCGAACCTGTAGAGGCAAGCCTTCGCGCTAGATCTCCGATCTATAAACGCATAATCAGACGGGATCGTAAACACGCGACAATTGCAACGACACCGCGATAGGATCGCTGAACCAGCCTTTAGAGGATACAATAAATATTACACTAGTTTGAAAGCAATAATTAAGGAGCAAGGGACGAACGTAGACACCTAGTTTCGTTTCCTCGATAAGCGTCTCGTCGTTTCTTTTCGATTCGCAGTCTCGATCGCCCGTAAGGAAGTACCTACTGATTAAAGTATATATATAAATAAATATATATATATATATAGTAAAAAGAAATTAAATAATATGAAGAATTTAAGCGCGGATTGAAGTCGCCGAATTACTCGAGGTTCGCTGCAATTCGGCCTCTTTGACGTCTATGATCCGAGACAATACGGGTCAATTGTATATGTATAAATATAGATAATATTATGAATCATGGTCCCGAGACGTGGCTAAGTCTGTCTGTGAATATAATATCAAGTATGTAAACAAAAATGTGTTTTAGGCTATTTGTATTTAAACTAATTTGAGCTGATTGTTTACGTATCCCCGATACTTACGAGTGATTATACGATAAATACAAATAAATTAATTAAATAGTTACTTTCCTCTATTTCTTCGTTATTGGGAAATTTGCGATACTTATCACCCCTCATCTGTTCTCCCTTTTACAGTAAAAAACCGATAATTAACACGAGAGGAAGCGAGACAGAAAATAAAACAGCAGAAACATACATTTTATTTTCGGTAAAGAATTTTTTTCTCGAAAGTGCGTAGGATTTCGAGGATATGTGTATTGACCAAAAATGATTCCAATTGACCCCTGCAACTGAGAATAATTTTTTTAGAACGATTTGAAATTTTTTAATTTTGACGAAAATTTCACACCTTTTCGAATTTTTTTCTCGAAAATGCGTAGGATTTCGGGGATATGCCTATTCACCAAAAATGATTGTAATTGACCCTCGCAACAGAAAATAATTTTTTTAGAACGATTTGAAATTTTTTTTTTTGTCGAAAAAGTCCACCTTCCTGAATTTTTTTCTCGAAAATGCGTGGGAATTCGAGGGTATGTATTTTCACAAAAAATAATTGTTATTGATCCCCGCAATCAAAAATAATTGTTTTAGTATGATTTGAAATTTTTCAATTTCGTCGAATTTGGTCCACCTTTTCTCTGTCGATTTTTCTTACAAATTCGTTTTTAATTTTTAATGAACAGCGTGCCGGATAATCGGAGCTTTACTGTATTTTAATATTGCGGCTTCGGTGATCAGGTAAGTCGTTAATTACTCGGTGCCTTTCCCCACTCTTCCGTATTCCTCGCGCTAAGTGATTCGACGAGTCCCCCCATTCCGTTTCGGGCAGTATCGCGTGACAGTCGTGTTTCCCCGCATAGAAGAACTTTCCCCCACCATATCTAGTCTGCAGAGTTGGAACTTTGAGACGATGGTTCGCTGGACACCTAATTAGTGAGTATGTAGCGTGAATCTCGATGGGGGGAGTACCGATTTGTTGTGCAGTGGGACGTTTATGGCTACTGCAAACACATAAATATGGGAAAAACAAACAAAACGACATAATCGACTACTGATAAGACACTTGGTCGAAACGTGATTAATATTTAGATTGTCATAACTCCGAGAAAAGGAGCTATTTTAAAGGTTGAACTTTCTACTTACATTTTTGCTTAAAGCATCTAGATATGTCCCCGATCAATAACGTTCTGGTAACAAAAGACTCATTAATATGTCTGCGGTCAATAATACGTTAACGTCTATTGTTCCAAACTCATAGTAAAATACACAGAATTTCGTAATATTTTGCTCGAGCCACGGAGACATGGTTGGAAAAAAATCGTGATTTATGGAATTTCGTAAACGTTGGATTTTTAAACAATTCGTGAATAAGCCGTTCAATTTTGGTGGGGGGCTTCATTGTCGAGGAATCGAAAAGATAGAACATCCATCGCCGCCTGCTGAATAACACCATTAAACGATGTCACGCGTTTGAATGGCGCAATTATTGTTTAAACGTATGCCTCGCCGAGTTTCTGCTCGGCTGTGAACCGAAGTTAGCTTGAAATTGAGCACCAACTCGATTTAGTTCGCACACAAAGGAGCGTATGCAGAAACGTACGTTTACTTTGGCCGTGCGTGTACATGTACATCGGTCGATGCGGTTTTACCGCGGACTTGTAGATGTATTAACGAGAAACAGAATGAAGCGTGACGGTAATAATTGTATTATACCTACTTCGCAAACAATTTTAAGTCGCACACCTGCTGGCACATCCAAGAAAATATACGGAGGTTGTCGAAAGGATTCCCAGATATTTCGATTGTAGTAAAAAATTTTTAAATTACTGTTCTTGTGTTCATTGAAATAATTCTTTCTTGTTTTAGCAGTACAATTACACGTAGCAGAGTGTAACATTGCGATGTCTCTATGGGGAAAGGCGTGAACATGGTGATTTTGAAATTGCATCGACTGCGGACGCGGGGACGGTCCCACGGGTAAAAATCAGTTTGTCATACTAGTTGCAAAGTATATTTATTATTGAGATTATACAACGTAGGTAGTTTCCATAATAACGTGCGAAATTATGTATGAAATTAATAACACTTTAGTTCTTGACCTACTTGTTCCCACTTAACCTGTTTCTGGGATGTTTACCCTGGAACTTCATTTCGTAATCGGGTATCTGTTTCTGACAGAAATACACTCATCATTGTAACAAATACATTCCATACAATGTACTTTTAATGCTTCGTTCCAGCTTTCTTGTTGTCTTAAAATATATTAATTGATATTAAACTCACGATGGAACATAGAATATCTTGTTCGTAGCAAATGCACAAAGTTGATGGTCAAATTAGAAGTAAGACGATTTCTTGGGTCTGATCTGATCATAGCGAATCCTCAATGAAGGAAATGTAAATTGATCTACGAGAATTCTTTTGTATTTTGATCTTTGCTCTAAAAAATAAAATTCCGAATAGTCTGGTTGTTTGTTTGCAGTGAGCGTCGAACTCCCAGTTAAACTAATTCTTCAATTAAGCCAGTTCCTCTGTCGAGACCGCTATTAATTGCTGCATCGACCGGGACAACCCACCCGTACGACGACGAACTCGTGCAGGATACATTTCCCGTCTTCTCCGTTGATTTCCTACGAACCTCCGTATTCCGTGCGCCGCAAATCAGGCATAAATTGTATCAAATGAACGGGGGATCCGATCGATTCGTTGCCTGACGAACCAGCTCGTTTTACATGATCGCGATTTACGACGATCAGAAATTTATCTTCTGCTCCGATTTCTATCCAATCGATTCAATTTAGATGATTTCTTGTACCACGAACTATCAACCGACGACGTGCAAACAATGTTCGTTGCTTCGAGAAGTGTCATTTTGCTAGATTCTGTCCACGTTTGCACGCTAAATTAATTTTAGAGCATTCTGACAAACTGCTAGCCCCTTTTGTCACTAGGATGGGCTGTTTGTGTGTTCGTAACGCGGCTCTTTGCTTGCGTAACGATGTAACGTTACGTTGGTCGTAATTATATAATGGTGTGATGCATTCTAAAGGCCAAAGTTGGATCGATGCTAGTGCAGGAGCATCGTAAGACTCTCGAGGAGGTCCTGTACGATCCACCGGAGTGCTCGCCATCGATCGAAATCCTTAGATCGCGCTACGAACTTTCCTTCGTTCCAAGAAACAATATTTTTCGTTGATAGTCGACGCGAAAAGTTTCTCCAAGGTGCGAACATTGTGATTTATCGTCGGAGAACAACGCTCAGAGGCTTCTTAAGATTCGTATTACGAGAGAATCTGACTCACGTGGCTCTGGAAGTACCCGTAGTGTTGTGCATGCTCGTTTTCCGCGCTTCTGTTTTTCTTTTTTTTCTAACTCCGACGCGTTGCATAACGCCCAAAGCGACGCGGACGTGTTATGTGATTTCAGTAAATTTCAAACCCGAGATCGATGGCTGGTATACGCGTTTCCTGTGCTCGTGTTTTTCGTTACAGGTTGGGCGACAGTTCAATCGAAAAATGGAGAATAAAAATTTGTTTCGCGTTAAAAAAAAATTTAGATTGGTTGATCGATTAGGTAATAATTAAAAAATTTATGTTCCACGATCGATAGAACCTGGAAGGTTTGCCTAATGTTAGGAAAGGGATAACAATCATTAGTTTCCTCGCTGTTAATAATGAATTAAATGAAATTACATTGTCCACGCTCGACGATCACGAGGGCAACGACAACGAGGCGCTTAAACGGGTATTAACCTTGTCAAAGACATTGAATATTAAAGTAATGCCAGTTTTTTTTGCATGAACGTTCGAATGCTTGGCTCGATTAGAATGCGTGTGTTGTTCAGGGACGAGATGGGATCGTTGACACTCGTAATCGTACGATGTCGCTTAACGAACTCAATTTGTTTTTTACAGGGCCACTTGGAAACTACAATTATACAGATCAGAGTGTGGTACCAAAGATACGATGCACAAACTAATTACTTTGAAAATTAAACAAAATTGTTTCCATTTTTCCGAAGAAGAAGCAGATAGGAATGTGACTTTTAAATTTGACTTATTATTTTCTGCGAAGTTGCGTGATTTATGGGACGTTCGTGCTTTCGAAAGACCATTCCGGATAGAAACGGCAAAACATCGTTAAATGGAAATGGAGCTTACATTCGTCGCTTTATCAGAGTATGGGATTTTATATAGGACGTTGGTTGTAACATATGTGGGTCACTACGTATAGAATGAGAGTTTGATGTATGAACCGGTTGTCAAAAATAGACAGGTTGCTGCAGAGAAGATAGATATTCTCTCAAGCGATTCGAAAAAAAAGAGACTCGAAATTACGAGAGTGTCTTTATTACGACACCTTTGTTCGTTGGGATCGCGAATCGAATTACAATAGCCATCGATAACCGCACGATTGTCTCGATTTACGGATAAAAGAGTTTCTCGAATACCTCGCGAACCGTCCACTTGTTTCACTTTTTGTTTGTTAAAAAGTCAAGCGCTCGACGCTCTAAAGTAGCTCGATCGATTTCAATTATATACTTCTGCTTCTTCATAAATTGATTTTAACCATGGTTGGATTATATTAATTTTATACTCGAGCTGTATTCCTAAGTATTTTAAATATAATTTTTTTCTCGAAAACGCGTAGGAATTCGGGGGTATGTCTGTTCACAAAACATGATCGTAATTGATCACTGCAAAGGAAAATATTTTTTTTAGATCGATTTGAAATTTTTTTTTCACCGAAAAATTTCACACCTTCTCGAATTTTTTTCTCGAAAATGCGTAGGATTTCGTGGGTATGTCTAATGACCAAAAATACTTGTAATTAGGCCTAGTAACTAAATATAATTTTTTTAGAACGATTTGAAATTTTTTAATTTTGTCGAAAATTTCTCATCTTTTCGAATTTTTTTCTCGTAAATGCGTAGGATTTTGGGGGTATGTCTGCCCATCAAAAATACTTATAATTAGGCCTAGTAACTAAATATAATTTTTTTAGAACGATTTGAAATTTTTTAATTTTGTCGTAAATTTCACATCTTTTCGAATTTTTTTCTCGTAAATGCGGAGGATTTCGGGGGTATGCCTATTCAGAAAAAATGATTGTAATTGACTACTGCAAAGGAAAATATTTTTTTTAGATCGATTTGAAATTTTTTTTTCACCGAAAAATTTCACATCTTCTCGAATTTTTTTCTCGAAAGTGAGTAGGATTTCGGGGTTATGTCTGTTCACCAAAAAGGATCATAATTGATCACTGTAACCAAAAATAATTTTTTCGGAATGATATAAAATTTTTCAGAAATGACTTTAGCAAAAATATAAATATATGTCAATAATTTAGTGACTCACTACATCTATTGGTACCAACAATGAAATGTATAATACAGATATTTATTGTTTGCGTTTCTCACATTAGGAATCGAGCACAGAGTCAGTAATGTTGGCGAATGATAATGATATTTCTTTAAAATTCGCTCGTTATTGGAGATCGAAGGTGGCGACGAAGAGTTCCGAGGCGCCTTGTCGTTGGTTTGTTTCGCGTGGATTAGTTTTCGTTAAAAATACTCGGCAAGCCGAGTGTGAATAGAAGCGAGGATACGTTGTCGAGCGTGTCGCGTATCAGCTCGGCGTACGGTTATGCCGATGACGGCCAATTATTTTACCGCGGTCAAGCGACAGTTTTGTTTTATCGTAACATGACGTTAGAGAAGCGCCAGTGACGTCACTGGACCCACTCAGCCGATAGACGAGAGCCACCGAAGCGATAAACATATTTATTAAGTGTGTTAAGAGGGGACCTTTAGCGCAACCCGAGGCGTTCTTGCGCTTAAGTTTCCCTCATTATTACTCGCGATCGCTTCGCTCCTTTTTATCCCACCGACAGCCTTTTGCTTCGTCAAAATCACAAAGATTTTACCCCTGGTCCACCTTTTATTTTTTATTCGTTCAACTCCTTTCTTCACGGTTCAGAAAACATCAGAAACGCGTTGTATTTTCCAAACTGTCACGCGATTCTTGCTTTCAAACACCTGCCCATCCACCTTCGAATAGAATTTTCCATTCGTCGACTGCCAGGCGCTCGAAACTTTCATATTTTTATTTTCCCAGCGCGTTATTAAAATCCACGAGGCTTCAATTCGTCGTTGCTCGTGACTCGTCGGAATACAAGGCTTTGACATAATAAAGTTGATTGGATATAATAGTGTCGGAATCCGGGCAAGGGACACGAAGACTTATACCGAGCGTCCAAATATTACGGAACAAGCAAATGTAAATTCACAGTCGCGCAAATAAAATTAAAAGACATTTTCACGATTAATTTTTAATCAGACCTGCAGAACGTCTCTACTGGGAGGACGAAACTAATTTCCGATAAGTAGGACGATCGGTGAGTATGTGTAGCAGTAATTGATCGCAGGGAAGAACGCCAGTTATTGGCTTCTATGGAACCGGTGCAATATGGTGCCAAAATGTGACGTGTAGAGTTGATTTTTTGTTTCCAGGCCCTGACACGCTGCTGAACGGGTTGAAAGGAGAAGAGACTGGATCGTAACGGTAACAACCGGTTGTTCTTATTTAATTAGACACGTAGACTGTTATCCAGTCACAGAGCTGCGGTTATGCGGATAAAGAGGTATCCATTTATCGGGCCAAGGATGTCGCCGGATATCACCGATAGCCGCGAATATCCGGTAAACCGCAAACCTATACGTATATCATCGTTCCGCGCGAGCTGTCACGTTTCGATAAGTATTCTGATGGATTTAACTGTTTCCACGAATCGACGTCCAATATAGACGCGATACAATTGTTTAATTTCAATAAGTTCGGATCTCATTGGGACTCGATGGAAATGAAACGTTTTATTTATCTCGGAATTCAACGACGCGGGTGATCTAATAAAAATTATCGTTCGTTTCGGATTTAGCGAACCGCGTCGATGCTTTTGTTCGCCGGTGTACATCGCCGGAGAGGTTACCGCTCTTCGAGAGGGCTCGATACAGACGTTTTAAGTTCAAATTAATTAAACCGTCGTACGGGTCGCTCGTGCTCGTGTTATCCAGCGTCGCAGGAAATGTGTTTATCTATACAGGAAGCTATATTCGGACGCCTGGTCGTACAAGGACCGCGAAGCGTGTCTTGCCCTAGTCCTAGCAGCCGAGACCCAGTTTGCAAAGTTGTCCAAGTCTAGTAGAAACAAGCGAAATCGTTGGTTGGTGCGGGAATAAATATAGAAACGGAGCAGGGTAGTGGAGGCAGACACCGAAGAACCGGCGGAAACACGTAAATACGAGCCAGAACTAGCGTGTGTGGCGGTTCTAGCCGCTGAACTTCTCGTCTCTATGTCCCGTGGATCTATTTCTCTCGTCCACAATGAAATATTTATATTCAAATTTTATTTAACGAGTTACGCTATCTCTCGTCTGTTATTTGCATTCGTGTCTGAACGTTGACTGCTTCGTAGACGGGAAATTCAAGCTGACAGTGTGTGCAGTCCCTGTGTAACAGATTGCCTCTCGAACGAATGAAAAACTATCGAGGGCTCGTCGATACAGATAGATTTCATTGGCACTGAAAATACCGATAAAGGTTAGACGGTACTCGTATTAGTTGAAAGTTTCGAAACGCGTCTATCCTTGTCACAGAGGAACGTCGCGATAGCATAAGAGAAGAGGTAAAGTAGGACGACCAGCCAAAATGTAACGAACGACGTTTGAATATTAATTTTCATCGCTTTTGGTCCCAAGAAATTAGGAAACAATGGTTATTTCTTAACTCCATTAAGTAGAAAAGGGAGATCGAGATTAATTCCAGCAAGAGTTCTTGTCCAAAGCCTATTGGCTGATTCGATACAGTTTTTGTAACGCTGGCGCCAAACGTCGATCGTAAACAGTATCTCCTATTGGCAGATGATCACCTCGTCTAGCAGACGTGCATTTGACCCATTCTTGAACCATACTACTACTAAATCCGATGTACACAGACGGGTGACTAGGTCGGTTTGGTATCGAAATACGGGCGTCGTCGATTAGCTTCCTCTTCCTGCCATTTACGTCACTGGAATTACTCTCAACCTCCTTACAGTGGATGTGCGTTCAGCTCGAATTTCAACGTGTTGTTCCAAATTTCGTAACATTTAATGCGTAGAAATGGTCCCTTTCCCCAAACTCGTCTCGCGATCGTCTCGATACCCGAAACAATTCCCGAGGCGAGGTTGGTTAATTGAAAATTAAAGAGAAAGAGGTTTAAGTGGTCGTCGGTAGACGTAAATACGCTGCAGCAAACGAGAAACTAGACGGACCGTGACCTGGTAAGCTGCTCTGTAATCTTAGTCGGTTTCTCGGAGTTCACCCTCTTTAGTTCCACCCTCCCCCTCCACGCCCCTGGGCTTCATAACCATTTTATCTTCCGCAATGCACTCGAAAGCCCTGTCTCCGTTTATTCCTGCTGGGTGTATTTGTGTATTCGCACGTGTTATTATCACGTTTCGTGCAATCATATTACTACGAATCGACTCGAGTCTGAAACGGTTCGCAACTCCCATGGTACAGATTTTCATGGAGTGAAAATACTACGTGCATCGGCGTCAGCTGTTTTTAGTACGCCTACGGACATTTATTTCGGGCCATCTTAGAATCCGTTGATGTATCAATTCCATTTAAAAAGCAAATTTCATCTATAATTAGCTAGTCTGCGGATCTTTATGCAAATTCACGTTTTATCTCAACCCTTAAATATAATAATTCGTATCTTACTCCAAGTATCTCTTATATTTTTGCATATTAATTGTAGCTTTTTCAGGATTAAAATTTCTAATAATTACAGTAGGGTCGAATCTTTTGCAAATGCATTTAATAATTAGAATCTATCAACTCTGTCGATCGTACGTGCGTCTAATTATCGAAACAAATTTATGTCTGTTGCGTCGGTGAGCCTTGCGTTAATACTGTTTACAGTTTGAATCCCGTAACCGAGATGTAATTGGAACAGTATCGTACGTAAATTGTGCCTAGGATTCGCGTGCTCCACTTTAACGCGTTGCAAGTTTTAAACGCGAACAGATAGGATGATATTGTCGTATTGTTTGTGGCAAAGAACGTTCTATTGTACTTGTCGGTACGAGCGGCAATAAAATGTGATAAAATTGTAAGGAAGTGGACGTTCGCCAGGCGTCAAGTAGCTGAAGAAATTTATACACGAGCTTCTACATATATTTTGCGAATTGGCTTCGTTTCATAATGCAGATTTGAACTTTGCGTCGGGCGATCGCGTCGTTTATAATACAGAGTGTCTTAAAATACGCCGTGTAATACGAGAAAGGCCGTTCTTTGCACGAAAAGTAAAAAATATCTAAGAGCCTATATGGTCAGCAACGAATACTCTATTTTGTTGAATGTATCGTATTTAAGACATCTTGTAGGAACGTTACTTTCAGGAAATATGATCGAAATAGCCGCGGATATTAAAGCTATAAATTCTGGTGTTTCGTTGTCGAAACTTGTGAATGTTGTAGCAGTTGGCCAGAAACGTTTGACGCAATCGCGATAAAAATGTTAAAAATATCAGTCCCCGTGCAAGCAGGCTAAATACAGAAACGTTCTTGGTCGTGTACTGTCCAAAAAGAGCAATTACCGTTATTAAAACATTATTTATATATTTAGTATTTCCCAACAATTAATTCGAAACACGGTAGATGTACTTAGACCCGCGCTATACAATTTTCGACGTCCCTACGCTTTGATTCTCCTGTCACCCAGTTCTCACGCAAGGGTACGATAATAATTATATTTCTCCCCTCGGGGTCCCGATGAGCAATAAATTCTATAAATATACATCTGGCCACTTTGATTGCGCTTTCTCGGGATTATTTATACCTTACCACCGAAATATATATCAATTTTTCGATCTTAATATTCGTAATTCGATCAGGAATTCTCTATCTTTTCTATTTTAACGAGGAATTTTTCCCCTTCTCCAGTGGTCGATTGATATTTTTATTTTCGGGCATCGATGAAATATAGTATCGTTATTCGTCTCGTTGAATCGTAATTGTTCAAGTTTCGCGAAAGACAACGTTGATTCTCCCTGCCGTTGTTAAAAATAAACGATGATAACGATCCTGTCTTTTTCCTTGGGCTACAGCAAATAAGCTGGTTATTTATAAACTATGCCTGCGCCTCTCAAGGAAACTCTGCTGTAATATTAATAAACGCGTGTTCCTCCGCGGAAACTTATAGTAAATAAAAATTGAACCTTCACATTTTGAATCGTAGCTCGTTCATTTAAATTCGTACGAAGATCCTGGGAACGTTATCAAGAGAATTATAATAATTTTGAGAGTATGAATTTGCACAAAGATCCGCGTGTTGTAGCGTTCGTTTCGGTGGTGGAATCAGCCCCGTTGAAAGGCAGCGTTTCAAACAATTTGGCGAAGCCCAGGCGCATTGACGTTTCAATCGAATTAACTCCCCCTCCCAGAGAGTCCACCCCCGCAGAATTTCCCGTCGGAAATCGGGCATTGAATCGACAGCGTTCTTTTCGACGAGCTTCGAAGCCCCGATCGGACATCCTCGCCCCGAGGTAGTCTATCGTATTCAAAAATATACGTAGACGTATAACAACGATCGTCCCGTCTCTCTCCGCGTGTCCCGTGGCTCGTTCTTTCGCGATAGACCGCGATAAATAAGCGGGGTGGGTTATTTATAAAACGGGTACCAGCGATTCTTGAAGAAGATGTAGTGGCATGCGCACTTCTGCCAATTTCTCTCTCGCTCGTTTACTGCGCCGACAGCCTCGATAAAGGAGGCACTCCTGCGAACGTCGAGATGGCACTTCGGAAATGTACCGACCCATTCGAAGGACTATTGATTACGTACGGAAATAAAGTAAAAAGGTAGGAGGCTCCTTTAACGAACGCGACGGATATACGTGTACGCGACACTCGAACGTTACTCCATCGTGGCTCCTTCGCGTTTCATATCCTCCCTCGTCCTTCTCTCTCCCTCTTTACTCCCTATTTAGAATTACTTACGTAACCCATCGAGCTCTGTCCAACTCTGCTCCTATTCCGGTATCGTTTTGTCTCCCGCGAAACGCTCGCGACGTGTCACGTTGCCAAAACTGCAACACGTCCAAAATTATACGACGGAACTACCCCCCCTGTATCCACCCATAAAATTAATATTTTGATTTTCCTTATCGATACGTGGAGTTCATGGCCGTTGGTCACTGTCGGGAATAACAATTGATTACTTTGCTATATCAATTATCGATCAGCGACAGGCGCGCCGCCGCTTCTCATGCCTCCACTTCCCCGTACAAACTTTTTTAAATTATAGATTGCTCGTAACCGCGTTGTTTTATTTCCAACGACCCAGAGCAAAGCATCGTTTCTTCTCGAATTCTAGTTGTGCAACGTTTGAAGTTTATTTTGGTTTCTGAGGCACGGGAAAATTGACTCGAGCTTTCCATGGGTTTCGTCTAGAATTTCCAATTTCGTTTTACAACCTCCATCGAGTCGGTGGATGGGGCAAGAATCGTCGCCGTGGGTTTACCGCTCCATCGGAGGACAGTAAAGTGAGAAATGGGGCGGCGAAAGGGGTGAGAAATTTTTCAGAAAAACGAACACGAAGGAGTCGATGGTAGAATTTTCTACACCGCAGGTAGAACACGTAAGGGTATCTCAGGCAAGCTGTTTGAGTTGCAGATGGTACGAGGTCCCGGGGCTTGGGAAATCAATACCGTCAAAACCACCCCTGGTCCTGTGTCACTACTATCCCTATTCCTCGTACCAGCTATAAAATTCCAGCCACCCGGTACACCGAATCCCCGTGATCGGTTTTGTCGGTTTCGAAAACGGGACAAACCTCTTTTTAAACAATCTCAATTTGACGATTAAATAAATTCAACGTCGTTTCTACCCCCCTCTAGTCAAAGTGCTCGTTGGTAGGCATTTATGCGCGTTCGAGGGCCAATTTAAACTATTCCTCAGCCCCCCCCCCCCGGTGTCTACCATTAATTCCGAGTGTCACTTTTCGCGAATTTTATTCAATCCTTTTGACGAAAATTTCACATCTTCTCGAATTTTTTTCTCGAAAATGCGTAGGATTTCGGGGGTATGTCTGTTCATCAAAAAGGATTGTAATTTACCCCTGCAACTAAAGATAATTTTTTCAGAACGATTTGAAATTTTTTAATTTCGACGAAAATTTCACACCTTTTCGAATTTTTTTCTCGAAAACGCGTAGGAATTCGGGGTTATGTTTATTCACCAAAAACGATTGTAATGGGCCACTGCAAAGGAAAATAATTTTTTCAAAACGATTTGAAATTTTTTAATTTTGTTGAAAATTTCACACCTTCTCGAATTTTTTTCTCGAAAATGCGTAGGATTTCGGGGGTATGTCTGTTCATAAAAAAGGATTGTAATTTACCCCTGCAACTAAAGATAATTTTTTCAGAACGATTTGAAATTTTTTAATTTCGACGAAAATTTCACACATTCTCGAATTTTTTTCTCGAAAACGCGTAGGAATTCGGGGTTATGTTTATTCACCAAAAATGATTGTAATAGACCACTGCAAAGGAAAATAATTTTTTCAAAACGATTTGAAATTTTTTAATTTTGTTGAAAATTTCACACCTTCTCGAATTTTGTTCTCGAAAATGCGTAGGATTTCGAGGGTATATCTAATGACCAAAAATACTTGTAATTAGGCCTAGTAGCTAAATATAATTTTTTTAGAACGATTTGAAATCTTTAATTTTATCGAATTTCACACCGTTTCGAATTTTTTTCTCGAAAATGCTCAGTTTGACGATTAAATAAATTCAACGTCGTTTCTACCCCCCTCTAGTCAAAGTGCTCGTTGGTAGGCATTTATGCGCGTTCGAGGGTCAATTTAAACTATTCCTCAGCCCCCCCCGGTGTCTACCATTAATTCCGAGTATCACTTTTCGCGAATTTTATTCAATCCCGGGTCAATTAGGTTGAATGAACGTCGATGAAACGTCCGTCGGTCGGGTCGATACCATTCCTATTTTCATTTTACGTTTCCGTGCTGTGAAACGCGACCGCGCGAAAGCTTCTTTGCCCCGAACGCTTTGACGTCAACTCGTTCTCTCGATGGAACGAGTGTAACTGACTTTTCCTTTTCCAACTCTAAAAATCTATTTTTCCCCTATGCAAACCAACGAGTAATTAAACAAAATCCTGTAATCCTGTGCGCTCGATCCAAGTCTGTACGAAACTTGGGAACAGTCGACGATATCGAAGGGCGTTGCATTTAATAAATACGTACCCGTCACGGTGTAGATTATTCAGTACTATGACACTGTTGTGCTGTTGCACAGATTTATATTCCGAAGTACAGACTGATTTACATCGCGCTGAATATTTCAATCATTTCGCGATCGCGCGCCGCTAAATTTTTAATCAAACCCGTATCGGCTGCTGGCGTTTAATTATAGGATCGAAGCGCATAGAGCGAGAGAACGATACGTAATCGGTCAGATTTTCACCGAACGAGCCGACAGTATCTTCGTGGCCCCTTTTAAATATCGATATTTATTAATATTTCACTATCGTACCGGTCAATATCTTTGGGAACGGATTCCTAACAATTATTTACGACTAGGAAGAATGCATTTATTATTCAACTTGCGTCGATATTTGACATTGGAAAAACAGATTTGGTTCACCTAATTTTAGGAATTCTTTCCTTGGAAAGTATGAAATAAATATTAAAGTTATATTATAATAAATGGGAATATTCGATAGTTCAATGGAGCACTTGGTTCCTTTATTACAATTTAAAAACACATTCTAGGATAGGAAATTAAATACATTTCCAAATGCAGATCCCTGAATCTCGATCCAGGGAACAGTTTGTTTCAGGGAGATGGCTTTGAGAAGCCACTGTCTCGTATGAACTTTTATTTCGAGTAACTCTTTGTACAGGTTTTTGCGTGCATGGAAGTATCAAAGAGAATCCGAGCTCGATATTATAGATTTCCCAGGTATTTCCGTGTGCGTTGAAAGCAAACGAGCAACAAAGGGTGGAAAATGATCGATTCGCGTTGAAAATGTAAGTTCGGGTCGCTTGGCTCGCTAAAATATATTTATCTCGGGGCTGTTGGAGTGCGTGCGGGATGGAAATGTCAGGGAAATGCATCGTCGAGCGAGAATTTCCCTTGGTCGAGCAATAAGGAGGATCGAGGGGAACGGGCCCGTGCATGGCCAGACCGATTTATTCGAATTTCGCGCAGAGGAATTACGATCGTGTCCTTATATCGCTCGAGTTCATTCCAACGCGTTTTTTCCCAGTGCCACGCGATCGAGAGGGAAACGCATTTACATTAGACCGGTAAAATGTCATTACGAGAAATCGTGGAGGGAAATGAAATTAGGAACTATGAGTGGCGTTGTTTCATCATTTATTGGCTTTATCGTTAGGTTACACTGATTTTTTATTATTAAAAATATATTCTATCTAACGACGCAGTGCAATCGCTTTGAGAACGTTCCGAGGAGGTAGTTTTAATTGAAAAAGCACATGCAACTTCTTCGGTAAATGCGACAGATTCCATTAACGCGAAAATCCTCGCCAAGAGGGGCTAATTACTAATTAGTAAGACGAATGTAGAAACGCGGAATAATTAACGCGAACGGGCGAGTACTGCGAATTGTTAAGGACGCGTTGCTTAGTTATAACTAGTTGAATTTCTCGCCTCCGCCCTTGATTAACGTTTCCTCCGAGCTAATCGTTCGACCTCTCATCGCGAATGATTCGCGTTCAGGGTTGAAATTGTTCTTTTTAACCAGAGTTTCTAAATTGTGTTCCTTCGTTCGTCTCGTTGATCAGGCTTAAATCGAGTCGACGGCGCCATTGGGGTGCAAAGGGTTAACGCGGTGTCTTTTCATAAGCGAACGAAACACAGAGGGAAAAGTGTTTGAAACTCGGACGTTTCCCGGACGATTAACCCTTGTGGAACCATTCTTTTGGTACTTCTCTTTCACCCTTATCCATATGTTTATCACGAACTCTCTTGCCAGGCTCTGTTCGTTTATTTTTTCTTTCCGTTTTATCGCGATCTATCTTTTTTCCGTATGATCGGGCCTATCTGGCTCTCGGTTCCTCCGCGGTTGGTTTCTCCGCCTCTGTCGGTGCCATTGAAAGCCCCGCAACACGTTATGTCTAAACGCCAGTGAATAAAAGCTCGAAGCCAGCCAAGTGAGTATACGCTCCGTCACTTCTAATTTTAGCACAAAGGGTGCGGCGAGCTTGTGTACACGTTTTCGCTGGATCGTGTGCGTGTACGTGTGTGTACGTGTGGATAGGTGTGGAGGTTTCGGTGAGCGCGAACGCTTCGTACAACACGTAACGATAGAAGCAATCGAGGGGGTAAAATATCTATGTAACTATGGATTTCCAGCGGCGATGCCGTTCGTCGGCTCGTTTTTATAGACCCTCCTCTTTGCCTTCTTCCCAACGAAATACGATTTCCGTCTCGCTGCGTATTGGCGGAACGCTATGGCCCCGTCAGTTATCCGGGGAAAACTCCAGTTTCGACCAACAGTTCATAAACAGACCCGATTACCTATTAGTGGCCTCACCAACCTCGAACACACAACGACCACCATTTTAGACTTTAGTCTATTTTCTCGTTGCTGGCTTTTCGATAATTACACGACCACTTTCTCTTCTCTTTTTTTAAGCTTCTCAAGGTCGTCTTGGATCATTTTTTTACACCGTTACGAAAGAACTCGGTTTCACGGAATAACTAATGAAACGATAACGATCGAATATCAGCCAGCTCTCACGATGTCGGAACTCGGTTCTGACGCGGTGACATCCTAACAGAAAGTACCTTACTATCGGTTCCACGTTTCCAGCGAAGTAACAGACGTGCAAGATCGTAGTCCATGAAGGGAAAATCGATCGTGTAATATCGTCGAAGACTCTGGTCAACGTTCCCCGCGATTCCCTAAGAATTTCCCTCCGCGAGAAACTTTTATTACGAACGATAGAATGTCTCGAACCTTTATCAAGAAATTTTCCCAGGGATCGAGTTTGATTAATTCCAGGATTTTAACGTATTGTTCTTCCATTTTATCGAGTGGTCGTTCCAGCACCCTTTCGTTTTCACCTCTGCGTTGCCATTGACGGTCTCGCGAACCACCGAGGGCTTCCAGAGCGGTCTGAAAGGGACAAGTGCAGACAGAAGTGCACACACGAGTCCCATTTTCCTTTGACGTGGCCGTAACGCCACGAGAGTTCGGCCATTATTGTTCGTCGCGGCGTTTGCAACTCCCTAATAATTCGTAAACACTCTGTGTCAACGATTGCTCCACAATGCTGGACAAAACTATCGCCTTTCCACTTGAAATTTCTATTTTTATTAATAAAATCAAATGGAAGCTTCGCGGAGGGTCGTCTCAACCCCTAAATAATTCGTATTATATTTCTGCATATTCGAGTATTCGTGGATTTCGTAATTTTTTAGCATAAAGATCGAGAAACGTAATATTATATATTATTTGTGTATTTACATATGTATAAGGGGTCCGTGTAATTGGTGCAAGTGTTCCAAAGCAATTGTAAACCATTTTCCCGTACAGAACAACACCGAGACAATTTATTGCCTTTGCTCTGCGACGTGGAAGACGAAAATTTCGTTATTAGTATGCATAACCATTCGTATGCGATGCAATTACCCGCATATGAAGTTAAAAGAGCGCGTGTAGCTTTACAGAGGCGATAAATACAATCTACATAGAGAAATTAAACTAATAGCGTATTTATTATATTAACTTGTTCGATGTTTTCAATTTCTTCGCTAATAATAAATATAATGTTTATTATTTGAAGCAAGATCATTTATTCCCTTTTTAAATTAATAATGGTGTAAGTGAAATGTGGGAAGGAGTCAGATAGCAGGGGTCAGCGAATTGGGTCGGCTCGGGTACAATTATTTCCGAGGATTACACGTGTGCCCCGTAAAGTGGGCATTCGGTTTCGCAATTGCGATTGGACGACCCTCGTAGCATAAAACAATGCAGTCGATCGTCAAACGAGAAACCGTCCAAGCGTTTCGACGTGTTTTAACCCCGCTGTTTCCTCCTCTATTGTGTTCTCGTTATTGCGCCTCTCCGTTGCTTACTTGTCGCCCGTTGTAACTTGAAATTACCAGTTACGCCTAAACTGCAGCTGTCTTCTCGGGAACGTACCGATTAACACTCGGTTCAGATCGACTTTGCTTAATCGACGATCATGCTTTCTAGGAACTAAACATTCTATTCAATAACAGTACACATACAGTTTATATATTTTATTATACATTAGAAAAATATTAAGTTTAAAATGAGCGACTCTTTTCTTGTTGCTGGAGGAGGGTGATAGAAATATGATTATAGCATTATACTATTGTACAATTGCATCATTGCTCCATTGCACCATTGCACCTGCAATTAAACTATTCAAATATCGAAGCTAGTCGAGAATAGTTCATTGTTTTGGATGCTAGATGGCGAGTAGATTAAAAAATAGTTTCCCTCCGTCGCGACATCTGTGGCGGAACGCCCAAGCTTGTCGATGGGGTTTACCGTCACTGCAGTTGCTACGTGGTAATCGATAAATCCACTGCAGTTTTCGGTTCGTTTCTATGGTGTTCTAAAGCGCGACCATAAATTCAGTGTGACTCTCAACATTACCGAGAGGCCATGGAAACCCACTATAGCGCATTATGGTAGAAAATGAAATTACAAGAACTCTTTCGCTTTCTAACATAATGTGTATTGGATCAACCCTGGGGGGTAGGAGTGCTCGCAAGGGAAAGAAAACTTAAAGAATTTACAAGAAATAGATACAGAGGTATGCACAAACATACTATTTATATGACAAACTGATTGGTATTAAAATTTGAAGGTGTTTTTATGGTTAGAATTAATATATATTGCAATCGATCTGGTTACTTATGGGTCGAATGACAGATCGATATTCGATGCTTCAGCAGAGCCAATGACAAGACCCTTTCCATTATAACGTCACATGAGTATATCGATAATAAATTATTACCTAATTAATTATTTGTTTAGTGTCTGTCTCTATAGAAATAAATACAGAAAAGAAATTAATTAAAACAGTCACGGGTGTCAGAGTTCTATGAAGTGAAGTAGAATTAATACTTTTTTCTATTCTATACACAAAAGGTACATTTATATGGAAAACGAAATGATTTAGACTGAAAATAAATATTTCTATGATTTGAATTAATATATTTAAATCGATCTATTTATTTATGTATCGAATAATCGATATTCGATACTCGAGCAGAGCCAATGAGAGGCAGCCTTTCATTATGACTTGACGTGAGTGTAACGATGATAAATTATCGCGTAATTAATCGTTTGTTTGGTATCCTTTTGTGTTTATTTTATTCATTTTACATATTTAATTTGTTTAGTTTCAGTTATTAGTGATATAAGGATTAACTTTTCCTTCGGAGATAAGATCGAGAATCGAAACGCTGGGCTACGTGACTATCCCCCCACTCCCCCCACCCCCCGCTGCGCGGTGAACGTGTCTTGACCTGTTCGTCCATTTGTCCTTTGACGATTGTTGTGTTGAGATGCGCTGACAGGCGTCGCGTCTAATGAGGTGCGTAGTATTTAATTATCGTCATATTAATGTTCCAAATCACTCATAGTACTTTCCTTTACTATCTATTAGTGCTTTTATGCAATATTAACAAGTATCTATTAGAAATTCAACGGGAATCGCGAAAAAAGTCGAGTCAATTTCACGCGTATTCATACGTATCTATTCGACATCGATTATGATATCTCTAAACGTAATTATCAATTCATAAAGCATATTTCGGGTTCAGTCTATGCTTAATTAAGATATTGGTACAATTATTTTTATGTATACGATCGTAATTTTTCGTTTTATAGACTTTGCAGGAATTCGGGGGAAAGGGACGTTACCGGTATACAATGGCCGCCATTGAAAATTGCAAATGGAGGGGATTGAAGACGGAATAGTGGTAGATTCAACTTTATTATAACAAGTGAGTGTGTACCTACATATGTTTACATGTTTTTATCTTTTTATCGATTAAATTTGATAGAAAATCGATTAATAGATGTGTGATTGCTTTTAATTATATCTTATTTCTGTTTTCAGGTTTTTCTTTCAGAAATTTTTATGACCGCGCGCAATGCGGTTAATAGAATCAGTGTTTATTGCGTAGATCAGTTGATTGTTTTTCGAAGCACAGCTGCTTCGAGTAGAGTTTCGTTTATACTTTAGGCTCGCGCGAAGGTCGAGTCAGTGTCTGTCGCGTATTTGTATACTTTTTCCCAGAGCATCGTGGCTCTTTGCTTTCTATATCGCGAGATTAGAGTCTCTTGTTCGTCGAAATTAATTTACGGTCGCGTTAGTTTAATTCTCTTTTATTTTTCCTTTGAATTACTCGTTACCGGTATTAGAATCACAGAAGAAAAGAATATGTATTTGGCGGTAGTCTACGAATAAAAAATGTAAGTATAATCCTACTTTATTCCATGCATGCTTAGAAAAATAAAAATTTTTCCAAGTTTTAACATTTTCTGAATTATGAGAAACCTGTGATCTTTTATATTAAATCATGGAATGTGTATAATGTTTACGGTAGATTATAACTGTTTTCTCGTGCTTTATAGACTACGGATTTCATCTTTACATCCTGGAAACCAGCAGGACCGTGCAGAGATGACTTCGCCGATGCATTTCACTGGACAACAGGACCGTCATCGACGCACAGGTATCACGTCATCATAGTCATCGTAGTCAGCGATCGGTGAGTGACGATTTTTGTCCCTCTGGTCCCCCAATCATGTCATAGGACGAAAGGTCCGAATTGACACGGGTGACCGGTTGTATACGTGCTATATTTGGGCGAATATGGTGACCATTACTGTCATGTTTTATTAGTTTAGGCTAGGGTCTTCTTGTGCTCTCTGTTCTTTAAATATAAATGTTTTAATTAGACCATTTATAAATGAAAATATATTAAATATCATCATATGAATAAATATCAAAATATGGATGTTGATTATTAATTTTCTTTACTTATTCATTATCTTTATTATAAAATGATGATTCTAATTATTTCTTTATTACAAAATATAATGTATTTCACGCACAAGAAGAAATATCGCGAATGGTAGATTTTGTAATCAAAGTAATGAGCATTGTATATAATTTCCTCTTTTAAAAAATGTACTTTGATTACAGAATCGACCAATAATAGTTAAATATTTGAAATTTATTTAAATGCTGTGTCTAACACTTTCAAAATAAAGTTTTGCTTAAAGTTTTCCTTTTATATAATTTCTATCACAATAATTTTCTATAATAATAACACTTTTCATGTTTTAATATTAACTTGTTTTGCTTTTACTATAAAAAGTCGAGTTCTTTTAACTGAAAATTAAATAAAATGATACCGTCTCTTTTATTTATTAATCATTCTTTCTAGTTAGGATTTTCAGGTTACTATTCCGTGTTCGTTGCCTAAGTTCATGCACATGCCCAGGTGCTATTTGCATAAGCGAAGGCAACGGGGCACGATGACTTAGATTCATAATAATAATCCTAATTAGCGTCTGACAATTGGTTAATGAATCGTGCGCGACGTACTCTCCACATATGTGTGTGTGGTTAGGCTGTGGAAGTACGTCGTTTAAAAATAAATTATACTTTACAAATAAACTTCTATTTTTTAACATTAAATTTCTACGAATTGCAATAATAAAATAAATTAATAATAAAAATAAATTACAGTTTACAAATAAACTTCTATTTCTTAACATTAAATTCCTACGAATTGCAATAACAATATTAAACTTTTATGCACTATTTAATTGATATTTGTTGCATACTCAATAAAATAAGTTATTTCAAATAACAGAATCAACAGACACAAAAAAAAAAATTCCTATATTACATCGAGACACGTTTTATAAAAATGTTTACATAAATAATATAAATACGCAATGGTCGTTAGCCTTTGTCAGACGATTTCAGGAAATGGTACGTAAAAATTAGAGTGTGAATGTTTGCAATGTTCGGGTGTCGGAGGAACCCCGGGGCTTCCTCTCTAGATTAGGTTTTTTGCGCCCGGACATTATGCGTGAGAACCGTGGAGTGTGTGTTTGCGTGAATGGGTTTTGCAATTTTTTAAATCTAGCGTTAGGTAGGTAGGTAACTTATTTTCTGGTGCGAGTGTTTAAATTTAAGTAGGTAGGAGATTTCGAGAGTCGAAACGATAGCCAAATACAGGCGGATCCGTTTGTTTTGGTTTCACTTTCGATTCTTGGAATCGCTCGTCGCGGTCGCGATCGCGTTACATAGGCTCGCCGAAACGCTCGTCCCCGCTCGAGGCTTCCCACGCATTGTCTTCCAACGATTCGTATATTGTTGGATGATAACGCATTGCACGGAATCTCGAGCGTAGTTTTAAGTTTCAGGCTTTTGGCAGGACCGCCGAAGAAAGAAGAGGCTCTCGGGAGTCGAAGAGGCCCTGACAAACTGTCGCAAGAGCGGGCTGCAACAAATGGCTATTCATCTTCATTCTCGAATGAGGATGGAGAGTCATTCTCTTTCACCATATTCGCCCGTAGTTGTAGTATTTAGTAGTTTTTCAGGTGACACTTGTACAACATCCAGTACTTCTGGACAAATCGCGATTTGCTTCTAGGATAGCGTTGCGACGAATAGTAATCACGGTTCCATTTAGAGTTGCGAATCACAAATATTTTTCGCGTTTCTTTTTACAGGGTAGAGTTGCGTGCAGATACTAATCGCGTTTTGCAGTAGCGTTGCGAAATATAAAAATTACTCGCGTTGTAAATATAATATGAATTTTCTTGCTATTGTTTTTAGTATTTCGAAATAGAAATGATCGCGTTTGCTTCTAAAATAGCGTTGCGACATATATAAATCACAATTCCATTTAGAGTTGCGAATCACAAATATCTTTCGCGTTTCTTTTTACAGGGTAGAGTTGCGTGCAGATACTAATCGCGTTTTGCAGTAGCGTTGCGAAATACAAATATTAATCGCGTTGCAAGTATATGAACGAGAATTCGATCGCGATTGTTTTTAACTTTAGAGCAGTTTCTAATTTGTTTTTGAGTTTCTGTTTCAGATTGGTGGACCAGAGATTGCAAAGCAGCTGAATTGGATGGAGAAGATTCTTCGCAACATCAGCTGCACTGGATCATTATAGGTAGAGTTGTGCTTTATTTAACATAAAATAAATAAAACAAGAGGAAGAAGGAAAGGTTCATACTCTCCTTCTTTCTCGTAAGTTATCGTCATTCATGAGAAGAGGCCGCCAAATGCATCTTTGCATCGTTAGGTCGGTATGACAGTCAGCTTGCAATGCTTTTTTACCGTCAGATGGAGTGGGGGGGGGTCAATGACCCGCTTACCATCTGAATAGTTTACGAGCTGACTGTCATTCGTGAGAAGAGGCCGCTAAATGCATCTTTGAATCGTTCGGTCGGTATGACAGTTGCATGCAATGCATTTTTCCGATGGAGTGGGGAGTCGGTTATCCTCTTACCATTTCGGTGTCACTTCTAACGTTATCGGTTGACAATGGAATTCGAATTTAGCACTCGTAGCGTTTGGAATTAAGATTAAATATTGGAAGCAATGAAAATTAGATTTTGGATTCAATTTCGAAATTTATTTGTCCATTCTTCTGTATATTTCGAATAGTTGAAAACCAAGTTGAATGTTGTAATTTTCCTATCGAATATAAAATATTTCTTTTTATTAAAAATAAGGTATTTTAATATTTCCGAAGCGTTTGAAAATTCGATAGATCACTCAGACCTTTTGTATGAAAATTTCTAACTAAAAAATATAATTCAAGTACTCTGACAAAAGCGCCTTTACGACGCGCAAGTTAATCACGTTTAATTACTGCCGTCGATAAACAGTGCACTGCAACGCCGATGCAACAAAACATTTCATAAATAAAAATTGGTATAATTTCGTATTCCCGTGCATCGTTGATCGTTAATATCTCTCGTACTTAAACTTTATCGTCGCGTATAAGGACGCGAGTCGCGTTAAATTTGATTCGTACCGAATGGTTTCGTGTGCAACAAGTACCTAGGGGTACGCAGGTAGGATTCGATGTTCCTCCGTTATTGTTCGGAAATTAATTAGCGAGAAAGGTGTTGGCGAATGGAATCGACTCGGTATCGAGGCGTCTACGTGGGTGGTAATTCGTTAACGGTATCGTGGGTAATGTTGAACGTAGACAGGTGGGAAATCGATCGATCGGTCATGAACCGTGTCACCCCGGGTACGTTCTACTTAAAGCGTTCGGTTTAGCGGGCACACAGGGGTACAGAGAGCGATCCTGCCGTCGGTCTCAGGATCCTCGACCCTAGGCGAGAGTAATTCTCGTTGGTCGGGAGATTGGATCGTGCTTGAGCATCGGTCGCGACTGTCGCTACGTAACGAACACGCGCACACAGTCGCGTGTACATATGTAAAAGTAGTTCCGAGGCCACGCATGAATCCATACACCTCGCGTAGAGAAGGGGATGCACGCACACCTTGTAAGTCGCGCGGCAACGTTGCCGAGCTATGGGGGTTCGCAAGGCGGTCGAGAGGGAGAGGCGAGGATCCCAGCATCCCGGTGAAGGAGAAAGAAAGGTAGAGAGTTCTCCTGGTACACGGTGGTGGGCAGAATATTGATCTGTGGGGTGGGCTTCGGGGATGGTGTCCTCGAGCCCTCCACCCCAGGCCACCTACTCTTCTGATCGTTCCTCTCTGTCTCGCCCTGGCGCCCGGCTGGTATCCGTACCGGGAGTGGGGGGGACGCTAGTTGCGTGGTGGTCCAGTCCGCAGCTTCCCGCGAAATCGTGGTGGGACTGAACGCGAGCGGTAGGGGGCTCCGGCCAGAGAAGGGGTGGCGAATGGTTAGGGGATGACGGGAGGGAAGGTTGTACCCATCGCGGAGAGCCTTCCTCGCGCCTATATCGCGGCGGTAGCTGCGAGTCGCGAGAGCTCGACCGGCAGCTCGTACACGACCCCCGACCGCCTCCTATTTCAGGGTACTTTCAGTTCCGTTTGGATACCCGATCACAGAACGAGGCGGTTTTCTCCCCCTCTTCTCTCTATCTTTTTCACTCGCTCTCTCTCTCTCTCTCTCTCTCTCTCTCTCTCATTCTCTCTCTCTCTCTCTGTCTCCCTGGTGCTGTATCTACCTAGCTGTTGCCCCTTTGGCTCTATCCGCGCACACGCCTCGCCTCTGTCCGCTTCACCTTCTTCTCGGCCGCTGTCTCAGTCTACCGCGAGTCTCGTACGCCTGCTTGTAGGACACCCGGTAACGTAGCCGCGTGTGTGATAGTGCTTCAACGAGCGTAGCCCTGTTCGTTCGTAACCGTCGTTCAGTAAACGTGCCACACCGGCTTGACTTTTTTCTGACAGCGGCCGGTGCGTGCGACGTCGGATGCTCGGTACCACGGGTACGCGAGAACGTGTTTGCCCCCCAGTGATGAACCATCAGCCCCGCTGGCAACACACCGAGATCACGTCGCGTTGATACGTCGCGAGGATGCGATCGGGGAGGAACAGTGCCAACGACTAAACGATGATGCACTCGCTCGGGGATACAGGGAGCAGCTGCCAGAGCTACGGGATCGTGAACACCAACACGGAGGAGGGCATTTGATGTAAAAGAGAAGGTAGGAAGCAGCACGCTTGGCCAAGTTGCCTGGATACGGGCAACACCGTGTTGCGCTCCGGTGAAGTAGGAGGCAGCGAAGGAGGTGGAAGGTGGTGCTAATACTCGAAAGGATGGAGGATACAGTGGACACCAGTGGAACGAAGATGACGATGCACGCGGCCGATCAGGCTGCGAACGCAGGCCCGCGGTGCGTCCAAGGATCGCGATAGCATAACTGCCTTACTCGAGAACGTGATTTCGTACAACAGTGCCCGGGAACCGTCGTTAACGTTGCGTCCAGGCGACGATCTACTCCCCTCCCGAATTCGTTTATGGAATCGACCAACACTTTGCACCGAAAGCTACCGGGTCGACGAACCTTTGTCGCGGATCTTCTTCGTGGAATACCGTATCCGTGCCAGTGAACGCCTCCGCTCGCTGGATAAATACCAAAGAACAACGGGAATTTCCCTCGTACAAGCGTCGTAGATCCAACGCCCGCGAACCTACCGCGATACTTTTCTACGCACGCGAACCTCCATACAACCCTTTTCTAAACAACGCGCTTGCTCCATGCCTAGCCGATCGCGAGACTAGAACGTTCCCGTGTAATTGATAAATGGCACCGAGCGACAGATGCCGGACGCAATTGTAGGTACGTTCGTATCGACATGTTTGAAATCACTATTGGAACTTTCTCGGTGTACCTTTTACGCGTACAACGCTGGAAAATGTCATTTTTTCCACTATCGACCTTCAAGACAAGTGTCTCAGAGAATATTCAAATTATTTAAAGCATCTGGTCGAATTTGAAATATTGTATTTGCTCAAAGTTCAATTTCCAATCATTTCAGAGTTTATTAAAGGACGTTTCTATTCCAGTAACACTTTGCAGGCTATATTTTCATTCATTTCATATCGATACATCTTTGAAACGACAATCTGATTTCTCGAGAAATTCGGGAACAGCGTCTCGCAGAGTATTCTCTATGTCGTGGAGGCACGTGATATTTTTCTAGCAATTATCTAAAGACCGTACTTCGAGGAAATACGTTAGAGTTTCGGTGGAAAGTATTTAATCGACATTTTTAAAACGTAATTTAATTTCTTGGTGATGCATCGCGTAGTACGTGTCAAGCACATGGCAGACACTTTTCTTTTTGCTCTCGCGTTCTCGCTGAATCCAACGTAGCGATTTAATTAATTATCCAGCGATTAAACGACGTGTCCTCTTGAAAAGTATCGATCCGAAACGCCGCATAGAACGGAATATTTTTAGTCCAACTAGAAAAATATCACGAAACGTTCGAGCAGTGCGTTAGGGTTGTCCGTGATTAAGGGAGGATGCTTATTTCCAGGATCGTAGAATTCGAGCGTCGATACGAGGACAGATCGATCGATAGATCGCCGTGGTGACGGGTTATGGTAGAAATGATCGGTTGATAAATGCGCGGCGTGACTGGCGAACTGTTGACCATGATTCTAATCAGTGAAAGAGCGCGCTACGCAGAGTTCTCCGGTGACGTTGGAGACGGTGATCGCAGCTAGAAGTGGCACGGAATTGTGCAGTGCAGGAACAACGGACAAGGATCGTCCGGAAGAGACAGAGATCGAGATCGGGTGGTCGACCCTTGCGAATACGAGATGTCGACCTGGACTAGTCTGCAAAATTCATTCGCCATGGCAAACCAGACGAGAGCTCTGCCGCAGATGCGAATAAAGCTTTGTATGGTCAGCGCCGGTCTCCAAATAGTCCTTTTGCTCACCGTCCTACCTCAAGGTAAGACCCCGCGCCTGTCGACTTTCCTCCATCCAACGTTCGACACTTTTCAATCGGGACCGTAATTTCGCGCCCTGGAAATTTATTTCGCTGAAAAGTGGCTCGCTAACGACAATCGAAGACGTTCCTAGGCAACCACTTTGATCGAGAACTCTGAAAAAGTTTCCCTTTTTTTCAAACTAAACCTCATGATAGGAATACATGGACGAAGAGTATTCTGCTTTTGATATCAGGCGTAAAGTCTTCATTTTACCTACCAACATATCGCCCTTTAAGTCTTCTTTTCTCCAACCGTTAATATCAATGTGTTAAATTGAATAAACTGAAATATAGAATTTCTAGGATAGGTTGAATTTCGACTTAATTGAAACGACGATTGGAATTCGAATTTCATTGTGATACCGGGCTCATCCTCATTTGCATTCTGTATCGGAATTTCCATACATATAAAGATATTCTGCACGGCCATTCTCAAATGCACCTAACGGCCCTACGGATTATCTGTTTGCCTTTGTTAGAATTCTATCTGACCGGGTCAAACACTGGATACCCATCTCAGATCTACCCTACGAGCATAACTTGCTTCGAACGAACATTAAATTGCTCTTTGAAGTTTCATTCAGTTCTATCAGGTATTCATCTTTACAATTATATAACCATAACAGTATCAAATCGTTGTAAACTTGAAAACATGTAAGTGGAACTCGAGGGTAAGAATGGAAAGTAGCAGTGAGCTTGAGGATGGGAAAAAAGGTCGCGTAAGCGGAAACTTGTACGTTTGGCTGAAGAATCCCAAGGGTTGTAAAGGGATAATACTGCTCTTTACAGCTCTGACGGGTCGTTTGATATTTTATAACTGGCATAACCAGCACAGGGCTTGATCAATTTCTTATATACTTTTTTGACTCTAGAAAAAGGCAAAGATTAGATTTTTTGTGAATAAAACAGCTTCGGAGTTGCAGTTTTCTCTCTCTCGTTGGAAGACAAAAGAATCGGCAAATGGTTTCCCTGTTGCAATACTCTCTGCACGTGGCCCTACTTGGCAGAGAAAGCACGTGTCATCCAAGTTTACGCTCCCTATCTCTCCCGACATAACTTTCGAAGTTTCACTCTAGAATTATTCTACAGTCGGTCTAGAATTTTTATTCCAGAATTACTTTGGAATCTCTTAGTAATTCTTGCACACAGAAAATTCCAAATAAAAATTATCCCGTCAGTTCGAAACGGTGAAGTTCGTTTCTTGGATCTCGTTGCTCGTGATGGAAGTATCCGAAATGTAATTCGGAAGCATAGTACTTCGAGCTGGCAGCATGTGCGCGGTTATATAATTTACGAATAGCTGGTTTCCCCCGAAAACGTCGTGCTAACGTGTATAATACATCGTCTCGTCAATCATGATTACGACTAGCACGCTCGGTGACAGTGTAGCGTATAATGAAATCAGTCTCACTTCACTTCGTTACAGGCTACGATTCGAATCGATATGCCGCCACGAGGAAACCGCATTTCGCTTCGCCCGTGAGTGGTAAATGCATCGTTTTTTACTTTGCCCGAACGCGTGAACGTAAATCGTTTGGAAAAAGACTTAATATAAGGCGTTATTCGTTTAATGGCGAACCAGCCCTATTAGCGAGATATTACTCCACCTGGTACACTCGCTGTACCTTTTTTTACCATTCCGTAAACGTATAACGCGGAACAGCCGGAAAAGATAAGGCTAAAAGGAATGTTAATACGACTGTACAGTATTTTCTCGCGAAGAGTGTATATTCGCCGAGGTAGAAGCTCGTACATTTCTTCTCTCAGTCGGGAAGATTATACCCGATAATAAGTCAGCCGATTTATCGCCATGCCTCGGTTGAAATATCCCCTTGTAGGCGGCAGATTTCGCGATCGTGAGTTATTTCCGGTCGGTGTGCGGAAAGGCTCCTGCAAAACTGACCGGGAGCCACTGCGTATTTTTCCATTTTAAGGTTTACGGCGACCGATGGCTGTTTCTCAATTATCTAGCCCGCGGGGGATTCGTTGCTCGTTCTATCGTGACTTTTCTACGCCGACAAAGCGGACCTAGAGAAGAAATATTTCTCTCGAACGGGGGAAAAACAAGATTCTTTCTACCTATTTTTTGCCCGAGCTTTGAAACCAAAGCATCAGATTTATCTCTTAACGAGACTCGCGGATAGCGTTCGGTTTAAATACATTTACATACTGATTAGAATTTTATACCAAATGTAAAGGTATTCCGTCGCGTTTGATTGCATTTTAATGTAACAACCTCGAGTCAAGTTTCGTCGCAAGATTTCGTTGATTGGGGCGCTCGAACAGCGAAAGGGGTAATTTATCGTAGGCTATAAACGAAAGCGAAGCTATCACGACGGAGATTTATAGCGTCATGTTACAACGAACTCACGAAAAAACTCTGGAAAACGCAACCTGTTCTCTTCAATTGAAAGGACCCTTTGTTGCTACGGGACAATGGAAGTTCCCATACCACGCGAATCACGCGACAGACGATTGCGAAGTTAGACTGGCAGGTTTTGCCTCATCCGCCATACTTTCCGGATCTTTCGCCAGCGAACCGATTTAGAAAATACACTAACCAGCTTTTCCACCCTTAAGCGTTTCAATGTCAGTCGACCAATCTATCGACCTACATCCCGCGCGCTAAAAATGCCAGGTTTACCGTTACTTTCGGTCTTACGTACCCTTCGAGACGAACTGCACCTTTTTCGCACCGTTTTCAGTTTTATTTCTTTTGATTTTCTTAGACTTAAAATGAAAATTCCTTTCCGGGGGGGAAAAAGGATCGAAATCAGTGCCAAAGTAAGAAAATTTACGCGTTCCACTTTCCCAGCTATTGTTTTACTCTCTTTACCAAAATGTTAAATTGGCACCAACTTACAACGCGCTCTTCCGTATTACACGTGTACCACATGTGCCAAATATGCCATATGTCGCTCGATAAATAAGTCAGAAATTCTATAATTCCCGTTTAAACTTGTAAAATCAATCACACATACGGTTTCTTTTAGTATGTCAAGCAGTTGGTCATTTTCATATGTTGGAAAGGAACGATGAAGGCTATATTTCATTTTAATGACCCATGTCCGCACCACGTGTGCTCTCTATGGGGGTTTTAATCTTTAGTAGATTCCATAAATCGTTGCTATTAAGAATTACGTAGAAATTCTGATATAATAGTTTATCTTGAGTTGGTATCAGAATTATTAATGTCTTGTTGCTAAATGCAACAAGCTATTAGCGCACGCGTCACGATGACAACCATAATTCAACGATAACGTTATGTACTTTTACTGACAATTATGAAACGATGAGTCCCGATGTACATATCAATTGCTTACGGTGATAACGAACGGCAGTAATTAGTTTAGAATTTCAAATCAGTGTAGACAGTAACAGGAAGCTCAATTGTCACGTGTGTTTGGAGATACGACTGTTTGGATTCGTATGGAAATTCATCGAAATTGAAAATCTAAGGGAACAATTAATCGTGAGAAATTCGTTTAATTTAGACGCGTTATATTTGGCGTATAAAATGTGAAAGCTCGTTGGGGAATGAGCTGGTGTAGGTCGCGTTCGTGTTTTATAGCTCCCCGGGATTAGAGTCACATTGGTTCGCACGCTTCTTCGATTATGCGCGGCGGCTCTCAGACGTCAAGATTTTTGCATGGTATTACCAAGAGACTAAAAACAACATCCATAACGTCCGATATTGATTCGCGGAAACACACGCCCCCACCCTTTTGGTCGAAGCGTGCACACGCACCCAGCTAGCACCGGCATTAACTGAGAGGAGTAGCACTCGAGAGGTTTGCAGCCGAGGTTTTGCCAAGAGGAAAAATGTTTTTCTGTTCTGCGACAGTAAGCCTTGTCGGCTCAACCTATCAGCTGTCTCATTTTCCCTCTGCAACGGCTTACACTTACATTCTCCCATGCAAACTGCACCTACGGCATGTTGTTAACGCTTGTACCTGCTTGGGGTTTATACCCCGGATTACTTCACACTTTTAACTTCAAGAATTTCAATTACCAATTAACGCCTGCTCCCCTCGAACTTACGATTCCTCGTACATTTGCCCAAAACTCGACCAGCAACCTTTAACCCTTTGCACTCCTATTTTTTATCTCAGGAGCTCCTTTGTCGAGTTCCAGTCTAAAGAGATATCTTGAAAATTACAAAATGCAACAACAGTGTAAATAAAACAGATATTTCAACAGGTAAATTTCAAATAAAACACTCAACTCGATCGAGTAATTTCATTTTAAAATATCACTATAGTCAATTCTTATTATCCAACTAAAAATTAACTTTTTTTATACCATAAGGCTATTTCATAAGAATTTCATTGTGTTTCATTTTAAGATATCACTTTTATTATACATAATTATTAATAATTTTTTTTTTGTTGAGAGCTGCTGGTAACAAAATAGAAATATAATTCCGGAGTGCAAAGGGTTAATCATCGTTTAAGATAAGCTGAACGAAACAATTAAAAACAAGAAAAAACACTGTTTTTCTCGTGATCGATACGCGTTAACAAACTTTGCAACATGTATGTGCAAATATTCCGTTCAAAATGGCGAACAATTGCGTCGATATGTTTCCGCTATGATTGTAACGCTGACAAAAGCATTTTTATTCGGCTAGGAATTTTTACAAATTCGCTTTGCGTTTGACGCCGTGTCGTTTCTGTGTACGCTCGCGCGAGCAGTTGTTTCATTTAATTCCGAAAAGGCCACCCACTTTTGCATTAGCCGTCGAATCGAAAAATTCCACCCGTTCAATCATGCCCGCCGCGTATCTGATAATGAAAATTGGGCTCGGTGTTTTACGACGAACTGTAATTCATACTTTCTGCGTAGTCCGGAGTAATTGGAACGCTCTTAATTATGGATCGCTAAATGGACTTTAGTTTTAAACGAGGGGGAGAGGAAAAGAACCCGGGAATATTACGCATGTTGCATCGACCGCAAAAATTCTCCGATTCCTTCGTCGAGTCATCTTTAATGTAGCAGCTAATTATTTGCATCAAAGACGTCTGGCATTTCCAGATTTACATAATCAATAGGGACATACCACAAGAATAATTTTATCTCTTAAACTTCGGTTACGAGAGTCGAATAAAATGTATTCTTGAAAGTTAAATCGTGGCACGATCGATGAAAACGATGTCGTAAAACTGTGATCCCGGAGTCCGTGTGTTCTAAACAGCACGCTGTTTGTCTAAGCAATTTGTTAATGCTCCATTTTGTACCCAGACAATATGAACGCGAAACTTTCGTCGTTTCCACGTCGGGATGGAAATCACGATCCGAATTAACTAGCTCCCTATACGTTATTCTAGACGACAGTATAAATTTCATTCGCCAAAGTTCTAAATGCGTTCCTCTGGGTGTTGGCCCCTGGCAGCATCGAAATGATTAATAATCTGTCGCGAAGATAGAAATTCCCACAGGACATGGTTAGAGAACGCCGTGGCATCTTCATCATCTCGTTCTCGCGTACAAGTTCCTCAAATTTGCACCGCGGAGAAACGAAAAAAGATAAAGGATGGACCCCGGCGGTTTCGGGGTTCATTTATAAGACGAACGAGGCGCCCGTATGCCGGCTCGTTTTATTTAAATCACGGCCATTTATAATGTCAAGAAATTTCTACCGTTCTAATGGTGATTTATACCCCGCTGTCTGACTTTTCCACTCGAAAAATTGGATCGATCTTGCTTAGAATTAGACGCTGAAAGTGATATCGTTCCTTCGATCGAATATTTACATTCGCGGTGTTGAAGTTCGTTTGCCAGGGATCCCCGAAACTTTCTGGCAATGACTCGCGAGTAGTTTGGCTTATTTACAAACCGGTAAGCGCGAGAAGTAAATATACGAGGGGCCAGGTCGGTGGTCAGAGATGCTCGCGAGGAAATATCGCCGTGTCGGAATAAATATACGACTCGCACGCAAGCGCTGCGCGATCGGCGCCGTGAACTTCTACTTTTCCGGAGTAAAACTTGCGGAGTACGTTATATAGACGACATCTGACGCTCGAAGAAAGTCCACACAGAAACGCTCTGGCGTTCAAGTTAACGGGCTGCGAAGTAGTTACGAACGTAGCTTGCCGCGGTTTGAAAAATGTGGCGAAACTTTAAGGGCGCGACGAAATATTAGGTTGGGGAAAAAGAAATCCATTATTTTTCACTTTCAGAAGGCTGTGGTGATATTAGAGACCAAAATAAGATGAAAATCAAGAATACCAATTTGTTGATGGAGGCTTCGTTAAAAAGTTATTAACAATTAAATTCAAATATTTCAAATCGTTCTGGAAAAATTATTTTCGATTGCGGGGGTCAATTACAATCATTTTTGCTCATTACACGTACCCCCGAAATCCCACGCATTTTCGAGAAAAAAATTCCTTACGAAAATCTAGATAGGTGCCTTTTCCAACGAAAAAAAAAAATTTCAAATCAGGGTTGGAAAAATTATTTTCGGTTGCGGGGGTTAATTACAATCATTTTTGGTAAATAGACATACCCCCGAAATCCCACGCATTTTCGAGAAAAAAATTCCTTACCGAAAATCTAAATAGGTGCCTTTTGCAACGAAAAAAAAAAATTTCAAATCGGTTTAGAAAAATTATTTTCGGTTGCGGGGGTTAATTACAATCATTTTGGGTGAATAGACATACCCCCGAAATCCTACCCACTTTCTAGAAAAAAATTCGAGAAGGTGTGTAATTTTTCGGCGGAAAAAAAAATTTCAAATCGGGTTGGAAAAATTATTTTCGGTTGTGGGGGTTAATTACAATCATTTTTGGTCATTACACGTACCCCCGAAATCCTACGCATTTTCGAGAAAAAAATTCAGTATGAGCAGAACTTTAAGCGTCAATAGCTTTTTAACAAAGCCTCCATCAACAAATTGGTATTCTTGATTTTCGTCTTATTTTGGCCTCTAGAGTCCCCCATTAAAATGTTTCACCCTGTATGTATTGTGGTTATTGGAGAAGTAACATTCCGTACTAAATAAAATTATTTTATAGTTTTTTGGTTGATCGATTGAGTTGTGAGTTATGGAGGTGTAAAAGATGGAAGTTAATACAGAGAAGATTCGGTATATTTTACAATTTTGCTTTGATGAAGGCGAAAATGCAAGCCAGGTATCTGAAATTGTGAATGGCGTTTATGGTTCCGAAGTAGACCAACGTCCAAGAGCTAAAGGTCGACCAAAAAACATTTTTAAACCATTTGCATAATGCTGGATTGAAAAAGAAGCTCGATATTCGAGTGCCACGCGAATTGTTCGATCGAATTTCCATCTGCGATGCCTTAGTCAAACATAACGAAATCGAATGGCAACAAATTATAAAATAAAACGGTACACATTTTACACAAGTCCCAAAATCCGAGCCATGTAAAATAAAGTCTTGAAATAAACGTGAAAATAATGGATTTCTTTTTCCCCAACCTAATATTTAAATTCCAGCGAAACTTTGAAAATGTCCATCTTTTCGACAAATGAAATTTCTATTTGTATATAGATCTACGATCGCGCGTATTGCTAAAAAATTCTTAACGCTACGAATGGAATTTCGAGAACTGTTATCGTTCCTCTTGGAAGTAATTCTTTGACCCGGGGAAATTTGACTGCGTTTACGTATGCGGTTTGATGAATGAAACATTTCTTTCGAGCAAGTGGATCTCGGGATGAGGATTCAGGGGGTATTAGAATTTGAATTTCTTAACGGTACCGCCGGAATTGAGTTTCCAATGCAACAATACCTCGGCTGAATTTCGTTTACATTAAAGAAATCGTGAATGCTTTTACATTCGATACGTTGTTTCGATTCTATCTCTCGGTACATTGCTATTTTCGACGTTTTAATTAACACGGTCCGATCTCGAAATTCAATCAGCGCTTCCGACAATCTTGGTTTGGCTTCGAGCCTCACCGAACGATCAAACAAGCAGTTTGGGTCCTCTCGCTGTACATAGCCACCAATACTTACGTCTCCATTGAACGCGAACCTCTCGAATGTGTATCCTAGGCTTTGGACTCCCGACGATCAAAGCGATTCGGGCAATTTCATGCAAATGGCGAAGATGCTAAACCGAGACTATAGATCGGATAAACGTTTCTAACACGGAATAAAAGTCGAAAACGAGGCATATTCGACGGTGTTTGCTCGATAGGAGCCACGTTACAATTAACGCCAGTGTCGCGTGTTTAAGGGTGCTCGATATTCCAAGACAATAGGTGATTCAGGAATATTAGCTCGATTTTGATGCAAAGGGGCGCGGGTAGAGATATCGATACATCATAATCGGTCAGTGGCAGTAAGACGGCTGCGTTTGCACCTGCCTGCTCCTGGTTGCTTGCCTTTTTCCCCTCTTGTTCTCCTCGAGCCGTCGAAGTTGCAAAGGGAAAGCGGGAGTGCGAGGGAAATAGGCTGATGAAGAGAGGAGCGGAAAGATCCCTTTTATAATTAGGCCCACGGGCGAAGCGTTGCTCCTCTAATTACCTGTCCAACAATCCGGGAGCGAATGAGTAAGTGGCTCCCGCCTCGAGACTAGCCGCCTTCGTTGTTACGGAGCTTATTCAGTTATACGAACAGATTCGTAGCGAGCCGTCAACGTCCTTGTACACTTTTTCGTCGGCGCTCCTGAAAATTCCACGTCGACCTAAAATATCCCGGGACCTGGTGCACGGATAATCCTCCGGGGGGGGAACGATACGAAATGCAAACGAACAAGCTCGAGCGTCGCGGTAATTTCTTTCTTCGTCGGGATTGCACCCGAAATTGTGAAATTCAATGCGAGTAGATGCAGTTTTGCCCAGAATTATTCGGGATTCGATGCATCCCGGGCTACGGTCCAGTATTTCTTGCGCAGAAGCGATTCAGCTTGCAAGGAAACCGAGAGAAGTGCAACACCGTGCCACCACCACGGCTGTGAGTGGGGAAATCGCGGTCGCTTAAGAAAAATTGCACGAAAACATGCTCCTGTCGTCAGATTTATCTTGTTTTTTTTTCGATAGACCTTCCTCGTGATAAACTATGAAACCCACAACCTTTTCGAAACGATATTAGAAGAAATTCAAGCTTTGATCGAGATTTTCCCCATTAATTTCACGCGAAAAATACAACATCGTACATCTCTTTCCATCAAAGTTTTCCTAATGAAATTTATTTTCTATCTTCTATTAAATTTTTTAATATTTTCGTCTTCTTTTGATCCCTAGAATCTCGCATTAAAATTTTTTCCCCAGACGTGTTCGAACACCCTGTATATGTTTATCCAATAACCGGGATATCCGGCAGCCTACATATATGTACAGTGAAAGTTGTAATTAGGTTTATTACGAACAGTAACGTAAGAACATTTCGCCAATAAATTCTACAGAATCTAAAATTTTAATCGAGAGTAATCCATACGTCTTCTGAATTCTAACAGCGTTGTTTACACGCTTCCCTGCACTTTTGCTAACTTTCTTTTTGTTCACTTGCGTCCCGTTGCAGTTTAAAAAAATATCGAATATCGTGGCTGGTCTGTTCAGCATACTTTCGATTGCCAATCCCGTGGAAAAATGTCTCGTTATTTGTTATGCTTGGGAAACGTTTTTCAATAGTTGAAAAATTGTAGCGGAAATACACGGCCGTTATTTGTTTTCCTTTTTAGCGTGTTATTAAAAGTATAAAAACGAAATCGTCGGGACTGTTCGAGGTGTAGCCGGGTGTGTAAGGGTTAAAGTTCTCGATCGCTTCGAAGAATAGACGATATCGATACGGTTTGATTTTAACGGTACCGAGTTTCCATTTTAATGAGATTAGCAATGCGTCGTACAGGTGAAAGACTTTTTAATGCACCGAATTTAAAGCAGAGACGCGACACGAGGCAGAGCCGTCAACTTAATTGAAACAGAAAATTGCATTTAGGTTAACGAGCTAGCTTTAGATCGCGTGAATAGCGTAGGTACATATGTGCTCCTCAGTCGCCACCCAATTATTACATTTCATCTAATTACGCGGGAGGTTGGCCTTTCATTAACAGTCGAAGCCCTTGAATCCTTTTGTCCTAACGAAAAAAACCAACGCAGCCACGCGAAATTGCACCGAGCTGGACCTTTCGATACCAGGCTGAGCCATTCACGTGACTCCCGGCAGAAAGTTTGTCTAATTTAATATGCGAGTCCTCGTTCGAATAAATAATGCATCCAGGGGGAAAGTTGAGGGTGCTTACCTTCCCATCCATCCACTCTCGCTGATGCGAACCACGTTTTCGAAATATCTAAATAATTGAATTTAGTTTAGAATCCAAGCATCCGCGAAGTTTACTTTAAATTGCATCCACGCAAAATTAATGGAATCGAACGATCTCTCGTCATTGTCTTTTCCTTGTCCTTGGACGATAGGAATCCGGCGATAGCGATGACAAGACGTCAGAATCGATAGAGGAGCACATTGAAAAGCGGTAGCCAAGTGTTTACCCAAGAGCTGTGTAAGCCTCTATGATTTGAGTAGGCTGCCTCGATATCCATGGCCTCTTAGGTCTTCACTCGAGCCAAGTGTCGAGTCGAGGCGTTTAAAGCCACGTTCCCGCTAATAAACATTAAAATTTTTATCTTAAATATGCCCAGGACTCCAAAAAGATCAGGGATCCAAACACTTTTTAGCACAGAGTCCTATCTATATCGATGAAAATCCATAAAAATGTTTCAAATATACGTGATCCGCGTGTGGAAAAGTGGCATTAGGTGGCTCGGGCTCGGCTCAAGTGGAGATCGACCCTAAAACGTCAATGTGCATATACGGGTTGACCCAATAAGGATAGACTCGTTGCTCGAGCATCCAGCCTTTTCCCTCCGTTAGTCTACTTTAGACGAGGGCACTGTATAGGCTGATCGAAATCCCGGAAGATGTTCCAGGCGCTCGTAAAAGCATTCGACCCGCGTCTGGCTTAATCATTGTCAAGTAGCAAAATTACTTGGATGCCGAAACTATTTTGTTCCAAGTATCCTTGTTCTCGGAGAGATTGCGGTAATAGGGGATAGACGTTTATGGATTACTGTCCGAACCTATCCACGGTTGTAAAAAGATTAAGGACACGATCGACATTTTTCTCGTAGCGAGGCTATTTAATTCACGCAATTTTCATTATAGACTCTTAAAAATGGTTAAAAAATATAAGATTTGGCAAAGCCCGAGGAGGGATAGAAAAGTGAAGAGCATCGCGATATCGTAACCTTCGTCGTTTGGTCGTAATCAGGCTCCCTCACCCTAACGAATCCGATACAACCGGCCTTGCAAGCTCCGGCTGGCTCCACACATCGATAATCGTCGGTTGAATGGTAGTAGCGGTAGAAGCCGAAGAAGGGGTAGAAGAGGAGGCACAGGGACCGGTTAGTGGTAGGCTTGTTGCTGGCGTGGCAGCGGAATGTGGAGCACTGTGTCAGAACGACACCCTTCTGAACCGTTCCACCGTCACCCAGTCGCTTAGTTCTCTGCACTTTTCACCCCCTTTCACAAAGACTCTCCCCTCGACAACCACTACACAGGTTACAGCTACAGAACCATCCCTTCCTCTCGATGTTTTCGATCCCTTTCCCTACCCCTGGGTCTACCCTCTTTTGCCTGCGATACACACAGCCTTTCTTACTTCTCCCAGGTTATCTCGACTAGCTTTTCTCGATTGCTCTTGTTACCCAGCTCCTTCGATTCCATTCTTCGACACGTACTCTATCCCGTTTCATTGTTCGGTGCACCTTTCTTTGATTAACTCAAGATCCACGCCCCTCTCTGCTGTTTTTGTTTAGATGTTTTCACTTTGACGCGAATCTACTTCGTCTCGCCCCTGTTTAATCCTGCGCTTTTCCATTAACTTCTCATTCGGGATTTTTAACGTCAATTTGGCCAATCAAAGGTTACAAACCTTTGTTACGAATCCATCGCAATTGTACTCGATTTCACCCAACTTTGAATGCTATTGTTTCGGTGTAAAAGTACCAGCAATGCACAGATATATTATGATCAACAAGTGAGGCTCCTGAAAAACTGTACCATCTGTACCGATGAACTCAACAGCTGACTAATTAATTCATATTTAATGGTACATTTCGCGCAGGATATACTGTTTTATTTAACGTTTCTTTGACCATTTCTTCTGGCCATCAATACGCTGCCAACTACGTATTAATTTCAAGCATATTCTGTATAGGGTCTGACGTTCCCTCTCGTACAAATAGAAAATTTTATTTCGAATATGTTGAGAATCGATGAAATATATCGTGTTTGTTTTACACGAAGCGTTGTTTGATATTTTACGTTTCCGAACTAATGTCTGACGCGCCAAATTAAAAGTTAATTGGAAAGCACGACCGTACGCCAAGAGTGGTTATAATTTCCCTGAAACCCCCTATTTCCATTCATTCGAAAACACGATCAAAATTTCACGGTTGAGTGCTGTTCGTTTTCTGTCGGCAAACAAATCAAACAAACAGTTTTATGGTCGGCGGATGGAAAACGATTTCGTGCATTTCTGACTTACACAATTATACATATACAGGGTGTCTGGGAAAAATTTCGAGATGTATATAGCGTGGTCGCGAATATTTATTCGACGATAAGAGAAGTGATATTTTCGTCGAGCAGGAACGTAAGATCGAGGACAAAAATGAATCTAGTTTATGACCCATACGCAATGTATCACCGAAGTTTCTCGAAATGCGCGCTCTCTCGTTTGGCGATGCGGGGATCCGTTCAAAACATTCCTCTTAGTTAGATTTATCGCTGAATAAGACACGGTCGTATTTCGGCAAATGGATTTCTGAGCAGCATAGTCGGGCTCACGCATTGCACGGAATAGAAAACCCGTGAAAATAAAAGGACCGTCGCGAGAAAAATGAAAGCTTAAAGGAGGGTCTACATTAAGAGAAAGTAGACGATTTCCTTTCCTACTTCCCGCGAATGTTCCCCATTATTTTTCTCGCACGTCATTACATTGATATATACCTCTCATATCGGGGGATAGAAAAAGGAAAAGAAGCTTAACGTACGTTTTGCAATAAAGCTGGCAAACCCTATTATCCTCGTACATTTTCACGGTTCGTTTAATTACAAAATTCTAAATATGTATTTTTAAGAGAACGAAGTAAATTAATTATCCTTCCGGTCGTGAGGATTTCTCGATCGTTCGTGTTGGAATCTAGATGAAAATTTCGCGTTTAAAGAAAGAGCAAGTGATGTTTTAACGGGGGTGGTATCGAAGCCAGGAAGGAGAAGGGTTGGCGAAGGTGGCGGCGGAGAGAGGCGGCAGGAGAAAAAAAATATTTCACCGACTCTGGCTGCGACGGAAAAGCAATCGAGGCAATTTCGTTCTCCGTGCAACTGCAGCTGCTCCGTGCACTTCCCCTTGCGCGCGCCTCCAAAGAAAATGCTTTACCCGCCTCTGGAGGGCAATTGCTATCTACGGACGGTGAACCTTGTCCCGTAATTACTCGCCGTTTCATCTCGCCTCGCTTTTCCCATCATTACTGATCATTCTCGCCCTGGTGTTTCGTTATGCGTGCATCCACCGACCAAAACAATGTTTATCTAATCCAACAGTGGGCAACAACTGCCCATCGATCGAAAGGAAAACGTTAATTCTCAACGTAGCTGTCTTCCCTTCTGTTCAGAATATAAATATAAACATCGCGTTTAGTCAGTTACAATTCATTAAATCTTGAATACATTAAATGCATAAAACATTTATGTATATAGCATTCGGTAAACATTTTCCTTTAACGAAATGGCATTTTGGGCATTTATTTATTGCCCTGTCTCCGTAATATTAATTCCCTGTCAAACGGGTAGAATTTATCTCGAGCAAGGGTGTTCCCTTTGTGTTTTTTTTTTTCGACTAACGAACCATCTATTCGTTTAAGCTTTCGAACGTAGCTCGACTCGCGAGGATCCGACACATCCATCTTCTTTACCTTGCCAATTCTGTGCAAACATGCTTCACGAAACGACGAAAATTTCATTCGAACGGGAAGTTTCTCGGGAAAAATATTTAATTTTTTTTTTTGGCGTTACGAGTCTTGGAAGTTTGGTGATAACCAAAAAAAAAAAGAAGCCAGCATCGATTTCTGTATTTTCACCCAAACAGACGCGTAATGAAGCCCGATAGGGACTCTGGGGAAATTAGGAATCAACGGCCACGATCATTAGATTATCTGCTGGTAAATATCAGCGTTTTCATCGCCTTCCGTTCTACTTAGTCTCCGGCGATCTAGCTTAAAAAGTAATTCCAAGCCACGATTAATAATTTTTCTCAAAACGGGAAAAGAGATTAAATTGGAAAGAATTTCACGAAAATGGAAATAGAATGAAATAGAGTCGTGGGAATGGTAAATATCGTGTTCCATCGGGGAGATACGTCTAGAGTAGGTTGGAAAAAGATTCCTCGCGTCGTTTACGCACCCCTAGTGGCAGGAGTACAGGAAAAATATGCTCGGATCGAATATACGATGGCGTAACCTATCTATCCCGTCGAGCGATTAATGTCGTGCATCTTTGATACATGTGACGGAGCTCACCGTCGACGCGCACGTATCGTTGAAAAATAAGCTTTTTCCCAACGGAACTGTATCGTGTTACACGCGTGCAGATGTTTTCCAAAATACTCCGACCGTACAGAGTTCGAAATTCTATGAAAAGCTTAAGTGAAATCGAATAGAAAAAGAATTCACCTCTTCTGTTTATGAAACAAACCATGGAAAGTTAGTTAAATCATGGGCTGCGACAGCTGTCGGGAAAGCTCCGCTCGGAAGTGTACTTATGCACTTTGAAAACGAGTCGAGGAATATTCGAAATGACTTAATAGCCGGGCGAACGCGCATCACGTCGACATCGTTCCAATGAGACTTACGTTAGTTGGACGTGGAAATAAAGTGGACGCGTCCTTTCGAGCGGATTACATTATTCCGTCGAGGAAACGTTCAACTTACGTTAGTTGTAATCGCGTTCAACGGACGTCCCTTCGAGCTTTGTAATTTCGCGAACTTTGGAAAGTTCCAGGGAAGTCTTGGGGGCCGATTACAGCGGGGAACTTTTCCTTTTAGGCGTGGAGGATTGGCAGGAGTATATCGACAAATATATTTCCCGGGGAATAGCGACAGATTCCTCGATTTTAATTTTCGCCGTTGACGATTACAAAGGAATCGTGTCCAGGGATTGGCAGCAAGTAAATTGGTATTATAGTGGACAGGTTGTGAAAAAGTGGCAGACCCGGTCAAAAGATTAAAGGACTTTCAGGACGTCCAGGACTTCATTTCGTAAATTTAAATGGTCCTGTCACGGGGATTTTCGTTTCTTTTTTTTCCCACGATGAAATCGCGAATAGAAGCTAATTGATACGTCACTCAAAGACAAGACACCGATCTTCTCTTTCACGTGTCAAGACCGGGACACGGTTCGTTTGCGTTTGTCCGTGGAATAAATGAGCCGTTCGGTCTGAAAGTGAAGTAATTCCATTTATCTTCGTTTACGAGTTTCAATCGACTGAAAAATATTGATAAACGCTAAGTAGCTCGTTGTATATTTTCGCTGATTTTCCCCCGAGTACATTTATCACGCGTTTAAAGACGTAATCCGTGGAAAAATGTGCTCTCGGTGATGGGAAAACTGGACTGGATTTAAATAGAAACAACTCGATTACAAGTAACTCGGTTACGAGAAGTTCTTTTCTCGAAATCAGAGCCAAATGCAGATGTCGCGAGTAATTTCGTGGTAGGACGGTCAGTCAAGTGCCACTTCCGTTTCCGAGAGAATAACTCTGTTAGCCCGGGTCGATAACACGTAGGCGGCAAAGTATCGCGGCAAGCAGTCCAGAAGATCGAGTTTCCAGAAGTGCAGCTACAAAGGGGACCAAAAGGACAAGCAAACCGTATCCTGTGCCGGTCGACGTTGCTTTTCATGTCTTCCTATTCACGATGGCTTGGCCCTCGCTGTTGCCATGGCGACGATATCGCGGCTGGGGTCAAGAGTCAACGCTTATCCCCCGTCCCGCTGGAAAAACTCGCGAAAAATATTTTCTATCGACCGTAGCAAGCGTAGGTTAACCCTCGAATCGATCATCTTCCAAACAACTATCGTCGCATCGATACAATTAAAGAAGCTAGACTGTAATCCCGGGATAGAAGTTTGCGATTCTTTATATTTACTCACGTTTCTCCGGGATACTTTCAACAGACGCGTTTACTTTACGGGGAACGAAATCACGGGCGTGTTTTTCGAACAATTCGCGGAACCGTTATCGAGCGTTATCGATAATCAATACACAGAGGCGGCGGGTAATTACGGGAAAGGGAAAATAATTTCGGGACGTATCCAGTTTTAATCTTTCGGCTGAAATTTTCATGAGGATCTTCCGATGGCCATTATTTATTTAAAACGAAACGGAGAAGTTTATATTCGAAACGCGGATCCGCAAAACTTTCCGCGGGACACGGAGAGCGACTCGCTCGGAAATGATATTTCTGAAGGGAATTGATGAATTAATTAAACGCGAACAGTTTCGCGAGTTTCGTGCTCCGCGGGATAAACAAAGAGTGAGAGAGTAAAGGTGAACCGATGTGGTTCACTGGTTACAGAACAGTTTCCCTCAAGAGTCGTAATTCGTGGCTGAATGCTGCAAATGAAATTCTAGTTTCAATAAACTCGGACGTCAATGTTACGGTCCCCGAAAACGGAAAGTAAAAGGACATTAAAAGTAACAATGTTGATCGAATAAATCGACCATCGATCACAGTCTTCGTAATAAAAAATATCCCATGGTCATTGTTTGAAACGTGGCCAGATCAGTTTCGAGAAGCTTGGAGTTGAACGATTCTTCCTTGTCGTTGCTCTCAGGGTTTCGCTAATAACCCCAAGGGTTCCCCTCTGGTCGCCATTTTTCACGGTAGTTTCACGATTTCGTGACGAGTTCCAGATTCTGCGCCGAAATCTCGAAACTGCCTCTTCCTTTTCGAAGCTGCTAGGGCAAAGATCGAAGCTAAACGAGCCCGAGTGTGTTTGATGGAACGAAGAACGTTGAAAGACAAAGACCGTGGAATAAAAAGGGTTGGGCAGAAAGAAGCACCCGAGTTTAGATGGGAATAGAAGTTTCTTCTTACACCTTCTCACCAAAGGATCTCTTCTCCTCGCATTTCGATGGTTCTCTCCTCTCTAAAAGGAGCTAAACTTAACGTTAAACTATGTTAATATATCATCTTGGGGAATAATAGTAAGGAGCTGGATTTTCCACTGGACACGAGGCACAGGAATAAAATTTTAGGGCGAGGGTTGTGAGAGATTACGCAAGAAAGGTCAATCGCGCAGAGGGGCTGAAACGGAGACAGAGAAAGATGACGCGCGGGAGGGGTAGAAAGGGAAAATGAGAATTTTGGGGAATGCCTGTTGCTATGACGACCATCCGAGATCTAAACGAGTAACGATAGAGGCAGGCATCCAGCCATACTTCGTGCTATATCGTCGCTCGCGTGGAAAATGCTCGCCGGTGAAATCATATTCGATCTCGCGTCGTTCCTTCTCCGAGGTGCATCGATCTTGGGCGCGCTATTTTCGTTATTTTTTCCTTCTTTCGCGATTTAGAAAGGCTACAGCCAGCCTTGGGGAGCATGGCACGTTTCCAAGCATTCTTTTCGTACAGGTTTTCGCGTTTTGCACTCCCATTTGCACGGCCAGTGCTTCGTCAAAGAGGGCACGTGTGGTTAAAACACAGATTACATCCCAGAACCGTGTAAAACTGAACACTCGAAATGATTTACGTACAATTGTACCACTTTTCTAATCGTAGACACTAAATTGTGCAGATGTACGGGGGAGAAAAGCAATTTCAATTTAGATACTTGGATCGATTTCACTGTCTCGTATCTACCAAACAAATCGACGTTTAATTTTCGGTTTCTTTCATTTCCAATTTTTCTTATCGCTGGTTTTGGTGCACTTCATTCACTTTCAGCGACGCGACGGACTGTTTATTTATCGTTAATTTCGATTGATCGATTGACTTCGTAGATAATGCGAGGAACATTGATTCTAGTTAGCAGATCCTCTGGTTTAGATTTCAAAGAGCCATTGGCCAATTGTTCCCCGTATTTTCCCACGCGAAATCGGACAGTTTTCGACGCATTTTAGTTACACTTCGACGCGCAGTAGCTTCCAGTGATGTTTAAACGTGAAATATTTGTTTGACAATTGGATGGACGTATGTTGGTATCGTAATAAGAGTGTAGCAGGATTAATATTGAAATTTATGTGTTTCGTTGAGTCTTGCCTTTCCCCCCTCTCTGTCGTGGCCCGGGCACACGCGTAGAGGGCAACTATACTCAATAACAGAAGTCATAAATATTCAATGCGCGTCCGGAGTCGACTTAAGGTGATCTATTGAAACGTCGATATTCGATCACGGACCTGGGTGAAGCTCGTGGAAAACCTGCTCGGCCTCTGTCGACCCTGGCTTCTCACTCCACCCGGCACGAAGTATCAACAAGTCACTGTGCGCTGGCAGAAAACCAATGAAAGGGTTGCTTGCTCGTTCGATCGGGACACGAGTTGGCAACTCTTGCTTCAAAAGGAGCGCGATGCCGATCGGCCAGCGTTCCCGGCCGTCCTCGCGATAATAGCATAAACGATCGTTTTGGACATCTGGAGAGAGAAAACGATTTGTATGCGCGTTACACTTAATCCTCGTCGAGCATAGGTTTGCTCGGTATCGAAACAATTTCTTCTGTTGCGCGTCTCGCGTTGAATTTATTTCATTTAACGTGACCGACCCATTCGAGATCGATACACAGGCGATATACAGGGGAGTTTGGCTCTTTAAAATGTCATAACTTCTGAACGGTTTGAAGGATTTTAGTTTTCAAAAATGCAAACGACGCGTATCTTAGTGGAGAATATGTAGAAATTATAAAAATATTCGAAAAGTTGATCTTTCACACCGCAAAATGAGAAAAACCCTATAAAAATGGTACAATTTTCAAACGACCATAACTTCTACAATAGTGAATGGATTTCAATGAAACTTTTTTCTGAAGTAGAGCTCATGGGCACCTACAAAAAAGTATTAAACAAAATTTCCGTAGCGCGTCAAACAAATGTATTAAAAATGAAAAACGAATTTCTAAGAAAAATCGACGGGGGGTAGGTGCCTCATTTTTCCGGCGAAAAAAAATTCTTTCCGATCGTTTTGAAAAAATTATTTCTAGTTGCAGGGGTCAATTACAATTATTTTTGGTCAATAGACCTATCCCAGAAATCCTATCCGTTTTCGAGAAAAAAATTCGAGAAAGTGTGAAATTTTTCGACAAAATTAAAAAATTTCAAATCGTTCTAAAAAAAATATTGTCGGTTGCGTGGGTCAAGTGCAATCATTTTTGGTGAATAGACATACCCCCAAAATCTCACTCAGTTTCGAGAAAAAAATTAATTACTGACAATGTCCGACCAGGCGTTGACCTCTTCCCCTGAAATTTTTCAGCGAAATTTAAAAGCTTCAAATCGTTCTGAAAAAAATATTGTCGCTTGCGAGGGTCAATTACAATCATTTTTGGCGAACAGAGATACCCCCGAATTCTTACCCATTTCCGAGAAAAAAATTCGAGAATGTGTGAGATTTTTGACAAAATTAAAAAATTTCGAATCGTTTTAAAAAAAATATTGTCGGTTGTGGGGGTCAATTACAATCATTTTTTGTCAATAGACATACATCCGAATTCCTTACCAGTTTCGAGTAAAAAATTCGAGAAAGTGTGAAATTTTTGACAAAATTAAAAAATTTCAAATCGTTCTAAAAAAAATATTTTTAGTTGTAGGGGTCAATTACAATCATTTTCGGTGAATAGATCTATTCCCGAAATCCTACCCAGTTTCGAGAAAAAAATTCGAGAATGTGTGAAATTTTTGACAAAATTAAAAAATTTCGAATCGTTCTAAAAAAATTATATTTAGTTACTAGGCCTAATTGCAAGTATTTCTGGTCATTAGATATACCCCCGAAATCCTATCCGTTTTCAAGAAAAAAATTCGAGAATGTGTGAAATTTTTGACAAAATTAAAAAATTTCAAATCGTTCTAAAAAAAATATTGTCGGTTGCGGGGGTCGATTAGAATAATTTTTGATGAATAGACATACCCCCGAATTCTCACTCACTTTCGAGAAAAAAATTAATTACTGAAGATGTCTGACCATGCGTTGATCTCTTCCCCTGAAATTTTTCAGCGAAAAAATTCTTTACCGTAAATATACCTGTGTGGCCAGAAATGTTAATTATAATTTTTCCCAGGGCTGGAAGAATATTCCAAATTATTTCACGTTATTATAGACTAGTCCAGAAATGATATTTTAAAGAATCTGTAAAACTTGAGTGCTCCTCGGATCCAGAATTAATCTTCGCAGCCGCTACTAATGGCAGAAGATTCGTCAAACTTTTTCCCCTAAATCAAAAGCGTGGGTAATTAAGGGAAGCGAGATCCACAGTTAACGTAAATGAATTTCATCCAATATTTCGCATGAAACTCTCGTTCTCTTATCAGCCGGAGGCAAACGGTTTCGCCCCCCACCGACAACCGTCCCTGCGGCTCGCAATCTGCGTCAGATGCTGGAACGTTCCATCACTTTGTGGCAATCCGCGATATCCCGAAATTGATTGTTAATTGCCCCCGTGGCTGGGGAATTGCATTTATCAACGTACGACGAGGCCAACTTTCTCGAAACTTTTACAAGAAACGATCAAGGATTCGTATCTGATCGGTTTCGATCACCAAACTTGTAATTTTTAACGCTGGAGGATCGTCGAGTTTGCTAAAAGACACGCACACAGAGTCGTCACGCACGCCCTTCCAATATCGGTGTATCTTAATTTCCCGAAGTCTCGGAAAGTAATTATGCTTTCATCAGGGTTCCCCGCGTGCAATCGGTGACAATTAAACTCGGTAGACGACCCTCCATTATTCGACGGCAGGATGCGATCTAAGGACGGTTTCGGGGTGAAGTTTGGCGGCGCGAGGAGTTTAAACTACGTTTAATGCGGCCCCGCCTGACGAGTTACGCCTCGATTCGGTGTTCGCGGTAACAGGGCCACGGTAAAACCAGAAGGGACGACTAAGCCTCCTCCTGTTCGAGCACGTACAAGCAGAATCGTCGAGAGGAGGAGTGAGAGGTCAAGGGACACCGTGTATTGTTTATGCTTGACATTGTCAGCGCGTTATCCGAGAGCCACGGTCCCTGCCCACTTGCATATTTCACCTTCCTCCTCCTAACGACGATGCGCTAACGAGATGATAATAAAATATTTGACGACCTGCAACGGTCCCTTTATGGCACGGGATCAAACCAGTTACACCGTACACACGCGGCAGGAGTTATGAATTAGTTGAACGGCACGCCGCTACTTCGTTTCAACAACAATCGCCTCGTTTAGTTGTCCAGGGGATGAAAAACGTTGCAGTCGAATTATTCGTAGCAAAGCTTCTTACGTTAATTAAAAGATACGATTGTAATTTGTTTGGCGATCTATCGGTGATCGTTACCGAATAATTGTAATTGGTTAAAATGGGCAAACAAATGCTTGACTCGCGGCGTAGTCTGAAGTGCAATGAATAAAAGATGACAGTGATAAATGAAAGCTTCATGAATATTTATCGAAGATAATTACTATGATTGCATTTCGGAGCAAGTTTCGAGCGACAGCGGTTAATGCACACCGCGGGGACAGTTGATCGAGAATCACAGCATGGGAGGAGGGACCGAGGACGCGAGTGTTAGCGCAGGTAGAAATTTGATAAAGTAAATTCCTCGTCACTTAATATACGCGTTCGTGACGTGCCACGTACGCTACGTGACATCAGTTGCCCCCGAGACTCCGCGGAAACTTCTCGCATGAAATTTCTTACCTACGCGAACGCTGCAGCCAACACTTGACATCCTAAGAAAAGACGCGTGTAATAACCAAGAGCGTAATTACTCGAAAGCCTCGTAAATTCTCATAAATTTCACGACCAAGCACTTTGTCAGTTCGTTGCAAAGAATCCTCTCCAGCGGGGGCGAAACGGTAACGATTTGAATTATTCAGAACACGAGGGTCATTTTCTCACCTCTGCGTTTGACGTTTCTAACATTAACCCCTTTAAGCCCAGAAGGGTCTCGAGAGTCTTTAGCAGCGCCTATTTATTATTCGCAATTTGTACAGTTCTGCGATAGAAATTGGAAATCGTCGTTTCTTTAAAATATTCTTAGGGAAGCCCAGTTAGCCTGCGCTACAGGAATTCGTCGAGAAACTCGAGCCTTCTACTTATTTGTAGCCCCGAGGCTTTTTCAGAGGCGCTCGGAGATTTAATACCAACAGGATATTCGACAACCTTGACTGACCCGGGGCCTGTGCACACGCTGGTAAAATACGCCGTGTTTATATCTCTGGTCTGGGGAAATCCAGAGAATGATTACCCACGAGGTTTAAATTGTAAATAGACGTACAGCGAAAACGGCGCAACGTTGTAAATCGCATACAAGTTCGCGACAAAAACGGTACATAAATTCAACGTTTTTTCCCCCCTCGAACGTAACGAATGATTTTTATTACGTGTTTAAACGAGGTTGCTTATAGTGCTCTCCAATTGAAATACTTTGAAGCGTCCAAAGTGTGTGTTTTATATTTAATAACTTTCTGTTTCGGCCCCGGAAATTTCTGGAAACGCCGCGCGTCGCAGCGTCGGGTCTCGTATGACAGGCCATTAATCATTACAGTTTATCCGGGGTAGTTCCCTTTGAAGACACGATTCAACGTTTTAATATTAGGTTGGGGAAAAAGAAATCCATTATTTTCACGTTTATTTCAAGACTTTACTTTACATGGCTCGGATTTTGGGACTTGTGTAAAATGTGTACCGTTTTATTTTATAATTTGTTGCCATTCGATTTCGTTATGTTTGACTAAGGCATCGCAGATGGAAATTCGATCGAACAATTCGTGTGACACTCGAATATCGAGCTTCTTTTTCAATCCAGCATTATGCAAATGGTTTAAAAATGTTTTTTGGTCGACCTTTAGCTCTTGGACGTTGGTCTACTTCGGGACCATAAACGCCATACACAATTTCAGATACCTGGCTTGCATTTTCGCCTTCATCAAAGCAAAATTGTAAAATATATCGAATCTTCTCTGTATTAACTTCCATCTTTTACACCTCTATAACTCACAACTCAATCGATCAACCAAAAAACTGTAAAATAATTTTTTTTAGTACGGAATGTTACTTCTCCAATAACCACAATACATACAGGGTGAAACATTTTAATGGTGGACTCTAGAGGCCAAAATAAGACGAAAATCAAGAATACCAATTTGTTGATGGAGGCTTTGTTAAAAAGCTATTGACGCTTAAAGTTCTGCTCATACTGAATTTTTTTCTCGAAAATGCGTGGGATTTCGGGGATATGTCTATTTACCAAAAATGATTGTAATTAACCCCCGCAACCGAAAATAATTTTTCCAACCCTGATTTGAAATTTTTTTTTTCGTTGGAAAAGGCACCTATCTAGATTTTCGTAAGGAATTTTTTTCTCGAAAATGCGTGGGATTTCGGGGGTACGTGTAATGAGCAAAAATGATTGTAATTGACCCCCGCAATCGAAAATAATTTTTCCAGAACGATTTGAAATATTTGAATTTAATTGTTAATAACTTTTTAACGAAGCCTCCATCAACAAATTGGTATTCTTGATTTTCATCTTATTTTGGTCTCTAATATCACCACAGCCATCTGAAAGTGAAAAATAATGGATTTCTTTTTCCCCAACCTAATATTAGTGAACGACGATTCGAGCACGCGAGAAAGTTTATTTTTACCTTCGAACGATGTTGCATGATAAAGGAATTAATAGTTTCCAAGGGGATTCGAGAGACTCTTGTCCACGATTGGGAAAATATCGGAGATAAATCGGAAAAGTATTAAATACGGTAATTTAGTAATAGGTGAAACGGGGTATTGCTTTTCTTTTATACGAATCGTTATGATGCACTTTCGTGTTTATTAATAGCAATTATAGGAGGAAATAATGAACTTGGAGTATCGTAATTGTTATTACAGTTTTAATCTCTTTCGTAATTGTGTTGCACAAATTCGGGGAAAATTGTATCCGTAATTTGCGTGCCCTAAACAAGTAAAAGCTTACGCTCAGTGGAGCTACGATAACAGAGTTGCCTGTCCAGCTGGATAAGAATTTCCATATTTCCGGTCGTAGTCGCAGTTTAAAGTCGGCCGTCCAGCGCGATTATCGAAAAAGCTATCGAATGGTCCCGTATCGACGACAAGCCACTCGAGAAACTATTCGGAAGTTGGACGATTCCCGGGGAGTTAATCGCCGCCGATCGACGAAGAGGCGTATCTCTTCAATTTATTCCGGAGCAACCGGCTTTTGTTGTAAGCGGATTCGAGAGTCCGTCCATTTGCCGGCGGAAGAGTCTGCCACGGATAGAATTCATTCTGTTGTGCATACTATCGATTATTCACGGGTCCTATTCACCGCTCTTACGTGTCGTTTTGACTGTGAAAGCGCACTATTCCCTGCGCACCTCTCGGCCTACTTGTCCACCGATCTATATACACGAGTTTTCCTACACGCGATCAATTCCAGATCGTTTTTATCCTCCCCCCGCCACGATCATTAGTATTTCCTCTAGATAAAACTATTTCGACCAAACTTTCTTAGATAATTTCATTCAGAATTACTTTGCTCGTAAATTGCTCCTCGACTATCGATTGGGAAACTATTCTTTGCAGATTTTTAATCGCCGATACGATATGGAGACCCGGAAAATCACGATATTCTGTCTCCTGTCTGAAAATAGTGATAACTCGAGCGTAATTAACGGGTCACGGTCGCATAGGGAGCCAATTTCACACGTATAATCGTGCGTGTCCTAAATTCCCGACAGCGGTGGAAACCAATCCAATCACACAGAATTCCAGTGGTGACCGATTTGGTAATACCGAGCCAGCTCTTCGAGTACAGATGCTCATTATTCCTTCCTCTTACTGCTTAATGCCACGCGCATATCTCTCATTGACCGACAAACCAGAAATTCCAACGCCAACACCGTAAATACGTTAATAACATACGACGATATAGAATATCGTCTCGATAGAACATTTCCTCGCTTCGAAATCGCGAACTTCGAATTACCAGCAAGACGGGGAGAATGATTTTCGAGGGCGAGTTAAACGTTTGCTTTCGCAATTAGTAAACCCATTAAACGTCAATGGGCATTGATCGAGGGGGGAAAGTGCAAAGAATCGAATAATGTTTCGACAGAGGGAACGATAGCCGGGGTTTGGTAATTACAAGTCGCGGTTTCAAACAGATCCAATTTCACGTATTCCGCCACGTATGTAACGTTCGAAATTTCCGACGAGTTCCCAACGATGATCGATTCCACGGACTATTTTACGTACGCCAAGACTTTTCTTTCCGGCTTCGATAACACATGCCCGGAGTATTTCCGCGCGAGTTCGCGCTATCGATTTTGTCCTCTTAATTCCGAGTTCACCTTCGTCTCTCCGGGCGGAATTTCTACCAACTATGGAGATATGCAATCTCGCGTACGAACCGTAATAAATTGCTACCATAAGTTACGGCTGGGATTTATGCAACAAATTGCCAGGAATGCGTATAACGTGTAACTGTTTTCCAACAATAAAATGTGTTTACGAAGAAGCATAGGTCGTTGGAAAAACACACATCCTTCTATACAATATTTTATTACGGTGTACGCTTTGCAGCAAAATCATCAACTTTGTGCTGAATCATGACACGTGACAGGAACGTCTCCAAAAGCAAGAGACGCCATACGAACGTACATACATAGCGTGATATGCATAGATTCATGTATTTATGTACGTACGAGCATATAGGTGATATGTAGATGTGTTTCTGACTCTGAAAGGCACTCCTATTCCGCTTCCGGGCTTCAGAACTATCCTGTGACACCAGGATTTCTATCCTAAGTACATGGATCTAGCATTTACCTGTCTCGTGTCAGGAAAGCGATAGATATTTTCGAGAGAGCTCGATGACTCGTTAAAAATACAGAGATGAAAGGCCAGAATCGAGACTTCGCTAATTGGTGTTTGTCAGTGACAATGGCTGACAGCGTGTTTGTTATTGTTCAAAGGCGTGGAAGTATATAAGGCAGTTAGCGTTTGGTTAGGGTAGCCTGGAGAAACGCAGTCAAAGCGGTTTTCAGGGCGAAGTTGGTGGTCGATGCCAGTGCTAGAATCTTATTTGCCGGAGATGGTCTCGGCTCAATTCGTTAGTGTCAGGTCAATTAAAGCGGAGACAATGCAGCGCGAGACAGCGGGACACTCCTTACACGTAAACTTGCTAACAAAGAACAAAGTGCGGCCACAGACGCCGCGCGTAACTTCTGCGACAACAACCGGCAAGGTAACGTCATAATCCTTTGTTGCATAATGTTCGCGGACGAACAAGGGAAGACGGCGAGGACAGAGAGAGAGAGGAGTTGAAAGACTCGGGGACGCGTGACTCGGTACTGATAAGGGAAATCAACGTTTCGGTTCTTGGGTCGGATTAACGATCGACGACAATAGGGGAATAACTATAGAACGATCGTGATCGAGTTATTCCCCGGGAGTTTGCGATAGAAACTCGCGAGTTAGTTCGAAACGGCAATCGGAAGGAGATAGATAACGCACGCGGTGAATATCGAGTCGGACGTGGGCAGAGAACCGAGTAATATTTTATTTTCTATTCGCCCAGACAAGGTGTACATTACGTTTAGAAAATGTTGAATTCTCGTGCTGCGTTCTGGCAGTTTAATCTAAAGCGTGATGTATTAGAACGTTGGAGCAAATAATCGATAGATGTATCGCGGAATTGCGCAGTCTGCGATAAAACAATAAAATATTGGTCCGTTTATATTAGAAATAATTAGTGTATCAGGGTCGATCTTGGTTAGAGTACGGAGTGGGCGGATATACTGTTCAACAAGTTTGTAATTAAAAACCGCGGCGACAGAACCACCGTATTTTGTAACCTTGCCCGTTTTCCACTTTAACGGTTTCGCTCTTCTGCGGGGAAATAAAGACAATGTAGGCGACACAGTAAGTTTGCAGTTCCACATCTTACACTCAAAGTCACTGAGAGCAATAAGCAGCCGCAGACCCCGTGTACACCGAATATGAGTTTCCTGGTTACAAGCACCAAGCAGTTCCATATTCTAGGCAACGTAATATCAGCGGAGAGTAACAGAAGTAATAGAAGTAGTAGTAGAGCGACGGTGTGCAACACACAGGGCGGGATGCCACTGTCGTATAAACTCGAATAAAAGCAATTGTTCGATTTTCGAGAAAAAACATACGTTTATCGGGCGTACAAAATTCTGCGGGCTCTGAAATTTCCAGAAATATAATTGCTTTTTCTCTTTTTTCTTTCCGTTTGAAATGACGGGCTCGTATCACGTTCTCTGTTCGTTCCTTTTTTTGTTCTCATTGTTCCCGATTGTCGTATAAATTCCATTCTTCATCATAAGTTACGATTTGTTTGAAAAATGGATTTTGTTCGCTTCTCTAACGAAGCGGCTATATCCGCTTAAAGTTTCAAATATCTCAACGCATGCAAAATCCACCTACCGTTTTTATTCCGCCGATCTTCAGGGAGTAACGAACGATCGTGAAATAAATCTCATTTTTCAAATTACTTTTGCTCGACAGTGATATATTCGATCCTATTTCTTGTAGAAGCTCTTTTACAAAACTAACTAACATTTTAATATTATTAAAATTCATTTGTACCGAACTGCACAGCTGAATTGAAAAAACAGATGAGCTCCTGTCACGTGATATCGAGGGGTGGGAAAAGTGACGAGAACGTGAACAGAAACGTTAGAGCATAACACGCAGGATGCAAGTCGTGCACGATATGTAGATACAAAGGGAACAGTCGTCTATAGGTTATTCAGGTATTCCGTCTGGTATAGAATACCTCGTACGCATTTCTACTCCGTAGCGTGTGTACACACGTGTGCAACCCTTTAAACGCGACCAGTCGCGAGTCTAACTCAAATACCGCTGCCGAGTTGTCGGGAATATTTGACTTAGCCCGGGTATATTCGGCAGTGGCCTAATACTTGAGCCAAGTTCAATTTGACAACGAGATTGTTTCACGTTGCTCGAGACCTTTATGAAGAGATTCCGATGTCTCTGTGCTCTCGTGGTAACGCGCGCGAATCACATTTTCATTTCTATTTCACCGGAGATCTTTAGCCGTTGCAAGGGCTCCCGGGTTAAGTGCAAAGTAACAATGCAATTACACGAACTTGGCGTAAAATCTTGCCGTGAAGTTGCTTACCCTTTTAAATGGAAAGTGGCATACATTTTGTCCTCTCGAAATTCTCTCCAGGCCAGTTCGGGATTTAATAAATTTTCAAGTCTTTTTGCGTACGAGAATGGCCTCTCGCGCTCGCGCAAAATCTGAAATATTGTCGGGCCAAACATTCCTTTCGAGCTCCCGGATTGCAGAGTTACGAACATTGGCATTATTTCAGCTCCAACGATCTTATTGCGCGAAACTCCGGGAATAATTACGAAGTAAGAACCTCCCGTAAATCGGGTCGGACTTTTCGCGAGACGTCCCTCGACTTCATAGTGGGACCCACTTAAACTTTCATCGATTCGGCTCGAGTTTTCCTCGTAAAATTCTAATGGAAACGCGCACCAGATATTACTTTCGCAACCTGTGGCCATTGTAAGGCTAGGAGGTGTATCGCGTAGTTTTATACCACGCAACGAAAGTAATTTCATCAATGAATCGAACTAGACTAATCTACGACTCAACCTTGAGCAGTTTTTTACGATAAGGAGGTACTTTACGATAAATGGGAGGAAGTAAGGAAATTTCAACGCGTACGAAATAGAGAAAAGTATTGCCTTTGACTTTCCTGTGGATAGGTATTGATTCAAAACAGAAAATCCTATACAAGACACGCAGTTATTGTAACAACCTTTCACTGTGCTATGAAACTGCCACGATAAACATAGCTGTAAATACAAACGAGAAAATCGAACGTTATTGGATTCCGCGATGGAAAGAATCGTAACCTCCTATTTATTTCATCTAGTTTCCATGCAAGGAAAGCATTTTACAGTAATTTCCACTTGCTGGAATCATCCGCAGTGCTTGCAATTTAAAGAAACGGAAGTGAAACGCTATAAATATTGTTAAACAGTTCCAGTGGCTCTCACGTAGACGCGTATTGTTGTCAGGGAAACCAGAAAGCACGACGCGGAGCTGGAAAATCGAAACAAGAAAAATTTCTACCATAAATAGCGCTTTCCAATACTTTCCACCGACCCTCCTATCTTACCTGTTTGTTGCGTACAATGATGGTCGATCATCATGGCGACTTCAGAGAAAAGAAACAGAAAATTCTTTGCAATTTATTTCAAAATTAATAATTATTTATATTACATAGTATTCGAAGGATTTTGCCTGTAATATTGCCCTAAAATTCATGGAGTATCGTTCGATCGAGGCAATTTTCTTCGCGGAATAATAGTTCGGTCGAGTGACTTGCGAAAGGAACCATGTGCGCTGTATATACAACGAAGACTCGGGAACCTTATCAATGTTTATGTTTACCGAGTAGCTGTTCGTCGGTTCAATCGCGTGATGGGCGTCTCAGTCGTTCCGCGAAGGTACCAAGGCGCTTCATTGGGTTTCGTTTCCACGATTTATCGTTCCGGGCGTCGAGAGTGACAAACGATATCGGTAGTTGCTTCTTCGTGGAACACATTGTCGAGTTCGAGAGTCCTTCTGTCCTGCATAGTTCTCCCAAGACGTTCGAATCGGTTTCTCGTTACGACTCTGACGCTCCAGCATTATTACGTTATAAAAATTTGTTGCTCCGTTGACTCGAGCTAGGCCAGTTGTTAATCGATTCCTTCGATTGCTCCGAGATTTCTGAAAGTCAGCTGGCAAAGAACAATCAAACTGAAGCTGAGGCTCGAGACTTCGAACATTTGCGGTCAAGTAAGGCTTCAATTAAAAGTAGCTGTATCTCGAAAACGAATGGTTTCAGTTCCCCCGTTTCTCGTTAGTTTTTTAAACCTTCGTTTTAAAAGTTTTTTTAAAATTTCGAGCGAATTTGACGCGTTCTGAACCGATACATGGAAAGTTCCGCAACTAGGTGGTCAGCTCTTTTTATATTGCAACGATGGCACAGCTGACGACATGTGACCAAGCAGGTTTGGTATAGGAAACCCACACCAAGGCTGCCAACTCGATTAAGGTCACTGACTGTGCGTGATTCGTCGTCGCTAGAGATGGACAGCATTTGAACTTTGAACCAGCGAGATACCGAAGATAATAACGCGTGGCAAAATGAAATCTCATTCCGGAGATGCTCTTCTTTTTACGAGACTTTCGATGAAACGGTTTCTCTGCCGGGTCGACCCAATTTCACATTCGAAAACATAGTCGCGAGAAAAGTAGGTCATTCGTCAAAATATGGACCTTCGATGGTTACACATTTAGTAAATATCGTAATTTCGTAATCGTAAAGTTCGTAATTAAATAACAGTGATCGATGTCGTTTGTATAATGTTCTCGATCGCAGAGCGTCTTCCTAAGTACACGTGCTTGGTAATCTCTTATAAAAGCGAGCAAGCAGATAGAGTTTGCCATAGGAAGGCAAGGGATGAAAAAACGCGGGCAGGATTTGCGACGGGACATCGTGTGCCTGAAGTCATAAAGTGCAGTGCAAGCTGCAGGTAATGTTTACGGTCGACTCGAGATTCTCGGTGCACCCGGAAACCAGTTACTGCTGTGTCTACGATGCATTAAATCAATCGTAATAGATCCAACCGCTATTAAAAACAACAACGAACCGCTATAATTCCAATCGTAGCGTGAACATTTCACACAGTGTACTTAGTATAATAATCGTCGATATTACTATTAGAACGTTGTGTTCGTCGAAATGTGGAAAACGCGCGGTACGAACCTGCTTGGTCACCTGAGTTATGCGAGTTATGACAATCGACGATGCTAGGAGCGATTTGAAGATCGATCTTCGATAAGTTGCCGTCGCTCCCTCTGTACACAAGCATAAACGGGAGGAACGTACTCGAAGCCAGTACCCAGCAAGTGACCCGGATGCCTGGAACGTCATCTGATTGGACTGAGTAATGTACGGGCGAAGGGCATTGATTCCCCTGCACTTCCTCTACGATCTCGCGAATCTTCCTCTAAAAACTAAAAAAATTCCAAGTTTTCCAATCGCAGGGACAATATTTAAACGTTGAACGGTTTGTTTAAAAGGAGGACAGTGGAGCAAAAGTATTAAAAAGAAGTTTAACCAATCCCGCGGTGTTTGCCATTCAGGAAACGTTCCATAGTTGCGGTGAAATTTATGAAGTCGTAATATTACCGCCATAAGCATTTCCAGGCATCTTGCACATATTTTAAACAAATTCAGGTTAACGGGAAAATCCGTATTACACCCGGCAAAGTTCGAAAGCGAACTTTGACTCGAAAGTTCTTCCCGGCACTTGCTCCGTCTGTGGTTTTCCGTGGGAACGTTCTGCATACAAACGTGCTTCTTCCCTAGATCTCGCAAAAACTACGCGTGTGGTAATGGCCGAATTAATAGCCAACGCGTGGGGGGTTATAAAATCACATTCTGTTACACTCGACCCATTTTCACCGCGAATATTTCCTATAGGCAAAGTGATAACAACGGTCGTATGTGGATTATCACGTGCAATGAACATTTAATAGGTGTGATCATAGGTATGATCTAGATCTTAAAACGTATCAAAGAGCATCGTGGATGAGTTTCAGTGATTCAGATTGAAATTGTCGCTGAATACTGGTTTTTGATTTAAAGTCCAGTTATTAGACTCAGGATGCATATTCTGCTCTCGTACGAGTCGATACAATTTATGGAAGAGTTTGCTGAAATTGCTGAGGTTACGAGGCCCAGAATTTCCATCTCGGTGGGTTCCAGAGGATCTAATAAAACGCGTCTAGGCTGACCGTAGGCGTCGTAACAACGGAACGAAAGTAGAGCCGTCTTATTTCGGTGGCACGTTGTGTGTTTCGCGTTAGTTATTAAAGACGGGGTCCCTGGTGTAAATAAATCTCGACATCGCGTCGCCAGAATGCACCGGTGGATGCGGAGAGGCTCGTCGCATGCAAATGGCGGGTCGCGCGGCTTTCTCCTGCGGGAATCGTTCGAGCGGGAATGACAGAATTGATATCCGAAGCGTGGATATGGAACTGCTTGGTCACAGCCGTCGCGGTATATCGGAATACAAGGGTTTATGATCCTCTCGTGCTGGCACGTTGCCCGTAAATCGGTCTGACCTCGGGTACGGCTAAGGGAGGTTCGCGCTTCTGTCACAGACCCGATGGCTTCCTGCCATCCACACGTGGTTTCAGACACCTGTAATCTGACCCTGAAGAGCCCGACACGATTCTCCGTAAAACTTTCTTGGCTGGAAACGGTACAAAGAATATAACAGCTCGAACGTACGCGTTAAGAAGTACCACCAAGTGCAAAGTGAAATTGCAACTGAGAGTAATTCATAAAAAGTAGATATTTTAGACGTTTACGAGTATTCATCATGATTTAGACACTACGTTCGTAGGCCAGCACACGAGGTACATTAAATTAGCGCGATTTTACAACGCGTGTCACGTGTTTAGGGTTATTAATTCGCTGGTAACGGACACTATCCAACAACCGTAATTTTATTGTACTTAGCCCCCCGATTATCGCGTAAATATTTGAACGTGTCACTTTCTCCAAAATACGGGCCACTAAATATTAAATTTATTGCTCGAAAGCTACGAGGTACCCATCCATAATTTATGGGTTGCTTTCCATCTTCCAAATTGAGCACTAAATTTTACATTCCTTACACTATGAAATATATTTCAACTTCAAGTTTGTAAATTATTATTTGCGTTTTTGAATGCACGTAGTTCCATGCATATTCTGTCTCTATCATATTTGTAAATAGAAATCAATTTCTGATATTTGATGTTCGCGATATTTCCGATGTTTACTAAACATGGCGCAGATAGAATGTACATACAAGAGAATATGCGCCTAGAAAGGTAGAAATATCGATTTAGAACGGTTAATACTTTTCCGTTCAAGGTACAGAATTACACAAAATCTTTTTTAATGATTTTTCTCCTCATCAGCCAACGAATGATAATTACGCGTACGGAACGCGATAAATTGAATGTTGACGGAGCTTTCGAGAGCCGCGTTAAGCATTTATCGCCGTAGATGAAAAAATAGACGTTTCGCCACAAAGATTCTCGCGAGGCTCGATTAAAAAAAGAAGGAAAAAAAAGGAAGGAAAGGAGAATGCTTTGTGGCGGTACGAGAGGCTTCGTTCTCGCGATGCTTCAGGTAATAACTCATCAGAGAGATTTCCCTCTCGTCGTGAAAACATTATCACGCACACGCTTTCCGCTTGCGCTCGGTTGTCCTATTTATAACGTATCAGTTCCTCCCGGCACGGCTGCTTAACCGCATTCAGCAATATCTCTTTAATGGTTTAATTCTTACCGGCGGGAGGGGGCGCGGGGCGGACGAAAGTTTTTGCATTCTCTTGCCGAGGTAAGTAGAGAGAACGTTCCGTTAATCCACCTACGTACTACTTGTACCCGCGGCTTCGTTAATGTAAAGTCGGCTAATTAATTTTTTCACCGAGCCGTCTGCGCATCCACGGAGAAAAGTATGTCACGCGAAGTAATAAAAAGTTGTTACGATACGTTCCTCCTTTCCGTGGCCTCGCGACGCGACCAGAAAGGATTCTTGTTGGTTTGTCGGAAATTTCTTCGATGGAACGGTGGGAAGGATCTTGCGTTTCCAGGAAACTGCCGCGGGAGGAACGACGCTGTAAAATTTCCGGGTTTTAGAACGGCCCTCCGTTCCGCGAATAAAACGTCCCCTTTTTTAATTCCCAGCTATGATTCGTTTTCACCACCGAAATGCAAAATTTTACACTTTTCGATGGGTTTCAGTACCATCCTTTGGAAAAATATCAGGAAACGTATTGTGCAAAATTATGCCTAAATTTTCGTGCAAGGAGTCGCACAGCTTGGGCGACATAAATTCCAGAAGGCTGTAGCCGCGATATAGTCGCGTTAATATTTATGAGATGCCACGAGAAAATAAGCTTAAAGCGGATGATACGAGTCGTTTGTAATTCGTCCTTGACGTTGCCTTTAATCCTTTAAGATGTAGAGAATTATTCGCCCGGGACGAAGGAACGCTGAAACAGGTTCGCCTCTGTAATGAAAAAGTCGAGTGTTTCATGAATTACGTTCCTCGAATCAAACTTTAACCATTCCGGAGGAAGTACGCGTCTTCGTTTGCATAGTATCATATATTATGTATACATTTGTTTCGATACAACTGAAATGTATGTCACGAGTAATTTCTTAATAAATTCCGCTTCTAATATTCAAAGATTTTCCCCATGCAAGCTACATCACAGCAGTAATTAACTACCGAGTTAGTTCTAATTTACACTGGAATTTGAACTCATTAAATACCATTTAACGAGTGACTACCACGCGCAGCTGTTGTAGAGAACCCCTATCTCGCGAAACAACCGGTGACACTACTTAACGCTACGTTTAATTGTAAACGCACCATCGCTAAATTCATGTTTCTATACGAGAGAGAACAGTTGTCTTTTACACCGCAAATTGCGTACCGTGAAAATCCCTGGATCTCGATCGAATTTAGATGCAAGTTGCAGTTGCAGTGCGTATCATGGTGAATCGAAATTCCGTCGAGCGTGAATGTTGGCAACTGCTCTCTGTTGAGAAGAACGTTTCGTCTTGGCGTGATTAACGCACCGCTTTGATGACTCGATAGACACAGACCTCGTGGGACTGAAAATCCGATACACCCAATCACTGCATCCGTACAGAGTGTGAACTATCAGTAGAGTATCGGGTTGCAAGGCGCGTACATCTACACTGGCAGGCGTGAAGCCTTTCTAAGCATCTACCGTCTATATAGAATGGTACGCGAGTTGATTAACCTCGGCAAGATGAAGCTCTACCCTCGGCCACGGAACCATCAACTGTCACGATGGTCCAATTTCATCGGTTAGTCGAGAGGGTTGCACACCAAGCACCCTGTTAACGCCAAGAATTGCGTTCATCCGAACCATACTTGACCTTCTCCGTGTCCCTTTCAACCAAGTTACCTATAACGTCTAAATCTATTTGGTTTTGTCTGTTTTTGACTGTGCATCGTGTGTACAACGTCAGGTGGGAATATCTTCCGATAGAACTAAACTCCCTCATAGAACAGAGTAGTCAACAAGATTAAGAGATTAGATTTCAAGGAGTTATCGAGCATTCTATGCAAGCTGTTCAGCAGAATCAGTTTATACCAGCTCAATCTCGGATTAAGAATTACCCGGAGCACGTGAATGGTTCTAACTTGGAAACAGGGTAAAATAGAACACGTGTTTGCATCAATTTCCTTCATTGTTTTTGTGTCCTCGATCCACCATTGAAGTGGCTTTCATACGTGACGACTCACCCTAGATTCGTAATGGTTATTGCTACACTTTCGTAACAACATGGAATCAAATGAGCACTCACGGGAGAACGATGATAGGAGCTAAAACTTTAATGGTCCAAGGGAAATCAGGACGAAATAATTGCTCTTTGTTAAAGTTTCCTAAGAGATAATTAATTTAAAAAAACAATTGGATAGGTTAACGATGTAACCAAGGAGAGATAAAAAGGAAATTAATAATAAATGTGGAATTAGAGAACGATGTGCTCTGGTACGTGGAGAATGAAACATTCTATGGCGCATACCGTAGAACCGATCCTAGATACGTCTTATTCTTCGCGAAAGTAAAATTTACAACATTCTATCGGTTATCAATCATCATTCCTTTCGAGAGGAATGATTCGCAGATTCCTGAAATCGACCACTACGATTGCTAGCTCATCGTCCATGAATAGTTCCTTTCGTTGTCTTGGGAATTCTGGATACCCTAATGCTCCAAATACCACCTTTTCGAAGCAACAGTTATTAAATTTCTATTATTATTAAATGATTTCTGGAAGGAAAAGCGTCCGAGTGGAATTTTCTTTGCGGACACTTGAAAATAATTTCCTCTAAGGGCAGAACATTCATATTGCGGTGGTGGAGTATCGTGGAAATGAAGGAACACTCTGTGCGTTACGGATCAGGTGACTGAGTGTGAACAAGTGTTTTGGGACACTGGGAAAGAGGTCGAGTGGTTTTTTAGGTTAGAGGGTGGGGTCGCGAGTACAATGAATATTTGAATGAATTCTTGGGACGTGTATGCAGGTACGGTTAACGTCAAGATGAGTGCGATATCAAAGTGAAATCTCTGTTTCGAAAATTTCTTAACGAGCGTTCGTTATATATTTCCTTTAACAACGTATACGAATTAATTAAATAATTCTTCATTTTGGATCCTCGAAGTAAAGTTTCTTCTCACTGGCGTTTACTACTTTTTTGCTACGAAGCGCGAGACTATTTAAATCAGGGGAGAAGGATGAACGTAAATTCGAACGAAAGTTGCAAATATGCGGCAAGTTCATAACGGCTGTCGAGTGGTTTAAAATGTGCGGTTTAGTGGAACTGTAACTGGGACAAAGAAAGTGCGGGACAATCCGGTGTTCTTTCAAGCCTGCTTTGATTTCTTTGAAACCGATGAATATTCAATTTCATTGTGATATTCGCGCTCTCTGTCTTTCTCTCTCTCTTAGTTTTTATCAGTTTCCTTTCTCTCCTCTGTTTCTGCTCTGTTAGTCCCCGCAAAGAGAATCTAATTTAAGTTCCTCCGCGAGTAGATTCCGCGCCACTTTCGATTTTCTACTCTGCAGAGGACTCGAACAATGGTAATCCCAGCCGAGGCCGCTCAAACGAATCCCGCGAATGTTTAAACTTTCCTCGAGCATAACAAATTTTTCCAATTCCGGCACTTCCGCCCAGGACCGTGGAATCGTTTCAACCGGCGCCAGGCAACGGAATTAATTTACTCGCGTAGATAATCATCCAGCGAGAGTCGCGTGCATTAAAAATTTACATACGAGTCGAGCCAGAACGTGGAAACAAAATGTCGTGTGTTTAGCGTATAACCGCCTAATCACAAACGACCCGAGGCAGCGTTAAATTCTGCATAAATCTCGTAACAGGTTTACACATCTTCGAACTTGTTGGCGTAATAACGAATAGCACAATTATGAAACTAATGCATCCAGAAGCCATGGGAAATATGTATGCCCCACGAGATCGATCGATCAATACGGGAGCTTCTGTTCGCAGAAACCCAATTACGGCTTTTGACTAGTCCGAACCGAAACTTGGACTCACGCTCGCTGACTCTCTTCCGGTACTGTAGTTATACTGTCGCCTAGCATAACGTACGCATCGCAAATTATAATAACAATCGTGCCCAGCAATGGCTTTGTGGTCGGATCCGGTCTTGATGTATTCGAACGTCAAAACCATTCTCCGAACTAGCGCTAAAATAATAAATAGAAGTTTGGAAATCGAAAGCCAATTGCAACGAACAAACATATCTCGAGATAATTGTACAACTGTCGATAGAATGATTATTTTGATAGAAAACTTTGGTAGAATTTTATAAATATCGAATTGAAATCGTAAGATCGTCGTGAAATGTAACAAGTGCGATAGAAAATTGAAAATTTCGCGTCGGAAGTTCGACGTGCCTTAGGAATAATAATCCACGCGGATTCCAGCGAGTCAGAATAATCGAATTTCCGACGAAATCGCTGAAACGCCGCAGAAAATCCTTGCGCGGAGAAATCGAGCGACCGTGTCAGATCTCTGTTGGCAGAAACCCAATTAAGGCTTTTGATTAGTCGAACCGAAACCCGAACTCCCGTTTGTTGGATGCCTTCCGGTGGCGTAGTTCCGCTCCGCGGCCGCACAACTACTGTACGTGGTCAGTAAGTACACGCTCCGGCTTCGTCGCGCGAGTTTCACCAAATTTCTCTGCTGCCAAGTTTTGTCGCCACCACCCAACCCTCTCAACCCTTCCCCGACACATACAGGTTATGTGTTTACAATCCAGGGAAACCTTTCGTTGTTCGGGGCACCGGTGTATGCGTTCTGAGATCGGTATTCACTCGGTCAGACTTTCAGCCGACTCTGTCGGTGCTCTATGCAAGACAGTGACGCTTTGTTTGCACGCAGAGAGTAGCAAACCCAACGGAATTGCACAATACAGGAATTACGCTGCTAAAAAGGGGTTGAACTCGATACGCGAAAATAATGGAGGAAGTTTAAGTAAACGTTTGTCCGGTTTCGTCTCGTTTCCGCGTTGCAGATGCTTTCCAAGGAAAACACAGTGTATTGTTGATAGAAAATGCAAACTTTGTACGTTTCTAAGCACTGTTATTCTTCTTTACTCGATTTCATTTGCATGAAGTTTCGTTTAAACCAATTACGCGTGAAAATTTCCTGTAAAAATGCTGGAATTTACGAACAAAGAATCAATTTATAATCGCATAACCGCCATCGATCTCACTCTCGTATTTAACAGAGCGAATACATCAAATTATATTGATGTACGAACACTGAGGTCGGTGGAACGTTGAAATTCAGGGAATCAGGATAGTCGTTATCGACGATGAACACTGTTACTGAATACGGCCACGTCGATACATATTATATTATTGCACGGCCATATGGATAATCCAATTGGTAATGCCTTCGTATTATTGATTTATGTGCTCCCTCTAATCTTCCGGAAAGAGGAATCAGTCTGTTTATAGGTAATAACGTAGCGCGGTGAAATGTATCACCATTTTCAATCGCCGCGAATTACGGTGTATCTCGTAACGACGACCTGAAAAAAATGATAGCGATTCGATAATATCCGATATATTGATATTCCTGTTTTACGCTTCGCTAGAAATATCAGCGCAGTAGATTTCACGTTTTTTTATCGTAGTTCTTACCGCTTTGATGGGAACGTGTTATCGGTACACGCAAAGATAACAGAAAAATTGTACGCTACACGTATTCGAAAACAGCACGGTAATTAATATGTATTGTTGAACCTCTTGAAGGAGCAGGTATTAAAATAAGGCGCTGGAATTTGTTTAACGTGCATTAAACCGAACGTGAGAGTGGAACACGTGCAGCATGGCTGCCGGAAGGCAGACAAACGGAACCATGAAACTTAAGGAGAGGTTTATGTAAATTATGTTTGCACGATGATCTTTGGACAGTAACGGCGTATCCTTTGCATTTAATCAAGAAAGCCCTCGTATGTTGCGTAAATATTATGCCTCTCAGGCTTCGACGTTAGAATTTAATAAATTTTCAGTGGCCTTTCCATTGTCAAGCTCGACGGAGCTTCGCGGAAACTGTTTTCTAAACAAGCTCTCCGATGCTTAATTTTACTTGTGCTTGCATTCGTATCGACCAGCCTGCGAATAGAATTCTAAGAGAGTTAATATTTGGAAGAAAGAACGGAAGAAATATTACGATGTTGACTGTATATATTCTTGGCGAATCAATGGAGCTTCGAGCCTCGTCGCCTCGTCGCCTCGTCGCCTCGTCGCTTCGTCGCCATTCCCGGCTCTCTTTTTCTCGTTCTATCTCTCTTCCTTATCCCCCGTCGTATTATCTGTTTCCTTGGTGCGCGCAGGCAACATTTCTCCTCCGTAGCACAGATCCACTGCCGAGGTTTGTGTGCAGCAACTTATGCACGTCATTAACGTCTCCCCGTACGCGAACGAACACTTAGAGTATCGTAAATTGAACAAGCTACATTCAGGAACTTCTTACTTGTGGAGGACTCGTTCAAAGAACGACCGTGTTTTAAACTAACCGAGCTTCTGACACGAACGTGATTTCTTCGCTATTTATGGAATCACAGAATTTTAACAATTGATTGTCCTAGGAATTAATTAAAACCAGAGTACCGCGAATAGTAACTAACTAGACACTAACAGTGATCTAATTGCTTCCAAACATTTAACCAACAACCAAACAAACATCGAGCAAAGACAAGTGGACACTCGAATGGTTGCAACTCTGACTATAACCGAGTGGTCTTGAGGGTTCCCATTAATTCTTAATGATGGCTGATCGAGTAACCGAAACATTTGGTGTTTCTGGGTCCATCGGTTCAGTAGAAACCCTCTTACCCTCTCAATCAGCATTTAAGGTTCCTCCCAGTCCCTTCTGTGTGACCGATATGCGGTAGGACAAATCGAATTTTGAACCCGTGCACTCTAGATTCCAAATAGAGTGAATGCAATTAATACCAAATTTACAATAGGGGTTGATTTGTTTTTGGAACATGACCGTCTAAGAGAATTTGTAAATAATTCAAGAGCATGTTAAGCTCGCGCCAGCTGGAAATACTCGAATTGTGCATAGCGCGAATATAGTTATACGAACGTATTAGTCCATGCAAGTTTCGCACATTTCCTGGGTATAATGGTTTCGTCTTTGTTACCGGACACCGAGGGCGCACCTCGAAACATTCTCAGTATTTAGTTGCTGTAATCCCCGTAGATGCTCCGATGCCAACGCGGTTCACGTTCCCAGAAGTTTGCGTTTCGTTGCCCAACAAAGCGTCGTTGTTTGCGCAATAATAATTTTCGGCCATGTTTCGCGCCTCGAACGAAACGCAAACTATGGCTGAGAGACTTTAAGCAACGTGTACCTTAAAAAACGTGTCAGTTTAAAAATTAGACACCTTGTTCCTTTTGTCGAGTCACTATAGGCGAAACTTTACTGCTGATAAGTCGAACTAACACAAATGCAAAACTTGGAACCGAATTTTGTGGCAAAGACAAAATGCACGAGGGCGCAAAGTTCGACTCGTACGCGGAATTAGGTTTCGCGGGTGTCAATTCTAGTACGGTTCGCGGTTTATTTCGATCGCGGTATCGCGATAGACAAGATAACAGAAGCAGTACGTTCCAGTTAAGCTAACGAAACCGCGCGAATCGTGGATCTTCGTCTCGCGAACGCAACTTCGCCAATCGCGGATGTCAACCGGATGACATCAATTCGAGCATCTGACGATCATAATTCGTGATTAAGATCTTCGTCCTGATTATTCGTATTGCCAGAGTTACGCACAGACATGGTTCACGGTCGATGCAGCTCATTGCAAACGCGTGTGTTCATAGAAAACGGATTTTCTGAAGCTGGACTTTGCAATTTGTTCGTGGTGAATAAATGAAGGATTTCTGCAGGATGTGGGGCAGGTTTATAACAGCGTAGTTTTTAAAGAGCCCAGGTATTATTAGTCTCCGTCCGTACACATAATGGGGAACAGGAACTCGTAGGTTCGGGACACGTTCGTTCACTATAACCCACGTGTATGCGATCGGTTGCATTGTACGCTCGCCCGAGCGTGTAAGTAGGTGCGTGCAGTCACGTGTGCCCGATGCCCACGCGTGAATATTTGCGTGGGCTGACGTTTATGGCGTCGCTTTTATCTCCCTGGCTAGATCCTGCGGAATATCTGCGATGTTGTGCCTTTGGATCTCGAAAGGGAGCTGATTCGAGCATAAAATAAAACAAACTTGTCGCGTGAATGGTAAACCGTTTTCTGCCATTGCTGTTCCTGTTTCATTAAGCTGTTGTAACGTATCGACTTGTCGATCGTGCCACGAATTACTATCCATCCCGCGTATGAGCGTCGCACGTGCGAATATTCGGGGTGCGATGACGCTTAGATTCGCAGGGAGTGCCATTCATACCGGTGGTACCCGCAGGCAGGGGTGCCACCAGCAATGGCGCGAAGGAACGTCGACGTCGAAGCTGTGAAAAAGCCACCAGCCAAGCCCCATTCACGCCCGACACCCGTTATCACACATATTTAGTCGAGGTACACGGGCGTCGCGTAACCACTCTGTAAACGACATTCCTCTGCCTTTCCTATTCACCCCCCTCTCCGCCCCCTTTCTTCCTTTATTTCTTGTTCCCTCGCTTTCACCCTTCCGACGACTTTTTTTTCCCCAACCCCTGGCAAAGTCATTCTCATTAATCCAAATCGACGCCGACAACGTTCGTCTGAATGAAGCCGCACCCGCGATCCTCTTTCAGTCGGCCTTTGTGGCCAACTATTAAAAGGCTCATCTACTGTCTGGTTAGCGGAGCTCGTGGAATATTCCGCGGGAAATAAAAATACCGGCGAATATTCGCGAATTCTCCCGATGCCGAAATCGCCGCGTTATACCTGTAAATTATTTACGTTTCGATAAACGCCGCGAATGTCGGCTTTCAGGCAGCCGCGATGCAAAATTTGTATTCGTACCTCGGGTAGTTTTTACTCACTGCCAATTAGTTAGGCTTCTGCACCTACGATGTTGCAATTTGTCTCTTTGCACAGATAAACAAAGTAACTCGAGAAAGCTATCAAACTTTAAAACCACGGTACAATGTATCAGTTTCGAACGCTGTTGAAATTTCCAGTACATATACATACGTAAATAAAAAACGGTTCAATTTCTTTGTTCTGTTTTTCAATCGTAGCCGTCTTCTTTCGACCGAACTGGTCGTTGTCCAGCTTCCTGCTTCTTGTCTGTCCCCGTCGCATACTGTCTGGGTTTCCGGGAAACTTTGAATGGAACTAATCTCGAGAGGAGGATCGTTTAGAGTGACCTAGTATCAATCGATCGTTATCGTCTTTATTTATAGGTACAGTTTTACCTTGACGGGAAATAAGACCAGCTTGTCATGGTGGACATATTCAAAGTGCACTGCTCGCGTGAAACACGAGTACGTTTATTAATTTTCGGGTACGATAGAAATAGAAATGTAGAAACATGCCATATCACAGATACAATCATTCTGATATCTTATACGTATAGAATAGTGTTTCAGCATGATCTAGAAATTGTTTTGGTCAGTTTTCAGTTCCATCCCGATTGTTTACTACTTACGTTTACACAGATACCGATATCGATTCGAGCCCGTTCAAGTGGATCCTTGTCGAGCGAACGAAATCAATGTCATCGTTAATCAGATTAGGCAAATGTATTACGTGCTATTGATCCAGTGTTGAACTATAGTTTATATAGTACCGACATATTGCAATGCTCTGATTAATCACCTTTGTAATGCCGCGCGCGAAACACGTGCTTCGATCTCGATACCTGTCGTTGGTAAACAATGTAAACTATTCCGAATACACGATTTTAACGCGTTTTCTTTGGTTCGTGTGAAATTTTTACAAAATAAAACATCGTTGCAACCTGCAACGAAACGAATAACCCGGTGACCAATGTGCAGCCATCAAAACGAAAACATTCGCAACACGATTGATAGGACGGAAGTTCCGGAATTCGGGAACTGAATTTTGCAGGAAAGTTCGAGTACCGATATTCATGGCACCGTGGGGCTCTAAAATATCGACGCGGTCGGGGCTGGGAATCAAGAGAAATCTATTTATTGGCACGAAAGGTACGCGAGAGAAATAAATTTCGAAAAAAAAAAATGAAACATCGACGCGGGTTGCAATCTTTCTCGCGAACGAATCATTCAGTTTGTATAATTAACAAAATTTTTGATAAATTCTTCGAACTTGGTTGCACGTATCTCGTGGTTTCTATTTACCGGTGGATGAGAAAAGAGAATGAACAAAGAGAAAAGCGATTCTTACGCGAAGGGTAGCGTCAATGACCACGATCAAACCGAGCACAAGAGGGTGGTCTCTGAATATGCTGGGGACATAAAGAAGACGCGGAACAAACGGCGAGGGAGGGAATAAAAAGTGCGAGGAGTATTGAATCCTCCGTGATGTCGGAGCAAGTACATTTGTCGCGACCCCGCAATATTTCGGGGTCTGTCTTCAATGGGTGCACGTGCGCCGAATTCGGCTGCGGTTACAACCATTATTCTCTTCGCAGACACAATCCTGTTGCATTTCGCTTTCGGCCACGGCACCGTGCTCGGATTCTGAAGCTGTTTAAGGCGCGCTTCCAGGAATACAATGTCTTTCCTCCAAAATGAACGTACGCGCGTCAAATTTGCCAAAGAAACAGACGTCCTTAATTCACCACTCGATACGGAGTCAATAGCCACTTGTTAACACATTTTCTGGTTTCTTTTTAATTAAAAGATCAACAACTAGTTCAGTACGTACATTTTCTTGGAGTTGATTATTAAAAATTGCCTGTTACGACCATGTTATATGGAATTGATTGAATTTTATCGCTGTTGGAATAAAACATGGGTGGCTGTAATTATGAATACGAATTCTGGGTGAAGGCTCGAGTGATTAAAAATTGGTGTAGTTTCAATTTGGCCCGAACCGAGTGTGTACCAGCTTAGCAGATTTGCCAGGGGATTACAGTGGCTTACTCGCCATCGTTGCTTCGTAATATATAGAATCCTCACTCGCGAACACGATGTACGATGTTCGCCAGAGTTCAAGGAATTTCTGAACAAACTTTTGCTGAAAGGAGGATTTCGCGCAACAACAAAAGTTAATATTATGGCTATGTGCGATTAATACTGCTACTGCTGCTGGGGAAAAAAGGTCGAAGAATGTCCGAGTAGTTCTAAGAAGTTCGTAGCCACGAGTTTCGAACGTTAATGGATACAGCGGTGATCGATGATATAATTTGACCGATGATTGCGTGTAGATGACTGACACTGTCGGTTACAAAGCGATACACGTTCGGCAGAAGTTGTGCCTGCTTCTAAAATAGATTACTCTTCGATCTGGGAACTTATTCTTTCATTCTTCGACGCAACAAAATTTTCGCCGAAATTTAAAAGTTTCAAATCGTTCTAAAAAAATTATATTTAGTTACTGGGCCCAATTACAAGTATTTTTGGTCATTAGACATACTCCCGAAATCCTACGCATTTTCGAGAAAAAAATTCGAAAAGGTGTGAAATTTTTCGATAAAATTAAAGATTTCAAATCGTTCTAAAAAAATTATATTTAGTTACTAGGCCTAATTACAAGTATTTTTGATCATTAGATATACCTCCGAAATCCTATCCGTTTTCGAGAAAAAAATTCGAGAAGGTGTGAAATTTTCAACAAAATTAAAAAATTTGGAATCGTTCTAAAAAAAATATTGTCGGCTGCGGGGGTCAATTACAATCATTTTTGATGAGCACACATACCCCTGAATTCCCACGCATTTTCGAGAAAAAAATTCCTAAATGAAAATATAATGTCTGACCATACTTTGATATGTTTCACTGAAATTTCATACGTACGCTTAAAACACCATAACTTCCGAACGGATTGGAGGATTTTAATATTTTTAAATGCAAACAATGCGTACACTATCACGTGTATGCAATCATATTAACGTTAAATTTATTTTTGTTACAGAAAGCCTGTGCGGACCCCACGAAAAACGCTTATTGAATAAACTGCTGTCGGGGTACAATACCTTGGAGCGACCAGTAGCCAATGAGAGCGAGCCTCTCGAGGTGAAGTTTGGCATCACACTGCAGCAGATCATAGACGTGGTGAGTTGTCTTTTTCGTATTCGCATCATCATCGATCATGCGATACGGAGACAATTTTGCTACCAATTTAATTTTATATCGCGTGAAATTAAACGTGACGTAAGATGTACGGAGACTTTTGTCGATCGACTGTATTTTCGTTTCCATTGGCAGTAAACTGCACAATACGACCACCGTACAGAAATGAAAGTAAACACACACACGTACACAGGCACACGACACATATAATCGATAGAACTTCGATATGAAAGATTTTCTATTATGACCCCCTCCTTTCTTTCGTCATATATAAGGAGTTACCTGAATCGTATATGAATACTGTTTGTTACCATTCGATCGGGTTTCTTTTCTCGCGCATTCATTGCACCGCGCAAATAAAAAAAAAAAATCCACAATGACATAACTGCGACGTAGCGAAATATAATGGCTGTGGAGGTATGATAAAAGTTTATTCTCGACGCTAATGGCGGGGAATAAAACCACGGAACTGTAGAATGTAAAAACTACTAAAATTTGATACGTTAATGTATCGTTTGGAAGTTAGAAATAAGTAAAAGGAACATTAGTACTCGCGGTACGATGCTGTTGGAGAGTTTATTTGCCAGTGAAAGTGAGACTGTAAAGTACGGCGTTAAATAAAATATTTAGTGTCAATAGCCACGTAATATTTCCAGAGATTTCTTCGAACGGAAGATTGCAAAAGTCGCGCGGCGATGCGGTGCAATTTCCGCGGCGAGATACACCTTAGAAAACTGCCGTCCTGCAATCTTTGCGTGAACTGCAAAGATAAGGAGGCTCGCGATTAGGCTGCACGAGTTTTTGCTCGTCAAAATATCGGTCTTATCTAAATGAGAGCGCGGTTAACGGGGCAAGGGGGGGGGGGGGGACGGAATGAAAAGAGGGAAAGAGGTGGTGAACGAGGCAGATTGCATTACGTTCTCCATTTTCGCTAGCCTTACTTTGCCCATTTACTTTATGTACCCTTCCTTTTGTGCATCGACCCACCATCACGCGAAACACCTTTCTACTATGTAAGTACCGTAGATTCCGATGAACGAAAACATTTACGGCTCTCATAAAAGATTCTTTACGAAGATGCCACGCGTAATTATTGCCTGCTTTCCTTTTATTTAATAATTTTCAACCTGTTCGTTGAGAAAAGCTACGAATAGACTAGTCTTTGACGTGTAAATTACAGCTAGACCAACGATTTACGTAAAAATATACCGTACCATGTTTTTTTAAAGGTATTTTAATTCAATTCCGGCGAGAGTTGCTAAAATTAATATTGTCCGTGTGTTTCGTACACAACGTTACGTTTCCTGGTTTCCTCCTCTGCGCGATCATAGAAAGAGTAATTACAGCGGCAAACGTTCTTCGGACCATGCAACTTTGCACGGAACAAAGTAAACAGCACTGGAAAATTCCGATATAAGACGTACTCGGAATGCAAATACGTGGAACGTAATTATTTCAGACAACAAGCGCCCCCTTTGTACCTAAGTCTGTGTGTCTGTTTGTACAGGACATTTGCGAAAAGCGTAGGAATTCAGATATAAAGCTGACGTTGCAATTCAATTGAAAGTCACTGTCGACCACGAAGACGCAATAGAAAAGAAACAAGTTCGAAAGTGGAATTAAAAATAACGCGAATCCTTTGAAATCGTTTAAATCGTATTTCCAATTAATTTTTCGTCCGTTTCTGTATAAATTTTGTATTTAATAAGATACATAACGCGCTGATAACGAACCACTCTGTTGGCAAAGCGAGATCGTGCGTTTTTTCACATGAAAATTGTACACGACCGCAAAGATACACGACAAAAAGATCGATCAGCAAAATTCTCCCTCGCCTCGCACTTATTTTTACATCCCGTTGCTTTCTCTTTCGAGGGCCTGATTAATTTCCGCGGTTCCGCGTGAAACGCTATTTTAATTCAGGAACATCGAAGTCCGAATGCGGAACATTAACGAGGTTGCAGCACGGCGAGATATAATAAAATTCTCTTTGACCTCTTTTTTTGCCGCGTTACGCGAAAAGGAGTAAATTAAATTTGTCGGAGAAATTCCCCGCGGGTAGGACGTTGTTCTTTGTCACGGAGCTTCTTACAAGCTCGAAAATGAAATAATTATTTTTCTACGCGAAGCGACTTTTAGAGGATCCTGTAGGATCGCCAGCGACGGCGATGGAGGGAATTAAACGGTTCTACACGTTCATTTTTATGCGCCCGCAAAAACAAAGGAATAATCTCGAAAGCACGATGCGTAAAATTAATCAGATTCGCTCGTTACGTTGTTTGCTTGGTGCAAAGGTATTATACTAGCTTTTCCCGTTATTTGACGCTCCGGTGTCATCTTTTTGCGTGCTTATTCGATCCGAGATTTTGCGCGTAAAACGGGCCACGTGAAATAGTTGCATCGTAGCGAAAGAAAAACAGCCAGTTTTCGCTTCCGTTCCCTTCTTCGAGCAAAATTACTCGGAACACGCTTAAATATTAGTCTCGCGCGTTTTTCCAGCGATGAATTGCTTGCTCGGTGAATTGCAAAACTGCACCAGCTATTCCCGTATATTTTTTCATCGAATGCCGACCGGCTGTTATCGCGTTTTCGTTTCCGCGAGTCGACCAATTTTGCTCTTGTTGATTATTTTCAGTTTCGAGAGGAATGGTGTTTTCGCAATTCTCGATCGCAAAAACCATTTTCCTCTTTTCCGCGCGTCGCATTTGTCAACTTCCGGCGTAGCACTTCCCCGGCTCGCTTTTCACTAGGAATTCGAAATGACGCTTCTCACGCATTCAAACGTAGACATTAATTTTTAACGATGGGTGCATTTCACTTCTTTCATGGCGCTTGACGTCCCGTATATCATTCTTTATTTCTCGAAACGAAAAAGCGAACGGACCCGCGAGATATCTCAACTTAATGAACCCAGTCAAGACCATTTCATTTTCTGACAACGAATAGTACAGATGTTTCTATCCTGTTAGTAGCTGGATTCTCTTGTTTTTGCTGTCCTTTCTCTCCAACTGCAAGGTATTTCATGTTGTAGACCAAGTGCTCCCAGTGTTTCTGCGACTGAAGTTGTTTCATAGGTAAGAAACATAGTCCTTATCTACGGAAACTCTAAAACACTTGGCTTAAAACGTTAACTGTTTCGTAACAGTGTGAAAGAAGTATTCGGTACAAAGCACGAAAAAGACAATCTACTTAGAAGATGGGAGAAAATATTGAAAAATACCTCAAATTATAGTCAAAGAAATGAAATTCAACGCAACAATACCATGTGCCAAGCTTTTGAAGGCTGACCAAAACGTCTGATGTATTCTGAATCACAATTCCCCTTAGAGATCCGTCAGACTTTGTTCGTCAGCATAGTACTTAAGAGGCAGACAGCGTATGTCTGCAGCCTTCCTTGGGGAGATGACAGATTCAACCGAGAAACCAGACAGTATTGTTACGATGCAACAGTAGATTTTTCATTACTTAGATATTCGAATGTTTCGTTTATAGCCTGGCACAGCAATTTCTTCGCTCTGCTCCAAGCAAACTCTTTGATCTTCAAAACTAATTCGATTCGACGAGTCTGAAAGATTCTATTGTTTTAATCGAATACATTCTCACTCGTGTCAAAAGTGTTTTAAGGTTTTTCTTGCAAATAACTGAGCCAAGGACTGAGTTACCGAAAGGTAGTTAGGACCAAACCAACAGAATCTTTAAAATGTCATAACTTCTGAACGGAATGAAGGATTTTAATTTTCAAACTTGCAAACGACGCGTATTTTAATCAAGAATATGTAGAAATTGTAAAAATACTGAAAAATTTGTTCGTTCATCACGTAAAATTAAAAAAAACCACATAAAAATGGTCCAATTTTCAAACAGTCGTAACTCCTATAATAGTGAATATATTTCAATGAAACTTTTTTCTGAAGTAGAGCTCCCAAGTACCTACAAAAAAGCATTAGAGAAGTTTTCTGTAGGACGTCAAACAAAATGATTAAAAATGAAAAACGAAGTTTTAAGAAAAATCGACAGTGCCTCATTTTTCCGGTGAAAAAAAATTCTTTCAAATCGTTCTGAAAGATTCTATTGTTTTAATCGAATACATTTTCACTCGTGTCAAAAGTGTTTTAAGGTTTTTCTTGCAAATAACTGAGCTAAGGACCAAATTACCGAAAGGTAGTTAGGACCAAACCAACAGCAAACATAGTTGATGAGAGCCACAATTGCTCTTGAGATCTAAACTGGGAGTTCAACTTGTGTAATTACTCGTGCATCCTAGAATTTTTAAATCAAAGTAAATTCTAGACAAGTAGTAGTCCTTTTAAGAATTCTAAAGTATTATTGTATTATTTTTTATGTGCATTGTTCTTTATCCTGTATGTGGTGGTCGAAGCTCTGGTTTTAATAAAGGCGTGCTTATATGAACTAATAGCACGTTTAATATACGCTGAATTCTCTTTTCACTCGGTGGGTACGTTTCAAAGTACGCCGCGCAAAACATGACATATTGCTTATGGTAGAACGGAGAATTTCTCCTACAACTTTGAAAAACAGTGTAAACAGTAATGAAACGGTATTTATAACGTGGAAAATTTTTCCGCCTTTCATGTATTTCCGTATATTTTTTCGAATTATCCACGCTTTTATAAAATCGTATGTGTCGTCTGATGTTAGCGTACGGGAAGTCCGTTGAATTTTTTTAAACGAATCCGGGGTTTAATGGTCGAACGTTGGCAGCAAATCGACCATAAAACGTGCATCGATTTTACGCCAAAAGTGCAGACAATTGGAACTCGAGGCGAGAAAAAGAGCTGCGCGTATAATTTCTATAATAGTCGGTTTAACGACCTATTAAAACGATCAGTTTTATATGAAATTTAATAAAAATAGACACAAGGGAAGTATTTACGTTGCATTTCTCACCTTAAACGTCCAACGTCAACTCGCAATGAAATTTTTGTAAGAACGTTCATCCTTTGGAGACATTTCTTTAAAAGTTCTTTTCAACAAACTCGATCTCCCGCTAGGTACACGGGCGTATTGTTCTTCGATAACTTCTTTCGATCATAAAACAGAGTTTGAGAAAATTTGGTTTAAAAATTTACAGCCAATCTCTGCGCTATGGCCTCTGACGCTGACGAGACTCGCGATCCGTTTCATTTTGTCCTGAAACAAACAGAAGGCTGAATCCTCGATGTTCCTGTAATTATACCAGGAGCAACGAAGTCTGGTAAAATTGTACGAAATTGTTGGGAAAGTGTGCGATCAAAAATGCGAATATGTCGTGACTGAAAGTGACCGGTAACCAAATTTATTTGGGGTAATCAGTTACGAAGTAGTTTGTTCATTGATACTATCGTTGAAGTGCGTTCGTTTGATAAATCACTTTGAAATTCTGTTGAGTCTGTGGCGGTGTGCGGTTCCCTACAGAGCACTGGTAAACGAACGATTGCAGCAGCAATTTGTGGTTATTGGCTCTCCAGTTTTTGGCGTGAATTTTACGACTAGCTGGCTTTTCCACCCCTCTTTCATTTCCCCGCTCACGTTAGTTTTAACATGTACATTAATACGCCCGCGTGTTTCCAGTCTTGTAACCGTCAACAAAATTATAATAACGATCGATTTTTCCGTGTGTTTCAGGATGAAAAGAATCAAATACTAACGACGAACGCGTGGCTGAAATTGGTAAGTGGAGACGAACGGTATTAGTCGACGAAATCAAGTTAGGAAATTGATAGAAAGTCGGAGGAAAGAAGAAAATTAAGGAGCTTTAAATTATTATCGAAACGCGGAACGTTTCGTTCGAGGAACAGTTTTGGCATTAAAGTTGCAGAAACGAGGAAGTAGCGGCGTTCGAGCTAAAAAATGAGAAATTTAAAATGCATTTGCGGGGGTAGTATCACCTTTTTCCCTCTTTTGCGACACGGCTCGCTTACAGGAAATCAATATACGGTAACTAATACTTCCCTGTCACGGTTGCTATTCTCATTTCCATCGAGGTGGTATAACGTTCCCGATAAAGAACGCATCCCCGTCACCTAGAACAACAGTCTATGTTGGAAAATAAAGCGTTCAAATAAATTTAGAGTCCTAGGTTTATCAAATTCCGATAATATTTCAAAAATATTTCATCTCTTATTCGATGAAGCGATCTTGCTTCGGACGAAGAATAAAGTTTTTACTTGGAATCGCGTGGAATTCGTAATTTTGTTAAAATATGAATATGCACAACTTCTCATTATTAATGGAGAATATTATTTCCATTATAATGGGCCACGGTTCCCATGCCTTTGACTTTGTGGTTCTCCGTGTTGCTGACTAATAAAATCGATTTTTCATTAACCCTTTGCACTCCGAATTATATTTCAATTTTGTTACCAGCGGCTCCCAATGCTTTTAAGAGCTTTATTTGATATTTACCTGTTGAAAATAAGTGTTTTATTTACGCTGTTGTTGTGTTTTGTCATTTTCAAGGTATCTGTTTGGTTTGGATTTGAAAAAGTGTCGAGTCATAGAAGTGCAAAGGGTTAACATTATTATCAGACCGGAAATGCAGGTGCAGTTGTCGGTGTTATAAAGAGCATCGGATAAAAATGTCTAATTTTGTTCCGACTGATAGCTCGAGAATCGGAAATGAGCAGAGAGGAGGATCTCGAGAAGGGCTCAACTCGAATGGGGGGTTCTTCGAATATATAGAATAAATAAAAGATGGATGGAATGAACGTTGGTCGGACGGGGTTAAATCCGTGATCGAATCTGCAAGAGGGTGGATGCATCATAGTCGATTTAGGGGGCTCCCATCATTCTTTTCGCGTTGCAGCTGGTCAGGGAACTGAAAACTGAGGGGACTGGGAGTCGCGGGGGGATAGGAAACGTAAGGTAAACGGGGTAGTGGGTGGCTCTAAGGCGGAGAGGATTCGAGAAAATCGAGGAAGCAGAATGATGCACTCTTGCGTCTTTCTGCAGCCCCGGTCGGGTCGAGATGAAAAGGACGGGATACGTTTTCTGACGTTGCTGCTTCAAATAAAGGGATGAAAACGAAAAGTTGGAGGACGGTAGCTGCGAGCCGGTGACGTTTTCGGCTTTTCTAAGATACGAAAGTACTGCATGGGAATTTATTTAACAACAGTCTACTACGATGCTCCTTGAGACTACGCGGCCCCATACATTTTTTATCATCTCCTCCATTTTACTCGAAACGCGAACGTCTAGGAAAACCTGCACTTCACTACGACTTCTTATCATCGTTTTAAGACACGGTTGGTTTTACGAGATTTCACATGCAACCTGTATCTTGTACGGAATCAAAGCATGGGATCGATCTTGATCCTATGAAATCCTTGATAAGCAAACATATCCACTTTTTGGAACAGCTTCCTTTTTTCCAAAGTAGTTTCTGAATATTCATCGTTCCTTCAAATAGTGCTTCATAATTTTCTCTGCTCAAACACACACACACGTACACTTCCTGTCGTATCTCAAACTCCAATTCTCAGAATCGAACAAGATGAGTAAGTAGTAACTTACGAAGCAAAAAATTATATTGCAGTTTTGCGACACCTTACGAAACAAGGTATCTGTTCGTAAAATAATCTTACGATATTTTTATTATCCTCTAAAAATATATTCCTGACCTCGTAAAGAGTTCAATCGTAAAAAAAGAACTTGTCACAAACCTGACGCGAGGTATTTATATATATATCGAGCTTGATAATTCTTGACGAAATTCCCTCGCTTTTCAGAAATATTGTATCATTCTATATTTTATAAATTTCGTTATTTATCGCCTCTAACTCAAATTCTCCGCTCCAGTACGAATAGTTGGAATTAATCTATGACTATTAAACGACCCCTCGAACCCTCTTCGTTCCGCTCATTAGTTTCATCCGCCTCTTAAATCACATCGTGTCGATATCGTCCGGCTTTTCAGTTTATAGCTATTTTATTGTCTTCGAAGGAATTGATTTCTGGCTACTCGAAAGATTTCCTTCCATTCGTCACATCATTTCTTATCCCTTTTCACTTCGTCACCCTTTTCCTTCCTTCGAATCTCCCCGGAATCTGATTGTGTCCGAACTCTTTTCGTTCTGCTTTTTGTTTGGTCTCTCGGTTCTCCAGCGATCGGCCAACCCTTCGGGAAACCTGGCGAAATCCTCGTAATAATGCCGAAGATCGATCCGCGGGAGAAAAAAGACACGAACACGGAAACTTTTTTTAGCAATTAATTAGTCCTGGAACTTCCTCGTGTTTTGTAGTTTGATCTATTCCTTCCTTCTCGTTCCTGGGATATGAAAACACGAATTAATTAAAAATAGAATTTAGGCCAGTTTAACGTCGATTAAAAAGGGTACTCTCCATTCCACTTTTTGCTCGAACAGTGAAGAATTTTCATTGATTATTCTAATCGATGTTTGAACAAACCCATTAGGAGCCAATTTTCCTTTCTCGTTCGTTTCAAATGTTTTCCAATAGAAATACGACATTGGATCGAAAGATAAAGTTGATCTTTTTAACCATAATGTATGCTATTGTAAAATGAAAATTGATACTTCGACCGTGAACAGATTAAAAAGTCAGTTAGCGCTAAAAGTCAGTAATTCTTTGGAAATAGTTGCTTCGTATAAATTTCCCCCGGATTAGATTTAAACGGCGTGAATGTTTCATTTCAATTACCATCGCTATTTTTTTCGTTTCTTTTTTGCTCGTGAAAATTCCTGGTCGCCTGCAACGACGAAACTTAACAACCGGCGGGTTTTCCGTTCCCCGGGTGTCTGGGCATTAAAACTACATAGCGAGATTCTCGGCTAATGACGAAGTTCCGCGGAAGAGAGTATTAATTCCCGCGGCGTCGGCCGCTTTGAAGTGGCCAATCAAACTTGCGAATGCATTAAGCTAAATAGAATTTCGAAGCAGCGCTTGAACGCGACGTGACTGGCTTAATTCATAGACTGTTATGAAATATACAGGCGCCCCGTTGCACCTCCAGACGGACACACACCTGGTCAGTCGGTGTTCATTCGCGTATCGAGGTCCTTTTCTCCATATTATCGAGAAAGAGCATTCGAGAACTCGAGCAGGGATCTTTTCTCTAGGGTCTCTTCCTCAACCCTGGTTCAGACGTTGCAAAATACCCAAAAAAACAGAATATGGAAAGGTCATTTTGTAGTCAAGGTTCTCATAGTCAAGTCCTGTAATAAAGGAAAATTTTCTCGGTGTCTCGGTTTTCTCACGCCAAGGTGAATAAGTTGCGATGGTAGGAAAACGAAGTCTACGGGGTGTCGTTAGAAGCGACAAGTATTAATAACCCACGATACAGGGGAATTAGATTGTCCGAAATCACCGTAGCTATCCGTTCAATCGATATCCCTGGAGATTTTCAGGTGGATCCTTGCTTTCCGGTGTTTCCGGCCAGGAGCTCATAAATCAGTCTATCGCAACTACACGAATTCTCGTGCGGATATCCGAAGTCGTGCATTACTCTTTACGAAGGAACGAATTCCTTTGTAGGGAAAGATTTACTCGGTGCGGGTCTCTTTGTCGATGTATCGATTAAGGACCCACTCTTTTATACCGCGCCGCGCTCGAACTCGGATAGAAACCGAATCAAACGTCGCCATCGCGAACGAATTTCAGGGAAAAAGCGATCACAATGGCGCGAAACGAAACATTATTTACAGAATGGTCGAAAAGAGCTTAATAAAGAAACATTCCTTACGTTCGAGACAAGATACACTCAAGTTTTGGCATTGGCTGCTAAATATTACCCAAAGGTGTAATTAAGTTTAGGAAAATTCAATCTAAATGTAAAACGAAAAGTCTTTTAGCGTTATCTAAAAAATTGCTTCGTTCGAAAAGGCACAAGGAGGAAATTGGGTTGGTAATGAAAGTATATTGTTTCGAATATTCTACAGTTTTTAAAATCAACGCGAGCTTACCGAATAAATATTGTTCTTTATTAAGCCGTTTCGTACTGTAGAATCTCGACGTTTTTGGCAGGTATTTGTCCACGCCATTTTACAGAATTTCGCGCGATAAATTCCGAAAGTATTCAAATATTTGCCCATGCAGGATTCGAGCGCGTATTTTTCTTCGATCCATGAACCGTGATGCATGGCAGTTTGCAAAATGTTTCGAGAACTCCCCTCACGCTCTACAAGAGACTGACACGCAGCTGAGCTTCGCGGCCATAAGTCAAAACTATGGAATAAAGTTCTGGCTGGTAGTCGACGAAAAACAAACCGAGTAAATCGGCCTGTTGGCCATCTGATTTGTTACCAGGGTTTAGGGTGATAGTAAATGCTTAGAATATCGCGAAGATAGTAGATTATTCTGGGTCGTTCGATAATGACCTAAATTCTGGAGAGAAACGTACTCGAAAAAGGATAAAAAGAACTACAAAAGCCCCGACGACATTTTTCGTCGGCTTTCCTACGGTCCATAGACGAACGTGTGTACAGAAAGGGTGACCGATCAATAGTCAATCAAACGGGCTTCCGTGCTAATCGCTTACGAAACGAGTTTACTGTCGACGGAACTATTCATTCCCTTCCGGTCTAGTCGATCCAGACATTGTAGACAGACTTCATCAAGGACAGGGACGATGAAACGAGTTTATGATACGATCGTCATTTCTTCGTCATTTTTTACATCAAACGTTTCTATGCAGTTTCGATTCTTTTCGTAACTTTTATATAATTTCCAAGTGTACGTTTATCGCACCGTTGAATATTTCTCGGGAAAAGACGAAAGTTACGATCAGTTTCGACGTGCTCGCTTGACACTTTAACGGTAGACGAACCGCTCGTGTGCATCTGGCCTAAAACCAACAGAAACGGGGCTCTGGCAGACGTATTTGAAACCCGGGAGTGGAGAGTTTTCCAACGAGCATGCCGTAAGAATGCTAACCGAACCTGTTGAACGTTTCTGTCGCTGCGATTCAGCCTAGCCGAGCCTACTTGCTGGCTTACCGATTTCCAGACTACACCCAATATCCGAGAAGCAACGTTTCTTGTCGGTTGCCGGAAGATAATCAGCCTGATGGTCGAAATCGAGCCTCGTGCCAACCTTTCTTCGAGTCCTTTCCCCGGGGAAAACCTTCTCTCAGTAAGCATTTGGTCACAGCCGAGACACTCGTTCCAAAATTATTTTAAAATCACGTGCATGATCATCGAACGTCGGTGATCGATTAGAGCAAACATTAAAGCGTAGTTCGCGGTTGTATCGAACCTGTTGCGCAGAAATCGCAGCGGCGGTGCCTGCCGATTTACTTCTCCGTTGCAGAAACTCTGAAAGTAGATTCGATATCCAGGTCACGTCCATTGGTGAACTTGATTTGCATCCAGGACTTTTAGCGGTGAAAGAAAATTCCCGCTGGCCGTAGAAAAGCTGCGGTTACATTTCGTTCCCCTTTTTTTCCCTCGAATCGCGGACTAATGCTACCCTAAAGTTCGGTCCTCACGGAGCTCGAGGATTTTAGCGAACGGTGCGAATTCTCAAGTGCATTCTCAAGGCTTTCAAATCATCCGAACGCTCTCTCCGGCGCATAGCAGAAAAATGGAAAGATCAAGATTTTTATATCATCGTAATGTCTAAAAAAGAAAGCAGGAAGAGTCTGAGATCGAATTATCGAAGAGAAGATTACTTTGGCGTTGATAAGCGCTGTTTCGTCGCTAGTTGCATACAAGAGAAGTTTATCAAAGAGCCGTAACGATGCAATTCCGCAGCACCCAAAGCAGGAATATTTGATAATACGGCAGAAGGACGATACCGCTAATATGACGTTAAAATTTATTGTCGACTAGGCGGAAATTGGCCGAGGGATTCATCAGAGGGATTAATGTACTTCGTCGTACCGCCGGCGGATTCAAATTTCGAGATAACTATTAAAGTGTATACATTATTCCATTCCATAGCTCCAGGAACGAAACAAATGCCTCTCAAAGTGTTGCAAATTTTAAACTTTCAACAAACATACAACTTATCAATTAATTTCAACGTCTTAATACTAATTTCATCAATGTCTCACCTGGCGTAGATCTTTCTGCATTTCTCGCATCATTTATCATTAATTTAATCATTGCTGCTCCATTTCTCGCTTCTGCTGACACGTCGCAACAATGTTTAACACGACGTGGAACGTAATTAATCTGTGTCCTTAGAATCGTAATATTAAATTAATTACCACCTTTGCCCAAACTTAATCTTTTTCTAGAATATTTTCTATAGTTTGTTTCACCTTTGTCGCCATAGAAATTACACGCCGGTGGTTCGGCAAAGATTTAAATTTACGGCGAGCAGAGAAACGAGGCGAAATAGGAGAACTTTTCCAGAAGGTATTTTCGGTACCTGTCATGCCATAAACCATGTTGGGGGGGGAGCACGGCAGCGCTATATTTTTCAACAGGTTTTTCGCGGTTCATCTTCAGGCGAAGTAACAAATTTTCACGCGGCTACAATTGTTAATTTCTCGCGGAAGTGGAGGATACCTCGGAAATAAGTATACAAACTTTCGGGAGCTTACTCTAGCCGACTCCGGAATAAAAAAGTTTGTACGATCATTCTTTGGGAACACTTTCCCCTTCGTGTTATACATGTACACTTAACGTCGACGGTGGAGTTTCCGCGAAAATATGTGTAGAAAGTTCGCTTGAAGTTTGATCTTAGCAGCCGTGTTAATCTTTCTTTCGCTTTATACAATGTCGGGCTGATTTATTCGATCATCGTTTGATTTAAAATATTGAAAGTGGCGTTAAGCGATTCATATATCACGCGTCCCCTTTGATACGATACAACTTTTCCACGAAAACATCGTATGCACAATAGTTGATTTACGAGCACTTTATGGTTAAGTTAGGTAAAGTTAGGCGATTCACCGTGTAGATAAATGAGACACACGGAGTTATAAAGTGTTGACGTTAAAGAAAAGATGCACATTTTTCCAACCAGTTTAAACTTTCGTAAGAGAGTCGTTTCGAGAAACAGGGTTTGAAATATTTTAATAAATTTTCACCATTTAAATTCCCCGTTAGAAGAACACAGCGAAACGTCCAACTTGGAACAGCGTTGTTTGGAATGAAGGCGATGGAGGCAGTTTTGTTCCGCTGAAATTGCTCGTTTTGAACTTTTATCGAGTAGCCAAACGATAATAATGGCGGAATGGGTGTACCCAATGCCTTTTGTAAAAAGCAAACTACGTTGGTTAATCGCGCAGGTACTTTGCTCCTGCCAGGTAACCGGAGATTCCGTAGGATGGCAATAACGCGAAACTAGCATTTTTATTCTTCGACGTGGAACTTAAATTCTCCGCTCTTTTGTCTTCGCGAAATCGTCCAACGACCTGCCGCGTGTCCGATACGAACGAAAGTTGAAATTAAATTACCCAAGTCTTTTAATTAAGCGAAATTACGGCTCCAGGAGAAAGCTTATTTCGCAATTACTAACCGTGACGAGAAGCAGTAACTTTAATGCATTTTTATTTTACCATCATTCGTTAATTTCATATAAAAATATTTTATGTGCGTTTTGGAATGTTAGGAAAAATAGTTAATAGCGTTTGTTGATTCTGCGGCGCAGTTTATATGGGAATCGATTCCTTTGTTTCGCTCAAACGTCAATGATTACACGTGGCATTATGTCGCGTGCTCTGATTAACCCTCGCTTTCATACGTCAAATTCAGTAACGAGAACAAGGTTGCGCATAGAATATGAGCGTTTGATTGGAACAGTTTGCCCGATAGAGGCATAGTTTCGATCGTGTTCGTTGCTCCTATTTTTCGATCGACTGTTTCGTTTAAGGGTACTCGTACATCAATCCCGAAATGTTTAGTTTATCGCTTCGTGCGTGCAACAAAAATGGTCCAAGGGATGTTTCGAGCGCAATTTTTGTGAAATTCCACCCTCTCGCGGTAGCTTGAACAGGAATTTTTCAGGAGAGTCTCTTCCTTTCCAACGCCCTGTTAGGTGAGATTTATGAAAACGAACGAAGGGTCAGGAGCAGCTTCAATTCGATCGAAACTCGGCGGTGTGCACGAAAGGAATCTCGATAAGATAAACGAAACACGGATGCATCGTCGCGTAAGCGCGCGGCATTAAAGATTTCGTTTCCCGTTCCGGGTGGAACGTTCTCACGTAAACGTTCCCCGCAAACAGGTACATCGACTGATCTAAAATGCGAAAGCCAGAGGCACGTTATTCCGGCACTCGTGCTCCTGGAACGTGTGTGTCGCGACAACCTCCTCCATTCCATACATTTAGCAGAGACATTGTGCTAACATGCGACCGACATGTTCCCTACGCGATGATGTTACATGGCTGTCTCTGCTTACGCGTCCTCGTGATTGGTGCTCCGTTTGTTCTTCCCCCCCCCCAAAAGGTGAAGAGTACCTTACAGCATCGCCAATTTCGCTCACGGCGCGCAAACACAAAGCACCAGTTATTTTGAAGCCCGCTCGATGCACAAAATTCACTCCCACAGAGTTTGAAATTATAGAAAATGTTACGTTAGCACCGTGGTTCAAATAAACAATACTTTATTAAATTCAATAAACTTGATTAATACATAAGCAATTATAAGTAATATTCTCATTTCTGTTTGAATTCTTCTAGGACTCTTTACATACATACACATCATTGCCAATTTACAGGAAGATTATTCCCTAACAGAAAATATAGAAAATTCGATGGTTCCGTGACTCTAAATGCCAAAAATATTTCGCAAACGACGGACGTTCGGTGCAGATGTTTTCTAAGGATTCCATTAGGAATACCAACCGCGTCGCATTTACAGAGGAAACAGTTTGAACGTTCGGAAGTTGTTGGAAATTCAACCGAGGCACGTTTGAAATATTTCCCGGTTCGTGGTCGAGCGTTTCTTCGAACGGAATTGTCTGGTCCCCCGGTTCCTCGAAGCCCATTTGTTCTTAGCGAGACTCCGTTGCGTTTCATTTATCGAATGTCTAGACGGGATGAACAAAAAAAATGCGTCGTCGAACGAACAACGGGTTAGGATTTTTCGAAAAAAAAGTTGAAAGCACGCATTCAGTGGCAATCTGTTTGGACGTTCTGTCGTATGCATCTGAGTTGCCGGGAGTTTCGACCGAATGCTTTTGTGCGCGAATGTTTCCGCGCCGGGGATCCAATGTTTTGTCGTAGCTCGGGACCGTAGACTTCGGTTCGAGTTATTTTTCGACTTTTCGCGCGCAGAAGCATCGGTCGAAAACGTGCTTTCACTTTTTCCCCCCTCGCAACATGCGAATACAAGCTTTTCACGAACCGTCGTTCACAGCGGACGCTGAACTTTCCAAAGAATTATCGCTTGTTGTTCTTGCAACAACCCCGTGGCGTATTTTTCAAATTTCCAACGAAATCCGTTTAATTATTCGGCATCGGATAACGTTAATTGGTTCTCTGGATGTTAATACCGTATCCGCAATCGATAGAAAATACTCTTCGACGAATAAATTTCAGGCATAACCGAGGCATTGTCTCGCACTCGGCTAGTGTCGTTTTACCGATAAAACTGAAACGAGTTTTCAGACACAACATTCTTGAATCCACTAAAGAAGTTCAAGTGCATCTCGCGAGGTGAACAATTCCCCGTTTCGTACCCTTCATTGTTCCCGGTACGCTTCTGCATGTTTTACTCCCCCTTTGTCTTTCTTTTCCGCTTCAATTATTCGCTTTCGCCGTCTGGCTGGGGTTCTCCGCCGATGCACTTGCCCTTCTCCACGCGTTACCCTCACAAAGACGGGAAAGCGTGCAGCCCAACACAGTGGCCCACTTACTGTTCGAGGTCTGCATTTGAGGCCCTTGATGCCAACGAGGACCTCTTCTCGCTCGAACCACATAGAAGCCGCCTACGCGCGACCTCCTGCCGGTCTAACTGTATTGATAACGACAACCTGACAGACGATCGGGCATTGTCTTCTTCGTGTTTGCGATTCGAGCCCAGCGTATTTCCGCTATCCCTTTGATAGAGAAAAAGGGTTAAAAAAAAACATTCCTCCGTCCAGGTTGGAAGTTGAGCGTCGCGCGGGGAGTTAATATCAGGTCTCGCGACGTGCCTAGGACAGCAAAATGTCGTTAGAGGGATACTAATCCGCGAGTATTAAGCGAAAAAGTGTACGCACTTGGGCGAGTTTTACGGACGAGCGGGCGCATTCGCGTCCAAGTTCGCGGTGCCATCGGGTATGAACTCGCGAGAGACCTCTCTTTATTGTCTGCCGCGGAAAGTTTTTCGACCTTTTTTTCCCCCCGGGGAACTTTCAACGAGTCCTTTTCGCGGCAACGTCAGGACCCGGCCGATTCTCTCCTACCGAGAATCTCATTGTACGGCTGCTGCATAAATTCATTAGTGGCAACTTCGTCGCGATAACGTTCGGTCCTTCGTCGTAAATTGAATTTTTCGATGCATTTTTACGAAATTCGGAACACCGTACAAAACGAACCACGAACCAGATGAACCAGCCAATCCAGTTTTAGTTTTTATCATAACTGTGTTTATAGATGTTTTAAATCACGGATAAACAAGCGAGAACTCCGTACCAAAGACTTCCTCGTTACGGTATAATAATATTGGAAGAAAGTGAAAAAAAACAAAATTTTGATGGTTAAAAGCATAATTAATACAAAGACTGAAGTGTCTTCTTTCCAATAACTTCCTTAAAAGTTAGTATACAATTATTTTCGCTGTGTTATTATACGCAAATACAAAAGTCCTCGTGTCACAAAACAATCTTCTATTTTGCAATGGATCGTGTTCGAATTCAATGATGAATTTCGTGTAGAAATTTCACGGTTTGAAGCCGTTCCGTTACGTACGAAATTTGGTTTCGCGCTGATAGGATCAAAGTAACCATTCTTCGGATCCATCAAAGCGATAACCGGAGCTCTTTGAAAGATGTCGGGAAGGAACGAAAGCCACAGAGCGTATTCCGTGGAATACCTGTTAGAATTTGGCGAGGCTTGCGCCATTTCGATGGATCGTTTTAAAATAATTCGGGAAAGATGGAACGATCGATCGGAGCGTAAACGGGAAAGCAGACACCGCAACATGGTCCCATCGAAACGAGCATCCAGGCAAAAGCTAAGAGGCGTCGCGACGCGTCGCGTCGAGATTTACGTGGCATTCAGGGGCCCCCGCGGTCGGGTTTAAACGCGTTCCGCTGCAACGAGGGAACAATAATCTCGATCGTTGGGCGTTTAACGAGCCACCAGATTTACCATGGACCGGATGTGCCTGCCGTGACATCGTGCTTGACAATCGCGGCATGTAACTTCCTATTAACCTGGCCAAACCGTTTTCGTCCATGGAACCCCATCGTTAGACGGCTGGAAGCCGAGCCACGATCGAAAATCATTCGGTTCTTCGTTGTTGTTCCGATTTACCATCCCCCGTAGCTTCTCTGTGACGCGACCGATGCCCGCAGCATATGAACACGACGCATCGATTCGTCGACGCCCCTCTTGGGTATCGATTCATCGCGATTCATTCGAAGCTCGTTCCGTTTTGTGCGTTAACGAGGTCGTTTCACCGAAGGTCGTCGCCTGGAAACTATAAGAATTACAGACTCATCGTTCGAGATTAATCGATGGGAAAACATCGTGAAAATAAAACGTCACCACCCGGGAAATTGCTGCTCCCACTCCACCTGCCAAAACAGTAAATGACAGACAAAACAAGTTATCAACTTATCTTTCGTGAGTCTCTGCAAGTTTATAAACTCGAAAAAGCTAACTTTTACGAAAAGATTCAGCTTTAAGAACTCGTTTCTCTTTCTCAACGGCATAAAACGGAAGATTGAACCTCCTAATCTGGTCGTAAAGGAGTTAATGCTTATCTCTGCTCGTGGAATACTAAACAGTAGCGATTATAGTACGCCAAAACGGGTCCAAAATGGCGTGAATTTGTGTTAAGATACCTCGAGGACTGTCACCCGATATAACGGAATATCCGATAATCTGCTACTGAAATCTCGTCGGTGGTGCATTGTCCAAGTTCTATCCTACAATTGTTTATTCTCTATCTGGCAAAGTCCAGTGAAACGCCCAAACTGTTCTATCTTTTCAGACTGTGCTTCGTGCAGCAAGAAAATCCTTTTATGGTTACATATATTTTCACATTGTTCCGCCATTTTCCTCGCAATTGCGTGCAACGGACATATTGTCGCGTGTGCTACTTACTAACTGTTCCCTGCTATTGTTTTTCGATAATTACCGATAATTACTGTTCTTACTGATCTGCTAACGAGACAGACTTCACTATAGACTATAATGTTGTTTATAAGAACGTCGATAGTAGACCCTTTTAAAACAGTGACTTCTTTTTTCGATCGAAAAATCGTGGTTCAAGTTCAAGTTCGAATAGGTTCGCGGAGAAATGCATCGTCGAACATTATGGCAAAATGGATCTGCTAATTGGTAGGAGGAAAGCCGAGGCAATATTATCTGCGCGAAAATGCGCATACGAACGACGACACTGAATAAAGTTAATGTGGTATTGCATCGGTATTATCGACAAAATTACGCGAACGCGCATAATAATGTGGTTGTTCGAGAATATATGCATCGATTTGCCTTGTGCATTTCGATGTGGGCGTGTAACATTTACCGAAGTGAATATGAATGCAGGCATATCGTTTCTGTACCCACGCATCGTTGTCAACAAACTAAATTACTGTTTGTTTACACCGAGCTTGGTATCGACGTTTTTGCCTCGATATTTTGGGATATTTGATAATCGAAAGATTGACAATTGATCGTTTATGATCGATCGTGTAACTCGTAACATTTTTATAACCTTCTATCGATATTAAGACTATTAATAGTTCAATTTCCTTTCACCTTTTTGGGAGAAACGACTCTACTCTGTATCTTGAGCCATAATTACGCCACTATTTGCATCAGATATAGGTCTTGTAATTATAAAGGCATATAGATAGGGACTTTGTTATCAGTTACGAGGCAAATACATTAGCGCGGCGAAATTACAATCTTGCGATAACACTACACTGCTCTCATCTCGATACTATTAATAGATTATAGAAATGGTGCGGTTGCCTGAGAGTCTACGATCGTAACAGCGACAATTTCGGAACGTGTCTCTCGAAAATGTTGATCATCGTCGAAATGTTGCCAGATGCATATTTCCCAAGATATAATACGTTGTGGAAATACTTAGAACCTTTATTTGCATAAACTTTTACCGCGTGATCGTAAAGAAAGGCTGAAAACAATCCTGAGAACGTTATTAAAGTTATTAAAAAATTAAATAAAAAAAAAATTATTTATAGTTGCAGGGGTCAATTACAATCATTTTTGGTGAAGAGATATATACCCGAATTCCTACGCACTTTCGAGAAAAAAATTCGAGTAGGTGTGAAATAGTTGGAAAAATTAAAAAATTTTGAATCATTTTAAAAAAATTATTTTTAGTTGCAGGAGTCAATAACAATCATTTTTGGTGAACAGACATATCCCCGAAATCCTACGCGTTTTCGAGAAAAAAATTCGAAAAGATGTGAAATTTTTCGGCGAAAAAAAAAATTTCAAATCGTTCTAAAAAAATTATATTTAGTTACTAGGCCTAATTACAAGTATTTTTGATCATTAGACATACCCCTGAAATCCTACGCATTTTCGAGAAAAAAATTCGAAAAGGTGTGAAATCTTTCGATAAAATTAAAGATTTGAAATCGTTCTAAAAAAAATATTGTCGTTTATGTGGGTCAATTACAATTATTTTTGGTGCATACACATACCCCCGAAATGTTACGCATTTCCGAGAAAAAAATTCAGGAAGGTGGAGAATTTTTTCAAATGTTTCGCAAAAAATTGTGGAGCTTGGCAATCTTCTTTCTCGGGGGGAAACAGAGTGTTTGGAGAAGGAGAAATTTTCCTTTCCCCCGTACAGAGAAGCGAATAATGGTTCCTCGTGACAGAGCGAGTCGAATCCTTCAAATATTAGCTCCGGCGGAGAAGCTTTGATTCATCGCGGACCCGGTTGGGAATCAATTTTTCGACGAGACGCCGCGATAAATTCACGGGCATCAATGAGAGACTTCCCGGGAGTCACGGTTCGAATTAAAGTCTTCTACACTGAATTTCACTTACGGTTCTCCCCCGCATCTTTCGACGTTTTTTTTACCGATCCGAGCAATCCGGCCGCGAGCTTTTACGATGAGTTATAGGCAACGAACACCGTCTTCGCCTTTCAACCAATTAACCGAATTGCGCCTCGCCGTGCCTTCGAAACTTGGTATACAAAAGAAATTCATTCTCTCGCCTTTTCATCTACAATTTTTAATCGAATATATTCTGTAACCGAGACAATAGATCTTTGAACGCCGTTTCTGAATCGCACGGAATGGTCGAAAGGTGGAAATCGATCGAACAGGAATCACCGTCGAAAGAGAAAGCTGTTATTTCCGTTCCTTCTTGTATGTAGCTAAACCAAGCTCAAAGGGAAACGGGTGAAAGAGCGTGGCTGCAACTATTTGGCAAGCTCCGGACTACCATTTGTGGATTCAGCTAGATAAATTGCTGGTTAACCGACAACAGTGCCAAGTGCGCCGTGTTTAATACCAACGTGATATACCACAGAGTTCGTTAAAAATTCATACGATGCTTAATCGACCAGCCGGCTACGAACGAATCCATTTCCCCTTTCCATTCGACCATTCGATGATCTTTAATGCACGCGACAGCTGCAATGCAAAAATATTCTTCCATTTCCCTTTTAATACGCCACACTGTGTATCGATTCTACAGGCATAATTTCGTCGTAGAAAGGTAGCACCTTTCTCAATGTTATTTCCTCGAATAAACAAACGAAGTCGAAATACAGGATTCCAGATAAGGAACGAAGGCTCGAGAATCTGTGAAGGGGAATCGTGTTGACAGTACTCGATGTACCGCCAAGCAACGCGAACGTTCTCTGCTCTGTGATCGAAACGAAAACAAAGGAACGTCCTTCTCGAAATATTTTTGTCGCGAGCGTTGGATTTTCTCTTTTCGTTAAACTGTCCGGAAAACAATGGACATATTCTCGCGACGCAGCGTTCCGAAGTTGGTTATTTCAAAGTTGATTAGTGCCCCGTGACTTCGCTCCTCAGAAATACGATTTACGGCGCTTACCGACTTCGCCGGCGAATGGCTGTTTCCCAATTACGCCTCCGAAGCATTTCTGCACCGCTCGAATGGAAGTTTATTGACAAAACGAAGAGCGAGATAACGAGAAACTGTATTTCGAATAACCGACGCCTTCAGGTGTGCCTCGAAATCGCTTTAAAAATAATAAAATGTTAATTCCTAAATATACGGGCAGAATTTTTTATCAAGCGTGTTTCGAAATAGAATGAATAATCTGCAGGGAAAGAAGCGTGCTTTGAAGCAAGAAAGTTCCATTAAAAAATCCGTGTTTGAATACTTGTTAGTGCGTGTTCCACCTTTGCTTTTGGAAGCACCGGTCGAGAGCCCAAGGTATTATAATTTCGAGTTTTGTACGACTTTCCTGTGCCCCCAAAAAACGCCAGTCGGTCGGTGCGTTAATACGTTGAAAAGTTCTAATGAAATTATAGTCTTAATCCGTTTTTGGCGTGCTCTGCGCGAAATTGTTGGCGAGAAAGGTCGGAAGAGACCGCAATATCTCGCGAATTTAACGTGTTAATTGCGTTGTCGCAAGAAAATGTTTCATAAAGGCTCCCGTACATCTTCTATTGTCCTATTATAACGCGGTAACGCAATTTTCCCTGCTTCGAAGCTTCGTATTATCTTCGAGTATTCAATCTTTTCATTCACGTTCGAACCACGAAATTCCACCGAGTCTCTATCGTACGATTTAATGATACATCGAAAGATCAACGCAACAGTTTCATATCGCGTGGGTGTACCGAAATGAAACAAAGAAGTACGCGTCGTTTCCGACACGAAAGCGCACTTTGCGCCAGCCCAATAACAGGACTTTCTTTTCTAGCATACTAACGCTTCCTTGATACGAGCCGTGACGATTCTCGAGAAGGATTCTCCTCGTCTATGTGCATACGGTCGCGTGAATTTCAACGAGCAGCCACGTGTTAGCTCGCGCTTGCATTTCGTGCGGGAATTTTGCATACGGCGATAGTAAAGTGAAATGCAGTTCCAGGCGGCCGTTAGACTGGCATTTATACCTCGAAATGTCGTTCTCGTTCGATAGATCAAATGCAAAGCGATGATGATGATCTCGCAGGACATTTTCTCGAATGTCTTATCTCTTTAATATAGTGTGAAAAGAGACCGGTAACTAGAAATTTAATAACACAGATTAAATAGGAAATTTAACGATATTAAAGTACAAGCAAGGTTTTAATAACAATGCAACATATTCTCCCTCTATTATGGCAACAACAGAGAGAATCTACCTTTCCAAATCCGGTGTGTGTGCTTTCCAAAGTACACGTTCTACCGGATTAACTGGATCTCCATTATGCACGTAGAAAATATGTCAAAACTGTGCAATAAGCTTCAATTTCGGGGAAATTCATTTTCGAGTACACGGACGTATTAGTAAAATCCAATTGGACGCAGAGTTTCTACCTAGTGCGTGGAATTAATAAGTTATGTATAACCAGAAATCCTATTTATCTGATTTATAAATCATCATTCTACGTTTTCGGATTTATTCGTACACGGAGAATAATCTTTCTCGAGGTTGAATCGTTCGCTGGAAGACACCGTGTACACGTCCTCTGGGAAAGTTAGATACCGACGCGGGAGAGAAACTCTCTGAGAAGTCAGAAAGCCGAACAAACAAATTGATACCCAATACACCGTAAACTTTCCACGAACGGAGGTTATCCTTGAGATATGAGTTGCCTGCACCTGGGGAACTTTTTACCCGAAAAATGACGAATGATGTGTACGTAACGCAAAACGAAGCGTGCAGAACGTCGCCTCTTATGTTGGACGTTCATACTTTGTTGACAAAGTTTCATACTGGCGCGGATATTCTTCCAAACCATCCTTTGTCCCCGAAACTATGGCGAGAATTAGATATTTTACAATCTTTCTTGCTCTTCGATGGAGAACTCTGTGCAATTTCTAAGTAACACAATGGGAAAGGTTCTCGAGAAAGTCACGACCATGTCCATCTGCGTCGTGCAATGCAACATGTCCATGACGCGGTGAATTTTACAGGATGCAAGTTCGAGGGATCCTTTCCTCGCGCACGTGACGCTGATTTAATTTTTCCGAAGGATGTCGTTGTACAAGAGTGCACGTCCAACACGGGCACGTGCACTGATAGAATATATGCATCCACCTGGCGTCACACATATATTTGCATGCATCTGTGTCTACCAGGACGCAAGATCGTGTCTAGAATCAATTTCACGGAACCGAGCCATCAAACGATTTATTTCGATCATCCTCTGTAAAGATAGCTGAGTTAGAATCGTAGGAAACGGGTTCAAAAATAACAAATACGGTGGCTCTTTCACATTTTACCCAAAAGTTTTACATCACACATTGTACATCGAATTAGAAATTGTTTAAGTTGACCAAATTTATTCCTCACGACACGGGAATTAATGATCTTAATTACGACATTTCGCCTCTCACGAAATTCCGTTCACAGTTCCCTTTAATTTTTTCCGAAAAACGGCGCACGCAAATATACTTAATTACAGCGCGCGTTACTTACTTTTTAATTGAATCCTTGTACACATTAATCCGAGAATTACCTTTACCGGAGAAATTTATACTTTACAGCAGACTTTCCCTTTGAAACACATTTTTTAAACGAGTGTGAAACATTATCTACGCGGAAATAATAGAAATTTTTATTTGAAATATTTCCAATATACAGTTAAGAAGATACAGATACAGCTTAATTATAGAATTAATTTTAACTTAATTACTAACAAAACAAGCCTCAAAGTTGGTTAAAATTTAATTACACCCATGATTGAAATCTAATTAATATACGATTATTTAAACATTTACAAACGAATAAATCTAAATTAATATTAACGTCTTGTTATCTTGTTTTGGAGTAATTTTTAACAATTTTTGTATCGAAAAGATAGTGCCAGGAATGTTTCATTTAAGGTTCCCTCGATTGCGAGTAATGGGCCATTCGATCGACAGATCCGGGTGCCTAAGCCTTGGTTATTTCTCACGCCCAGGAACACCAGGAACACCAGGAGCGTATCCTTTGCCGAATATCCGTTTCCAAGCGAATGATAATACGTGTGTACACTGCGCCAACACGCCGGGCCGTATCATTCAAGAATTCACGCTACGTTGGCTTTGATACCAGCGCAATTAGCGGCAGAATTCCAGTTCGCGCGTATTTTCTACGGAGAATTCACCTCAAGTATATTCGCCAGTGTCTCTATTTACGGTCGAACATCGGTCACAGGTGTTACGATTCCAAGAAAATACGCGAAACGTGCAAGAATGCAATAAATGGATACACGATTGAAAGTTACGAAAACAATTATTCATCGATTTAATCGAAATGTTCACCGTAACTAAGTTCTTTTCGCTAATAATGGGAAAGTTTAATTACTCGAGTCCGAGATTAAAATATTCTTTATCATAATGAAACTCCATTTCCACGCCTATAAAAGATATTCTGCGGAGGACATTTCGTTTAAATTTACAATATTATAATTACCAAATGAATATCGATTTATTGCTACGAAAGAGACGATATCCGATATTAAAACTTGCTCAGCCCCTTTTTCATAACGCGTTTAACGAAGAAGAAGGTACACGCTGTAGAAACTTAATAGTGAAATATTAATTCGCAGTATTTACGAGGAAAATATGCTTTAAAGACTAGTAAATGGCATGAAACATTTTTAATAAAACATGACCGTACATTAATTTCGGTAGAAGAATAACATTGTACGTTACGTAGTAAATATTGCAATTACCGGGCAAAGAATTCTATAATTTATAGAAATTATGGAAACGTTTCCAATGAAATTACTGTTTATATTGTTCGAGTGTTTTAAATATAAAATTCGCAGTATTTACGAGGAAAATATGCTTTAAAGACTAGTAAATGGCATAAAACATTTTTAATAAAACACGACTGTACATTAATTTCGGTAGAAGAATAACATTGTACGTTACGTAGTAAATATTGCAATTACCGGGCAAAGAATTCTATAATTTATAGAAATTATGGAAACGTTCCCAATGAAATTACTGTTTGTATTGTTCGAGTGTTCTAAAGAAAATTTGTTCGCGGGAGTGGTCGCTCGAATGTGAAGCAAATAATTGAAAAAGCAAGGAATCGTCGGAATCGAGGAAAGAATTTTCCAATGGTCTTTGGAAGAACCATTCCTTCCTCTTACATTTTCAACAATGATATTGCGCCATCGCTATCGTTTCTGGCGTTAAATTACTTTACCTGGAGGAAAGTAGTTCGCTCGAATTCTACGCACGTTTTAATAATACGCAGCTTTTCACTGTTATTTACGATACTTGAAAAATTTCATAGCGACGCTCGAAGCACTTATTTTCATAAAAATGCAACGTTACACGAGGAAAAGTCATCATCAAAAATGAATACAAGAAAGTAATTTTTAACGATACAAGTTCGCAACTATTAATGAGTTTCCATTTTAACTTTGAATTTTATGCAGCGTTCAACATTTCAGTACTATATAATAATGTATATTTAATATTTGTAATAGTGTATATTTAATATTTATAATAGTATACATTTAATATTTATAATATTATATAAATATTTGGAATCAGAAATTTTTTTTGACGCGTCGAATTCGTTCCAGAATGTCGAGTCGGAATTTTCCGAACGCGATTCTTCATGCAATTAGCGTAATTGGTAGTTCGAATTGAACGATCGCAGCCAGAAAGAATTAAAGTGAATTAAAAATGAATTAAGTTTTATCAATATTTAAATGATCGAACGAGTTTGTTCCCCGGCGCATTCCGCGCGCCCGGTTGATATTCTCGTTTATTTTAAAATTATTTCAGAGAATGTGTTTATATAATAATTATATTCATTCCTGATTGTGCGCGCGGAATGCCTCTCTCGAACGAGGTTATAGTATTTCGAGACGGGCGAAATAAATGCCGAAATTTTTAACAGAAATCGAGTCATTTAAAACATTTGGGCGGTTAAAGGTGAAAACTTGATAATATTCATAAATGGTTATAAAGTCGAAATTAAATTAGAATAGTTTTAGGATAGGCAGGTGTCCAGTGAACTTTGGCCCAGAGTGTTCGTCGTTGACGTTGATAGAGTCGCGTAAGAATATGTCTACCGTCACGGATATTCCCGAAACTCGCGAGTGAAGCAAAGCAGCTGTCTCTTTGTCTGTCTCTGGCGAATTAACGATCTACAGAGGTCTTCCAGGAAAACGTTTAATCCGGAGGCGCAGGGAACAAGAGCGGAGCAGGGCAGGGCTGGCAGGGCGTCGTCAAATGAACAATTCAAGCGACATACTGCACGTCCAGGGGTTCCGACCCGCCCCCAAAACCCGTCGGCTCGTAATCTATCCCGCACCAAGCTTCACACAAGTTACCAACCCCCCTCCACCCCCCCTCCCTCTCGCCGGGGCAATCTCCTTCGCCGCATAACCCGATAATTCTAATTACCCTAACAAGATCAATAATTTCTCTCGGCCTCGGCGTACGCTACCGCCTCGACGCGTAATCGTCCTGCGAGATTTCTATTGACGCGTCGCGACGCTCGCGCTAGGCCGGTTTCTCCATCATCTTCGAACGGAAACGCAGCTTTAACCATTCTAACTAAGATACGTTCCAGCAGAGAGTTTCCATCAGTCGAACGCGGTCACTTTGTTCCAAACGCATGAACCTAACCAAATATAGCAACTATTGCTCTTTCCAAACTGGGTAATATTTGTACAACGTTAATCAACTCTGTTTCCATAAGGATACACTCCAAATTTCATCTTAGTCTTAAACAACGTTATCATATACAAATTTCAAACCCAAATTTACACTCGCAATAGTGTTCGATTTGGCATATGGAACGACCTAATTTCTCCTCTCGTGTCAAGAACGACCCAGATCCGCTATCCAAAAGCTAAACATATTATGAAACTTACCATTCGTCTACGATAACACGACAAAATGTACGCGAAGGTGTCTCGTTTCGGACCAAGTTTAATTTAAAATTCGAAACAGGTTCGCGTTAGTTTGTTGAAATAAAGTTTCAGAGAGAAACGAACGATTCCCGAAGAAAGATTAAAGAACGATCATTTCGCGATATTTAAATTCCGTTTAACGAAGAAAATTATATTCGATGTCGTTCGCGCGAAAATGAGAAAAGTGGATACACTTGTTTCCGTTGATTTTGTTTTCCCAACGCCGGGGGTAGAAAGTTTTCGTATTCGCGCTTGCTTTGGAACCCTCCCCTTTAGCGGATCGATACGCTTTTGCTCCGCGAATAATTTTTCGTTCGCTCATTTGGAAGCTGTAGCTGTTTACGAAGGCGTCGAAGAGATTTTTACCGATTTAATTTAAGTAGCAACGTTCGTGAACGTTTCGGTGTATTAATATTATTAGCGTGCGCGAATTTCAGACATATTATCGTCTACCGGAAGCGTAAACCAACTCTGGAATTATTCAGAGTGGGTGGAATATCAGTTGCTTCGCGAAACCTGCCCGAAAACAAGCCTGCGTTGTCAGATTTATTAAATAGACAGTTTAAAGCGGTCTTGTATCAAAATATGCGAGCAAATTAAACAATTTAGGGCTTCGAAGATTCTCGTGTCTTGGTTTTAGTTTCATTCCCTTGCAGACCGTTGTAACTTGGAATTCTTGGACAGCTATACGCCACTGGGACCTCGGGATTGGACAGTTCACCTATTATTTGACTTCCAGAAATTCCAGGACAAAAGGTCTCGCGATACTATGGCCTCATTTGTGCTCTTTTCCCTTTTAAATTACAATAAACACGTGTACAGTATAAATTCTCTCTTAGAAATGATTAATCTTGAACGAACCAGAGTCGTGCTAGAATTTACCAAGAAATAGGGGATAACGGTGACCGCGGTTTGTCCGTCAACCTATCGCCACTATTGTCAACATCAAAGCCCGTAATATTCTACTATTGGTTCTCTGGAATCCCTAGAATTAGATTTCCATCGAAAGATCAGGTCCACGGTTCGATCAGTCTCTACGATTAGTATGATCGCGATGACGCCTAGATCAGGGTTGTGGTTTTGGAAGATCGCCGTCCACCCTCGGACTTAACCAACGGCATGCGTTGCATTAATGCACGCGAGAGAGCCAGTCAAGTGCATACGTCCACTATTGTGGTCATCCGAAGATGGATGCGGCGATCCATCGCAGATCGAACGATGCCCATTTCCAAGAGACTGATCCAATTTACATATACACACCTTTTTGCTACCCTGGAAGCAAACTCCATTCCAGAAATCTATTAGAAAATGCATAGCCTCTGTTATTTCGTTCACCAGTCGATTCATAAATTCGTTGGAATGTTTTTAAAATGAAACTGCACTCTCCCACTTTGAATAATTCACGTTTTCTTCATTATTATTTTCGAGAAATTTTATTTCGACCAGCACAAAGTCGTACCGGTTTCGAAGAAAAATATCGAGAAGCTGGCAGCGTGAATTTTATTTTTGTTTCAAAATTCTTCCTCTCTCGAAACATTCTACAGACTTTACAGAAACTAGTAGTCGATGGAAGTAATAACAGGGAGGTTGGGAATACGAAATATAGCCTCCCAGGTGAAGCGAGTAAATATTTTCTTTACTTCAGAAACGAATTAAAGAACATATTTCTGCAAATACTCGTTTCTATAATTTCCCATCGGAACCTATAGTCAAGAATTAAACTTTGACTGTTTAAAAATGTTCTTTTTTTAATTATATATCAGCCATATATTAATTAACGATTTGTTCGTCGCATCGGGGTCGCCAGGATTTTTTTAGGTAATATATGGCTCTCGTGGGAAAAGTTCCGAGTTGAAGAATGTGGCACCACGAGTTAGGGGAATGTGGACAGCGGGCCAGTAATTTCTGCTAGTCGTAGGCGTTAAAATGTTTGACCCAATACGACCCGCAATTCCTTCGAGGATATTTCTTCCATGTTCCAATCAATACTTTCGTAGTATAAAAGTTAGAAACATTATTGCAAGATAAATTCAGTATAACAGATCGATTAATCTCTTCCAATTTCCACCAATGTATTAGAATATTTATTGTATTAAGCTGATCATCAAGCTACATCGCATGGTTCGATAAATACTCATCCGTTAATACTAATATTTGATTGTTAAAAACGTGAACTAGCTTCCAACGAATTAGGCTGCATCACGCGCTCGACGAAGCATAATTATAGTCTTATCCTTCGCAGACTGGCAATGTCTATCTTCCTTTTTGAACTTTGTTTCCCTTTAACGATACACGTACAAAAGACAATTTATTTAAATGGGTGTAGCTGGTCCGTAGCTTTAACCTTGAGAGGCAAGGGTGAATATTCCCACGCGAAGAGAAGGAAACTGTTCTCTCGAATGCAACGCGAAACGTCCAAGTCCCTGAATGGCTTCTTAGCGGTGAAAAAGGCGATCGTTTAATTTCCGAAAATGCGGCACACCTCGCGGGTGTTTCAACCAGCAGCAAATAGAAACCACTCGGTGAACCGTTGGGACGAAATTTTATTTCAGAGGGAACGCCGAAAGAGCGTTCGTTACGCCTCGTTTCCATGGCGGGGGCGAGTCACAGGAAGCCGGTTCGCGTCGTATCGCCGGGGAAAGGAACTTGAAAATCTTGAAGCAGACACGATGCGTCTCTGGCTCATGGAACGGAAGGCGAACTTTCACCCTCTGAATTCCTCGTTTGTGCAATTCAGCCGCGTAATCTAATGAGCAAACGCCCGAGACTCGCCATCCAGACCCGGAAATTGAAGTATACATTATAAAACGCCGCGTTTTCTATGCAGTTTCCACACCACCGTCATAAAACCAGGTCGCGAATTCCTCGAAAGTCACTGCATTTAAATATACACAGCTACCGACCGCGGCTCTTTCTAACGTCTCTGTTAGCAACGCTCTGCCTGTAATTTCACGGGAATCTGACGTGAATCTTAATCGCGATACCCTTTTGTCTAATTTGGAAACGGTGGAACGTAGTTTGCTACCATTTACGATTCTTGCTCGACTTCAAATGGCTCTTTAATCCCTCGTAGGCGAAAGAAATATAAATTTTTTGACAATTAGAGCCACCAAAACTACGAAACTTTTTCAATTTTCAATAACAGCGAATTGTGTTAAAAGTTTTCGACGCTCGAGATTCCTACGAGCCTCAACACTTTCAAGATTCTCGAGCCTATTTTAGTTTCAAGATAGCCACAAAGTGACTCAAAGTTCCAACATTCTTGCTTGAAAATTCGCAACTAAGAGTATTAAAATTCTACCGTTAATTGGAAATTCCTAGGCGGGGAATTACAGAGTCTCTGTTCGAACCTTTAATTACTAGGTACATGAATAAAAAATGTTCATTCAACATAGGTTCAAAAGTTAATACTTTCCGCTAAAAATCGGGTTGAAGTATCTAAAAATCTTTGTCGACGCGAGTGTGGTTGGAAAGGGGGTTAAATGCCCTTTAAAATGAGCGCTCGTGAGAGTGGATAGCTTAATTAGTTCCGGAGATATGAGGATTTTAATTTCAAGTCGATCGGATGAGACCGAAGCCTTTGTTTACATCTGCGAGATCAATGAACTTTCTTACTACGGCCTTGTCAAGGTCGTTGACCGCACGTGACTCGTAGTAACTAGGTCACGCGACCACTCGGTCACCAGTCACGTGCGCGAGAGAGAGAGGTCCAGCGTGACGCGTCAGACAAAGACAGAGATAGTCAAATTGGGAAAAATTAACCCTTTACATAAATTACGATATCTCGAAAACGGAAAGTCGGATCGACAAAAACCAAAAAGCAATTTCAAAGAGGAAGGTTTACCCCTTCTAACGGCGGTTGAATTTTGAATAAAGCCCTAGTAGTTTCGGAACTACACGCGTCTAAAGTTTTACTATTTTTAATACGCGTGAATAGGCCATTATACGCAAGCCGGACAGTGAGGAGGTAGTCGAATTAAGAAAAATTACCTTTTACATAAATTAAGATATCTCGAAAACGGAAAGTCGGATCGACAAAAACCAAAAACCAATCTTAATGGGGAAGGTTTACCGCTTCCAACAGTACTGGAATTTTGAATAAAGCCCTAGTAGTTTCGGAACTACGCGTGTCTAAAGTTTCAGTATTTTTACACTTTCGTTTCTTTGATACTTTTGGGTTGAACACTTTGAATCATCACGCTCGTATTACACCGAAATTTATCAGCGTAGATTTCCGTTGTTCTCGCCCTCCCGGCGGATTTATCTTCTCGAAATTCATGCTTTGTGGATTGCTTAACTCTTACCGTTTGCACGCCATGTTCGAGCGATGGAAACAAAGGAACCAAAAAGGATTTGACGTCGTTTCAGACGAGCATGCTAGGAAATTTCGCGAGACTCTCTCTGATTCTACCAGAACCATCGGTCGATTACTCTCGAATTAGTTTCTAGCTGCATCGTTCCCGCTAACAGTACGAAGAAAAGAAATCCCATTGAGTAATTAATTTTCCGTCTAATGAGGATTAATTAATTTCGCTAATTTTATCTTCGAGCGAACTTCCCGTGATATTCCGCGATTTCATTATTCTTGGAAAATTAATAACGAACGTCAACTTTTCATGGTTCGCGTCGAATTAATTGTTACAGGATTTAAATGTTACGCTATCGTTGTCGTAGAGTATGAGAGTTTTCTTTAATTTTCTAGGAATGGACGGACTATAATCTCCAGTGGAACGAGTCCGAATACGGGGGCGTAAAGGACCTCCGAATTACACCGAACAAGCTTTGGAAGCCAGACATTCTCATGTACAACAGGTAATTCAATCTTGTTACATTTACATAAGGAATTTGGTTCCGTTCGATGAATCGATAAATCTAATTAACACAGCGACCGATTAAAAAGTCTGTTTAAAATCCGGGTGAATCATTTCGCGTTAAAACAGTGACGGGATTCAGTTTCGCGAGGAAACGTTAGATCAACAACCGAATTTATTTCGATAAACAACCGGAAAATGTACTCGAGATAAAAGTATATCGCGTAAAAATTTCCAGCTTAACGGCTGCCTTGTTTTTCGATGAAACTCGAAGGAAATTCTGGCGCGTAGTTTAAAACGTTCTTAAACGGAATTCCAATAAACCGTGCGGCGAACTTTGACGAAGGGACGTAAAATTTCACTATGAAAATCGTGAAGGAATCATAAAATTCTCGAAACCGAAAACACCGACGGAAGTAATTCTGTTTTTAACCGTTCTAAATATCGATTCGCTGTTATTAACAGTGTACCACGAATTACTCTGATTTGACGGGAAAAAATTTGTTTAGAAGTTAGAATTGGATTGATGTGCAACGTGATATTCAGTACGATTAAAATTGTAACGCAGGGCGATGGTTTACATGTTCGTCGAACCGGGAACGAGAATATTTGACGAGCTCGAATTTCGTCCAGGATGTTTTTGCTCCCGAGGAATCCGGGAATAGCAAAATCGAGCTAATTCGTGGTACACGCAACGCATTCGCGTAATCCGATGCATTCGTGTTGCAATTACACCGGGTTGCATCGCCACGCCGCGGATAGTTAAGCTGTCGAACTTTAAAGCACGTTCTCGAATTCGGGTCATCAATATTTCACCGGACAGCCGTTATCCGAATTAGTTCCGATTCCTAGCGGCGGAAGTTGCGCGGGGAAGCGTCCAGTTTCGTCCTCGAGTCGCGTTTTTCCTTTTCGGGGACGAACGAAACGCGCGAGTCGCGATAAAACGTGCCAAAAAAGAACGTGCAAAGGTAAAACACCGGATAATTAAAGAATCGAGGTACGAACTTCCGGTGAAAGCCTTGAGGAGAGGAATATAAAATTTTGAGAATGTTTCAGAGACCCCCACGGCGGCTACACGATATGTCGTCGATGCATAAATCGATTTCTATACGTTCCTTTTATTTTTCACAATGACGTTTTCTCCCGATTGCAAGTAATATATTTTAATCTCCAAGGGTACGTAAACACTATCCCAGTATTGCTTCGCATCTTAAAACGTATATATTACACAAGTACACACGTACATTGCGCGTATAAATATATAATATACGCGTCAATACAATATATTATATATTTATACGGAGAAGTGCATGCGTTTATTTCCGGTGCAAACAACACACAGTACTTTATTTAGTATGTACTTACCTATGTATATTTACATTTTTCGTTTCTGTACATATTTATACATATAAAATAGATATGTATATATACATGCTCTTGAAAGGGTTATTCGATTCTAGTCGTAGAGTACGTTTCTATCCCACGAGTCGACCGGCTTTTCCTCGATTATACGAACGCCATTTATGGTTCATGGTTTCATGGGAACGTATGGGAAATGCCGGTCGTTTCGTATCCGTTCTTCCGTACACTTTTTGTGTATCAATTGCGAAAACGCAGAAGCATTAATTTCATGTACAGACGGGTCATATTCATTTTAATCAATATTTACGGAGGGCCACGACGTTAACATGTTCGCCGCGCCAAGCACGAGTAGAAATTAGAAATATTTATCAGGCTCTTCGCCATTTCGTTGAGATCTTCGAGTTGTCGCGATACAATGAGAATCGAACAAAGTTTGAAAGGAACAGGGCAGAAAGATCGTTCAAACGCGAAACTTCCTCCAGGAAATAACTTGCGATTTCTCTCGTCCTGGGCGTATTCGAGGCGCCTGGAAAACCGCGTCGGGAAGAAAAGCATGCTTCTGAACGATGGACCAGAAGAGGAGACAATTCCTCTATGATTAACGCCGTGGCTCGCTTGATCACGCAGCCTCTAGATTAAATAGTCTTAGATATTAATAGGCAACTGTGTACGCAGTGCGCGCGCGCCAGCAGAACGTGAAACGTCTTCGGAAATATCTCATGTTCTGCTCTGCCCGCAAAATTAATACGCTCGCCACTTTGCTGCCAGCTGATCCCCATCGCTGTCAGAATCAACCGTCGCCTTAAATAATCCGCCAAATTATTACGCATTCCCGCCAGAAGACCGTCTCACATACCGTACGCCGATTCTCTGTTCCGTCAGTTTCAAGTTTTCTCGAACCTGTTCTTAGAATATCGAATTTCCTAGAGATTTATTCGCAATCGAGGGTTTTACGGGGCAAGAACTCGTAGCGAAAGGAACGGCATCGATCTTGTTTCCGTTGGTCGTTGGCAACGCTGAGTGATTACCGCGTTAACGAAGTTACGCGCTATCCGAGCGCGGAAGTAGCCCGTAACATCGCAACAATTCCGAATCCCAAGAGCCCGAACTCCAATTTTGCGTCGAATTGAATTCATCGTAACTGCTAATGGCGTGCTTGGAAGACATCGACCCCGGTTTATCTCGAAATCACTTAATTCTCGTAATCGCGTTGATCCCCTGAATTCCGGGAAACTCGAAAAAAGGACAGCCAGGACACCGGGGAACACGTTGTAGGAAGCAACCGGAGTAATGGCGGGATCGGATGGCCAAGGTTCTAAAGGGCCACCCAGAGAGGCTGGAATCCTCTTTCAGCGACTAACAACCAAGTTGGTCAACCAGTATCTAACTAGCGTCCATTGATTTATGTGACTCGAAATTACAATAATGAAGTATAGAACAATTGCTGTTAAAAGCGCTAAAGATTTTTCTCCTTGTATTCTCGGCGAAAGGGTCGAATGAGAGCACCGTCGATAGCAGTTTAATCAAGTTTGGATTGCGCCGTGTCAGCAGAACTTTGGCGAACGTAGAATTGATCCTTCGTCTTTCCACAGATACTGGAATCCCGGTTGTAATGGATACTGATTGTTTCGACTACGAAGGCACAATAATCTACCATTGTATTCGACCGTATCGAGACCAAAATTTCTAATGTAGCAAATCGTGAACTGTCTTAGTTCGATTTGAAGCCAAAGAGTATGAATATGACATCGTAGAGGCATTCGTAGAGCATCGTAGAAGCGTTTCTTTGTACGTGTTCTGTCCACAGGATCTCGAGGAGAAAAATAATATCATGTGCCCATTTAGCAACACGCTGTAGGTACCTCGGGGAACAGTTACCAGGAGTAGTTCTTCCAAAGAGAAAGAAGAAAGGTGTTTCCTGCGGAACCGTAAAGCGAATCCCGAGCATCCCGCTCGAAGGTACTTTTAGGCGTTGCTGGCTGAATTTAAGCTCCTATAACCTGGAGGTTAAAGCTTCGGGACTGGCGTACAGCCCATAAAATCCGTTGCACCCGAACACGTTCGCGGATCTATGTAACCCTGCCGCGAATCGACCGGATACTTATGAAATTTGTACCAGCCGAATAATCTATGAAAGTCACTCCTCCTCGAGGCACGTCTACCTTCTCGAACACGTTCACCTTTATCTCGCGAATTACTGAACTTTGAAACGACAAATGTCTCTAGGTAATCTCCAGAAGTAATTTCTGAAATCGATTACTTTTAAAATACAATCTTTTCGGATGGAATGTCGTTTTGAGGCTCTTCTTTTCGCGTATGCAGATGGCCCAGGAGCACGATGATCAAATTCAATCGGTGTCAGATTCAATTCACCACAAAACTCACAGAGAACACGTTTGTTACTCGGGGACCGGTTGTACAACGTTAACATAACGAGGTGTACTTCGTGTTTAATCAAGTGAATTTCCCTGTTCATATTTGTCGAGTTAAATTTCGTTTCTATCTACGTTTCGTAGGAAAATGCTACCGGGGGATTATGTATCGAAATTTTGTTATTTCACCGTGTGTTGGCTTTGGCAATATTTGCTCGATTTCGTCGTCTTCAAACAAATGTTGTCGTATAGGTTACCGGTGTGATTGATCTCTGTTCACGGAAGACTCTGACACAGCGCAATTTTCATTCTTTCTCGAGAAGTTAGTTGCCACATCTTAATTATATTTCATCGTACTGGTCTCTGATTAAAATCCAATAATTCCTTCGTTCTTTTAAATTCCGAATTACACGAGAAAGTTTCCACCAAATTCTGTCAGAAATGCTTTCGCTGGGAAAGCAAGTATAAGCAGAATATCATGCATTTTATAGCCGGGTGTCCGTGACAAGCCCTTCTCTCGGAATTCCTGGGCGTTATGATATTTTAAGCTGGTCTACTTTAGGGATACGTTCTACGCTTAATCGCAATCTCTCCAGCTGTTTCCCCCCCGGACTCGATAATAACCAGTAAGCCCTGCTATACGACAATAGTATTCTGATAATGATAAAAATTTCGTTGAGCGTTCGATCGAGCTTCATTCGATACGGAGTGTTCTTTGACGCTCTGTCGGGAAGTTAATATCGTCCTTGGCGCGTTCATGACTTGGCCATAATCGCTTTACATGCTGTTCCCGCGGTAATCACTCGATTTAATCGGCTTAAGGGAGATGCGGCTGAATCGTTCGTCTTCCGCGTGAACTCGGAGAGATCGTTCGTCGAAACGGTCTCCCCAGGTCGTAGCAGTTAACCTGGGCTACCTGATAAATTCCACCCCTCTGTTGAATCACCTATGCCTGGTCGCGTTGGAAATTCGTTGGACGATGGCGACGGCGATGGCGATGGCGAGCAGGGCCTCGCAGCGGGTGGCGGCTGTAATTATGTGTATAATTAATAGAGATGCGACGTCAGGCCACCCCGTTACTGCGGGCCACCGCAGCACCGGGCCCGGTGCCCGCCCCCTCTAAACACGCGCAACACGTAGGAACATTTCGGCATTCCTGCGGAACAGCCAAAATGCCGGCGAACGCAACTACTCCAGCACCGCGATCACCCCCTGGACCGAGTCACGAATCTATCCACACGCCGTACACGTACAGTTTCACCCTGTGTTCCTCAAGGTATGCAAACCATCGGCTCGAAGGCAGCTACGATTCGTCAAATATCCAACACACGGGTCATACAACCCGATCGATCCGCCATTTACTACCAATCAACAGTTTTATTCGACTACAACGCTCTTCAAGTCGAGATGCACCGAAGAGTCACAACATTCGATATAGTTTCTGCTCGACCGTGGACTCATTGATGATTCTGTGCTTAAAGAACCTTGAGATTAATACTCGTTTGGACGATACCCAATATACGAACCTATTAAAGCCAAAATAAGAGCTTACAGCTTACGTTTGCGTATAATTTCGGGGGCTCGTTGTACCATACATATGAATTTTTCGGAAATAACGCGTTTAGATAGGACCTCGTGTGTAAAGTGTGTTTAGCCAGGCAGCGTGTAACGTTGAATTTAGCCTGGAAAGTATCCTGGCACGCGTTTCGAAGCGATGCTCGCGGAGGAGGCCCGCCAAGTTTCAAGCACCCTTCGGGCAAATTAATGCTACGCCACTGGTGCATAGGCGCGCACGATGATTTGGCGCCGTTAACTTTCCGACAGTTTGCCCGACATTTATGACGGTCGAGTTTGAACGCGGCCCACCACCTCGTTATGTCGTCAGGATTGTTTGCTCATGAGAGTATAACAACTTCAACAAATACATATATTCGCGTGACTGTGCTACATGTGCGTTTGCATTATCTAAGATGCTCGATTCGATTCGAACTCTTGCTTGTAATTTTGTTAGTTTTAAAATTAAAAATTCAGAGTAGGTCCTTTCTCGAGGCGTAATTGCCAATAATTACAGTTTCTGTATCGGAGTGAGATAAAGAATTCCATTCGAGTAGCGTTTCCGCGAGACTGCACAATGTTCCAATTGCGAGAAACTTAGCATTCCGGTCGAGAGCCACAGGGAAAGTTAAAAAGACTGTTATCAATCAACGGTACAGTTGATTCCATTTCGCCAATTGCGCGGAATCTTGGAGCGGAAGCTATTCCTTTTCCCCCCCAAGACGAATAGGGATTTTTATAGCATTTTTATGTGCTAGACCACGTACGTGGGTATCGTCCATCGAGCGTAGAATCGCGTACCCGGCCGATATACGCGGAGAACAACGAGATATAAATTTCTTCCGCGAGCTGTTCCTCGTCGTGTAAAACCGCTTCGAAACGAGGATGAAAATTCTTGAATCGAATTTCCGCGCACACCTGGGTCGGTTTCCTTCGGATCTACAGCTTCCATCAGTTATTTAACGCGAAACCACGCGCGTAAATCAAAACGCGAATAAAACTTAGTGGCTTAGTTCCTTCGTCAGTGATTTATTAATTGTTGGACACTAATCGTAACGTTTCGATTCTTTACGAATCGTGTGTGACTTGTTTCCTTTTCATCTCGTATATTTTTGTACTGGAAAAGGCACTAAAAACGTTTCATGATGATCGAAGTTAATTTGTAATTATATAGGGTGTTCGGTCAACACTGGGAAAAATTTTAATGGGAGATTCTGGAGGCCAAAATGAGACGAAAATCAAGAATATCAATTTGTTGATTGGGGCTTCCTTAAAAAGTTATTAAAAAAATTAAATTTAAAAATTTCAAATCATTTACGGAAAAATTATTTTCGTTTGCGGGGGTCAATTAGAATTAATTTTGGTTATTAGATATACCCCCGAATTCCTACGCATTTTCGAGAAAAAAATTCCTTACTGAAAATATAATCTCTGGCCAGAAATGTTTGCCTGAAATTTCAATGCAAATCTTTAAAAAATCATAACTCTTGAACGGATTGACGGATTTTAATGTTTAAAAAAGCAAACGATGCGTATTTTAGTGGAGAATATGTAGAAATTCCAAAAATATTCGAAAAGTTGATCTTTGATCCAGAAAAATAAGAAAAATCCCATAAAAATGGCCCAATTTTTCAAACAGCCATACCTCCTATAATAGTGAATATATTTCAATGAAACTTTTTTCTGAAGTAGAGCTCCTAAGCACCTACAAAAAAGTATTAGAGAAGTTTTCTGTAGGACGTCAAACAAATTCATTAAGAATGAAAAACTAATTCTTATGAAAAATCGACAGGGGGTAGGTGCCTCATTTTTCCGACGAAAAAAAATTCTTTCAAATCGTTCTGGAAAAATTATTATTAGTTGCAGGGATCAATTACAATAATTTTTGGTGAATAGACAAACACCTGAAATACTACCCAATTTCGAGAAAAAAATTCGAGAAGGTGTGAAATTTTCGACAAAATTAAAAAATTCCAAATCGTTCTAAAAAAATTATTTTTATTTGTAGGAGTCAATAGCAATCATTTTTGGCGAATAGACATACCCACGAATTCCTATCCAGTTTCGAGAAAAAAATTCGAGAAGGTGTGAAATTTTGGACAAAATTCAACATTTTCAAATCGTTCTAAAAAAAATATTGTCAGTTGCGGGAGCGAATTATAATGATTTTTGGTCAATACACATACCCCCGAAATGTTGCGCATTTTTGAGAAAAAAATTCGAGAAGGTGAGAAATTTTCGCCAAAATTAAAAAATTCCAAATCGTTCTGAAAAAATTATTTCTGGATGCTGGGGTCTATTGCAATCATTTTTGGTGAATAGATATACCCCTGAAATCCTACCCATTTTCGAGAAAAAAATTAATTACTGAAGATGTCTGACCAGGCGTTGACCTCTTCCCCTGAAATTTTTCGGCGAAATTTAAAAGTTTCATATCGTTCTAAAAAAAATATTGTCGTATGCGGGGGTCAATTACAATCATTTTTGGTGAATACACATACCCCCGAAATCCTACCCACTTTCGAGAAAAAAATTCTTTACCGAAAATATACTATGTTGCCGGAAATGTTTCCATAACTTATTAACAAAGCCTCAACCAATAAATTAGTATCGTTGATTGTCGTCTCATATTGGCCTCTAGAACCTCCCATTAAAATTTTTCCCGTAGATGGCCAAACACTTTGCATAATCAAAGCTTAATATGCAGAGAACATATTTTTCGCGTCTTTTGTAATAAAATAAGGAGAAACGTGTATCGAATGCGTTACGGTTCAATCGTTCAGCAGTCGACGCACGGCAGGAAAAAGCCCAGTGAGGGAAATTCGAGTGGTATTTCGTTTGTACCGGGGCGAGCAGAAACTGAGAAGAAAGATGGACGGGGCGGAAAACATTTCGAAACATGGCTCGGTTCAGGCGCATGAGCGCGCGTGCAGGATGGTCTGGTCGTTGTTGGGAGCACCGGGGAAAAGGTAAAAAGCGTGGAGGAGAGCGGGTTCCGTGGCATGGTCGATGAAACCTCGACCGCCCGAATTTCTAAGGGAGGCTTTCGCTTAAAACCGCGGCGCGTCTTCTGTCGAGGGAAGAACCGTAATCCGTGGCGATAGGAACGCCTTGGAGGGCAGAGCTAAATTCCCCTGCCGCGACACCTAAACTCCCAACGAATCGCGTACCTAAACCGGGCACAAAGACGAGATCGATAGTTACCGTTGAAACCGTTTCGTGTATTCGCTGTTAATTCTGTCGCGAGAAACACGACCGCGCAGACAGCTGACTCGTTGGCTCTGGATGGCTTGGAACTTGAATATTAACTCGGAACGTTCCTACGAAATGCTTCCAAATTCGCCCAAATTTATCGAGCCAAACTTTTCGTCTACAACAGAACGCTAAAACCTGATACACATGTACATATTTTGTGCAAGTTTAAACCTGTTTTATCCTTCACTGTGAGAAATATGGGCCACTTCTGTCAAAGGTTGTAGAAATTTTGTAGAACAGAGTGTACGTTCAGAGTTTTCGTTAATTTTCGGAACGCTTGATGGAATCGCGACGTTGAATCGATGCTAAGTGGGCAACGCGTTAATATCGTTTAACAATACACAATGTCCGTGGATAATGGTGGGCGGGATGGTCGTTACTCGCGAAACAAAAGAGGAGAATAGCCCAGCTAGCACGACTTACTTGTTGCTCGCAGCGCTCGACGCCTCTTCTCTGGTGAATATCGCCATCCAAAAGCGTCAGTCGCACAAAAGGGAGGAAAAAAAGAGGATGGAAGGGTCAGCGATCTTGGAGGACAGGGTTTATCCAAAAAGCCAGAAAATGCCCATCGTGCAAAGGTCGTCGTCGTCGTGTGGCAAAGAACAATCGACGAGAGTGCACCCCCCTTAGAATTCATAAACGACGCTGCGCGCTTTGTGACAGCAAAGGCCGATTTATGCTACACGCTCCGACACGCAGACCTTCCGTTTACACGGAAATATTCGTGTCGATGCTTCACTTTTTCTGAAAATCTGATCAGAAAATAAAATAGTCTATTCAGATGGTCCAATCGAAACCCCCCAAAATATGAACGAAAAACGTTTCCAGCGTAGTTTTTTTTTCTCTCTCTGTTTTTCCGCTCGACTTCTTTTTTCGAAAGCTACAACGCGGGATAAAGTCGCGGGGGATACATGCAACGCATCGCGATTGTTTCGCCGCGGCGCTGCCCGAGAACAAAAGGGAAGACGGCTGTTTGCGTAACAGGCGCCGGTATGAAAAACCGAGAAATTCGCTGGTGTCAATTACCAGCCGCTTCTCCGTTTTCCATAAAATTACACCAATAGAATATTTTCTCTCGTCGAGAATTGGCCAACATTTTGTTCGAACAAGCGATAAAAGCACAGCAGCTGAAAGAGGACGTAACGAGGACGTTCGATTTCGTTAGGAATCAGCGAGCGATTGAAAACTTTTCGATGGTGTATTCGCTAAGTAGGCAATGTCAGGATTTCGTTTTAGGAAAGTGCTCGAAAGTGCTTGGGTAGTTCGGCACACTTTGGTCGCGAACTTCCGGGGAACTGTACGAGCGATCGAAAGTATTAACAGGAAGAACGAAATTTGAAATTTTCCCGGCTGATTCGGTAATGGCGGACGCTGGCAATCGCTTGAAACTTTGACGTCGTCCTTATTTTCCGTTGAATTTGCATGCATATGAAAGCACGGGATTTACAACAATAACTGGCTGTTATTTCGCCCGGTAAAAAGAGCTGTCGTTGCCTCGGTATTAAACTTTTTTCAAATTCTTTGTCAGGTTCCGCCCTCAAAGTGCCATTAAAGTTAGTTATTGCGTTGCTTATAAATCACCGATACGAGTTATTATAGTCAGTCCGGTGCTTGCGCCACTTGTGGAGCTCTTTTAACGATAATAATTAAGCTCTATACATTTTTTCCTGTTAATTATAAAATGGAAAGCAAATTTCAAGCGTGATATAGAATAAATTACCTTCGGGAAAATTCTGCGATTGACAGCGTACGAGTTAATAAATTCTGTGTAATTAATGTTGGTAATTATTAGCTCGAGAATAGTCTCCTTCTATCACGAACTCTTTGTACCAGATTTCTAAGCACTGGTTCCTTAAATATAAGGTGTACAATGGCCTATATTTCTCACAAATTGTTTACTAAATTCGTCCAGTATTGTGCAATTTCGAGAAATTATGAAATTACACGCCTATTTCCATTTTTAATGGATCTTCTTCAGTTTCTTGGCTCGATGCATTTGGGCAAAAAGGAGAAAACATGGATTGATTAGACACCCAGCTGTTCACGAAGCCACGAGATACGCAACAACGAGACAAAACGGATAATAATCGACACAACGTGTAATTTCGATGTTTCGCGAATCAGCTATGGAATAACGCGTGTCAATCACTCTTTAAACGTGAAAATCTAAACCGAGTAATAAAAACGAAACGTAAAAGTAAATACAGTTTTGTTAAATACTCGTCGCGATAAAATGCTTCGATCGGGGGTTGAAATACGTGGCAAGTTCAAGCTAAACGACAGAGAAAAGAGCAGAATTTAATCTTCCAAGGTGTTAAACTAGCACGACAATGAACAAAGAACCGTTAAATTACTTTAAATTGCATAGGTGGTAATAAACTGGTAATTTTTAATATTTTATCAGGCTTTTGTACAAACCATGCATTTAACAGTATATTAATAATGTGTCAGGCGTTGTTTGCAAGCCGACAAGGGCGCCGCTGCCTTGCCCTAACAGTAACTAATTTGAAACTACAATTAATCCGCCGTTACGTAATAGTAATATCGTTTTGGAGTAGGTACTACGGGGTAAACAATAATTGTCACATCAAATCGCTAATAACTTGTGGTAATTGTTGTTAATCGGACAATCTCTAACAGCTGTTTACCTGTTCAATAAATTCTGATCGTTCGAGTGTATCGAGCTGTCGCGAGTCGCGCTACTTTGATTGCGAATCTGCCAAATTTAACTATACAATGATTGACCTAACGAAATCAATAATTGTAGCGCGTTTCACGTTCCGCGAATCTAACCATTGTTGGCGTAATTATACGAAGAATTACACAGCGATAATTACGCGTTTCTGCAGAGAGGGAATTATAAACATTCGAGAATAGGTTGTTACGTTATTAGGCGAGAGACATAAATGTTGGAACATCTCTTGAACCATCAATTTCCTCGAAAGAGAGCATATCACTAGAGTTACGTTAGAAAGATACGCAGCTGCGGAAAATAAAAGCGCAGGAAACTTTTATGTCCTCTAGCTCTCGCGCAAAGGATGCATATTACTCTCTTGTCGAGAATGTATTACCCAGGATGCATCACGAAACATCATAAACGGCTTTTATAGACAAATCTTTTGGAAAATGTAACGCGCGCCATTTAAATGCAAAATCGACCAGAACTTTATTTCCGACCTTTGAACTTTCGTAGTCGCGAATAAATGTAATTAGTAAAACTATTTAAGATCCTGAATCGCTAATTACGAGGCATTCTGTTCGTGTAAATAAAAAGTATCGATCGTGACTTTGAACGTTGCTTCTCGCGGAAAATATGGAAGAAGTATTCCTTCGAAAATTCTGATGCGCAAACTCTCCGAAAGTTAATTAAATTTTATCATTAATTTTTCATCAAAGCTTTGAAATACTTTTGCAATGCGCTTTACGAAGGATTGAAATAGTTGGACTTTTGAAAGGAGAAAAGGGGATTAAAATAATTGTACATAATTTACTCTCGATCGATCTTCCGTGATCGCGAATAATTTACATTTATTTTCGTGGCTGCTTGATTATAAGCGAATTAATCGCGAAAATGGCTTTGACGGTTCGTCGTTTGCATAAGCCCGATGTACGATATTTTAGATTACGCCAGCTTCAACGAGCACGAAACGTTTATTAATTTACTTTGTTCAGGCGGCTAACGACGGTCGGAAAACATATTAGTTCAGGGATATTGGTCTAAAAAATTCTATATTATAGTATAATATTGTAAAAAAAAAAAAAATCTTGGCACCTTGGAAGAAACGAAAGATTTGAATAAATTTTTTTGATCGTTGAGCTTGACATTGTCGATCGATAAAAATCGAGGATTAAAAAGTCGATAAAACGCGTTACGTGGGAGAAAATGAAGCGCCGCGAGACCAAGGCCGATGAGAATAATTAATGGAGATGTAATGTGAACACGTTAGTGCGGAAGAGGGTTTCGATGGGACATACCAAACGAACGTGGTGGTCACGCATAATGGCAGTTGCCTGTACGTCCCTCCTGGCATCTTCAAGAGCACATGCAAGATAGACATCACTTGGTTCCCCTTTGACGACCAACACTGTAACATGAAGTTCGGATCCTGGACCTACGACGGCAACCAGGTACACTACTGTCTCCACTACACACTAAAACACGCTCAGAGTACACACCAGAGCACCAAATATCTCTTACTGGTCCTGAATTCTTCAAACTGCGCGTCCACGCGCTTATCCTCGAAGGGTTAAAACGTGTCCCCGTACAATCCTCGCCAACGATCGTCCAAAACGCTCGAGACCCCGTCACAAAGAGAATTCGAAACGATAATTGCAATTGATAATGAACTGCTCGACGGAATGATCAACTTTGGTAGAAAGTGGTAATCAGTCTGCGATTAAAGGAGCCAGGACGTCATTCTCCGCGGGGACCAGTGAGTTTTTTGCTCCTGTCGCGAGGAGGTCCGATGATTCTCTCCGTGGCGTCGGGCTTCGTAAATGGAGACGCTTTTGGAGACCGTGCAGACATCGACGAGTCCTTATTGCCGCGATATTCGACCCGTTTCCCTGCCACCTCCGCGCAAAGAAAAGTCCTCCTGATCCTACGCCCATGAGATCCCTCCCGAGGCTTCTTTGTCCGACACAAGAACTCAGCGCAACACAATAGCAACGCTCCATAGATAGCCGTTCGTTCTCACGCTTCGTAGCTTCAGCTCAGATCTATATATATATAATATAGGTATATAAATGTACGATACGATATACATTCTTTACGTATATACTGATGCATACACGCACATGTCCCGGCATATGTGAAACATCGAGAAGTGTGGGGCGAAGGAAAGACGCGTGTGATATCAGGAACACGAGCTTGTCCTCTCTCGCTGTGTTTCATACTTTTTTCTTGCCTTTAAGGAAGGCAATTTGTCGGCTACGAATCTCACGTCTGACCGATAACGATGGATTTCCCATAGAAAATTCGTGTTATTCGAGTAACCAGGTCGTTGATCACGCAACAATTAAATTCGTCGGGGTTTGTAACGTTAAATGCCCGTATATATTATTTAATGCCCGAACAGGGTTCTGATAGCTCGTGTTTGCGAGTGCGGTTCCGTTAATTGTATTCCACTTTCAGGGCGGTTGCTACTCGGAAATGCGGTAATAGCGTGAACCGTCGTTAGATTAGGACTCGTCGTATTCAATTATTTCGGAATCGAGGCGAACTTGGCGTAATTGTCATTAACAGGATCGCTGCTTGTTATTGACGCGTCGATTGCTCCGACGTTACCTGCCAGCCATAATTGGAACTGTAAGAAAATCACTTTATTATCGTCGCGCGGATCAATTAATTGATCGTTTCCCCATGGTGGAAACGCGATAAGATGTAGTTTGTAACGTTAATGGCAACCAGGCTTCGAAATCATGTTTCCCTTCGAACGGAATCAAAGGTGTAACTATGAATAATTTATCGAGAATCGTCCTGATGAACGAAACGTCAACGTCTTCATCTTTTCGCGTTAGTTTTATTCGCGATGGCGTATCAGATTTCATCCGACGTTAAATCTCGTTAAACGTGCTCAACTCGACTGTAACCGAATTTCGTAGAAGTTGAGATAATCGCCGTTAATGGAACAACGTCTGCATGCTGGAACACGAGACAGTGTTCCATCGTTAATCACGGTATTTTCATTCGCGACTCGAAAGTACCCCGTCAATTTCCGCTTCCTGCAATTCTCACATTTATGCACATATTTTCTTCGCCAGCCGTATATACAGTTAACCGAGCTAATAACCTAACTTTCACCCTCGATGCACGGGTATTTAAATATTCGCTGGAGCGAATATACATAATAAATAACCGAGTTTGTTCGTTTCACCTCTGATTTTCTCGCGAAACGCCCCACCCCTTGCCTGGACTCCGCGAAACTAGGGACGAACGTGTTTCATCAGAGAGTAAATTTGCTCGACTCGCCGGGAATATAACGTGCGTGAATTCACGAGCAGCGTCAGAAACACGCGCATCCAAGCTGTTCGGATACGGAATGATAAATTCATTTCACTTACGAGCCGCCTCGGACAATTTCCCGCGACTGGATCTCTCGCGTTTCACGGCGCGCGTAAAGAATCGCGGAGGATAGTCCTTTTCCCCCGGAAACGACGAGCATCGTTTGCGTCGCGGATGCCGTGAAATTGCAAAGCAGAGCTTGACAGGACGCATTCTGCCCAAAGGAAGCTGATAAATCGAGAGTTGTTCTGATCGAAAATCATTCGAAGAGAAATCCAATCTACGTAAATAGTTACTCGATAAATATACGTTTCAAAGCAGAGTTGAAAAATGAATCAGCAGGAGTAAGATCAATTTTCAAATTATTTTGATAATAATTATGTTGGAACGCATTTGTTGAAATCAGAGATTCCAATATAACAAATTTGTCAGCTAAAAGGGGTCAGATTATTTCGCGAGTCCATCAGAAGCTTTTAAATATACATATACATGTTTTTCTGTTGCTATATTACTGCACACTCCAAAGTTAAGTAGTAGAGATCAGCCATATGAAATTTACCGGAGAACAAGTAGTATAGATCAACCATTGATCAGCCATGCGAAGCGTACAGATAGTCCAAGTAGTCCAAGTCGATTATTGATCAGACAGGCGCAGACAAATGACAAAAACGAATCGGTTATCAACAATAAGAAATCAAAACCTGTAAATTTTTCGTGTAGGAAAGAAATTGAACAGCTTTGCTTCGTTCTCGAGACCCGAGCAGTTAAATTATGTACTTGTTGATCGTCGTGGACACCTGTTTCTCGTTTAACTGATTACACGTGGACTTGGATACAAGAAACACATTTTCACGTTCACCTTTTTATTCATTTTGAAATACTCTTTAAATCGTGAAACGTTGACTGTAGTGGAAGCGTGGAATTATCGAGCAGAATGATTTTCGTCCATAAAAATATTCGACAGCCCGGGAAAGATAAACCGGTGACATTTTATCTCGAATAATCAATATCGTGGAAAGGCTAGTGTGGGTCGTAAAGTTCGGTAATCGCCACGAATAGCCAAAGATCGCTCTTTTAGTGATAATACCACGCGGAAGTTAAACCGGCGAGTGGAGAACATAAAACGCGAACGATTTATTGTTCGAATCAGAGCCTCGACGCAGTTGTCGAACTTCCTACGATTTATGGAAAGTACGCTGGAGTTATTTCGTCGAGAGTCACGCGTGTGTTTCCTTTTCGTTTTTAATTTTTTAACGCGCGTACGAGAGAATTTTAATCGAGAAAAATTAATGCAATCTCTGTTATCACTTTGTTTCTCACATGCTGTATTCCTAAATTGCGAGAGAGGACCATCGATTACAATTACGAGCAAAGAACCCACTTTTCGAAGGTTTCACGACTGTCTGGAGTATAAATTTCGATAATGTGCACTCGTTTGATCGTGGAAGGTCTGCTTAAAAGCGGTGTCACGATATCTTTTCAACTGCTCAGAGGATTTGTTATGCGTACGTTGATCAGACTTTAAAAAACAAGTAATTATTATAATTTTGAGATACAAGTTGTCGCGAGTTTCAAGAATTTTTACGAATGAATTCGTATCTGACTATTTTTAAAGTCGCTGCAGGGCGTTCTAGCGTGGGTTTAAGTTAAGGAAGACGTGTATAGAGAAAGGAGGAAGCGTAGTGGGCTGGATGAAGGTAATATAAGAGTCGAGTACGATGTTATACAAGCATAATGCAGCGTCAGCCGGTCGCGTACAAAGAGACGTACGCATAACAAATTCGTGAATGCAATCTCGGCACACGAATTGGCTATAAATGTGGCGGACATTATACGTACCCTGGTGTCGGCATTAACCTCTCGGATAGACGAGGGGTCGCTACGGTGGGCTGATGTCGCTTGCCGGTGTTACTTGCTTTCACGGGCTTTTCTACGGAACATATTGAGCGAGCTTTCACTATATTATACGTAGATATTATACGCGCATACAAAACGGTATACGACCACGCGCGGGAAACAAGTTTCAAGGAAAAGAGAAAAGAAGCGAGCAAAAAGCGGAAGATACCGGTGTGACCCAACCCCCCCTAGACCCACACAACCCCCTCGGGAATATACGTCGCGTATATATGTGTCTTCCTCCCAAACCACCCCCCCCAACCAAACCCCCCCTTTCAACCTGGGAGAAAAAAAGTAACAAAGATATCGGACACGTAGGGGACAGGATGACCGAGAACACAATGACCCAGAATATACTTATACATGCCATACACACAGATACATCGACAGTCAAAGCAGGGACCACGTGATTATGTCTGAGCTGGAAATTGTGATCTGCATGGTATATGTCTTCGTTACTCTACTATTGACTCCGCAACGATTATCCTCTCGATTACTCCACTACCATTTTCCTTTTCTCGTACCTTTATTTTCACGACAGCGAAGTCTTGGTTTCTGCATTACGTTTCAGAAGCATGTCATTTCTATAAATTTATTACTCGATGCTAGAAAAAAGGCGAACCTTTTTATAATAAAAGAATGCACTTATTTTCATGGAAAAATTCTAAGGGACAGTTTGACGAGTGTCAATAGAACTGACCAGGAACCACTTTATTCCTTCGATCGTGGAGTAATCAAGGCTCCGTTTAACGTAATTTTTTGCGAGCCTTCGTCGCTAGATAGAGTTGTCCGTGCTTTCTCATCTTTTTCCCCCCTTTTCCTCGGTTTCCATCGACGAGGCACTCTCTCTTGTCTTTCGACACCAAGGAAACGCCATCGAGCCAGACACGAGGATCAAGTTATTTGCAATCTGTCGATCCGTTGTCCAGAACCCGAGCAAAGTTTCCATCGCGGAGTCGATAGCTGAGTGACGTTTCCATGCCAGCTACTAGCGAGATCTCGCTCTTGAAATTCTCCGTTTCGCTAGACGTTCACCGAATTCATTTCATTCATTTCATTCATTTCGCGCGTTTACTTATCGATCCTCGATCGATCAATTTGTAAAATGCTCGGAGAAGTATTACCAGTGCATGGTAATTGTATCGATATTAAGAAATTCTACGCATTCTCTACGGTGACTCGTTGAAATAGACAAAAAGAGCCTGTTCAAGAGATTAACTATTCTCGATGATTTTATTACCCGGTGCATAATGACGCGTGAGGTCGTTAAATTGTTTCGAAAGCGTCCAATTTTGGCAAAAAGTGTCGGGATAACCTCGACGTGAATTAATTTACTCGTCGCAGCGTCGTTGGTGCGTTCACAGAAGCCGAGCAATTAGCGTTTTACGAGAATTCCTGGCCGCGCGTACGCGGAGGGTTTTACGATTGTCGCAAGACCGGTGATAGACAGCTCGTAAATTCGCGAAACCGCGCCCGGAGATGGCGCATTGTTCCGTTCCACGTGTCTGATCGGGGGCCTGTTGATCATAAACTGTTAATCGCGTTTATCTTTGGCGGACAGCGAATGGAAACTGACAAACTGCAGGCTTGACACTGCACGCGACGAGATCAAGATATCGAGTGACTCGATTTCCCCAAAATTCGCTGCAATTTGCTGGTCGCTGTGGCCACCAAGTAAACTGATAAGACGAACCAAAGTAATCGATATCAAAATATTCAACTGTTCGGTTCTTGAAGCAAGGATTCAATACCTATGACTTTTACACAGGTATTACTCCAGCAAAGCTGCATGGAAATCGATATTCAAGTAAATACCAGTCATTTTTTTTTTTTAAATTCTTCGATAATCTTCCGTACAGATTTACTCTTAAAAAGAATAAAATTCGCTTTGTCACATCGTTGTTAATCTCTTGAAGTTCCCAAAGGCTAATCAGTTTGCACCGAAATGTAATTAGAAACTGACGAATCGAAGACGAAGGTAATTTGTTTCCGTACTAGAAATCGATGAGCTACCAATGCGAATGTGTACAGATCAAGGATAACGTCCTTAAGAACACGAGATAAATTGAATATCAGGAGCTGCACCTCGATAAAACTTATCTACGCCTCGATAAACGATCGAGTTTTATTACCTCGCGATACATTGTCCGGGGAGTTTTACGAGAACCTAAGCAGTAATACTTCTCGCGATCCTCTTGCACGCCATTCCTCTGCGAAACAATGTGCGAAGGAATAAAATGTCGCGTTACTTTAACAGGCATTACAGACATGATACTCGAAATTGCTCGTCGATACGTGCAAAACGTTTGCTGAACGGAGAACTTGAGGGGCGAACGACCACTCGCTAAGCTTAGGCTAAGTACATATTTGTTTCGCACACACCTGTTAACTTGTGCCATAATTTTCCTTATGGTCGCCACGGAATTCACCTACCTTCAATAGATGTGTTAGAACCATAAGTAGATCGTCGAAAGCAGTAGAATTTCCATATCGACAGTTTGTTGTTTTATTTTTGGCCTCGCGTAAGGAATCGCACTGTTTTGAAAAGAAATATTATCGTTTATGAGATATCGCGTTCTACTTGCTCGAAAGGGTAAATATTGGGTTGCTAAAAAATTTGTTTACTCGACCGTAAACGAAAAAGAACACGATTTTAATCGGAAACATCGATCGTTCGCGATATATATTTTTGAGTGGCTATACACGGCAGCCCCGGCCACACGTCACGCTTGATTCGTTTACTTTACACATTATTTTCCGCGATTAAACGGTTGTTTTTGCGCGAGCACTTGAAACGGTAATGGATTTATCCCAGACCCGCGAAACGAAAATTTATACGACGACCGAGGAATCAAAATAAATGTTACATTCGCGGCCATATTCCAACGTTTTAAAACTCAGTCGCGACGAACGCGATAATTTCACGAACCTTCGAATTTACAGAAACCGTATTATCTTTGCCAACGAGTGCTCGTCTTTGAAAGTTTCGTCCTCGCGACGTTATTTTAAAAATTATTGTCCTATCGTGAGATATCTCAGCTGTTTTAAGGGCGTACATTTAAGAAATGGAACTTTAGAGTGGGCTGTTCTTTAGAAACTTCGGTGGCCTGCTGCTCTTTGGCCTACAGTGTCCATATGCCTGGCTAGTTCTCAAAGTTTTTAGTTTTATACGACTATCTGCAGGCACGTGCTTTTGACGACGTACGACGATGAATTCGGTAAAGTAAAATTCCAAGTCAGTCTTAGAAAGAGACATCGACTGCTGTTAATAAATTAATTAATTTAGAAGAAAAATGTAGCTCGTAGGTTGTTTCGTTATGACGGATTAATAATTAATTCAGTGAACATTGCTGTAACGAAAAGGGCCGCTGAATCTTGATAATATATTATACCATAAATCACAGATAAAAATGAAGCCACTATATTACTCTGTTTTATGGGGTTCGAGTATTCTTTTATAGTTTTTTCAAGCTATCAGTGATATTAGAATTTACAACCTGACGATTCCTTTATCATTTAAATACCGGATGAAATATTTCCTGAAATATTTGCGTAGAATAATTTACATCGGGAATGTTCACAAGCGGTGCAAAGTCAGATACCAGGTAGGGTCCCTGTGTGATAGAGTGGGGGGGCCTCATCGAACGTAGTCTTCGGTCTAGGAATTATTTAGAGAGGGGATCAGAGTTGTCTACGCATCAGCGACGAAAAGAACGCGCGTAGAACTTTGATAAACATTCGAGAGGACCTTGAATTTGTTTACGCGTCTCGACGTACTGCGTATCCTCGCGAAAGGACAAAGCGAAGTCCTGAATTACGCGTTTAAATACTGAAATACTAGTAAAATTCTTTATCCAAATTTCGGTATCAACTGCAGAAATATCTCGAGCGTCCAGAATCTGGAACAACTCTTTTATCGAAGCCGATACGAAGCATCGATCGTTTGAAAATTTTAGCGATCGTCCACTCACATTTCTTGGTGAGTGACTCTAAATCCCAGTATCTACTTCTTGCGTGTATTTAGTTGTATTAAATATTTTATACATTCGAATAGCACATCAACGATTAGTATATAAGATCCTAGGTGTCCCAGTAAAAATTATCACCTGGATTATTTTCTAAAATTGAGGACTAGTCTCGTTTGAAACATCCGTGATCTATTTTGTAAAGCCGTGGTTAACTTTGACGGGTAAACTGTCTAATGCGGAATTACGAAACGTCGAAGGGCTCGTATAAAATAGGATATCTTGCGGGACGTAGTTCGTTACAGGGCGCTTTGATCGTGCACGTAGAGCCGTGGCAAACATTCGTCGGTCCCCTGATGAAATTTTTCTTCCACCGTCGGACCAAACCGCCGTGAAATAAGCGAGTCGATACCTAACTTGCACCTGTTGCACGTGTGTTCCTGGCATCGCGACCGAGTCTCCAGATACTTTGCATTCGCGTAGCGCCTCCATTCTTATCCCGGGTTTCCGCCCCGCGATGATTGCTTTCAGCCCCGGTTCCTCGTCCTTGTCGCGTGTTCTTTTCCTTGGCAATTTGCGAGTTCGTCACCTACGAGACCAGCTCCGCGTGACCTGAAACTTTCCCCGGGTACTCGTTTTATCCGCGACGTCGGTGATCCGTTTGACCGACTTCCGTGCACTTTCAGTGCGTTGATTGCGCGGCTAATTATAGGGCCGGAATAAATTAGCGATTTTTACGCGAAAAATACGAGGGGGAGCACCGCGTTCCAGTCTCGTTCCGCTAAATTCCCGCGGCGTGTAAATAAACTGGGAACTTTACCCCAGGGTTGATGGAACTGTTTCAAACGAGGCCGCGAATTAATCCCAACAACAATGTATTTTTCGATCCCTCGATAACGCTGATTTAATTTAAGAGTTACTTCGAACGTTGCGCCTAGTAACCTAAAAGGATACATTTGTTTCAGAGTTCATAAACAGTACGACGATCTACTTAATCTCCATCCCCCGTAGACAGTTCAAGAAACACTAGAAACATGTATAGTTGAAGTTTACCGACTTTACTGGCGTGTGCGAAGCAAATTCATTCCGATCGGATGCGCTCTTACATGTGTGCCCCTCGTTGCATTCGAGCACGAGTTGATAGAAAAAGAACGGCGAGAAAGGTGGTGTGTGTCGTGTAATAAAAGGGAAAAGAAGAATGCGTGTGTGGCTCTGTTCGATGCACGAGGTTAGGGCACTCGTGTAAGACCACGTTCTCTCTCTCTCTCTCTATCTCAATAATACATCAAACATCGTGTTCACCGTAGAACTTAAGTGTTAATCGCGAGAAGAGCGCATAAAACTACCCGTTTCCAGCACTCGGTGTGTTCGAAGTACAGTAATGCTCGTTTACGAGTGACAGAATCGCCTTCCCTCTCGTCGCTGTGCACGTTTACGCGTTCTGTGCAACCATATTGGCCTCTGTTTTATCACCTGAAAGCGAGAACTACTGTAACTGCACTCCTCCGTGAACCTCGATCGAGTGGTCAATAGATTGCATACAAATACGTACCTAAATCGAATGTATTCCGCATAAATTGCATAAAATTCGCAGTCTACTGATCAGAATATCGCCGAATATTTTTTCTGCAGCGACTGGGGAGTCGTTCTATATGGACAAAGATGGACGTCGCCTGTTTCTCTTATTGCTTCCGGGTCGTTATTCCAAAGCGGCGAGTGACCTCGGCAAATTATATTCACCGGTTCTAAAAAAAGATTCGCGTACCAATTAATAGAACGGTAATTAGCAGCAGCTTTCCACGCGCTGATTAATCAACGATACCGCGTAGTCGCCGCGTTTATTTCCATGCATCGAAAGTGGAAAACGAAGCTCTCGAGGTTCGATCTCGAAATTGAATTCCGTGCTTTGATTCGAAGCAATCGCGTGAAAAATATCCACTTTAATTGCGCCGCGATAGAAACGCGAATATTCTTCCATCGTTAGTTTCTCGATAGACAGGGTGTTATTAGAATAATAAAGAATCGTATCTACGAGTCCATAAAAATGAAATAAAAAACGGCGAATAAGATCTCTTTGAGAGTATGATTAAAAACCCGGGGAAATGAAGTCCACAAACGGATCGCTAGCAACATTCTGCTTATCTCTTTTAATTACGCTCGGTTGCGCGCCAGCGAGCCGCGTCGTTTATTTACCGGTGTTTGCCGCGAACTTATGCATACACGCGCATTAATCGAAAATGCACGACCGAGTAAACACAGGAGGGACCAGTAAACACGCGGAACGCGTGAATCCGCGATGCAAATACGCGCGTCGAAAAATCGTGTCTTCGATCGTCACGATAACATCGTCGAACTAGTTTAAAGTAGTCTGAAAAGTGTCGTATATTACGCACCCCCCATCGTTCTCTCGAATCGAAAAATGCAGAGAGACCAAGGAGGAGGGCAGAGTTTCTTTACGAACACCGAATCACACGTACTCGTCCAACACCATTCGACACACAAGCCCCGTGAACTAATACATCACAAGGAATCAACATTGGTTCGCGTACCAAGCGAATAAATATACTATATGTACGGCGTGTGTGTCGCATGCTCTGTCTCTGTGTAAAACGCACCTACTCGTGCAGATACTCGATCGATGTGCAACCTGTGTTTGCGATATGTAGATGCATGCGTTCCCTGGTTCCCAGCATTCCTCATTTTCTGTGTATCTCGCGATCAGGGAAACTTGAGAAGAATTTGTTCCCACGGACAATAGTGGCGCTTCGGATGACAGGAACGTTGATAGTTTATCGCCGATATAATCGTTTTCGAGCATTCTGTTAGCGAACGCGTAAACTGTCGAGGTTTACCCGTCGAGTTAAGTCGCCAAAGCGACATCCGGATGTTCGCGGGGGCCTATGTGAATGCGAATTGCACGCTCACATATCTGTCGTCGGTGACGCGTGCTGGTCGATTGCTCTCATCAGCGAGCCCTTCATAATGTAACCCGTGTATTTAACAATGCAAATGCCTCATCGTACATCCATCGAACTCCCATCCTCTCACCCCAGATTATACGAGAGTGGCCGTGGACGGTTGACACGATCGGGCATCGGCTGGATTCTTCGCGTAAAAATAAATGGAAAATGTGAAATAAAATGTTTCGTGCCGGGCTTTGTATCGGGGGTATCGACGGCGATATGGTATTTGTCGGTTATTTTTTCCATCAAACCGACAATTTACATTCCGGTAACGACCAGAGATCGAAGATACATAAGTTTTCAAAATAACGAACAACAGAGAAACGCTTTTGTTCTGCAATTTCAATTTTTTTTTTTTTTTTGTTTTCTATGCAAAGAATCGTATGTTCCGTTGTATCAATCGTCCTCGTCCATGCTGTATATGTTTGCGCAAAGAGTCCTTGGCTGGAAAACCCTCCCTTTGATCGAGTTTCAAGTGCACACGCTGTTGATCCTAAACTGGTAATTATCGGAGAAGGTTAATTCTTGACCGAATCGTCGAAATTAGACAGATTATTGATTATAAATTTACGCGCGGCTAGGATTCCTGGCGTCGTTCCTCGACGTTCCCTCTTTAGCGGGAAATTGTGTTAATCAATGGTATCGAGAAACGGAGTTTGTCGTTTGATATGACGGGACATATCGGGACAAAAACGTGCACGTTGAACGACGCAGATCGCGTTCGAGTCGCCTGTCACCGGTTTAGGATTAATTGTCAATCGTGCATGGGCCGATAAATTTCAGACAGGCAGAGTCTGTGGACGCGGACTCGTTACGCTTTCTAGAATACTAATTGAAAATGACAATTGGATCGATAGACGCATCGGGCCGTGAAAACCTCCGTGAAACCACAGGGAAAATTCAACGCGTACAAAGCTAGTACCTGGAGGATTTTATTACGAAGCACTAATAGAAACTAATCATGTCGTTGATAGTTCCTTAGTGCTTTGAAATTGGATCGCGTGATCGGGATATCTGTCAGGCTGCGTGCAGTTCGATTTTGCAACGCGTGACTGTGATCAAGTATAAATATCAACATACGTAGACACATTAGTTTGCCAAATGATGCGCCAGACAGGGACTAAGCCGGAAATCCTTGGAGAATAAACGCTCGAATCTCGTTCGAATATAGTTCGACAAGTTTAATAAGATCCCCGGGGGTGGTGTACGAGTCGGTGATAGAATAGGAGACCAGACGATTAGATTATCGCTAGGGCCTATGACCTGTCTAGCAGACGTCATCAGATACTTTCCAGACGATGCAACGCTATAGCAAGATAACAGACTGTAGCGGAGGATCCCAGATTCCGTCTGTCGATCGTCGTCAGATTGCTTTCCCTTTTCTGTACCAGACACGCACACGAGACACCCTTCGCGACACACCGTGTTCCCTCGAGTCTTCACCTTGCACGATTTATGGGGTGCGTCGTCGTAATCCGTGTGGCTGCTAATCTATAGCCGTTTGAGATACCAAGCTGTCGCATGTGCACGCGTCTATGTCTGCTTCCATGCTTCCTGTTTCCTAGCGGAATCGACCCGACCGTAGATACGTGCCTGTCTTAATCAAACTTTGACCTTGGTAGCTCGATCTGGTACTGAACTCTGAGGAGGGCGGCGACTTGTCGGATTTCATCATGAACGGGGAATGGCACCTCATCGGTGAGTTTCATTCAACGCACGTTTATTCGCGATCCTTGCAAGTTATCGAGCTTGATGTTGAATCATCGAATTTTTGTGCATCGAGACGTACCAGCATTCTCTTAAAGAAATAAAGAGCGTACGAAGGAAAATGCATTGGAATATTTGCTTGCGTCAAAGCTGTTCCAGGCCAAATTAAGATTAAGAGAATTTTGCATAGAAGGGAACGCGAAAACGTTAACTGTAATGCTCTTCGAGTGCATCGTTCGTATTCTATCCGGCGTTTGTTCGCGAGAAGAACGCTAATATGCGTTAATCCCTGCTCGTTAACGAATCTCTTTGTATTTCGCTGAAAGAGACTACGCCGTAGAACAAGAAAAGGAATTACTAGCGGGAGAAATTCAGACAAGCACAGTTCCATATGTTCATGTTTGCGTTCGATGATTCGATAGAATTAGATAACAAAGCATACGAGTCGAGTTGTCGATTAAAATTAATATTTGTCAACATGGCAACTTGCAATCTTACGAAATTAAAAAAGAATACCATATTATGGAAGAGGATTAATTAGTTTCACACCGAAGAAGGAAATTTGAGGTAGGAGTATTAATATTCGTAACAATAAATGAACTCGAACGTCAAGACGGAACCGAGTTCGCATTATCCCGTAGAAACAATGGACGCTCGAATAGTAGGAGTTGAAAACAATAAAAAGTATTATCAAAGGATAAATGTTGTCAACAGAAAATAACGAAACAATCGGCATTGGTGAACAAGCGTCCTACAGGTGGTTTTATACGTTCCCCAATATCTCTTTGTACTTTCTAATATGTACTTCAGAATCAATTTACGCATTAGTTAAAGGCTCTTCGTTGGCATTCTCTAACGAGATTGCATTGTAAATCGGGCTCGACTTGGTTCTAATAGCATTGATGGATTATCGAAAATCCATTTTCCATTCAACGTCGATTTTAGTGCCTTAATAGACTGCCCGCCTCGATGTCAGTTTCAAGCAGTCACGCGTATCAATGCGGAGATATGACGTGAGTTACTTCGATAGCTCTCGACGTGTAATTCCAACCTAAACTGCTACACCTTTCCAAGTAGAATTCCTCCGTTCTCGCGGCAAAATATTCACGATAATATTCAGATCAACGTTGACATTCTGCCCTGATCGATTCAGAGTAAAACTGACACTTTTCGACTTCTTTCGGCGAGAGATTCTCAAGTAAACATTCTACGGTCACCCTTATTTTTCGATTTTAAAATATTTAAAAAAATCCAGAATTGTTGAATTCATGCTAATATTGAAATACTATAGCTTCCTTTGTGAATGTTCAATTTTGTTAGGTTAAAAAATTTTGTTAACAGTTAGTTTCTATCTGGATAAATTACAAGCTAGGATATAAAATATTTAAAAAATATTCAGAATCGTTGAATTCATGCTAATATTGAAATACTATAGCTTCCTTTGTGGGTGGTCAATTTTGTTAGGTTAAAAAATTTGGTTAACAATTAGTTTTTATCTGGATAAATTACAAGCTAGGATATAAAATATTTAAAAAAAATTCAGAATCGTTGAATTCATGAAAATATTGAAATACTATATAGCTTCCTTTGTGGGTGTTCAATTTTGTTAAAAAATTTGGTCAACAGTTAGTTTGTATCCGGATAAATTACAAGCTCGGATTCGGCATGAATTTGATAACATCTAACAGGATACGATTACTGTATTGTTTAACACAAAGCAGCGATTAATTCTCAACATCCATATAGCTTTGCGCTACACATCATCCTGGGATATCGATGCACGTTCCATACGTCGTTGATTGGCTTCGATGGCTCTATTAATCATATCCCGTGGAGTAACATGAAATTCATGGTGGTTCCAAACCAGTAACTTGTCGACGTAAAAAAACAAAAAAAGAATTACAAGAAAACTCAATATCCAATACTAGTATCATTAAATTAAAACTCAATTAATTACTAGCTATAAGTGTGTTGCATGAAGATGTTATTTCGCAACAGATGATTAATAGAGGCATTCACGCTTGCAACAGTGCATCCATGTCGGAAGAAAGTGTGTGGCATGTTGGAATTGATCGTTGTTTCGTGTTAAACAATCGTATCCTGCGGAATAACATCAATTTCACGCTAGGAACCAGCTTTCAATCCATCGAGAAACAGACAGGATTGAAAAAAATGATTTTTAAAATAAAGAAAAATCGACCATCGACAAATTAACGCCAGATTTACGAGCATCGATCGCGCGTGTTTTCTTGGCTCGATACTCTGAAAACTTTGTTCGAGAGATTCCAAGTAATTTAGGTGGCAATTGTTGTTGGCGAACCAGCCACGTAGAGTCTCAGTTTTCCAGGATAACGTACAGTTTTCGCGGTATTCATTTCGGCGTCGTCGACGCGTAAAGGAATGTTGATGGAAGTCGTTAAGAAGTCAGTTCCGGCGATCCTGCAAACACGAACACGAACACGCTCCTTCGTTCGAAAGATGTTCTTGCGCGAGATTCCCTCTCGGTGCATCCCATGAACTTTCCAATCGACCGCCGAATCCAGTTTCACACGGCTGTATCCTAGACACCATAGTCGCCTCTATAAACCCGTAAGACGGTCCTTTCTTTCCCCGACATCACTGCCTTTGACTCTTCTTTTTCGCTGTCAGCTCCGGAGTGTACCGTCTTTGCTCGAAACTGTTCGACTCGGCGGATGAAAACGCGCGTGAAGGAATCCAAAGTGTCAGGGACGCGAAATAGAGCTCCGGAGAATGTCGAGCGCGAGATTGCATTAATAAATTCAGATTTCTTTGTTCCTTCCATAAAAATCTTTTGAAAGAAAAATGTCCAAAGAACAAGACAATTAAAACGCGCAACGTTTGGTAAATTAGCGTAAAAATAGCTGACTTGAAGAGCTTTTCTGGAGCGGCAACAAGTGACCCAGACCCTGACACTTTCTTATCCGTATTATCGGACTCGATCGGCGACGATTCCGTTTGATCGAAAGTAATTAAAAAGGCTCCGTTCCCTTCGGCGCAATTATTAACGCGATCAGTAAGTATACGACTCCTAGCGACTTGGTCGATGCTTAATTTCTTTTGGAAGTAGCTCGAACATTTCGCGAATCGAACAGAAATGTTTAAAGAAAGGTGAATGTAAGTGTTCGCGAAATGTTGGAGAAGCATTCGGGCGAAATCAGCGAAGCGTGTAATTTGTGACGGAGGATGGACGAATAGTTGCAACGTTTAAAGGTATTTAATTACACGAAACGATTAATGTTAAGCGGGGTAAAGGGTGAACAGCGTTGGTATTTCTCGAGCAGAGTGCCGTTTAATCCCAACAAATTACACGCTCGGCCGATACACGCAACCCACTTACACCTGTCGGTGGGCGTCGTTGGACGAAAACCAGGACAAACTGTCCTTGAATTTCTCCAGCCGAGGTAGTCGTTCAGGTAACTATTAGTTCCCTTGGTATCGACAGTGCATATAATTAAGGTCGTTCGGGGGTTCGTTGCAGGAATGCCCGGGAAGAAGAACACGATAACGTACCAGTGTTGCCCGGAGCCGTACGTCGACATCACCTTCACGATACAAATTCGAAGGAGGACCCTGTATTATTTTTTCAACCTGATCGTGCCGTGCGTCCTGATATCGAGCATGGCCCTCCTGGGCTTCACGCTGCCGCCGGATTCCGGAGAGAAGCTCACCTTAGGTAACGTAACTCGTAGCATGCCTTGCCTGCCGATCACACCAGCCACACACGTATCTTTACGTTACATCTATATTTTTCTATCTTATTCTGTCTTCTTTCCGTTGGTTATTTCGACTCTACACACATACGTATCTGTGTCTATCTATCTGTCTATCTTTCTCTCTGTTTCTCTTTGTGCGTGATACACGTGATCTTGCGACTGTTTTACGAGAAGGGTCGAACGACGATCCACGGACCCAATTCTCGACATGTTTTTTTTCGTTATATTTTTCCACGGTTCGCGACGGGATCAGACGCTGTTTGGGAATTTGCAGTATTACTATAAACGCTCGAACAGATTGATGGGGAAAGAACGACGCCTCGAGTCCTCTTTCTTCGCTAGGCGTCACATCGGTTATCGTTCGAGCGGAATCCGCATGGTATTGAATTTCTTCTCCATTTCGTACTCGATTCGCAATTTTTCTCATCGAACCAGTCGAAATTATGGCCTTCCATATATCCAGAAATATATAGTAACATTTCTCGATCCGAATTTAAGGGGAAAGTAACACAGAGAATATTTCAATATTTTAATAGATACAGGTACCCGAGGAATGCAACGTGGAAAATGAAAAACGTTTTACCTCCGCGAATAATTCAAAGGGGATTACTCGGCTCGTAAGGATATGCAATATATTCTGGACGGTTCTCATTTGGCGGTGGTATTTCTCGAAAGCAGAGAAAGGAAAACGCGCGGGGGATGCATCGCGTAATCGCGAAAGCTCGTTGGAGCTTTGGTATTCTTCGCAGCGTTTCTAGGTTCCCTCCTAAACCAGCGATATCGATGGGAGGGCTGCCTCCTGGTTGTCTCAGGTTCGTGGCTGCGTCCCGTCTGGGGACGTCGCGTGATTTCAATTTTGGATAGGTTGCATCCCGCGGATTACAACCTTGGAAAATCTCCGCACGCCACGATCGTGCATTATGCATACCGGCGCGCCGAAATTCGCCACGATCGTTGTAACCTTCATGAGGCTCGAATACGTCTTTTGGGACGCGAGTCTGGCTGCCAGGACGCGGACAGGCGATTAATTATGCGCGATGACACGTTACGAGACCAGGAACCTGGGGATACGTCGGGAATATTCGAAATACCAGTCGTGATCTTTAAACTTTTTAGTTTTATTTAAATCGTTTGTCCTGTCGCAGTAGAACTCGGCTAATTAAATCCATTAATTGCTTCGCCAATCTTTATCTTCCGAAAATTACCCAATCACCGGGTTAACAAGCAAGGAACTTGGAAACATCGTGGCTAGCATAAGTCTCTTTCTAACGAGTCCTTGAAAAGTAATGCCCGTTGCCTTGGTAAGTTTTGGAAACTCGAAGGTAGATGCTGGTCTTCCGAGGTCAAGCCGAGAGTTAATTACACAAAGTCACTGTCCTAGTCCGACTCTCGTTCTCTTCCTCTACCGGTGAAACTTCTCTCGAGCGATTCGACCACTTTGTATGTATCTCTGCCACGGACGCTTCTGCTTTAACTCCTCGCCTTACCATTTAATTCGCGAACTCGTCCGATAGTCAAACACCGAATTTCTTAATTTGATCATGAAACGTTAACTCTTTGACTGCCGTAAAACTCGTAAGACAAATTTTAATTCTAAACCCAAAGTTCTGGTGTCGTAAATAATTTCACAGTTTTTGCCTGACAGTCGATACGATAATTTCTTGCACTCTTTGATATAAAATTATTCTTTTCCTGATGGATGAACAAGGCAACGGGTTAAATAAAGCGTTTTGGCCGCTAGGGACGAGAATCATTGACACATCCAGCGAGCGTTTTAACCCGCAGTTTTCGATGGAACGTGTAATCGAAAAGCGGAACGACGTCTTCGGGTGAAACGAGCTATAATGGGAACTGTCCTGTTAGAGACATCGACGTCGATCCTAAAGGACTCCGTCGATACACCGGAGGCCAGATTTCACCTTTCGCTATGTATTTCAAGAGCCGCGCGTGATTGGGCTCACTTATTCCGGCAGTCGAGCTCCATCATTCTTTAATGCCGGACGCTGAGATGTCTGATTCGTGGTTCGTTCAGACTCTAGATAAAATGCCTTTTCATTCGAGATAACCCATTTTCGGAACGTTCGTAATTTTGATGGATTTATGACCCCAAGACGTTTCCCCATTTATCGTATTTTAGACACGAAGAGTCTTACCGTGATTTCTTCGCCAATTGTGGACCACTTAGAGTCGGTCCGCAATTATTGGAAATGGTTCCAAGGAGATACAAGCTCTTTCCTATCGAATCCGACGAAATATCTGTTTTTATCCTACGAAAAGATCCTCGTAAATGGGGGGCAATTTGAATAAAACTAGAAATATTACGTTAATAACGCGGTCTGCAGTTTGACAAAAGGATCCTGTAATTTTTTTATCGAACGAACGATTGTTTCCATGGAAAATGGGGAGGAAACGGGGTAAGCCATGCTGCAAACACGGGTTTCTTATGACGGATCGATCCGAGAAACCGGTTTCGGGGCCAGAAAGTGCGGAAATTCAATTTCCATTCGGTGGCTCGCGGAAAAGGACAGGTTAGATCGATGTTTGGCAGGGATTCGGACTCCCGTGGACGTTGTTCCCGATGTACAATCGCTGCTATGCAGAGGATCGAGCAAGTACACGTACAAAACACGAACGTGTCCCGCGAGCCTGCATCCGGTATATAATTTTTCGGACACCGTTCGGCCGGGAAAACACCGTGAAAATACTTTTCTCTCCGCTGGATCGGTGCGTTATTCCCCTTTGGGGAGGAACTCGAACACTGGCCATCTCCCAGAGGCGACTCACGGTCGCACAGATTCCCCGAAATATGGTTAAATCTCGAACGATCGATTCCTCGATACTCCGAACGCGATTATAATTATTAATTTTTATACCAAGTTAAAATTTGCACTTTAATTCTTTGTTATACTCTAACACGCACTGTCGAGCATAGTGAAACAGTTTACAAAAGCTATTGTAATCGAATGCGTCCTTCGTTCGAACGGGTATTGAAAATACACGGTAAATACGAGAAAATTAATTTAAAAAACAATTTAACTCGTTGCACTGCAGTTAACTCTGAATTAGAAGATTACAATTAGAACGAAATATCTCTATATATTTCAAATACCGCGTCAGTGAGAATTTGCTATTGCCATCAGCCGGAACCACGGGTCAATGATCGATGGGGAGTATAATATCTGAGAAATTCCAGCGAAGTTTCATCGTAGCCTCAGGTGAACCCCAATGTAAAACAAATTCAAGTAAGATCAGAAATTCCTATCGAGAAGTGCAATCGCTACGAAAAAGGTCGGAGTCAGAGTGTGCTAATTTCTCGTCGATTTCGAGAGAACAGTCACCAGAGATTTATTATCGTTGTTCCAAGGTGTGAGTAAACTCGATGCTGATTAGGAAAGAGTGACAAACGTTCGGATAAATTCTTGACTCGAGTTTAGCGGTAGAAGGACAGGAGACAGTGTGAAAGAAACGAAATCGTTTTTCTCGCGGAGGAGTCTGAACCCGACACGGACGATAAATCCATCCGTTTCAACGGGGCGGTGATTTATTAAGAATACTTTTGGCCGCGTATGTATGAATAAATCTCCGAAAAAACGAGGCGCGGAAAGTGGCCTGAAAGCTTTCCGCTCCGCGGAGAACAAAACGCGAAACGTTGCATAATCAAATCCCTTTGCAGAATGAACGGAATGTATTCGTGTACTCGTCGCGGGGCACGTTGCGATTGTGCCCGTGATACGGGCTCGTGTGGGTGTTCGCGCGTCGACGAAGAACAAGGTATATAGAGTTGGAAAATGGTCGGAACAGCGCAATTAAAACATAACTGCGGGTCGTTTGTCAGACTATGTATGTCAGAGCTGCAGTCGGTCGGGCAGAGGAGGGACTTATTAAAAATTGCCCTCGTCTCGTGCAATTTTCAGAGTACGAAGACCTTGGGGATTCCGAAAGCTCCGGGAACCTCAACTATGCGAGCAATCGAACGACTATAGAACTTCCCCTATATATACTACCCTTAATATTCGGACACTCGCCTATATCGACCTCTTAGATACGAAGAATAGTTTTAAAGAACCTCACTTTGATTCCAACAACTTTAAAACGAGACAAAATATAAGCTCACATAATATATTGGAGGTATTAGAAGCACTTCCGGTTTCGAACGACGAGAAATTTCCGGCTACTCGAATTCAAGACCAGAGTCACGGGAAATACGTGGGTTTTTGTCGTGGAATCGGCGAATTTTTTCGGGCCAGGATCGAACCGGAAGCTCATTAGGAATTCAAGCAACGTCCTGGAGCATTTCCGCGCTCCCACGAACCGCCAACCCTCTCGAGCTCCCTTTTAGAAAAGGGAACTTCTTACGGTACATATGTCTCGAGTCCTTGATTGTGCACGATCGCGTTTAAGCGTACCGTTGCAATTTCCGGGTACGAGTCTCATAAAGTCGTAAATTTTCACCGTGATATTTACGTTCAGTTTCGAGCTTACTCGATCTGACGGAGCTAACGAGCAAAATCTGGAAAGCTAAACTACTTAATATGCAAATAAGTTCTTCGATAAAAACATAAAATATCTAAAAAATCGCGTCTCGATTCGTTATCGATAGGAATAACGGTGTTTCTGCCGTGGATCTTTTCAACCCTATTGACGTTTGGCAAGCATAGTAATTACGCGTTAGCTCGTCGAGCAGACGGAAGGGATTCCAGCAGGAAATCTGAATAAGAAAGATCGAATCCCGCGGTATCCGAGCCTCGTGCTCGCCTCATTTTCCTACTTCTTCCGCCATTGTTATCAGACCGTCTTTCCAATTCTCCTTTCTGCTTCTCCTTCCGCGTTTTCTGCCATTGTTGTCACTTTACGTCGCCCGGCTCTCTCTCTCGGTCGGTTAAACCCTTCTCGGGACTCGAATTCCCTTCGCGCCAGAGACGAGAACCGGAATCTCCAACGAAACTTCGTGAAATCCTCCAGTGTTATTTCGACGGAGTTAAATAGTTTTGGTAACTGTTTTACGGATCAAGGAAGAAGCGACCTGATCCGTAGTTAAGACGCTCTGTTCATTCTTCGATCGGTCAAAATAAACATACCAAACAAGCATCAGACTCTAGCAATATTTTTCCTATCGAATAAAATCAGATTTTGAGAATTAATCTGCCGGATGTCTGACCGTACATCGCTATTTCCACTTGCTCTCTCGTGTTGGACGAATTCTCTGGTGCTTGATTATTTCCCATCGATCGAGGCCACGTTTTAAACATCGTAAGAGGAAAGACGAGACGTCGTTCGTGGTTGTCTCTCCGGAGAGCACCGTTACCCGCCGGGGAACAATTTCCACCGTCGTCGAGAGCTTATTATTATGGGTAAAAGTGTAGCTCTTTAGGCACGGGCATTATTGCGACGCCTATGAATGAAATTTCCATAATATTATGCCGTTGTAAATTCCGAGCGGTGTGAGCGCCCCGGCAACGCGAATTTCATTAACCGGATAAATACGGAGGAAATGCACAACCCGCGTCCCCGCGTTAAGGCTGCAAAGCGACACTGGCCACTTCATGGCAAGTGTATTTGATTGAACATTAGCATGACAAAGGGTTGGCCCTGCGAGCACACACAACCATCCGCCCTAAGAGAATCGCCTCTCTCCTTGACACCGTTTCCCCCACCTCGATCTCTTTCCCCTTCTTACCCAAACTTTGCCTATATATTTTCTCAACTAAATTCCCTACGATTTATTCCTACAAAGTGCAGTCGATTCTTAGATCAGATTCTCCGTTCTAGCGAAAGGAATACCATAAACGAACGATATACAAACATTTACTATAAAATAAATATTAAGCTCGTATTGTCCAATGCATTTATTGTACAATTTAGGTATATTCCGTAATTTTTAGATTAATTTCACAAGCGCCAGGTGCGCTAACGAAGAAACTTTCACAATGGGGCGTCAGCTTGGTTTTTGTTACCGGCGCGGCCGTGTCACGCTTCATAGAATAGCTTGAAAAATACAGGACACGGTTATTCGTTATTAAATTGGGTTGTCCAATTTATTTTTAAGCAATAAATTTTTTGTCGTCGAAAAAATAACGATACCAAAGAACGACAGAGCGAAATAAAATGTACAGTGTCCCAGAAAGACATCGTTAAGACTTCGTTAAATAGTTAAATTGTTAGTTTTATGCCATATTCGATGGCACATGGTGTTCCACCTTGGCATAATTTTCGCGAACGGTTGATTCCAAGCGTGGGCAACGATTTCGGGACAATTCGTAAATGACCCGTGAGGAAAAGTGATTTATCAAGCGAGCAACCGAGCGTGATCTGTCGGCAGTTACCGAGCCACAGGATCGACGAGCTTTACACTCGAGAAAGCTCCTAGCTCTCAGCATGCAAATCCTTCTTACAAATTAATGCAACTTTCTTACGTCGACGTGGAATTAATCGTGCGGCCGGGTGGCATAAATTCGACAAATTCATCGATTCGTGAATTAATTATTCGAGAGATAATCTATCGATCGCTGGACGGAAATAGGAAATAATGAAAACCGACGCGAACACTTAATTATTTACGGTTAATTCCGATATAGACGCGGGTTGCTCCCCAGAATTAAAAGCACAAACTCGAGTCACGTGAATCAATTTTGCATATTAATTGCACACGCATCGGCACGCGCTCCCGTCGTTATCCATCTACGGAACGAACGTTCGAAACTAATTGTAAGGAACTAATTGCTGGCTTTGCTCGGGGCCCCCCGACCCCATTCTCGGTTACCTGACCAGGCAACCCTGAATGTTATTGGCGGTTTGCCACCCTGCAGCGGATGCATCTTGTCGCGGTTTACGCTGCGCGATCTCATCGAGATGTGACCTCGAACTCTTATCCGACCCGTGTCAAAAACAGCCTTTAAACGAATTAAAGTCCCCGGGGGTGAAGAGGGAGACCCAAACTCCTGCGGGGAATCCGTGTCAAGCAAATTATCGAGGCTGTGTACCTGTTGGATCGAACGATATCGGGGAACGTAGGCAGTTTTAGGCTCCTCTGTTTTCACTTATCCGATTTTTATGGAACTTGGCACTCTGACAGAGCATTTTGCAAGGGGTGAAATCTATTCCGGGTGATTTTCGCGGCCAAAAAATAATCGCTGGCGATTGTAAAGTAATAGTTTGCTATTTAGCTATTGATAAATATGTAGACATTTCCAGCAGTTTTCGAGTTTCGAGTCAACTGGCTGGGACTAATGTTACTAATGACTTGGACGGTCGCGTGCTCGTGGCATCAGCACTATTGTGTCCCTAATTCGACGTATTAATCTATCTTTGGCCGTGTAATTGCTCCTGTCACGAAGATTAACGAAGCATCGGGTCCGGTTTTAAAACATCGTCGTTTAATTAAAATTAAATCGTTTATTAATAAGACGATTTCCAAAGTAAAATACGTTCGAGCAAAAATGAACGCTTGGTTTGCTTGGAACAGTCGAAACTTGATGTATGCAGCAGCAGCAAGCGACTCGACAGTGCCGAAACATTCATCCGTTCAAAATACCGCAGCAGGAACGTGTTAATCCGTCTTCTAAGTTCTATGGAAACTATGCAAATCTGAGTACGGGTCTCCTGTGTGCATCTGCTTGCACAATATCCGCAATATTTGTTGAACGTGGACAGGCAATTAATGTTTATCCTCTTCCGCGTGAATTCTCTGATAATGGAGGCCATCTGGATGCTCCCTTGGGCTGCATAAACGCCATTCACGTTCAACCAATCTCGTTGATGCATCACCTCTTTTTTAAAGGGAATTTCTGTTACGTGCACAGGCTAAGCCACATAAAGTGCTACAAGCTATTAAGAACTCGCGAGAAAATTCACTGCCATCGAATATATAATGATCAATTATTTCTGAAAATCCTATTCGACGAGTTCTGTTATGGGAAAAGTACCTGACCAGATAGCAGTCGAGACACCTCGAAATTATAGCGGTTAACCGGTGCCATAATACAATTCCAAACACTTCAACCATACCGGATAAAGTTATTAACGACTGAGCTGACTCTGTGTTTGCAGCATGGGAGCTCGAGCTACTCATTCACGCGTGGGATTATGGTCGCGCGACTGCGTAACCTAGGAAATTACGAATACGCGTGGTCTGGCGTACCGGATACTAGGATACGTCCTAGTCAAAGATAGTTTAAGCTTTAATAAAATTCTAAAGACCTTTTGGATCACGCTGAAATCCACCTGGAGACGGTTATCGGTCCAATTTTCAAACAGCCATAACTCCTATAATAGTGAATATATTTTAATGAAACTTTTTTCTGAAGTAGAGCCCATGGGCACCGACAGAAAAGTATTAGAGAACTTTTCTGTAGGGCGCCAAACAAATTTATTAAAAATGAAAAACGAATTCCTAAGAAAAATCGACAGGGGTAAGGTGCCTCTTTTTCCCGGCGAAAAAAAAATTCTTTCAAATCGTTCTAAAAAAAATATTGTCGTATGCGGGGGTTAATTGCAATCATTTTTGGTGAATAGACATACCCACGAAATCTCACTCACTTTCGAGAAAAAAATTAATTACTGAATATGTCTGACCAGGCGTCGACCTCTTCCCCTGAAATTTTTCGCCGACATTTAAAAGTTTCAAATCGTTCTAAAAAAATTATATTCGATTATGGGGGTCAATTGCAATCATTTTTGGTGAATAGACGTACCCCCGAAATCCTATCCAGTTTCGAGAAAAAAATTCGAGAAGGTGTGAAATTTTCGACAAAATTAAAACATTTCAAATCGTTCTAAAAAAAATATTGTTGGCTACAGGGGTCAATTACAATGATTTTTAGTGAATAGACATACCCCCGAAATCCTATCCATTTCCGAGAAAAAAATTCCGAAAATCTAATATCTGACCAGGCGTTGATACGTTTCACTGAAATTTCATGCGTATCTTTAGAAAATCATAACTCCTGAACGGATTGAAGGATTTTGATTTTAAAAAATGCAAACGACGCGTATTTTAGCGAAGAATAGGTAGAAATTCTAACAATATCGAGAAAGTTGTTCCTTGACACCGTAACGAGGAAATATTTGCTTTTGATCGTCGCGCAGGAAACAAAATGGAAGTTCTCGAGCGAACGAATTGCCTCCGCTACTGTTACTAATGACGCGGTTTTCGAAACGCGCGCGATTGCGGCGAGAGGAAGTCTCGAGCTTTCTGAACTCGCCGAGATAATCCGTCCTCCGCGGGCCCCGATCGGAGAATTACGCAAATTGCAAAACTCGACAGCTGCACCCGGAATTTCCGTTGAGCGTAAATACGTCGTTTGATGAATATTTATGCGAGAAACGCGTGCACAGATTGCGCGAGAACTCATCGCGCAAATTCTTGTTCATTTAAATAATTTATTTTACGCGGAATCGTGCTTCTACAGGACAAAATTACAGGATCCTGGTTAACGATCGTCTATACCTTTTCAAATCAAAAGTGTTTCGAAACTGAGATTTCCCAGAAAATTCAATTTGGGAAACAACGTTTCTCTGGGCGACTTTGGAACCTTCGTGGATAGAATTGTAACGAACCGTTCGACCAGAGGATCCAATTTCGAGCTACGGTATTGTCCTGGAGTTCCTTTCGAAAAAATTCTTATCGCGATCGTCCATCAGGATGAATTCGTCTTGATACGTGCGTATTTTTGTCCAACAATCGCAGGGGTGACCATTCTGCTGTCGCTGACAGTTTTCCTGAACCTCGTTGCAGAAAGCATGCCGACGACCTCGGACGCTGTCCCTTTAATAGGTACTTCTAACAATCACCACGATAATTACGCATCTCGCACTGGCAAGCGTGTGTTACCATTTCTGTTCTATATGTCTGTAAATACATATATTTATATATATATGTACGCGTGTACAGCGTGTCGCAATAATCGTAACAGAACCGAAATCGAGGCGATTCTGCGTGCAAAAACAAATCGAAAATACCAAAGTGTATCTCCTACGACTTTACGTTATCGAGAAAAATAATTAAAGTTTGAGAGATGTTTCTGAAATATTTTCAATTTAATTTGATATGGGGAGTCGACTCGTTCCTGGTTGCGCTACGATCTGCCACGACACTCTGTATACATATACACTATATTTGTGCCTGTCGTTAAGCATCTCCTTCAGGAAGCAACCCCCGAGAATCGCAAGAAGGGAAAGCGTGAAAGAAAAATCATGCGGGACGGTAAGAACCTCGAAGGTCGTTCAGAGTCGCGGGACAATTTCGTTATTATCGCCGGGTCGAGCCCTGTCGAAATCCATTTCCGAAGGACCGGAGAAATGGACGATCTCGAAGGGTGGTTGTCGGCCAGCGAGAAACGATTACACGGCTGTTTCGACCCCAGGAAACGATTTCATTCTTTCCTATAACACGCCATCACGTCTAAACCTGCTTGTCTCGTGATTCCTCGTTCAGATTTTCTATACAAAATTAATTTACTCGTGAAACAATATCTTGGTTCGCGATTTTCGATACGATTCGCCCCCCATAACTCAACGAAACGCCAGGCCTCGACAATTGCCACGCAATGGCAATAAGCAGCGGGTAACACAAATCACTGCCGCGATAATTAACAACGCGCACCCTCGGTGTAATTAGCTTCCATTGTCGTGGGCCTGCGCGCCCTAACCGACGGTCGAAACGAAACACGGCGAGCAATCTTCGGGGCAAAAAGATCCCGGAATCCCCGCGCGAGAGAAAACTCGACAGATATGCGACTCGCGTCGCGGAAATGTCAATACAATTCAGGAAGGCATGGAAACTATTTCTCTTGGCTGCGCGGCCGGCGTTTCATCGGTTGATCAATCACCCTCGAGGAATCCCATCGTCGAACGTTCGCTGTGCTACGCCAGTACGATTTACGTCCATTGTCTTTGCCACGATTGCTAATATTCCTGGTCTCCGGAATAAAAGGACTTGTATCTTTTCGAGAAGAAATATTCCTGATTCGTGCTAGCAACTATCGAGTCGAAACGATTAATCGACGTTCACCCTGGAAGAAAGAGCTCCCCAACGGGTGGACGAAAGCATGTGGAAGTTTTAAGGACCATCGTGGGCGGCCCGGGACCGCTGTTTCGAAAGTTGTAACGCGTTTACGCCCGGAACAACTTTCCCCTCGGTCGCTGGGAATCCTGTTTGCGGCGAAATTTCGAGCTCTTGGCGTCGGCGCGTGCATCGCGAAGCTTTACGCGTAAATTACCGGACTCGAAAACACTTTTCAAGCCCTCAATCCGGTTCCCCGTTAGCTTTTTCGCCCCGCGAGCTAAACTCATCGACCCTCAAGACGATTTCAACCCTTAGTTCACCGTTTTGTGCGTCTTACAAAAGGGCAACGATATTTTGGAAACTATCGTAGAGTATCTTATGAAAAATTAAGCCCAGAAAACGTCAGTTCTCCTTTCAAATTTGATTCATTTCGTATGAAAGCACGAAACAAGCAGGTGATTGATCAGGGATGTGCGCGGTCTATTCTCTTTCGCATCGACATTTTTCTTTCCTTTCTGAACCCTTCTACAAGAATAAACAGGCTTGTGTTACATTAATGTTTAGATTACTACCTGGTTCCCATGATGTAATTACACGAAAAGTGCCAAAAAGCTACCCAAGAAACTGCTAATAACTAAGTCGGTTTAAAAACTGATACAAACCCCTCAATTTTCTTCTCTCAAACTATTCTACCCCAATAGTTGTCGAATTCAAACACCTACTTTGAAATGAATTAAAAAAGCTCCGGTTAAGAATGAAACTTTTCACGATTTAGATTTGATTTTCCCAGTTTCTTGGGCAGCTGTGTCGCTTGGTACTTGAGTACTACCCTTAAACATGCACGGTTCTTTCCACTTTTGGTGTATTGTATTGTAACTCTCGAACGGCAGTGTGTTTAGAGGAGTTCCTTAATTGATTTAATTGTTTTCTGTGTCCCCGTGTCATAATTTAGAGAGTAACTGGTAGCATCGAACACTCCTAGGTATATTGCTGTGTTAATTGCCTGTTGAAAGGTCCTATAGTTTACTCATAGTCTGCCGTTTTCCCCTTGGGGGTTTAGCAAGGGATATTCCATCAGTTTATCGGGAAGCTTGTGCAAACAGTAAGTTCAATTTCACGGACTGATACGCACTACTTCCGCTATAACGTCATCGAACGTTGCTTCGGTTCGTTTTTTTATTACATGGGGGGGGAAAAAATAATATTTCCGACCGAACAGTATCGAGTTAATACGTGTCCAGCCCTCTTTTTCGGGGTTCCAACAAAACTCAAACGTATCGAATGTAATATACCTTTGTACATACGCGTTTCGTATAATAATATCAATTTCGATTTGGAAGAATCAAATACTTATAGAATGAAATTAATTTCCATCGAACCAAACGATACCGGCGCCTTCGACGAGTTTCCATATTGATTTTACATTTATCGGAGGAATCAGTAATGCATATTTGCCAACGAAAATTGATAAACGATGTGAATTTTATTGAAATAAAGAACTGCAGTTTGTACGAATCGATGTTAATCTGAACGACCTTCGTCGTATTTCCCACGAAACGATAGAAAATGCTTAACGTAGAAACGCAATTTATTTACAGCTCCAAAACATCCTACGTACACGATCGTGTAAGCAAAGAAATTATATGTAATTACGTTATAATCATAACTTTTAGCTAAAGCAATAACGTACAAAGCTCCTGCGCTCCTTTCGCGGCGATCTAACAATTTTAGCCGGAACGAAATCGATTCTCGTTATTCCAAATTTAAATATTCGACGCTATTTTCTACAGTCGTCTATAGTTGGTCGATATACTCGTGTCTCGCGTTCCAAGTCGGATTAATAAATAACGTGGATCGTCGCTGGTGAAGAAAAAACGAGAGAAACAATTGAAAAGAGTCTTCGAATCGATCGATCTCCAGCGTCACTTGGTGGTTCGTTTACCGATCGAAGGGCAACCGGTGAAATAAATAAAAGGGAAATAGCGGGGAAGAGAAAAGGGGAGGAGCATTAACCAGAGTTCCAGCCCTGAAAAAAGTTTAATTAAACCGTAAGAGAAGGGCGGAGGAATGGGGATGGATGCACGCGGTGCATCTATGAGGCGAAGTCCTCCTCTTTGGTCGCCAACGAATACGGTATTCGGAGCCCGGAATCGTGTATTCTTTATTTCCACCGAGGAGTCATTTTCCTCCGGTGTCGTGTGGCCAGTTTTTCTTTTCTCCACGTTCTCTCTGCCCTGTCTTTTTTCGCGTACCATCAACCGCAAGGGAAACCAGTAACCGCAATGTGGCCACGCTCCGGGAAATTGCTCCCAGCTGACTGCTACCAACGACATTCCGCGCAGCCAGGACTTGACGGACTTTCTTTTTCAGCTGGTTAAGCGACGTTTAGACACTGTCGATGGGACCAACGTCGGAAAACGATAGGGCAATAGTCTGTTCTATTCGCTACGTTTGTTCCAAGTCGTTATAGAATTGTCAGAACAATGTTTGATCGTGTCCACAGTGGTACACGTTGCCAGCAGCAATTTGTTTCGATAGTCCCAGCGTAATTCCTGTGAATTGTAACGTACAGGGATTAACGATCGTGTCGTTGGATTGGCTCGATCGCTGGCGATGCTCGTACCATCCTGCGTGAAATTAGTTTCTAACGAGCGACCCGGAGTAACCTCGAGGTTTTTCGGGGGTTCCTCCTTGTTGCGGCGTGAACGGGGCTTCCCGCGGAGATGTTAATGGGCATCGAATTCGCGGGTAATTAGGAACCGTGGGTGATTTATTGGATCGTCCTTTCGGCGGAACGAATTATTCTCGTGTCAAGAGAGAGAAGGAGGGCTCCTGTTGAATCCTTTTGCCCCGATGATTACGTTGCCTCGCGAACATTGTCTGGCGGGACTAATTGAAATTTAATGGGAACCATGAGACGCGAGAATTGTTGGTCGTTCCCGTGCAGGCACGCTCGCCAGCAACGAAGTTCCGAATCTCAGAAAAAGAGCAGTCTTAAAAATTTGAATATCTTTCCTAGGTTGTCCCGTTGAACCTTCAATTGAGAATCCTACCTACAGAGATTAGGAAATTATTAGAGTTCCAGTGATTGCTCTTATAGAAGAATAAAGGAATCGGAGAGATTTAAATTGAGACAATAAGTCAATGGGAAAAGGACTTAAGCTCTTGTTTTTCATGGTAAAAATTAAACTACCTAGAGGGTAATGGAGGAGTTTGAGCACAGACGAGGTATACTAGCCACCCATGCTGAAAATTCGAAGGAAAAACAGATTTGAAAGAAAACTCGAAGGCAATAGGTGGACAAATTTTTTGGCGAAAAAAAATTTTTTCAAATCGTTCTAAAAAAATTATTTTCGGCTGTGGGAGTCGATTACAATCATTTTTGGTTGATAGACATACCCTCGAATTCCTACGCGTTTTCGAGAAAAAAATTCCTTACTGAAAATATAATCTGAAGCCTGAAAAGGTTCGCTGAAACTTCATGCGTATCTTTAAAATGCTATAACTCTTAAACGGATTGACGGATTTTAATGTTTAAAAATGCAAACGACGCGTATTTTAGTGGAGAATATGTAGAAATTTTAAAAATACTGAAAAATTCATTCGTTCACCTCGTAAAATTAAAAAAACCCCATAAAAATGGTTCAATTTTCAAACAGCCATAACTCCTATAATAGTGAATATATTTTAATGAAACTTTTTTCTGAAGTAGAGCCCATGGGTACCTACAGAAAAGTATTAGAGAACTTTTCTGTAGGGCGTCAAACAAATTTATTAAAAATGAAAAACGAATTCTTAAGAAAAATCGACAGGGGACAGGTGCCCCATTTTTCCGGCGAAAAAAAATTCTCTCAAATCGTTCTAAAAAAATTATTTTTACTTGCAGGGGTTAATTGCAATCATTTTTGGTCAATAGGCATACCCCCGAAATCCTACACAGTTTCGAGAAAAAAATTCGAGAAAGTGTGAAATTTTTGACAAAATTAAAACATCTCAAATCGTTCTAAAAAAAATATTTTTAGTTGCAGGGGTCAATTGCAATAATTTTTGTTGAATAGACATACCCACGAATTTCTACACAGTTTCGAGAAAAAAATTGGAGAAGATGTGAAATTTTCGACAAAATTAAAAAATTTCAAATCGTTCTAAAAAAAATATTTTTGGCTACAGGGGTCAATTGCAATCATTTTTGGTCAATAGGCATACCCTCGAAATCCTACTCACTTTCGAGAAAAAAATTCGAGAAGGTGTGAAATTTTCGACAAAATTAACAAATTTCAAATCGTGCTAAAAAAAATATATTTGGCTACAAGGGTCAATTGCAATCATTTTTGGTTAATAGGCATACCCCCGAAATCCTACCCACTTCCGAGAAAAAAATTCCGAAAATTTAATGTCTGACTCGACGTTGATACGTTCCACTGAAATTTCATGCGTATCTTTAAAAAATCATAACTCCCGAACGGATTGAAGGATTTTGATTTTCAAAAATTCAAACGACGCGTATTTTAGTGAAGAATAGGTAGAAATTGTAACAATATTGAGAAAGTTGTTCCTTGACACCGTAAAGCGAGGAAAAGCCCATAAAAATACATTGTAAGGTCTGCTTGTACGCCTCGTCTGTGGTTTAAGCCCTCCTCTTGTATCCGGTACTGATTGGCCGCTGGTCGAACAGCGTGCCGCAGTCGCGTCACCGTATTGAAACGGTAAAATGGGAATAAATGAAGACAGCGTTTTCGATAACCGGTGTCGGTGACGGCAGACCCGATAAACAAAATCGTCGATTTGCTGGTGGAAAACGAGAGAGGTGCTTGTCAGCGTAGAGTTCTCGGCGTTGCTTTGAAGCGATGGATGATTCCTCGGCTCTCGTTATGGCGCCTGTCCTGCGCAATTATTGTTATCCCGTCGAAAGCCGATGTCTATCTTTCGCTATTTGGAAACGAAATACTCGCTGGCGATCGTGAAATGCGCGGAAAAGTGCTTCGTATGGGAATCGATCTCCCACTGGATGTTTTCCTCTCTTCTCTTATTTTTTTCGAAAAAAAGATACCCTTAGTGGCTTCCGAGAGACCTGGAAAACCATTTTGTTACCGTCAACATGTTTCCCCGGTTTCGAGGGAAGATCTCTTAAAAGAATAAGTAACAAGGTTATTTCTGAAAATTGCATCGAGGACGCCGACAAACTAAAACGGCCCATTTTTTTCTCTTTCTTTCCGTTGACTGTGACAGTATCAATTCAGGCACTGACAGTGTAACGTTACTCTCGTTTTGCATCGGAGCCGCGTTAAAGAGAAGCGAAATTCCCTTTGACTTTACCCAGGCATGCTTACTTTGATGCTCTGAATTTAATCTTCCGCAGTCTTCAGTTTTCCAGAGCCTTTCATTAAAGTTGCCCCGCGGATCTTTTCCCGTTCGGACGACCATCTAATGAATATTATTACGAAATTGTTCGACGCGTGCTTCAACCTCTCCTGCGAACATCGATTTACGAGTAGCTCGAAATGCATAGTAAATTTAAACAATTTGTCTGCTTACGTCGTATGGTTATATCGATAACTTGTTTTACTTATTTAAATTTATGAGGAATTTCCATCGCGGTGGAAACAGTCGACAAGACAAGCCGTCATGTCGCCGTGAAAAGATATTTGAGAAAGCCTTTATGCATCTCCTGATAGCAGGACTCCTGATGGCGTATATACTTATGCATACGACCTGATATCGTACACATGAAGTACGCGTCGCGTAGTATTTATGCCAATATCTCCCCTTTCCGATCAAATGAATTCTCGCCGCATAACATATAGCGTTGTCAAAATCGTTGCACATCGAACACGTTACTTTCTGCTTATTTATCGATTCACGTCGGATAGAATTTATTATTTTTACAATGGACGAAAGGTATCAAAGAAGGATCTTTCTCAGTTTCGATCGAGTTTCCGTCGTTACACGAAAATTTCTTCCCCTTTAATCCGACGCAAACACGAGCCGTCTGATCTTTTCGCTTATTCGACTCAATCCCGGAAGTACGTGCGTGTCTGTGTACGTGCGCACGCACGAGTATGTAGCATCGACGTTGCAAAATTTCAATTTCCATCACAGTTCGAGACCCACGATATTGAATCGGGAGATTCGGGCCGGTGCGGTGTACAGAAATCGAGCGATATAAAACTTTCTGAAATATCAGAAATACCGCGATACAAACAACCACGAACGTCCATTAGATTTCGTAGCAAAATGTGAAACAATAAGTTAACGACCACGGCAAATAGAAGTATCAGTTTACGCTATTTATTTTTACAATTATTTGTGTACATTTCACTCTGACGAAACAACGATGTAATTTGTTAAAAGGCCACTTTTTAACCTTACAGTGTAATTAATTCCCTCTCGCGTTTCTTGCAACTTTTTTCATTTCGATTCAAATGTCCCCTAATCGAAATAAGTGCAGAGAAATCTCGCGACACGACGGACCGGTGAAAAAGCTGAAAGTTTCTTTGTAATTCCTACGATTTTCCCGAAGTTCGCATCCCTTTCGCGTGAAAATAATTACGGTGCAATTAAATCGCCGGTCGATGTCCTCGATGCGATTTAAAAGTGATTAGAAAATCATCTCGGATTAAAAGCGTTAAATGTCCTCGTGGAAGATCGAAACGAAAAGTGTGAGAATCTTTCTCTTTTTTGTTCAGATTAAGTGATCGAAAGGTGACTGTTGGAAGAAACCCGAATTCTCGATACCCTTTTCTACGGATCCTGCATACATTTGATACGTTTTGTGCCTCGAGCTTAGGGATGCTGAGAGGGTTATATTTAGATTGTAACGAACCCGTGGAGAGTCCTTCCAGGCGATCGAGCAATTCCGAAGCTCAAGGGGCCACTGAGTTCCGGCAGAATTCTGCAAGTTTACAACTTCGTGTTTGGAACACTGTGCTTCCCTCGAAAACAACTGATTCCGATCATCGAATACCCTCCAATGCTATTTTTCTTATCGATCGAAGCGAAACGAAAGCTCTAATTTCTGCGTCCAAGTCGTTATTTGGAATTTTTAACTTGTTCGCGGCGGTATTTTCTTATCTTGTCGATAATCCGCCTGGTTCGTGGTGTAATGGCACCCCTAACTTGCGATCGACTCGAAAGCATTCACCGAGAGGCGTTCGGCCGATAACAGTCGGTCGCGAACCGCAAATAACACTCATCGAATCGATTTTAACGGTCGCATAAATGTCCAAGCAGATGTACAGACGCGACATTTTGCGACGGAAACTGTGCTCGAGCCATTTCACTGGAACTCGCAGACGTCGATCCTACGGACGTGATCGGTTTCCAGAATCGTCGTCTTGCTATCGCGGATTTTCATCGTCCGTGTATTCTTCGAAACGTATTCGGAATCGAAGCTGACGGACAAGTTGGCTCAGCTTGCACAGACCTAACTCAGAACCCTAGAGAAATGATTTCTGTAATCCCAACGAGGAGCTACCTAATTTCAAACGGTTCCATGCAAAATTAGAAACGTCGAGAATTTTGAAGGATTCATTTAGAGATATTTCACTCCGTAACCCGAAATGAACGTCGTTCCAAACAACATCCAACGCAGCACGCTCGATTGAGCGCGTTAAGTTGCAAACTTTCTGATTAGGTAATAGACGTAATTAGCAGAAGTTGAAGATAAACTTGGAATTAGTTACGCGTTTAAGCGTCACGCGCAAGCTCTTCTAATTAGTCGCCGGTTCGAGGCACGTACGGATTTTCTCCGCTCGTATTCAAAGTCGCGAGTTCCTCGAGCGAGGACCATTCTTCGAGTCTCTCGTCTCTGCTTTCCTTGTCCGTTTTCACCCAGCCACGATGAGGGAATGTGGGTCAATCTCGAAAACGGCCCGCGTGGCCAACTATCACCACGATTCGGTTCTCATCGAGATTGTTTATCGGAATTTTTGCGAAAGTATTCGACGATACGGGCATTTCATCGATCGGATCGACAATGAGGATAAAAACTGGCCAGCATTTTGTCGCTCGTGTTTATTGCTGGCAAACACGCGAGGCATCAGCAACGTGATTATTTGGAAAACGAGCGGATTTCGGCGCGAAATGTCTCACCTAATTATTTTCCAAAAGGTCTATACCTTGCAACGCGAAACGCAATTGTTTCTTTATATAACAACGTGGCAATAAAACTATTTTCATTTCTTGGTATAAATCATGTCATACAGCGTCCCAAGTGTTTTATCGTATTTTATATCCGCCGTATTTTTACGACACCCGGGAAACGGTGTCGCGTAGGAATTTAAATTCCGCCAGCGTTACAACCGTAATGCATACAAACTCATAAATTACGTGGGGCACAAAGCAACGCCGCGACGCGTCGCGACGCCGTAAAGGTTACGGGTGATCGAAAATTCAGTTTTCGTTTTCGACCCATCGATCGTTGAACGTTTTTCAGAACGATTTCGGATGCGCGTCCTGTGTAATTTGAATTCGCAGATTGCAGCGGAGGAATGGCGATCACCGTGAGCAACAGAGACACAAGTACGGTGGAGGAAAAGAGATGATAAACGCCAGCTCGGGGAAAGTTCGTTCGGCTATCCGCGATACTTTATGCAAATTATAAGTTCCTACGATGAAAACGCGATCTAAGTGAATTAACACTAAACCTACCAGCACATATACCAGTCGTGTAATCGATAGGGATTGCTGAAAATTTTTTGTGTGTATATTGTTAAAGAAAATGTTAAAATAAACATAGAAGGAAGCATAAATTATAAAAGCAATTATGGTCATCGGATAGAGGATAAAATGCCCTTTAAAATGAGCGCTCGTGAGAGTGGATAGCTTAATTAGTTCCGGAGATATGAGGATTTTAATTTCAAGTCGATCGGATGAGACCGAAGCCTTTGTTTACATCCGCGAGATCAATGAACTTTCTTACTGCGGCCTTGTCAAGGTCATTGACCGCACGTGACTCGTAGTAACTAGGTCACGCGACCACTCGGTCACCAGTCACGTGCGCGAAAGAGAGAGGTCCAGCGCGACGCGTCAGACAAAGACAGCGATAGTCAAATTGGAAAAAATTACCCCTTTACATAAATTACGATATCTCGAAAACGGAAAGTCCGATCGACAAAAACCAAAAAGCAATTTCAAAGAGGAAGGTTTACCCCTTCCAACCGCGGTTGAATTTTGAATAAAGCATACATAGTTTTAGAACTACACGCGTCCAAAGTTTTACTATTTTTAATACGCGTTATTACACTGTTCTAAAGCAGTGGAAATCTATCTTTTCTTTTGCAAAGAAATATAAATAGTATAAACTGTCAGATGACCGGTCATGGTAGGTTTAGTGTTAATACGAGGACGTTTATCACGAGTATACATACTTTGCCCCAGCTCATATTTTATACAACGAATAATTTTTCACGGTCTCGAAACAATTATTTTTAATTTATTTAGTTTTATTTCGCGAGCGTACAGGTACAAACACCTATGAGCATAAAACAAACAGGATCGTTTAGACCGAGTGTACGTAAGTAAGTGAGAGGCAAGGGTGCAGCTATTGTTTAAACCCAACCTCGAATACATTATACAATGTACAATAATTATAACAGTAGAAGAAAATATCAAAATCAACGAGTAGGCAACAATGATTTAATAAACTTGTAGTGTCCAGTAGTTTGTAGACGTGTACGAAAAGAAGGCTTGAGACTTGGACGTTTGGTGACCTGGGATAGATATATAGGGTGTCCCTAAAATAAAGGGCTAGAATTTTAAAATATATTCTACTCGTTGTAATAATAAAGAAACATCGTGAATATAGATTCATACACGCTTTCTTTACAGCATCTGAAGTCAAACAAAAACATGAAACATTCGATTACTTGGAGACGAATAACTCACGAACCTATGTTTATACGACACTTTCTGGTCATTAAAATAAGTAGACTATATTCGTAAAATTTTGCTGTTTATTTTAAGGGCACCCTGTATGTGTTTGGGAACGAGTGGGACGGGCATTAGCAGAGTGGTACCAGAGATTGGTACGAATGAGATTGTAGAGATACTGCGATATACAGGCGGATAGGGTTTCGAAAACTAGTCAAGGCGACTTCACGAACAAAGGAGAAATCTGATCGTCTTTGGGAATACGGAGGAGAAACGAGGACAGGAATTTTTGGATATTTGGCATTCGATACGAGAAATTGAAAAATCCGATATTCACCGATTTTGGTATCAACAGGCATTCACTTCGCAGCATTGGCGAAATTGTAACCCGAAACGTAGGTTGGTTAAATTAAAGCGAGAAATAGTTTCCAGTTGAACACGATATTGTTCCCTCTACGGTTCCGGAAACGTGCGGTAACGTTCGATTCGTTTCATTATTGCCGGAATACACTCCGAGCAGAATTATTTTTCCAGATTTACGTTAACCACGGTTTAATTGCTGTTCGTTCGGAGAATTTTCTTACTCGTTCCACGTGGAGCTTTCGATGGAAATAAACATGCTCGATGTTACGTGGCAACGTGAAACTTTACTCCCGTCTTTTCGTGTTCCTCGCAAGGATTCTCGTTTCGGAAATACTGTTACAGAACATGCTCCCGCGTATCAGCGGATTATCGAGCTCAAGATGAAAATACTTCCCTCCACTTCGCAGATACGCGGCATTTTTGTCTTTATTTTTCTTTGGAAAGTTTCGACGATAACGGTGGTTATTTATCGCGAATCCTCCTCTCCCAGAGTCCGTATATCAATGGGGTTTGCCTCCCCCGTCCCCCCTTCCTTTTACCCTCTTTTAGCAAGGATAAGAGTCCTTTCAGAAACTCGATGAAATTTCGTGTCCAGCTGACCGCAATTAATATTTTATTTTTTTGCTTTATCTACGCCAATGCGGTCGGTTTCCCGCCTTACATAGGAAATTCATGGCACATGCTCCCGAGTTTTAACGATCTTGGTGAGTTAACGTCGGAGAATTACTTGCTTTTATGATTAAAAGTTTTACGTCACCGACGCGGTCGAAAAAAAATTATTAACAAGATTAAACCACACTTTTGGAAACTGAAGTTTAGTACTTTGTAAAAAGAATGAATTTTTTATTCGTTGTTCGCTGTGCACGTTTTTAAACTCGTAACGTCGACCGAGTACGCGAAACACGGATAATTCTTTCTAAAGAGAGATAAAGAATCATATTTTGTAAAAATTAGCGAAAAAACGCGACACCCTATTGAATTTCGTGAGAAAATTCGGGGATAATGTGGGTACAGAGCTATATAATTATGCACCGCGTTTAAATCCTTTAATTTCATAGAATCGTATAATTAGTCGGGTGTTTTCCAATCGAATTAACGTTATCGGAAAGTAATGTTAACAAACAATGTGAACAACGAAACCTGTACTACTGTTTTTGAATACCGTTTCAAAGTGAATGTTTATCGGTGCATTATAGTCATCGCTTATCATTAGTATCAGTTCGAGTTTCAATTTAAACCTTTAAATTGTTCATTTGTAGAAACGGGTTTATCGTTTAAATGTTATCGACAAGTATCGTTTTTGGGGGATTTGTAATTTTGAGTTTAAAATTACAGATTTAATTAGTTGCAACAACCGTTTGTTTGCGATTCTTTCAGAACGTTTATAGAAAAAAAAGACTGTATATTAATTAACAGCGTTCAATATCGAAACATTTTTAATTAACTCGCGAACCTTGTTGCAGATGATGCATAATTTGTCCAACGTTCATAATGAAAGTTATGCTCTCATGAATTATTAATTTCTTGGTAACCATTAACACACAGATACCTGCTAATAACAGCTAGTTTAAACAACCAATGAGATACACGGAAATCGATTTACAGGTATTATTAATTTACGAAATTCCGTATGTACAATACATATTATTAATTTCACTTACTTAATACGAATTCGATGTAAAATAGTTTCCTGTATTTGATCATTCCTATACCTAATACGCTCTTTCTTTCCGCGTTTCTCTGTATCTTTCACTATTTTTCATTCACGATTTATCTTGCTGACCTATTTCCCATCTCTTTCTCTCCCCATTTTATATCTTTTCGCTGATTCCATCGTTCTTTTCTTTTAGTCTTCTTCCTTTCCTCGCAATTTCTTGCCTCTGTTGTTTTTTCCGTTCACCACCGACGAATATACGGAGACTACAGGGGCTCGAGTTCCCCGGAAACTAAAAAAATCTGTTATTTGAATCTCGGATCGTTCATATTTTGTTAACCTCTTCCGGTACCCAACCTTTCGGGTCTTCTCTCGTTCGATTTTTGTCCCTTCGAAGTTTCATTTCGTTCCGATAACGGACCATCGATTTCATAAACTCCTTTCGTCGGAAAATGGTGGCGCGTTATGCCCTCAAAGTCAGATTAATATCTTAATCGCACCCCTCGATGGAAATACAAATATTCGAGCAAAACTAGGAAGCTTTTGTTGAATGAGAAACAATGCAGCGTATTCTCGCGCTGGGGAAACCGACGATTTTTCTGGTGTTTCACGGAACGCCCCAATCCTCTCTTGATTAAACGCGCCATTAATTCCACGGCACCCGAAACGCTCTTTTACACAGAATGGAAAGTGCTTCTTGAGCGCGGTTCATTTATTTCGTTCCGAAAATAAATACTCGAGGATCGATAGAAATTTCCAAGTCGCGAGCGACGCCCAAATGATCCATCGATCGATAAAGAAATAGCTAATACACGGACTCGGTCGAATAAATAGGAAATTATTCCGAGTCGTTAACGAAGCCAGGAAAAAGTTTTCCCCGTAAATATAGCGCGATTTAAGCAAAATCGTATGCACGAACGACGTTCCCCCGAGGTGGGCGGGCTTTGCCGCCCACTTTTTGCGGGCATTAATATTCGAGAAGAAACGACAGTGCAGAAAATAGCTCGCTCGTAACGATACTTTTTTCCACGACGATAATGTTGCTACCTCGATGACCACGAATTCGTCCTGTTGAACGAATTCCTCCCTCGCCGGTACACGTTATTTATTATTTAGATACAGCTCCTGCAAAGTGGCCACGAGCCTCGTCTTTAATTAATCAACTGTAGGTACTCTGTATGGTCAGATTATGGGGGTTCCAAAGTGATCGAAGGAGCACGTCTATTGGAAAAGATGGTGACGCTCTTTAGGGCCTCCAATGCTGCGAACGAATGCCTGTTTCAAACTTCTCTCAGGTCCATAGAGTCGGTGATTTAGATCAGATTATGCCTATTTTAGTTTCGATCGTTATTTATCAGACTTCTATTAGAGAGACTGCAAAAGTCTCTGTTGCTTATCGATTTCACGTGTGTATTTCCTTCGTCACTGTGAAGTTTGTTCCCCGAGCTGGTGGAAAATTGATCGCAGTGCGGGATTCGCGCGAATCTTCCAACGGGAGAGAATCGCGGTGCTTTGAACAGGATTCCTGGGAATCAGAGTAACGTTTTCGATCCGAAGAAAAGGTGAGCCCCCGGTGTTTTTCCCCTTCGACGACTGTACGGTTTTGTCCGGTACGAAAGAACAACTTTCCACCGCGGAGCAGCTTTTTCTAAACGATACTCTAAGCAGCTACGCGAGCTCTTGCATCGACGTTAAAGCAGTTTAAGATCAATCGCGTCCTCTTTCTCGAGGATCAGACACTCGATCCCGGACCTAACCCTCTCGGTTCGATTCCTATTCTTCGCTTTTATCGGTCGGCTGTTTTAAAACCGGGGATTCACCTAGGTCTTGATCCCCGGATTGTCAGTCGTTCGGACGATCCAAGGGACCGACGTTCGTGCCAATGGTTGAGCACGATCGTCGGATACGAGTACGTAACGGATCATTGAGCACGCTGGGCTACGACTGTTTCAGGAGTGACCATCTTGTTATCGCTGACGGTGTTCCTGAACCTCGTCGCCGAGACCCTGCCCCAGGTCTCCGACGCTATACCCCTGTTAGGTACATTGACTTTTCTGCAAATAAAACGTGTGTCAGTGTGTGTTTATGCCGCTAGGGTTCTCGGAATGCTTTTCAACCCGCCTTCGTTTCCCTTTCTCAGTCGATCATCCTTGTTCCGAACACTTTCCTCTGCTCTTCTATCGCCAGCGAACCTTTTTTTTGACGAGAAGATATCAATGTTTGGAACTTGATTTTTCCATAGTACGGTGCACTCGTTGTATTTAGGAAGCGATTGGACGTTTAAACAAAGGTGCATAACGCGTAAAGTTTGTTCGTTAACGTTGTTTATCGTTGTTTACGGCAGATACACAATCGTCGGACGCAAATCTAATCGCGGGCAGCGTTCGCTCGCACGACTACAATGCCGAATTCTCCCCCTTCGGACGAAAGTTTTTCCCAACAATGCTCGAATTCACGCGTTGTTACTCTCCTACAGGCGCAAACAAAGGAACCACGTCGGAAGAAATTTCCTTTCTCCAGTTCCAAACGACCCTCCCTTGCACCGTAGTTCGGAAACTTCGCCGCCAACTTACCGGGATTTAATTGAATAAGTTCGCGTCTGAAACGCGACAGGTCGCTGTCACCTCGCGCAGGAACCCGAAATCCACTAACCCGGGCACGAGTTTTATCCCAAACAACGATCAAAAGTAGCCAGGGAATTTTGAAAGAAAATAAAATGTTAGCAAGGATAGAACAGAAGCGCCCAAACACTTGTTTCACGAATTAAACAGACTCTGGATTCCAGTGATATGCAAATAGGCGAAACGTTGCTTAGAAGTCATAGTTGGCTTATAGAGCGGTTTAAATGCAAAAAGGGTATTCTATTTTCATTCCCCAACGCAATGGAAACGTCGCGTCTCGAAAGCACGGAATGAACAAAAAGGGCCTGAAACGTTGCTCGTGGAAACTTTGACCGTTCGTGTATCCCTCGTCTCGACGAGCCTGCTGTCGAAAGGGCTCGTCGATCTTCCGCTCGAAAGCTCCAGCCATCACCGACTACGTCGAGACATTATTTCCACCTGGAAAACGCACGGTTGCGTCGCGGAATTTCCTGTTGCAAGCTCGACTCTAAAAACTGTTGCAATACGCAAGTTTATTCGAAATTAAACTAACAAAGTTTCCATTAGATTCTTGGAATTAAAGTGGGTCTGTAAGAGCTCCCTAAAAATATTTTTAGAAGAAGTTTGCGAACCCCTGCGTCAGGTGACGGTTTCCTGTTCCGGAGGTTTGTTTTATCGGTGATCGAAGTAAATTAAAATGCTTGAATCGTGCCCGTGGTGGTGGATTCGTCGTCGACGCGGTGTCTTTGTTCCCTGGGCGCGTTCTGTTTCCCTCGACCCGGTCCGATTTCACGTCGACGTGCCCCTGTCGATGCGTCAACGCCGAAGAAATCGGCGTATCCTTCGTCGTGCATGACACCCGCGATATTGGAACGCGGGATCGTTCGAGAAATTAATCGGAGAGGAATCGAGATACGGGGAGAGAGCGTAGGTGTGCCCCGGAGAGGAAAAGAGCAAACGGAACGAAAGTAATTTGTCTCCGGAGACACGGACACGCGTTGAAAGGATCGCTAGATCTGAATAAATTCACCGACGAGTTTTTTTCGAAATTTTCTCCGCCAGATGCTTGCTCGTTTCGTTGAAATATCGATGCAATCGCAAAGTGCTTGTTCGTTGGCGATGTTGGACCACGGAGTGTCAGAGATGTTCGAAAGGTGTATAAAGTGCCGTGGCGCGGGATAGGTTTACTTAATTATCGTACTCAGTTCGGGAACGTGTACTGCAAAGTGACGTTAAACGTATTTACTCTTCTCTCGACTCGAGATCGAACCTCTTAAGCGTTGTAACAGACGTGCTTTCCAGCAACTCGCGACTGGAATTCGTGGAATATGTTTCGAGCTTAAAGCGATCAAGACCGATAAAGTTTCTTTGCTCCTAATCCTGCGGATACATCGCTCCTCCTCCTCGAGCTTTTCCAAGCCTTTCAAACCGTAACACTTTCATCTCCGGTCATTACGACACAACGACTACTTCTTGGCGAATCTCTTTCTTTCCGGACGGAGACGAGTACTTTAATTATCCAAGGCCTTTGTGTCCCCGCGCGATATTAAAAGCGCGAAACGGTCGCATCTGTAGGGCTTCAATTATATTCAAAACGCCCAACCCGGCCCTCCCCCCCGCCACTCGCCGCAGACCGCGTCCGACGAAAGCGTCGGAACTTCCGATCTCTTTCATTCGAGCACCCTGCCCGGGACAATTCGAGCAAAAGGAATCGTTTCCCTTTGTCCCGCCAATTGCCCGACATTTTATGCTACTTCAGCGCGCCGAGTATGGCGATCGTGTTCAACTCTAATCTCCTTCACAAGATCCTCTATAACAAATTAAATACTAACACCGGCAACATGTCCCATCGAAACTAATTTCACTACAACGATAATGTTAGAAACGAGTGCACCGTTCGACTTGTCGTCAAATTAAAATATTTCCAAATATCATTTAAAAAATTGCTTCTTCCAGCATCCTACGTGTACGAGTGTCTGTGAAGCGTGGAAGCGAATGCTTTTTTAATAGCTACCTTCGAAGCGTATATCGATTGCTTAAAATATTCTTAATTAATTTAAGGCGTCTAACATAAAAAGGATAATTAAAAAGGATTCTTTCGAAGGCCGTTCTCGCGACCAGAATAAATTCCTCTTCTCTCTCTGTCTCTTCGTACTTATTTCTTTTTTCTTATTGTTTTTTGCTTTCGTGCGCGAACGATCGCTGTCTTCTTTACGCGAGAACGATAATAATTGCCTGACTTCGTGTCCCTTCGAGAGCAAATAGACACCCCCCGCGAATACTATTATAATTGCTCTTTTCCCCACCCTCCCCGGTGCCAGCTAATAAATAAAAGATAGACGGGCAGTAATTTAGCGATAAGCGAGATCGCAATTTAAAATATTTGAAGGAGAAATGAAATTAGAATCGTTTCCGTGAACGATGCGTCGACAGCTTGAACAACATGGCTCCCCCGGGGGGTAGCCTCCTTTTCCCCCCCGCGCTGTCACAGCCCTGTTTCCATTCCCCATCGAATGTGTCATACAATATCGCGCCGGTTTCGTCTCATTGTTTCACGGCAATCGATTCTCGCCCGCGAGTCGGCGGAAGTAAACAAAAAAAAAAATTGAAAAAAGAGCGCGTTACGTCGAAAGTCAAGCAGAAACAATTTGTTCCGCGGCCCATTGAAAATGGCTGGGTTTTCATACGCCGGCCAGACGACGCTGCACACGAGTTTTGAACCGCGGGGACGCGTGTGTTCTTCGAAGAGAATAATTTACCTTAAGAGCAATTGATTTTCCAATAAACCAACGTGGCGGGAAAATGTTTGCCAACGCTCGAGGACCGCGAGGATGCAACGAGCGATGAAATGCGTCGAGTTACTCGGCAGAGTTTCAACCCTGGAACGCAAACGACGCCCGTGATATCGCGTTAAGAGCTCACGGATCCACGATACCGTACAAAACTTCCGTCACGTTCGCGACAAATTTCGAAATTATTTAAAAAACTATCCTAGATATTCACCGACGATCGAACAGTCTACACTGGGAGATCGTTGTACGGTGCGTGGCGCGCGTAAAAAACAGGATTTGGCCGTGATAATAAAAGGGCAAAGGTGGATAAAAAAGGTCGAGAAGAATACTGACTCGAACCTCAACGATGTCTCCGGGGTGGTACTTGCGCAAGCTGTAGACGCATTGTTCGTTTACCAGTCACGTTCGAACCGTTTCGCCTCGGTTCCCGCTAAGAACACTCGACGATCGTTTTCTTCCCTTCGTTTTCACGTGCTCTCCTTTTCAGCCTTTGCACCCCTCGAATCCGTGGTATTTTTATTTTACACCTACCTTGGCCTTGTCCGCCCCCAGCACAACCTGATATCTCGTTAGCGCGATCATAAACGCCTCGACCCTCCGCCCCCACCCATCTTTTTATTTTATTTTTCTAAATAGACTCTGCGCTAGTAATAGTATTCCGGAAATATTGCAATAACCTGACAGCGTTTCAGAACAAACTACCTACCCTTCGATTCTCGTTGAGAAGCTGGCACCGATCGCGTGAATTTTCAACAACGAATCCAGTCTCGGTTTATTTCCTGCTGCCCCACGACTTTCTCTCCTTTCCTTCTTTTACCATTTTAGAAAATTCTACTGTCGCTTTGCTACATCTTTTTCTCTCTTCGAGTCTATACGTTTTGTCTTATATACATAGTGTTCTGCACAATATACTCACGTACGCTGTTTACTTGTTCGTTCGCTTCGTATTCTCGTATATTTGTCAAGCAATGCGTTACCAACAACACACGGACACCAGAACACCCACGTACACGTACACGTGCAAACACCATTCTCAAAAATACCAACAATTTCAATACTATTATGAATAATATGTATCAGCTTCCTTTGCAGTTGGAGATGGACAAAATTTATTTTATAAATTAAGAATATAAATCTCTCGAGCGAACTTTCGAAACTCAAGAAAGTTTTGTTCTTAACTTATATTATCAGGTAATTAACAATTGTTTCAACCTGGTCCATTATAGGAGCGTAGAATAGAAGGTAATATCTGGGTACTATCGACTTAAAAAAACGTGAATTTGACAAGACGATGCTATTGTTTCGTTGGATAAAGTGAATCGAATGAAAAGCTCTGTCTTTGGACGATGTTTCTTGAAAGCACTGCAAAGGAACTTTGCACTTTGCCTTTTAATCCGGGGTCCAGGCAATCCATTCCCTCTTCTGGAACAACAATTACGCGGAGTTTAGACACACAGAAAGGTAATCACCGACATTCGCCACACGCTTCTGCCAACGATGTTTCTTGGGAACCGACTCGAAGGAACTACGCGCTTTGTCTTTTCCCGCCAAATCTTGACGATCCTTTCCTACGCCGAAACTACGATTATGTAAAGTTTGGAAAGACAGGAAGGAAATATCTGGTGCGACGCGATAACGCTAGACTTACACCTCGCGAGCCATCAAAGAGACAATTGCTAAGTTGCGTCTCACCGTCTTACTCCATCCGGACAGAGTTCCCTTTGACGCCCGTGCCACTTCCGTATCTTCTGAACTTTCAAAGTACACCTTTGTCGACGTGTGTCTGACTCGTCCGTGGAAGTGGAAAGGACTGTCGGGAGCCTGGTTAAACGGGCAAAATGTGAAATTCTTTCCCGACGGTTCGAACAAAGGGATTACTTTTCCGTTACATTAATTAAAATTCGTCAAAGTGCACCGTAATCCGTAAACAACGTGTACGCGTATTTCGAGGTACGAAAGGTCTCGAACCTCTGACGTGTTCAGTTAACCGAAACACGTTGCACACACTTTAAATACGGTGCATTACATTCGAATCGCGGTAGCGCCGCGTTCATTGAGAACACCGAGCCCCACGGACCATTATAACGATGCACCACACCGGTAGTACATCACTCTCCTAGTTAACGTCCAGTTAAAAAACCATCGTCATTATTCCCCATGCACGGTGAACGCGCGAGGCGTATAATAGGCGTAGCCGCAGACCGCCAGTTTTTAACGCAATTTACGGGACAACGAATCTGAAAGTTTAGCGAATTATCAACCACTCGACGCCAAAGACCGTAACGACAGGAAAGCAACGGGTAATGATCCGAAATTGATGGGAAAAGTGATGGAAATCGACACAATTTTCAACGAAATTGCTGTACATTCGTAATTATCGATAATAGATCGAAACAGGCAGAAGGAATAATTATCAAAAATTTAACATTCGTTTCTTGCGATGTAAAGAAAGGCTTTTATATATTTATAAGCTCCGTAGCTAAAAGTAAACGTGGCTCAGGAGGTTAAAAATACCAGTAAAATTAAACTCTGGCAGAAAAGGAACCGTAAAAAGATTCACAATTCCCGCGTAAAGTATTCTCAGCCATAATTCTCTGGTTTCGTACAAGCATTCGGACAGGAATTTTACCGCGTTAAGTGCTGGAATAGCTTACGCTGTTGCTACAACGTGACCCTTGAATTACAATACTTTAAATCAGCGAACGTGATGTTTTACGCGGGTAAACAATTTCCTGGCCTTACGGATGAAGCCATTTTACAGTAAGCGTTTAAATTTTTCCAACGAAAGAGTTGTCCTTCGTGTAAAATAAATACGTGTTTCGAAAAACGCGGAATCAAATGCTTGTTTCTGATCGAAGTTGCCGAGTAATTGAAATTCAAGCATGAAAAACGTTGAATGGCCCGAAAATTTAACTTCGACATGCGCGTAGTCGTTCGACAGCTGTAAATATAAAATATTTTCACATACGTGTATATTTATTTTAACGTGGACAGTGTACGGGTGGAAACAAGTATTATTTTTTTTTCTCGTACGCGTTATACATTTTTATTACCCTCGTTTCAAGCTTTACGATTACACTGTTCAATTTATTACAGCGGAACGACTTTAAATTTATTTGAAACGTCTGTGTGACTATGGTTTACGCTTGTTCGTCGAAGCGAATACGTGACATTTGCTATTAGATTTTAGAAAATTGCTTGGGTTCCCTTTCCTTCGCGCGAGAATGGCGAAACTCAAAGACACAGCGGAGCACATCTATCAGCGTTCACTGACTTTCGATTAAAAGTAATCGATGCTAATGAAACGCAATGAGCGGACCTCGAATCCAGCGCATTCTCATGATTTCCTTCATTATCCCCATCAATGCGAAACGGGGCAAATTGAGTTAGCAGCAGACTGTCCACCTGTTAGAACGCAACAACGAGCACCTGGATAGGTTTTAAGTTTCCAGGGTCTCGTTTCGAGTTGATCCTAATCGCCTGATCGAATGCAATTCGACGTGTAAATTGTCCAAAGCTACAAATCTGAACAGAACAGTAACAGAGATACAGAGCATAGAGTCAGGATTAATAGAGACGTCAAGGTGGTCCAGAGTTTCGTGAAAATTATAATATATTCAAAACATCGAATGAAAATGAATTCGATGCTAAATACAAGCTCGAAGGGAACTGTCACGAGGAAAAGAGGTCGGGGGTAACGTTGCAGCTTTGAAGAAGGCAAAAAGAGATTGAATTTTTCGCTGCACCTCGTCGCACTTGCCCCATTTTCCAGGTTCTGTAATGAGGAAAGAAAGACGACGTTGTTTCACCAGGGAAAAGGGAGCTGTCGGTTTGAATCTTCAGCGACCAGCTGGCTAGAAGTAATCGATGCAAGAATCGCGCCTCATCTTCGTTAATTATAATCATATTCTCGCTCGATAGACGCCCGAGTCTTTTTCGACATTGCTGCTCTTTCGAGCAGCTTCAATTTTCATCGACGTAAACTCTGCTCGATTTTTAAATTACTGGTCCAAAGATTGCACTCGAAATATCGGTTTTAACGCGTAAACAATTAGATTCGCGATAACAATGACAATGTACAATATAAAGTCTCTCGCGTCGATATTTCCCAGAGAATTCCAGGGAAAATGTTTTCCTCGAAGCTTTTATTTACCCAAAAACTAGACCACCCTGTAACGTAAAAACTTTTCTCTCGGAACAGGTATAAAAATATTCCCATTTCTCGAACATGGTCCTTTGTAAACATTAAAAATTTCACACGTAATTCCCCAAGTACACATTCTATCCAAAGTATGTCACCTGACGAGGTTTGCTACTATGTGCCTCGTGGCTTGCTTGTGGTTCTTTGACGAGACATTAGCGTGTCCCTTATAGTTCGTTAATGATGTACGTATCCTGTACTTCGCTTTTAACTCATTCATGAAACACTGGTAACTTACTCGTGGCTTGCAGTTGATTCGTTGATACCGTGTCTTTGGCGACTCAAACAACAGTAGAGATCTGTGAAAACACTGAATAGGATGATATTTAACCATTGGACGAGCAACGAGATATCCGGGCTACCCATTTCTGTATTCCTTTCAATAATTATCTACGCAAAACTACCCTAAAATGTATGTTAACAATTTCAAATCTATCAGATAGATCGTTTCGATGGATATTCAGGGCATATTTTGTCAAATTCACGTTAAATATTTAGCAAAATGGTAACCGTAACGACGAAGGTGCAAACTTGAAACTAAAGCTTCAAGATTGATTCCGCGTTATCGTTGACACCAATAATCTCAATTCGGTTCATCGAGTCCGAAAACGTTTTACTCGATGATTTCCTTTCGCTGGTGTGCGAGATATCACCTTCCAATTCTGCGTCAAATTGAATTTCAGCAACGCGATAGTTCGGAGCCGCGCCAACGATTTCTCCGATTATGGCGGATTCATCGTTCGCGAAACAAAGATTCAACAATAAATGGATAAAGCAAATACACATTCGCGACACACGTACACGAGACGCCACAATTTCACACGCGCGGTGACCGTAGAAAACGATCGTTGCTCATTTTAATTAAGTGAAAACGCTGATCGCAACACGTACTGCCAATAGTTCCGAACGAGATCTTTGCTCACTTGCATGACGTCGTGCCGTACTATTATTTATTCTACCCTTTTGTTACTTTCATTGTTACAATGATCGTTGTTAGCGTTATTCTTGTTGACTCGTGAACACTTAGAATTTTAAGGAAACACCTAGATACATACGTGTTTACTTGTGTTTACTTGTTGGAACGCGAACGTCCACGATTTCTTGTATCGAGGTTGTCCGATGGTCTGATCGATTTTGTGCAACTGGCGAGCTTTTCTCTTCTTTCTTATCGTATCTTTAGTTCGTCTCGGTCTGCTGCTGCATAATGATTATCGACAATGAAATATCGAACATTCTGCAACGTTTCTGTATTACGCCTGTCTCTTCTTGTCTGTCACTTTAATATTTATCAGCCTCTCTGTCTATCCTCTTTTCTCTCTCTCTCTCTCTCTCTCTCTCTCTCTCTCTCTCTCTATCGCTCTGCCTTCATTTCTACTAAGTACTGGCTCCTCTCTTCTTCTTCCTTTAACCTCTATCTCAATCGCTTTCTCTCTCTCCTTAATTCTCTCTCGCTACTTATCTATTCTGAATTTGGTTTCGTCTATGCAAGCTGCTGGCTCATTGGGTTTTCTGAAAGTGCCTGTAATACTCGGACATTGCCTGTAACACTATATGCTTTCCACATCTACGTTAAGTATACACGTGTAATGTCTGTTGATTGATGTTGATATGTTTCGTACAAGCGACATAGAATACTATAAATATATATATATACTTAGCAATTACTTTATATTGATTATACTGTGTGCGTTATAATGTGATAATTTAATCGTGTACCTATTTCTATTTGATAATTCCACATAGAAAATTGCTATCGGTACGGTATTGCGACATATTTTTAAAACATACTAACTAAAAATTATCAAATGATTTACAATCGTCTTTGTTTCTCCAGAATAGTTGCAAACGTAAAAAACTGAACTGTTATTTTCTTTGTCCCTGACTCGATTCTGCCACCGTAGACACAGATCGAAGGAAACAATTATTCGTCGGGAATAAATGGGAATATTTTCCGTACGTCCATGTGGAATTCACGTACGGAAGCAGTTACGGGAGAGAAGGAAGTAGCTCCTTAGAGAAAACGGATCGCAGACACGTGAATCTGCCGTCAAGTACAAAGGACAATGGTCCTTTAGAAAATGGTCAATTTGGAGCTCGAAAAATAGACTGCTACAGAAAGTGTATGCGTTCCACAAAAGGAATGGTAAAAATACGCGTGTAAATGCGATAACAATTGGAATTAGATTTCGATACTATCGTCAATGTTACAATCCACATTTTTCATTTACGATTCGTCTTCGAAATAATCGAGCAATGTGCAAGTCTATTGCATGCAATATCCTTGATAATTGATCGACCAAAATGCCGTTGGAATCTGGGAATAGAAATGTAATTTTAAGTTATTCAAATTGTGAATCGTATATTTAAGCTCTGTGTGCGTACCAGATCGAGTAAGTGATTAATTTGATCAATTGATGTGAAACGTAAGGGTTCGTTCAAATTCGAAATTATAAAAACATACGTAAAACAATAATTAACTTCTGAAGTGGATCGATATTAACAGCGCGAGTTATTCAAAATGTTATACTCGACAATGTATTTAAAGGTCGTTAAAATCCGCGCTGAGAGAACGCTATTTCCAATAATTATCAAAGATATACCAGCAATATCACCTACCGATGAATTTCGAGCCTCGATAATACGATCGGGTAATGCAATTTTATACCCGAAAAATTTGATGCTTTCGAACCGTCCTGGACAGACCGAAATTAGAATTTCATGGCTGATGATGTTACTGGCGTCGTTCAAGGTAGAAAATGTCCCCGATAAAATGGCCTGGCCGACGGTCTATTAAGACAATCTGTCGTTTTCGGCCGGGGGAATCGTTCGTTCTTGGAAACGTTTTCGGAAACGACGGGAAAGTTTCGACTTTACGACGGCCACGGTAATAATTACGACCGCCGCAATTACACAGGCGCATTAATTCAAGCTTTATAGACCGTATCTGTCTTTCTCCGCGCCGACAGCGACGTTTAGTGCAATATGCCGCGGCGCCTGCCGGAATTACCGGCCCAGGTAAATGAAATTGGCTCGAGCCTCCCCCCTTTTCACTCCCACTCGTCCCTTACCTCCTCCCCCCCGCACTCTGTCACCCGATCTTCTTCTTCTTTCAGTCTTGATCGGTCTTCGTTTCTCCGTGTTACCTCGAACACTCTCATTTCGTAAGATTTCTTCACTGTTTCCATTCTTTTATCTTTTATTTCATAGAGATAGATCAAATCCTTTAAACTTTAATCGCCAGGCGTGTCCTGCAAAGTTTCGGGAAGCTCAGAGGGAGAGACAGTTCGCGGATGTTCCAAGTTGATGATGTTTCATCCTGGCATCCTCGATTTCCTCCATTTTCTCGTTTCATTTCAATTCCGTACTACTTATACCACGTCTCGTTTTTATGGTCATTATTTTCCACTCTTTAGCGACTCTTTACCGTTCCATTTCGTTTCTCGTTTAGTCCATCCCTGGGCGCACCGGTTTCGTTTCTGCATTTTTCTTCGCGGGCGCTCAAACCACCTTCATCGTTTTTTTCATTTAATCCCTTCTTTTGCTACCGTTCGTGTCGTCCCCGCCCCTCCGTTGCAATCTATTTACTCCTGTCATCCTCCGGTCCGTGTCGCCTCTTTCAGAGCACCGTCGGCCCGTCGAGTTTCTTCCCTGTTTTCCTAAGGGTACGTTTACACTGCCGCAACATTCTGTTCCAGAAGACACTTGAAACCCGCGGAAAGGGGTCGATTTTAATGGAACAACGCGTACAAAAGACGCCTAACGTGCGCGAACTTTTGGGGTCTGTCGAAAAACATCGTGAAAGAAAGTTGCGCAATAGTCTCGTGCCTGAAAGCAAATAAACGCGTGTTTCTATGGCTGCTGGCTAGTGTACGTTTTCAACAGTGTGCAAGTGTACAACCTGCCTCCTTACAAGTCCATTTTTTTCTGCCTCGTTTCTTGAATGCGAAGAAAAGAAAACACGTGTCTCTATTATTACGCGATACACTGCTGTCACGTAACGTTATATAATTAGGAATTTTATTTCGCAATATATTCGTTTGGTGCGGACAGATCGTTGCGGCATAAATGTACCCCAATTTTCTCTTTATTTTCACTTTCACTCTGTCCATCTTTAATAGAGATCAGTGGAATTAGTGGTAAGACACAGCGAATACGATTCTGGTACGATCGACAGTTTAAAAGTTGATGCAATCTTGCCTATTGCATAAAGAAAGATGTCCCTTTAAAAATGAATCGCCATTCCTCGAATGTTTCGAAGACTAATAATGTTTCGTTACATTGTGATGCATAAATATATTACTTAAATGGGAACAATTTTAATGGGAGATTCTAGTGGCCAAAATAAGACGAAAATCAAGAATATCAATTTGTTGATTGTGGCTTCGTTAAAAATAGATTAAAAATATTATCTAATTAAAAATTTTCAAATCATTCTGAAAAAATTATCTACGGTTGCAGGCGTCAATTACAATCATTTTTTATAAATAGACATAACCTCGAATTCCTATCCGTTTTCGAGAAAAAAATTAATTACTGAAAATGTCTGACCAAGCGTTGACCTCTTCCCCTGAAATTTTTCGGCGAAATTTAAAAGTTTCAAATCGTTCTAAAAAAAATATTGTCGGCTATGGGGATCAATTCCAATCATTTTTGGTGAATAGACATACCCCTGAATTCCTACGCAGTTTTGAGAAAAAAATTCGAGAAGGTGTGAAATTTTCGACAAAATTAAACAATTTCAAATCGTTTTAAAAAAATTATTTTTAGTTGCAGGGGTCAATTGCAATCATTTTTGGTCAATAGGCATACCCCCGAAATCCTACACAGTTTTGAGAAAAAAATTCGAGAAGGTGTGGAATTTTCGACAAAATTAAAAAATTTCTAATCGTTTAAAAAAAATTATTTTTAGCTAGGGGGATTAATTCCAATCATTTTTGGTCAATAGGCATACCCCTGAATTCCTACCCAGTTTCGAGAAAAAAATTCGAGAAGCTGTGAAATTTTGGTCAAAATTAAAAAATTTCAAATCGTTCTAAAAAAAATATTGTCGGTTGCGGGGGTTAATTACAATCATTTTTGGTCAATAGGCATACCCCTGAATTCCTACACAGTTTTGAGAAAAAAATTCGAAAACGTGTGAAATTTTCGACAAAATTAAAAAATTTCAAATCGTTCCAAGAAAATTATTTTTAGTTGCAGGGTTCAATTGCAATCATTTTTGGTTAATAGACATACCCTCGAATTCCTACGCGTTTTCGAGAAAAAAATTCCTTACTGAAAATATAATCTGAAGCCTGAAAAGGTTCGCTGAAACTTCATGCGTATCTTTAAAATGCTATAACTCGTAAACGGATTGACGGATTTTAATGTTTAAAAATGCAAACGACGCGTATTTTAGTGGAGAATATGTAGAAATCGCAAAAATATTCGAATAGTTGATCCTTGACCTCGTAAAGTGAGAAAAACCCCATAAAAATGGTCCAATTTTCAAACAGCCATAACTCCTACAATAGTGAATATATTTTAATGAAACTTTTTTCTGAAGTAGAGCCCATGGGTACCTACAGAAAAGTATTAGAGAACTTTTCTGTAGGGCGCCAAACAAATTTATTAAAAATGAAAAACGAATTCTTAAGAAATAATCGACAGGGATAGGTGCCTCATTTTTCCGGCGAAAAAAAATTCTTTCAAATCTTTCTAAAAAAATTATGTTTAGTTGCAGGGGTCAATAGCAATCATTTTTGGTGAATAGACATACCCACGAATTCCTACCCAATTTCGAGAAAAAAATTCCGAAAGTCTAATATCTGACCAGGCGTTGATACGTTTCACTGAAATTTCATGCGTATCTTTAAAAAATCATAACTCCTGAACGGAGTGGACGATTTTAATTTTCAAAAAAGCAAACGACGCGTATTTTAGTCAAGAATATGTAGAAATTCCAAAAATATTCGAAAAGTTGGCCTTTAACCCCGTAATGTGAGAAAAACTAGAATCCCCCATTAAAATTTTTTCCAGGGGTGGTCGAACTCTCTGTAGATTAATAAGAATATTATCAATGGATTAGTGAGAGTCCCTGGAACATGAAGAAACATAAACAGCACGAAATTCCATTTCATTTAGCCGGGGACTACTGTATTAGTCTCGAATGAAATATTAATAACTAATCGGGAGAACTGAACAAGAAGAGCAACATCGGGGCTATTTACGGACAGAATTACCGTCCCATAAAAAGGGATGTCGCGTGTTCTTTTTGATCGAGGTCCCGGCACCTTAAAACAAAAGCTTCCAACGTAACGATACACGCTGTAGCTCCATTAATCGCTCGTAAATCCTTGACGATGCAAGTCCACCATCCGTTGTCCGGTCAGGGGTAAAACACTTGACGTATCCCGACGAAAACCCGATCGCGTGTTTTCGCGTCGTGAACGAGCTGCTCGCAGGAAAATGGGCAGTTTTCCCCGGTGACGCCACGCCTCCCGGCGCGAAATTTCATCGAACAAAAGGGCAAAGCGAGAGAGCGCGAGTAGATTAGACGACTAGGAGGAACGAGAGCGGAGAAACAGGAAGGGGGAAGACCGGGAAGCCGTATCGTAAAACGGGGAAAGAGAAATTGAATTTTTTTTATAGGGCCGTGCCACATAAATTTCCTGCCCCGAAAAAAATGTGCTCCCCTCGACCTCGCCGAGGGGCTGGCGAAGAGATAAACGTATCGTGAGATTAGGCGGACCACGCGCGCCCCGAAAGGGCCGCCAAGTGGGCAGAATCGATTCGACTTAAAATTACGCGATTAGGTGGCACCGAGATGAATCAAGGAGAAGAAAATCGATTCTGGTTGAGAGTTCATCGATACGTTTATCCGCAGGAGGAATCGTCAGTGCTCGACGGAATAGATTAAACGCCGGCTGGGATCGAACAGCGGAGAATATCGGTTTTAAAAAACAGACACGATAGATAAAGCGGCCTAAACGAACGAAACGAACGTTCGCTGTCATTCGTCCGAACGAGGAAGAAAAAAGGCTCGAATTTTACGGGCGACTTTTTGAACGCGACGAGCTTTCAAGTGCACGACGCGCGCGCTCGTCGCTGAGCGAAGTTGGCAGATCGCGAATCTAATCGGGGCACAATCTCTTTGATCCCCACGAAATTCCGTGTCGGGGTAACGGAATTACATGAAGGGTACGTCGCCTGGACCGTGTCCGATAAAGTTTAATCTAAAAGTCCAACGTCGCCGGCACGTTTCAATCCACCGATACGTGAAAATCTTGAATTCGCGAACGGCTCGGATTTTCGATCGATTAATCCACGGATAATATTACTCTTTGCTGGGTATTTCATTTTTTATTTCTGTTGATTCCGTTTTGTTGTTGCGCAGACGACGTGCACGATCGAATCGGTGTCTTTAATCCTCTATAACCTGGAGTTTCACGAGGGAGAATAATTACGGGAAAGGAATTGTTCGCGCAAAAATACCAGCACAATCGGAATGAATGATCGATCTCGATTTAGGCTTAATCGCGTCGTTCCGATATTTCGGTGCTGCTCGTCAAATTATACGGTTCGTTAAACTGTCGTGAAAGTTTAATTCAAATCGTTGTTTAATGCATAATGAACACTTTGTGCATAACTGCATCTAGATACCGTTGCCTTATGTACACGCAATAATTCGCTCGAAGTATATGGACCAAGTTTAAAGTAAATGTCACTGTGGGCTTCTGAGATACGGGAAATTATGCAAATCGTACGATTCACGGCCCTCGCAAGCTGTTCACCGCGGGGTGTATTTAAATAGTAATTATTTTCTTCTTCGAAAAGTAATAAAATGGATATTTCTATTAGATTCCGAGAAGACAAATTGCAACGCTTTATTTGCAAAGGGTTAAAAAGTACCGGAGAAACAAACTACTCGTTTTGAGATACGTCACAGGGATTATAGAGGATTAAAAGTCGTTATCGGCTCGGATCGCAAAAAGTGGTTTTAATCTCGTGTAACAAATCGGTTCCCAGCAGGTTCATTAGCGTCTCCTTGCTCGTTTTCCTTGGAACGATCCTTGGAATCCTCATCCTGGTTCGAGGGATTCGATCGCGATGCTTGACACTTGGAAAGGCGAGGAAAGGGGTGACAGAGGGGGAGAGAAAGCGGTAAAAAATGGCGCGGGAAGGCTCGATGGTAATGCCTGGGTCTCCACGGTCGTCGCGAGAGCGAACAAACAACGCGCAGTCTTGAACAAAGGGTCCTTTTCCGTCTCCTCTGCCTGCACCCGTTCCTCGTTCGAACCTCTCTGTCTTTCGAGAATCTTTCACGGGGATCTCCTGGTACCGGGGCTCACAAAACACCCCGGATGCGTTCCGTCGACGCGCTTCTTCTCCGCTCTCGTCGTTTTTTTTCGCGCGTAAACCGCCCCGGCGATCGATAACGCGCACGAGTGCACGTCGTCTACGCTGATCCAGCCACCGAATCAGGTGTATGTGTGTGTACGATGTTGCAGGTGTGACCATCCTGTTATCACAGACGGTGTTTTCCCTGCTGGTGGCCCATGTGTTGACGCGAACCTCCGAGGCGGTGCCACTTATAGGTACCGATCCACCTTTCCTACCTACGCCCTCTTTATAATCAGAGATCGTTCCGTTTCGGGGGAGTTTTCTCTTCCAGCTTATCCTTCATTTTCAATTACGGACCGTAGCCTCACAGTTTCCACCCTCGATGTCCACCGTTACTTCTCATCATCCGATTCGTAATTTCTTTCATTGTAATTGTCGGTAGTTGCAACGTTAATGAATAACGAGACCATTGTTTGTCAAGAAAATGTCACCCTTAAATCGCGTGTCCGAGAAAAAGTAAATTCCTGGGAACATTTTCGTTGGATGAGCTCGAGAAAACTCCCCGCGCGTTCTCTAACTTGCGTTAGAATAACCAAGTGGTCTGTCCTCCGTCTCTCTTGCGTTTCTTCTGTTAGTCGCTTGTGGCCACAACGGCCCCATTCTCGTAGACATCTATTTCTCAAGAAGGATCTTTCTTCTTCCAATGGGTTCGCGATGTTGGAAATTGTCTCCCCTCGCAACCCGCACTCAACACACGAACGAATCCGTGTCCTGGGCGACGCGTCGCTTGTTTCAGTTCCGGTTTACTGGCACAGGAACCCTCTTCGGTAGCCATAAACTACGCTTTACTATCGCTACGATGTTGCCCTTACCGAACACGAACACGAACACGAACACGAACACGAACACGAACGCTGTTTTAAGTATCTGTAAAATGGGAGGGAGCTTGTTTTTCATCCATTCCCTACGGTCAATATTTAATCTCCCCTTCGCGAGATTAGGTTAAACATTTGCTGGGAGGAACAGCGTTACGTGTATACCACTTAACAGGAAACGTAGTTTTTCACGCGTAAAACGTGACAAGCGTATCGACTCGAATTGATCTCGAAAACTTTTTAACGAGCTAACGGGCACGAAGTAGACGCGACCAGGGACAAAGAGCGTGAAATGCAAGCCACCGACGACGAGTGTCAAAGAAGCTGCGGGTGCGCGTCCTTTTCGTGTTCGGTAAGAAGCACGCGAAGTAACGAGAAAAGGTGGCACGAGGAAGAACAGCTTTTTTTTCTGATCTTCAAAAACGCCCTTCGAGACGGGCTCAGCGTACCGCGAACGGAACCGCCAGAATGCTCTTCTCGTGCTGCCGGCTCAAAAGTAAATGGAACAAGAGTCGAGTGAATGGTACGCGTACAGGGTGTGCAAGAAATATTTGTCACGGGCTTTCATGGATGAATCTACGGGGCTCTGAATCGACGTAGATTCGTCAACGCTTCGCCAACAGATCCGTTTTAAATTCTCTGACTCGAATCTCGTCGGAGACCAAGCGTTCCGTTCGAGATAATAAAATATTGACCCAAAAATAATTAGCGGTTGTTAAGAAATTAATTTTTAAGTTCCACAGGCGCGCGCTGGAATACCGTGGAAAATTAAATGCCACACTCTGTTCGCGGCGGTCGCGGAACAAATGCCTAATGGATTAATAAGCTCCCGGTCGGTAGGCGCTGTAATTAAAGAGCTTATGAAAGGGTTCCTGGTGGGTAAAGTGTTAAATAGCTTGCCAGGAAATTCATTGTGACCTTAAAGATCAAGGCCAAATTCATTTTTTTTTATTCCTATTCTAATTACTGAGGGGATAACAAGTTGAAGAGAAACCTTATACCAGAGACAAATCGCTTTCTCTCGAAAGATTGTTAAAATTTTAATCAACGAGATTCTATGGAAATATATCAGAAGGGGCTAATTGAATGGTCCTGATAAACTGTGACAAATATTTTGCTCGCCCTGTAGCGGTGGTCCTTAGTTATAGAGGTGAAATTAAAGAAACAATTGACATTGCGAGCCACTCGCGCCATGGATGAGACAGGGAGTGGTTGGCTGTGTTACAGGAAATGTCTGTCGAATGCAATTCGTGTTTAACGCGTGTTTCGATGCCTGTCGCGCTATACCTGATCAGGTAAGGATCGGTGAGCGCGCGTATTCGCGATTCGACCTGCCAAAATGGCGATTCTCGCGGACGAGCCTATTCGTTAGTCGATCATCGTCCTTTTGGGACTGTCAGGATCAGTTTGCTCGTTAAATTTTGATCCAAAATCGATCGAACGGTAAGAAGATCAAGAGCAGTGTTCCTGCAAAGTTCTTCGTCCTCTCTGTTCCTCGCTGTCTCTCTCTCTCTCTGTCTCACTCTCACAGTCATATTCTCTATTCGCTATTTTTCTCTTTCCTCCCCCTCTCTCTCTTTCTCTCTGTCGCCTTGTATGCGATTAGATTTGTTACTTAGACTCTGTCCATCTACAGATGTTGGTGGTTCTTGAGGAATCGAGAGGGTCGATACGAAGATTTAAACGATCTTCGCGATCCTATGAGAGTGTAATTCAAGCTCAGTTTCCGTCTTCCTTTTTAATCGAACCGGAAGCTGGTGTTTCGAACACCATGCTGAACGAAGAAGCGTGAATCGTGAAGGTACGAGGCCGGAGAATAAAAACAGACATAATGGCATTTCACGTAAGATTAAATCTGAAAGACTCAAAGACCGAGAGTCGAATATTCAGGCTCCAGTGCGATCCACTGACTTTCCATTGACCGAAATCGTCGATTTCCACGGCTGGATGCGTTCGCGCGAAGAAAATCACGATTTACCGAGCCCAGCAACGCGCCATTGATGCAAATAAAAGGTTCGATAATTATTCAGCAGTAATGAAAGTAACAATCGCGATGTGATTACGACAGTTCGGAGGTAGTTTATTTTTTATGTCCGGTCCACGTTGGATGGCGAATGAATCGAACATAATTAATGAATACTTTTCGATGGAGATCGCATTTTGATCACTTTTCGTTTCGTTGCGATCGATCGTACGGAATAGAGTGCGGTTCGATTAACGAATAATCTTCGAAATCGAATCACGTTCCCTCGATAAACGATAGCCCCTGCACGAAACCTGGGACTATGAAAAATTACGCGTTTAAATAAGAAAAATCTGCTGTGCAAACGTTTGTTCTTTCGTCGTCGAGATTGTTTCTATTAAAATCTAATCTCTCTCTCCGGCCGTGACTCGCGGAAACGATCGATTCAAACACGGAGGTTTATTTGTTAAAAGATCCAGATAAGTGATTTCAGATCGAGAAATAATCCTTGAAATGGAATTGAGAGGATTTGTATCTCGTTTGTCGAAGAATTAATTTCTTTCTCTGGTTCGTGATAGTTCAGGGAAAACGATTCTCCGGGAAGGTGGAATCTTCAATTTTTCGTTGGGTAGAATAATCGTTGGAACTACCGAACGATAAAAAAAAAACTTGATCGATCTCGCGAAATATTTGAGCATTAAATTATTCGAATGGGAATATTCCTTTTATAATTGTCGGGGATATTTGAATTACCGAAGCGTTCGGAATATGCAAATACGATAAAATTGGACAAAGTAGTTCCAGCGTTAATTGAGAATTATCAAACGGTTGTTAATCAACGCAAAGAACGCTTCAAAGTTTCGCGAGCTTTATTTCTCCCAGAATGGCCAGACTTTCCAAGAAATTCGAGAGTCGATATTTAACAATCCGAGGTGTTGGAACTTTACGAATAATAATGTCAGCCTATCGTGAGTTATTTCGTTGGGAACGTATCGCTGTTATATAACGTTTCTCACATTTTCCCGTCGGAAACTTCCTTCCTCTTATTAATTATGTCACTTCGAGCAGTCTGTTGATGCACAGCATGCCCCAATGAGCTTTGGCAAAGCATATTTCGCGAACTCCGTACGAATTGTTTCGAGGAAAAACGCCAAGACGATTTTCCCGCGTTTCCAATTAAATTTTCAACCGTAACGATACACTCTTGCATAAAAATTATATTAATTCTTGAACCGACACGTACCAGGCCGTAATTTTCACGACACACGTGGCCGATAAAAAACGAAAAACGAATTCTTAAGAAAAATCGACAGGGGATATTGCCTCATTTTTCCGACGAAAAAAAATTCTTTCAAATCTTTCTAAAAAAATTATTTTTAGTTGCAGGGGTCAAATGCAATCATTTTTGGTGAATAGACATACCCACGAATTCCTACCCACTTTCGAGAAAAAAATTCCGAAAGTCTGATGTCTGACCAGGCGTTGATACGTTTCACTGGAATTTCATGCGTATCTTTAAAAAATCATAACTCTTGAACGGATTGGACGATTTTAATTTTCAAAAGAGCAAACGACGCGTATTTTAGTCAAGAATATGTAGAAATTCCAAAAATATTCGAAAAGTTGGTCCTTGACCCCGTAAAGTGCGAAAAACTCTTGCATAAAAATTCTATTAATTCTTGAACCGACACGTACCAGGCCGTAATTTCCACGACACACGTGGCCGATAATTACTAATTATTTCCTAACTAGACATTTCGCGTCGTAGACGAGCTCGAACGTGCGTGCACTGTGAAATGCGAATTTTCAACGAGATCGAACGGTTTTCAAGCTCGCGTACGCGCAACCCCTGGTGCGTTTTAATGAAACGCATTAAGCGGCTACGCATTCTGGTTTAATTACTATTACACTCTGTGCTCCGCGCTCGAAAACCCTGTCACACGTTTTCAGCGCAATTTCACGGAGATTCGAGCGATCGCAAGACTCGTTCGTCGACGCGGAACATTTTTCTAATATTTTCCAATCGAATAATATCTTTTTTTTATATTTTCTGCTTGAAAATTTGAACCCTTTCCACGAATTATAAATCGATGGTCATTGTAATGTTCGATACCACGCGTTACCACGCATATTTAGCCATCTGTGAACGTAGCACGTGTTTGTGATCCTTTTAATTTTTAGAATCGACCACAAATTGCTTCGTTTGTTCGCGATATCGTTGAAACTTTAATTTAAAGTTTAAACTTTAAACCTTGCGAAACGTAACACGATTGGCTGGTATTATTGTTCGTGCAATACGAGACTGGAAAGAAGATACAGCTTTTCAATTTATCGAGGCTTCAAAAATCAGCTATTTTCGTTCGTTCTAGCTTTATGAAAAATCCTCCCCTTTCAAATGATACACAAAGCTTGTCACGGTAACTCCGACGAAAGATCAAACGGATGAAACGTCGGCAACCACTCGTTCGAAAGCTTTTGTGGAGTTCAATCAAGAACAGTTTTGCATATCTCATTCATATTAACGCGCAGGCATACCAAGTAAACGCTGGTTATTAAAATCTCTGAAAGCCGCGCGTGCTCAGAATCAAAACTGAAGAGATAGGATTTAATTAATAGAAGAACGAAAGAGAATTTTATCCATAAATCGAAATTATTCCGTCTGTTTCCGTTTCACTCGTAAATATCCAATCGTCCGCTATTTTCAAATTTTTAAAAAATTTTTTTAAATTTGTCCTATATTATTTTTAAAATGACATAAATAATTCTCTCGATTTCTTTTGCCTTTGAAGAAAGGTATAACGATTTTAAATATGAGGGGACTTTCTCGTAATTGATGCATCGGGGATTAAGTTTATCATCGATTCATAATCGAGTCGACACATTTTAACGAACTTTTAACTTTAAAATTATATTAAATTTTAAATCAAAGGTAAAATGATCTTTTAGGGTAGCCTGTGAGTGCGTTCAGTGGAATCGGTCAATGGAAAGTCTGACGCTTGGCAAAAATCTATCCAATAGAATATTTATTACGTATAAATTTTAAATTATTCACAGTTTCTCGCTTATAAAAATTTGTTCGATCATAGATTTCATTGGGTGCCCTTTGCAACAAACTCCCGGAAAATGTTATCGGAAATTATCGCTCGATTACAGACGCGAAACGCGGCGAAAGTGCAAACGCTTTAGAATCGATGTAAAATAATTTATTTCGTCGGACGGGTGCGTTTGCGATTCTTCTAGCCTGTTGAATCGCGAAATAATTACACCCGGTAAATTATTTCCACGACGCGACGATTTCGAATCGACGATTTAAGCACAAAAATTGAACGAAGGCGATGATAATTCCGTATCGTGTTAAAATCGTATCGTTTCGTAACCGTTAATTATCCGCTGCTCGCCATTGTGCGTTGAATAAAATAATTTTTAATTTCCCTATCGAGTCGCGCGAGATAAGTATAATTATTCTCCAACGGCGCGAATTTACATTTCGTTGTAATAACTAATTTTGCATTTTGGACAGACATTATTTACGCAGAACTACGCTTTATACCTTAAATCCTCTCTAATCTTATTTACTAAAAAATTATCGTATCGCGAGCACGTTTGTTTCGTATTTTATGTACTTTATAGGTTTCAGAATCGATTATCTCGATAATGAAAGCTCGTAAAAATTACTTTTTCGGGGTGAATACCATACTTTTTATATAAAATACAGCAACTGTAGAAAACGTCGGAGTTTCACCAAAAGGAACGGCTTTTGTAGCCCTAAACTTAAACTTAACCGTGATCTTTCGGAACAAGTGGAACGTATGCACTCGATGCACTTTGCAAACGGTATTCCCGTGTCATCGCGATCCAACTTTGCTGATCTAACGGACATGAAACCGGGAGAAAACTTTACGTTCGACGCCGTATGAAAAATTAATAGAATTCACGATTAGAGTAAGCGTACGTAGACGATTTTCACGGCTTGGCGCCGCTCCGCGATCGTAAAAGAACTTTTATAGAAGCTTGCACAGGCTTCATGGATAATGAAAAAGATTTTTTTTACGCGAAACTTCGCTACAACCTTCGATTCTTTTACAGTCTCTTGTTATTTATTTGTTATTTGTCGGGGAATTTACTGAAAATATTTATATAATTAATAATAAGTTATATTAAGTCGTCTTAGGAGTTAATTCGTCGCTAATGCAAACCAATGTGCATTAAGGAATGGAATATTTATTGGTGAAAGAATAAAATAAGCAACAAGTGGTGTTTCGTCGAAAAGCATTGTGCCGTTAAACGCGTTAACGAGGAAATGTAATCATACTTTTCGTTTCACCGTGTATCTGAAGCTTTCGGGTGGTTCGTGATCGATATAAATTGACGTTTAAACGTTTCGCGACGCTCAGTTTCATACAAAACGGTTTTATCGGGGCTACAAAAGGTCATTCGTGCGTGGTAAACTCGATCCAAGACCACTTGTCGGCGGACAGTTTCGAACTGCTTGGCTTTCGCCTCGATATATATATTTTCAAACTTTTCCCCGCTGCTGCGCGAACGAACCGGGATAGAGATGGCATCGGGCACGTGCGAATGTAACATCGAGAAATCGTCAGACTTTCACAAAGAATCGTCTCGACTCGGTTTAGTGCACCTGTAGTGGCAAAATAATAATGTATTCGTATGAGTAAGCACGTAGGTACGCTGCATCGAAGGCTCTCAAGCAAACGAACGATCTCTTTCTTACTTTCAGCACCCTCTTCTCTATTTCTCTTTCTGTCACTCTCTCTCTCTTTCTCATACACATGATTTCTCTGTCCTTTAACTTTCGAAGTCCATTCGAGACGATCAACGACCATATCATTACGAATAATGAGAGAAAGGACCAGATCGAAGAATTCTGGAGAACAATTCGTGTCTGTAGCGTTAGTCGAAGACATCCTGAGCTCGTGTCAAGACCAGATCCATTGTACCGCGCTGAAAAGATGATGGTCGTAGTGGATTTGTCACATCTCCACCCTGGTCGTTCCATTCTCGTCGATTATTAGCCGCTGACAAGAAGAGGACGAGGCCTCAGGGTTACGTAAAGTTTTAATAAAAATTGACCCGAGGGCCTTGGCCTTTCCTTGCAAGTCCAGACCTACGTTTGCTGTCAGAAGAAGAAGAAGGCTTTACACTCTATTGACGAAGGTTGATGTCGATCTAAACTAGAGAATCTGAACAAAGTTAACCCTTCTTCTCGTGGACGGACAGTTTGTCGGAACCACCAAGGGCTGGGATAGTGGCAGAGTTGTTAACATTTTAATGTTGTACCGAAAGAAGAAAACTACAAATAGTTTGCATTAAACGAGACACGGACTGGCACCCACGTGGCGGAACATTTTAGGCAAATTTCTAGGCCATGCAGTCGGTTAGACTCTGAGATCGAATCTTCCAACGAAGAGGAATTTATTCAACGAGGGATCGGAAGCTCGGACGAAGCTTCTAATACGCTCGAAGTACTTCGGTAATCCCTATCATACTACTAGCAAGGAGTTACCAGCGATCAAGTTTGCGATTTCGACTTGCAATTCCAACCCTTGCTAGCACTCGAGGGTTAATCTCTTTTATGGCTGACCACGTACTTCCTCCTGCGTCTTGTAGCCTGTGTCTTGTCATGCTTGACGCGTATGACGAATCACTCTGGCCTGATTACTCTATTTATCGCTACTCTGAACTCTTGCAAGGCAGTCTTCCTTCTTTCGAGACGACGTTGTTCGATCTGAATCTCTTTTCCGTTAGTCGACGAGTCTCTTCGACGAAATTAACTCTGTTTTACGCTGTCTTGTTTGCATTTGCATGCACGAGGAAAAGAGAAACCCTTGCTTTGAAGGGAATATCTGGAATCGGTTGAAATTTGGTAACGAGGGTCGATGCATCCATCGCGTAGCAAATTAGCCTCTAATGTTCCCGAGGACACACGATGGGCTTTGTTTTATTTAGGAGTTTCTGAGACAACGCGATGCACAATGTCACTGTCTGAAACAGTTTTCCATCGCACACTTCTGCTAATTTCTTCTTCTTCTTCTCGTTCTATTTCCTACTTCTTTTTTCTCTTCTTCCTCCTTCTCTTCTGCTGCTGCTGTCGCTGCTGTACGCCCTGTAACCACTTCTTCTCATTAGTCTAACTCACGGCTTCTGTACACCAAGTGGCATCGCTGAACTTGCAGCTGTAGTTACTTTATTAACGTAAAGCCTTGGGTAAAGGGGTAAAATTGCGAAATTACGTCGACCGAGCGAGCGTTTCCGTTGAGCGTCCGTGTGCTTCCTGTCCGACGATGACGTCGCGAAATACGAATAATAACGTTATTTAACACTGTTTAACTGTCATCCTGCCCTAGAGGCGAATCCCCCCAGGAGCTAATTGCACGAGGTGTTTTTACATCCCCTTCGCGTTTCTTGCCAATTCGGAAATTTTGTTAATTGCCCGGAAATTCGTTGTACGTCGCCCAACTCTAAAAAGCTAATTTCTACGGAAATATGAATATCTATCGGAATAAAAAAGGGGGATATAGTGCTAGGAATTTTTCTATTATTAAGTATTCGAATAAGAAATTGGCGTGATTAACGTTGCGTTTAATCACGCAAGACCCGTCGAATTAAATCGACGCTGTTCCATTAATTCAGCGTCGCATCGCGCTATCGGTTCAGTGTTCCCTCGTTGATTGAGTCACGCGCGGCCGAATCACAGATTAAACAATTCAACGACGAGCGTTTCAATTAAGCGCGAGATCGGGGAAAATCGTTTCGATCCACGCGAAGTCGACGGAAAAACGATCTTCGCGGGTCCTGGAACGAAATCGGAGGCAGATCGATCGACTCGATACAATCGAGGACCCGGTTATTGATCGCAGAAATTTCGAGCGAAGAAAATTTAAAATTAAAGGAGAAATGAAAATGCAGGATAATCAGGGGGGTGAATTAGCGGGCGCGGAGAACGGAGAAAAGTGAATTAGAGAAATTGCCGAGCATTCGACCGATTTCGCGCGGCGCTTACGGAATTCCTCGGAACGTAATTTCGCGTTCCGAGCCGTGGAATCTCGGCGGTGAGCAGAACAGATCATAACGAACCACGGAAATAATAGTAACGCGTGCATAAACCCGTTACGAGCACGTTAATGCGGTATCCCGTGGCCACGGAATCGCCAAGTGCGCGCAGTTATGCGTATTATGCTCCTCGCGGGTAAAATATCGAGGAGGAGATATGTCGCGTGATAAATTTATCCTCCACCGATCTAGGGACCGGAGCTATGCAAGATCTCGAAAAGCACGAAACGTGACTATCTCGACTCGTCTTGGAAATTCGAGACGTTTCTCGCTCGAGATCGAATTTCCCAAGAAACTCTCGTGAGTGCTTAGAGTGCTGACTTCGTTTGGGAAAGGTGTGCAGTCGAAATTTCATTTTGGACGATTCGAACTTCACGGTATAGAAATAACATATTTATTCGAAAATAGATTACAACGAAACATTAAAAAGGAGAATAGAAAGACCGAAATCTAATTAACGTTTAAACGAGTGAGATGAAAAGGAAACCAATTATTTTAAATTATAATTAATAAATATACGCCCAAATAAAATCTACAAAATTTAATTAATATACACGAAGACTCTTTTTATGGTAATTAGTAAATAGAGTTTGTGATGCTGCAATTTCGTGATTCCCGTCCCTAAAATTATGCGTTTCCTTCACCCAATGGTCACCAGCAGCGAAATAACTTTTAACCGTTATAAAATATTTAGAAAGATGCATTGAAACAGCTAAAGTTTTAGCAATGTTTTTCTTATAAAAACTGTCAAAATAACGTCGCGACAGATGTATCCCCTATTCGTATTCCGAAGGATCGTGCACTTTTGACGAGACATCGGAACCTGGAGCATTTACTTTCCTCGATGCGCACACGGTGATTTCGTTTCTGTTCGTCTGAAATAGTTCTCTATAACGATGCGAAATCGCAGTTGCAAAGTGATACTTTCCTTTTCACGGTAAAGCTCCTTAAAATTCGTTTGGTGTTGCGTTCGACGTTTCGCGCTGGAGAAGAGACACTTTAGTTGAAGAGTTGTCAACTCCTAAGAGGATATTCTCCTTTAGACGGTCATTTTTTCGAACTAAATAAGAAATAAGGCGAATTCTTTGAACTTTCCAAAGCTAAATAAACGTCTCGAGTACGGTCAGCGATGTACATTAATATTGATAGCACTTTGCAGAATCGTTTATCGTCGAAATTATCGCAACATTTATATTTTCAATATTTTATCGAAAGATTCTTGCCATTTTTGCCAGCTCTGTGTATTTCGACTAAAATTCTGGACATACCTAATCTAAAGAAACGAGAATTTTCATTCCGTTCGATCTACGCGGGATTTATATTTCGGGGTCAACACGATTGATTGAACGAGAAAAATTTCAATTTCCATTCGATGTTTTGTGAAATGTGGAGACTCGAAATTCATTTCACCGAGATATATTAAAACAAACTGCATATTTTAATGTAAATATTTGAAATGGAACGTTCGCGTGATAAGAAAATCTTGGAGGATCAAGGAAAAAGGAATGAAAAACTCGTTAATGACATTAATAACTAAACAACGAAGAGGGAAGAGTTTGGAATTTCTCTACCAGAGAATTACTGTACCAGTAAACATCTAAATACAGCGAAACGCGACCCGGGAGATAGAGGAGTGGGCAAAGTCGCCAGCCAAAAGCAAAACGCGGCCAGTGTCGAACCACGATGATTACCTAGTGCCTTAAGCACCAGGAAACTTGGAGCTGCTTTGATGGCAGGATGAAAAATCGCAAAACGCACGGTTCATCGAGCGGGTGCTCGAGCGTAGAGTCAAAGAACGGCCGCGAGCGTCGTTAAAATCGCAAGATTACAGATTCGCTCGGTCGAGCTAACGCGAGCGAATCGAGTCGCCGATGGAAAAAGAGAGACGAAGGAAGAAACAGTTTTCGACGGTCGCTGTCGAAGCCAAGTAATCAAGAGACACATTGAGCGCATAAAATTGCGAGGGACCGAACGGACAACGCGGAGGAAAATAGAGAAAACGAGCGATCCAAGATGGGAGACTAAAAGTACGAGTTATACGTGACGAAGGCGGTCGTTCGGAGTAATCAACGGACACAGCGAAATAAACGAACGTCGTCGATGAAAGGGAACTGCATGGGACGGTGAACGAGTGTCTTCCTTAAACAGTCGAGAGCCTGGAAATAGAACTGCGAGGAAAGGAATAGAGAAAATGACTACAAAGTGCTCGAACACTGGACCGTAAGTCCGTGGAAGGCTATCACGATCGTTCGAATGGAAATCTTCGATACTTGGATCGTTCAGAGTCTGCTACTGGCAAAAGATCATACGGTAATTCAGATTTTAAGAATTTAGTAACATCAATTTTTTCAGTCTCTGGGCATCGATTGCATAGTGTGTCTAATGTAAAACGAATTACTTTCATCAGGAACATGCATACGTTTTACACTAGATTACTGATACGCTCATCGGTAAGCTTGATACAGCAAACTCAGCCTTAGACGCTATTAGCGTATGTCGATTGACTCCTATATGATGGAGTCATTTGCCTAATGAACCTGAGGGAGCAGGTTTAAGCAAATACCTCCTAACGGCGTTATCTAGACGATCGAGTTCAAAGCCGCAATTCCGTAACAGAATAAAATAAATTGAAATATTTTGGTGGAGACTGATCTTTCTTTTTCTCTTTTACGAGGCAACTGTATACAAATTTAAATTCATTATCAATTCAATAAACAATTTATAATCTAGTTATATTGCACACCGGTCGTATAATCGATAGGAATTGCTGAAACTTTTTTGTGTGTATATTGTTAAAGAAAATGTTAAAATAAACATAGAAGGAAACATAAATTATAGTAGGTGGTATATTCATCGGATAGAGGGTTAAATGCCCTTTAAAATGAGCGCTCGTGAGGGTGGATAGCTCAATTAGTTCCGGAGATATGAGAATTTTAATTTCAAGTCGATCGGATGAGACCGAAGCCCTTTGTTTACATCCGCGAGATCAATGAACTTTCTTACTACGGCCTTGTCAAGGTCGTTGACCGCACGTGACTCGTAGTAAACTAGGTCACTCGGTCGCTCGGTCACGAGACACGTGCGAGAGAGAGAGGTCCAGCGCGACGCGCCAGACAAAGACAGAGATAGTCAAATTGGAAAAAATTACCCCTTTACATAAATTACGATATCTCGAAAACGAAAAGTCCGATCGACAAAAACCAAAAGCAATTTTAAAGAGGAAGGTTTACCACTACCAATGGCGGTTGAATTTTGGATAAAGCGTGGGTAGTTTTGGAATTATGCGTGTCCAAAGTTTTAGTATTTTTAATGCGCGTTGCTACAGGCTTTCGTAAGGCGGACCGCGAGAGATAGTGAAAAATGAATAATTACGCTTTTATATAAATTACGATATCTCGAAAACGGAAAGTAGGATCGACAAAAACCAAAAACCAATTTCAAAGGGGAAGGTTTACCGCCTCTAACAGTACTGGAATTTTGAATAAAGCCCTAGTAGTTTCGGAACTACACGCGTCTAAAGTTTTAGTATTTTTAATACGCGTTTCAAACAGATATAGCTCGATTGAACGATACGTATAACTTCGTTAATTGTAGGAGTTCGATGATACGCCTTTGCACATATATTTCTAAGGCTGTATCCTTTAAGAAAATGCACCAAAAGAAATTTTTATCTATTCTAATTATATGGAAGGTTGTAACATGTTTTCTGTCGTACGGTTTCGAACTGATAAATCATGAATCGCTTAAAATACATAACCACAGCTCTGGCGAAACGAATCCAGCATCGCAGAAATGCAAAAGGGGAGAGTTCACAGCTGTCGAACGCATAACAACCGAAAGCGATTTTACATGTACCTGTACGATGGAAAGTAATAAATGTTTCACGACCGCGTTGCAAGTATTATATTCTGATAACGGGTCATATGAGTTGGACTCGATATTAAGAAGACCAGAGTAATGATTATTCAATTATTATTCTCAGCTTACGTAACGCAATTTTTCAATGCGTGAAATATGAAAATTTGTATCGTTGCATCGAACGTTGCACGAGGGTTGCGAATTCCGTGTTTATTTAAAGGTGACGCAAATACTGGTAGTTAACTGGTAATTAAACGCGCGTTGTTACCTAAACCTTGCAACAGAACGATGCGGTCCGTACATATGTCATCGTGGTTTCATTCATACTATCACTGCGCATTCATCTAACTTCGTTGCGATTCGAAACGAGAAATCGTCGGCAACCGATGAACCGGAAATTCGTTCGCGGCCTGATTGGTAGCTCGTTTATACCGCGTATGGATCTAAACTACTCCCGGCGATGTCAATCGTTTACGATCGACGTGCTCGAGATTTTACGAGCACGTCAATTGCATTGCTTTTTCCGCGATTACTGCATCGCGAAATTAACCCTTCCGTTCCTAAATTATCATCATCCAACGTTTCATTCTATCTTCTCGATTATACGAAACAGAATTTTTCTAGATCTACGTATACTTAATTACTGCTTTTTTAGACGTTCTCATTTAGCGATCTTGTAAATCCTCGATCGCAGAGTTCGGCCACGGAATTCAGTGTTCAATCAGTGTCTGTGGAACGGCACACATATTAATGAAGTCCTGCAAAACACGTTTTTCGCGTATATACCGTGTTCCTCTCAATTTGCGTTCGCTGTGTAAACCGTTGGTACCTGTTTGCCCACGTACGAGCGTAATAAACATTCTTGCTCGGCGTATACCACGCTCGCGCGTTTACCATGTTCTTTATCTGATTGGGAACGTATCATTTTCCGTGTGCTTTACGTTCACGTTAAACTTGTGTCAATATCAGATTCCGTTTTTAAAACAATCCTTAAAAATTCATAACTAGAACAGAGAGAACAGTCCGCCGTTAATAAGGGGAGCAAAACTTCTAACTCTGAAAATACATAGCTCCGACGTTCGCTTTAAGATTCATTAACGAAGAGAAAAGCAAAAGAGAGTTTCGTACGGAACAATTAATCACGTCAGTGACGCTTATGCCGGCCTTTGTGGACCCGTTAAAAGATAACAGCGAAGATAATCCGAAGTTTAAAAGGTACCTTTTTCGAGCGTTCGCGTTGGCTTTTTGCTATCGAGCGTACCAGCGATGCTTTGAAAGACCTGTAGCTGATCTCAAACGGAGGATCTCGATGACTCGCGCTTCCACCATTTTTCAACGAACCATCCAGGAGTATCTAGATCCTCCGTTTCGGATCTAGAATTAAAAACCATCGTTTCTTCGGGGTTCTCGACTCTCAAAGACGATGGTCTTGATACCTCGTGCGTAACAAACGAATAAAAAGTATGGTTCCGGTAATAAAATCGAGTCGTTGGACGGTTGACTCGCGCTGCCACCGCCGAGATTACCATTTCACTTTTTTATTTTTAATATTTTCAATCGCATTGCCGTATTGATCCGCGGTCGCTGCTTCGCCCGATTTCCGGAAAAATCCTGATCCGATAGCCGGCCGCAACAATGGATTTGCATTATCAAGAATTTCCGATCGATCAGGGGAGGGGGGGTTGAATGCAACGAGGAAGAAAACTCGGGGAATAATCATTTTAACAGAATAGAAGCGAATAACTGAACGCAAAACGTGATCTGAAACGTAGATGGTGGGAAAATGGTTTATTAACACGTTCACGGTATGCGTTCGTAAGCGTGAATTCGAACGCGCGGAAAGATAATGAGATATTCACGGAAATAAATATTCCATCTTCCTTTTTTAACGATATTATCATACACGTATCTTTTTAGTTTAATTATACAGTGAACGTGTTAATTATACTTTCGTCTAAAATTTAACACGTTTAGGAATATACTTTCTGATTATTTACAGATTCGACAATTAATTAATACTCTGACCCAAAACCATAACTGAACCTACAGGGATATCCCAATGTCTCTGTAAAGAAACTATCGCGCACACATTCCGTAAGATAACAAAACTAATCAATTACATATAATTTTCTGTGAGCTCACGTTGGAGCGTTAATTAGAAAACCGTGGCTAATCGATTAGAAAACGCCCAACGCCGAAGACACAGTAAACATCTCTCAGTAAGTCTGTCGCATACCAGCACCAGCATATTCAGCTTCGCTCGAGGAGAGAAATGAATGATAATTTTGCGTAATTATTGGACTACGTGCAGCTTGGACCTTTACGTGAATGCTTAGTTGTTGGTTGAATTGCATGCGGCGGTAGATACTGTAACAATATTCGTGCTTTAACACGCAGGCTACTCGTGCATCCTCGTAGTAATTGCATTCCGTAGCTGCATGCCAATCTGTTAGATGTTTCCTCTACAAGGCACCGGCCGGGTCAGCGATGCACATCGCCGCGGACAATTCGAGAGGACTCGTTATTAAAGTGCTCCTTAACACCTCCTACAAGCGCAGGGAGTGCTTGCACTGGAAATATCTAATACGCGGTGAATATCGATCGACAACAGATTCTTCTCCATAAAGTGGACTCGAATTTACCGAACTAAAGTACTCACTTGTTTCATCGAATCGAAAGTTACCTTAAAATCGCCAATATTTTCATGGACACAGAGTTTCACACTGATCATTTAACGACACGTTGAAAAAAATTTGAAAAATAAGAAAATCAACAAGTAACAAGTTCTCTCGAGAGTCTGGCCAGGGTGACGATTAAGTTCGAAGTATAAAGAATAAAAAGCATTTGTTTTCGCGGCGTATTAGCGCCCACGTAAGTACGCTTTAGTGTCTGTTACTCGGTTCTTTTCACCTGACCGTAGTCAAGCGTGCGGCTTTCTTTCGTTCTTCGCCTAATTTCTTTCTATCTTTATTCCCTCGTCTGTGTGCCCCTTTGCTACATAACGAGGAACGATCCCACAAAGAATCGACGGGAATAAATCGACGAGCAAAAGTAATCGTAACGAGTCTAACTGTTGCATACTTTGCTCTCGTTTACGCAATTTGTCGGTGTACATGGGGAAGCGAATGTGATTAGTCGCAGGACCGAATGAAAGATTACCCAGGGACAAGATGGATAAAATAAAGTCTTGCAATGATTGAAAATGGTAGAGTTCGAGATTAGAGTCTCCCTAACACCTTGCAGTCTTTCATTCTTGGGCGACTAATTGAGTGGATCGACGATCCATTACCGTGACTAATCGCCTTCTTTCTGTGTTTTTTTCTTCGGGGTATCTTCGGGAACACCCCGAATTCAGGGACGTACTTCAATTGCATCATGTTCATGGTGGCGAGCAGCGTCGTTTTTACGGTGTTGGTGCTCAACTTTCATCACAGATCGCCCGACAGATACGTGATGCCACAGTGGGTGAGTTAAACATTAATCTAATCCAAAATTTCTTTCATTACGAAATAAAATTACAGTGAATTACATTACACGTGTCCGCATTCGTAATATTTATCGATAAACAGAATATGTTATCGCTCGTTATTATTTATGAACGTTATGTAACGTATAATCGAATCGAATTAATCAAAATTGATACTCTTTGTTCAATATTAATACGTCAAATACGTTCTTTATAAATACAGGTACATATTTATGAAACGACAAATGTAAACGAGAACATTTCTATTAGAATTAAGCAAATATTAACGCTCGATAACGCGCATTAGTTTCAATTTTTATTTTAAAATTGAATCAAATTTTATATGTACCTTTGATATTATACTTAATCATATATAGGTTGCTCGTTTCTCTTACTTCGTTTGCCTTCATTACCTTTCCATTAAAACTTTAGTTTCTTCTCCTCGAACAACTTTTAATTATCTTTCGTGTTTTATTACGCTGCTGATTTTATTAATCCGCGAGGAGTTCGAAACATATAAAACGATTCGATTCCCTATTTTATTCATGTTAATTAAGAGACAACGGGATGTAAAGCTGATAATGCTTGAAATTCTTAACGAAAAATTTAAAAGAACTGACTTGGATGCAATTTGTTTGTTGAATAATGTTAAAAATGATACGCACGATGGAACGCCCCTCTCGTTTTGGTTCGTGAGAGCAGTTTAAAACTACAGCCGTATCCGCAGTAGCCATTAGAACCGTTAAAGACAGTAGTTGTTGAAAGTTTAAAGCGCCTTCGAGGCGTTAGCACTTCTTCTTGACCGTTGATTACAAGAAGTTTCATAAACCGAGGAGAAACGTACTTGAAGTAGGGACAAGAATCCTACAGCTACGCAAAAATTCCCCGGTGGTAGTTTCCCTTGCTATTACGTTCGGATGAAAGTGAGCCCCGAAGTGATCCAACTTTATGCAAAACTGCGAGAAGAAATCGCGCTCGGGTGCACGCTGTTGAATAAGTTGCACCGGAAGGAATTAAATTTCGAAACACGAGCTGTAAACATTAGTAATTTAGTAATGTCAGCTCGTCCCGCGAGTAACGAATGTTCTTTCTTATCCGTGGCTAGAAGAAATGAAATTCCTCGCGCAACTCACGGGGTGTTCCTCGAATTAAAAGTTTCTATCACAAAGTTACAGAACATTAGACAGCCCGTTGACACGATTTGGTCTTTTTCTTTCTGCGTTCTTATTTAATGTTTCTTGTGCGTTGCACACAGGTAAAAACACTGTTTCTACGATGGCTGGCATGTATGCTACGCATGAATCGTCCGGGAAAGAAGCACGCGAAGAAAAATAGTCTTACAGGCGACCAGACAAAGGATAAAAAGCCGCAGGAAAAACCTAGCATGAGTTTGCTAGCGAACGTTCTAAACCTCGACGATGACTTTCGTCACAGAAACAGCGCAGGAACACTTCCTTCCGGATGTAACAGGTAACGCACATACTTTCTCAAAGGTCCCCTCCTACCTGTATTTTTTTTAAAAACATTTACTCGATATAAGTCTAAAAGTAAAACTGTTTTTAACGAACTATATTATTCATTTGGACGGACTGTTTCGAAAATAACTTCCCTCGGACCTTTCCTGTCAGCGAGACATCGAGCACACAAAATTATTTGATCAGAAATTTCTCAACTGGCGTTCGATATCGGCAAGATATCACGGACAGGCACCAAAGGAAAAGAGAAAATAGATATCTCACCGATGGCCAACAGACTGAAAATTTAAACGAACTGGTGAAATCTATATTCCGACATCCAGACATTATGTTGGGAATAATGGGATGAAAAATAATCTAACAGGCGTGCTGAATTTATAATCAACGTCCGTTGCAGGTCTTGGCTCGATAATGTGATTATCCTGGTTATCGATGATAAAACAACCATCGTTTGATGTATATCGCACCTATTAATTTCACGGATATTTATTTGTTTATTGAAAATATAAAATTTCAAATTTCGATAACGGCGAAGATAAATTGCAACCTTTACATTGTTACTCGTACACTTAGGTAGTGTCCTCGTTTAGGGCTAATATTATTTTCCCATTGGTGGTTCACGGATATGCGAGGGGAAGTAATTTTCGATGTACTCTGGCGCAGTGTTCTATTCCGAGCAGTTTAGAACATGCACAGCTAATAGGGTTTTCAAGTATCTGCAAAAAGGATCGTGCATTTTGAGAGCAAGATACAGCACGAGTGGATCACGATGTTTTACAGATAATAAGTTTAAAGTCGAAAGTTATAGTAATTCCCTCGGATGGAGATACTTTGGAAAACTTAAGGCTGTTTTCTCCGAACTTGCTCGCAAAACTGCTGGTTAACTGTTTGGGCTCCCTCGGACAAACTCCTAATAAACTAGGTCCCCGAATGTCAAAGAAATCAGCATGGTTTTCACGTTTCGCCAAACATGTTTAGATTTTAACACTGCCCTGAACTTTACCGATAACGAGCAAGTGGTTCTTAAAATTATTTAGCATTAAAACATAAAAGATGGTTGTAATTTCGTATCTGACGTTGCATCGTCTTCAGTGCGAGATTCAATATTCACGACATCAAAGTCAAACTAGCTGCTAGGATATTGATTTGCACTAAGGGCAGCGATGCATCTAGAGATCGATCGTTAACGCGCTCAGTGACGATTCTGTGCCCTGATTAATTCGTAAGAATCTAGGTAATAGACATCGTAAAGATTCCTTTCAAGAAATAATATGTTTCTGTTAAATTGTTGAACAGTAGGTCGACGTTTGGCACACCGATATCCACCGGAAGACCAGCGACGGTGGAGAACACGTCAGCGTCGTTGCTCCTCAGCGGGATGCAAGAGGAGCTGCACACGATTCTTAAGGAATTGCGATTCGTTACGAATCGTATGAAAAAGGCGGACGAAAATGACGGAGTCATTAGCGATTGGAAATTCGCCGCCATGGTGGTGGACAGGTTGGACACATTTCTAAAACTTCTCGTTGAAAGACATTTAAAAAATTAGCTTCCGCTCACGTTGATCTCCCGATAAAACTTTCCTAATTTTCCTAATTTTCGCAGGAGACAGCGAAACATAAACTTGATAGTTTGAATTCATAATGGGATCTTTTATCGGAATGAAGCAGAAACTCACTTCCTATTTATGAGACACGGTCGATTATCTTCCCTCTCCATGAAATATAACTTGCATTAATAACTCGATTTAGTCGGAAAATTGTAAAATAAATTATTCGACGTATCCGTGCAATTTTCATTCGCAGTTGCTTGTATCCCGTTATCTATATCTGTCTGTAATCCTTTTTAATGATACTGTTGTGCATTATGAATTTAATAATCATATCAGATAACAATGAATTTCCTCTAATTACAGTTTTCGCAATTGGATATTTTGTCACGTCCTTTGCATAAAACATTTCAATTCGTTTCGAGCATGCAGAGACGGAGAAAACTTTATTCGATCGATAGACGTCTCGTTATTAATAGATATTTTCTCGTTTGCTTTTTTATTCCAGGCTCTGCTTATACACCTTCACGATATTCACGGTTTTGGCTACGATAGCCATTTTGTGTCGTGCGCCACACATAATCGTCCAGTAAATAGACTGCCCCGGTCAAGTCACCGAAACAATGCACAAAAAATGCCAAAGGTAACGTCCCTTTAATTAACATTTTTAATTAAAACACCACGCTAGGCGTGTGAATTCTCAAATTTTCTTTTTCGATTTTTATCAATCGATTCTGTGTAATTATAATCGCGTAGAAATATCGACGCACGAGTGGACCACGGACTGTCTGCCGGTTTTACACGAAAATTGACGCGTAAATTCCTAATAATGATGTCAACGTGCATGGCAGTGTTGTTCCATTCGAGTATCGCGTAACATCACACTTTACGCGGCACGAGAGACACGCAGAAAGCAAAATTAATACAGTACGAGAACGTTAATTTATTTTACATAACGAACTTAGTCCGTTCGTTGTCACGTCGATAATTTCCTGCGAGCGATGTACAATTTTCCACGGAACGGCGGACAATGCCATTTGTCGGGGCATGCAAAATGGGATTTTCGAATATTTACAGGGAGATTTGAAAATGTTACCGAAAAGAGATGTTTCTAGAATATTGTTCCCTTTTACAGAAACAACGGACACGTGGGTGTTCGAGGAGGGCTGCTACGGTGCGACCAAGTAACGAACCGCGAACGAGAAACGGATTCGTTGCTTTATATTTCCTTTCTTCTCGCTCCTGGCCGGCTGTGTCTCTGTTGTCCTTCGGTTCTGCCGTTTCTATCTCGGGAGGGAAACCCGGAAATGGGGAAATCGGACGCGAGAGACAGAGTGTGGAGCGTGCTCGAGAGCGAGGGACACCGCCGTGGAAGAACCAACCGGAGTCCACGAAGAAGGAAGATAAAGAGCCGAGAAGAGGAATTCGATTCGTCTCGATTAAGTTACGCTACGGGCACGTGAGCAGCGCGCGTTCCTCGGGCTAACGAACGGCTAATTAAGAGAGGAAGTAATAAAGTAAACGAGCATATCGCGACAGGGGTGGACAGAGAGTCGCCTCGGCATATATTGTTGACAATACACGGCCACGTTGTGCGTTTACTTTCTTCGGCTACCTTCTTTCGATCGACCGCTGTCACTTTCTCTCCCAAGTTAGGTAAGATCGACCTTCTTTGAAACGCGTGTTCCGGGAACAGGAGATACTCGAGACGCGTCGTTGTACAATTCCTCGAGTGTGAGAGAGCGTGAGAGAGTGTGCGTGTGCGTGTGTGTGTGTGTGAAAGAGAGAGAGAGAGAGAGAGAGAGAGAGCGTTGTCGCGGCCTTTCAATAATAATAGTAACAACACGAACAACTAAATGAAGAAGGACAACAACAATAATAGTAATAATAATAACAATAACAATAATAATAATAGTAACGATAATAATCGTAATAATTAATAGGTAATATAATAATAATACCGGTAAGTAATAATAACGATTTAATAACACTAACGATAATACTACCGTTAACGATATGATGCATACATATATTAACAATAAATGAATAATAATATTTATTGATACTCGCTTTGTGTGCGAAAACGTTACGATCGAATTCGTTAATATATTATCGCGCCACCAAGGGTCTCTCGTGGAAACGACACGGTCTTTAAATAACTGCCAAATAGAAAACTCGAGTCAGTGGTGTCCGACCATTTTACAGGTAAACGACTTAAGGTGCACGATTCGCCGCAGGAAAATTCACGCGTACACGAATTAGTGGGAACGGAGCACAATTCGACAGGAAAGATCTTCCAAGTCCGCGATGATAGGTTTCGTCGAGGTAGCGTAACAGAAATTGAGAAAGTTGTCTTTTCAACGACTGTGTTATTTTTTCTCAAAGTTGAAAGAAATATCAACGGGAAAACGACTGCTAGAAAATCTTCCTTTCATTCACGTGTACACACGTTTCGATGCCGCGTATGAAACAGGCTTCTGTAAAGACGGGTGCTCCAAATTTTGCACGACTCTGTATGTGCTTGTACCCTGGAAAGGCAATTCTGCAAACCGGTCCACAGTCTGTCGATCGTTTGTGGAACGAATGACGAAACGGAAGCTACTAGACGACCCTCGCAACCACGACTCCGGAACAATGGATCGCGCGTGCAGACATTCGACGGTCTAGTGCGTAATCACACTGAAACAGCTCGAAATGATGAAAATCAACGTCGCGGTTTTCGTGCATAGACTCTCCTGAGTCTTTTATCCTAGATTATGATCCAAACATGACAAGGACGAACCCCACTTTATAGAAAAATCAACTGCATTCTCTATTACTCTTTAATATTTGATGCTTTCTAAACGAATTAATCTTTTTTTAAACTTCTCCTTGTCATCCTTCCATAATCTTGTTTCTATTAAACGATATCAGACGACTTCCACTAATTCTAAGCGACAGTCCAATCGCCTGATCTCATTCCTACCATTCCTCTTCGCTCAAGTCACTACCTCAGTAATCTTATAAATCTTTCCACCGTTAAATTAATCGATGGTAGGAAAACCTTCCATGCTGAATTTCACGAGTTACTTTTTAACGATTATATTATTACGTATAAGTAAAAATTAAATGTACTATATTCAAACGCAGCAATTAAAAGGCTAAACTCGGTGAGATACGTACAGGGTATTCGTTCAGGCCTGAGAAAAATTTTAATGGCAGATTCTGAAGGCCAAAATCAGATGAAAATCAAGAATATCAATTTGTTAAAGAATGATTAAAAAATTTCAAATCATTCTGAAAAAATTATTGTCGGTTGCAGGGGTCGCTTGCAATCATTTTTTGTCAATAGGTATACCCCCGATATCCTACCCACTTCTGAGGAAAAAATTCATTACTGAAAATGTCTGATCAGGCGTTGATCTATTCCCCTGAAATTTTTCGCCGAAATTTAAAAGTTTCAAATCGTTCTAAAAAAAATATTTTTAGTTACTATAGTCAAATACAAGCATTTTTGGTTATTAGACATACCATCGAATTCCTACACAGTTTTGAGAAAAAAATTCGAGAAAAAGTGAAATTTTCCACAAAATAAAATAATTTCAAATCGTTTAAAAAAATTATTTTTAGCTAGGGGGATTAATTACAATCATTTTTGGTCAATAGGCGTACTCCCGAATTCCTACCCAGTTTCGAGAAAAAAATTCGAGAAAGTGTGAAATTTTCGACAAAATTAAAAGATTTCAAATCGTTCCAAAAAAATTATTTTTAGTTGCAGGGGTCCATTGCAATTATTTTTGCTGAAGTGACATACCCACGAAATCCTACCCATTTTCGAGAAAAAAATTCCGAAAGTCTGATGTCTGACCAGGCGTTGATACGTTTCACTGAAATTTCACGCGTTTCTTTAAAAAATCGTAACTCCTGAACGGATTGGACGATTTTAATTTTCGAAAATGCAAACGACGCGTATTTTAATCAAGAATATGTAGAAATTCCAAAAATATTAAAAAAGTTGGTCCTTAACCCCGTAAAATGAGAAAAAGTAGAATCCCCCATGAAAATTTTTCTCAGGGATGGTCGAAGGCCCTGTATGTACGTCTTGCTAATTATACTTGTTTCATTCGTAGGGCGACCTTGACGAAACGTAAAATTGCGTGAAATATAGGCGTATGAGATTTAGGCGAAAGCGAAAGGGGCGATAAACGTAAGAACACTTTTGGAACACGCGGCAGTTGCACTCCTCGTATCGTACAACGAATGTAAAGTTAACAATACATCGGGAAACACGCGCAAGAAACGGGTATCGTAAAAGTATCGCGTTCAGAAACGCGAACGTGACCGATTATTGCGACGCAAAAAAAAAAAAATAGAAGAAAATGAAGAACGCGATATAAAGAAAAAATAAAAAAAAAATAAAGAGCATTCGCGGCAGTAGAGTCATTGATCTCCGCATCGCACAAAACCGATATATGTAAGTCTACTTACTACGTGAAAACCTAGTCTATTTTCCCAGTGACGAAGCTGTACGGAATGAGAGAGTACTATAATTATTCAAACGACGCAGAAAACATAATAAATGAATAACTTCGAAGTGTTCTGATTAAATACTCAAATAAATATTGTATATGTATAAAAGAACTGTTTGCATGTCGTGGGACTCAATACACCGTAGTGACGTGATTAAGTATCACGAAAAGTGTCAGTAAAATAAACATAAGAAGTAAACGTAAGTAAGAGTATAAAAATGATAAAAAAATCTGAATATAATAATTTCCGTTAAAATAATCGAGGAACTTTCAAACGTAATTCTCCGAATTGAAACATTCTCGCGAACAATGGTGAAAAACGATTCGTTGGCAATCTTTTTTTTTCGAGTTACAATTAAATAACGAAGAAAACAAAAATCGTCGACTCCTGTTCGATTGTTTAAAAAAATAAAATATAAAGGACAAAGAGAATGTGTAGCATACGCAGGAAGCGCACACGGTCGATCAAAAAAATTTTCTCACGAAATCTTTCCCTATAATAATCGCCGACAATCAATTTTGCGCAACGCGAGACGCGCGCGATTCCTTTCAACAAATGGATACGTTACATGTGGATCGTATGGTGATAGATCCAGGACAGTTTTGAGAACAACGAATACGCATTGAACTCACGATAAAAAGAAAGACTAAAAAACTACGCAAGCTAGATCGAATAGGGTCAAGATCGACGATTTTAAAATCGATTTCGAGGAGCATTCGACCTGAACATTGATCCACGACCTAAAGTAATTTTTTAATCTGTTGGGAATTTTGGTCGATCTTTAACCAGAGATCCGAATCGATGAAACGTGTCGGAACGCGGTCGCAAGTATGACAGACCAAATAAATATTAACAACGGTTAAGGAAAGGGTGAATTAAAAATATAGAATTACTGCAACGGTGTAAAAGTAAAAGAAAAAAAAAAAACAAAGTTTTATATATCGATGAGACGAACGGCAAAGAGTGCATTTTTAATACGAATGCTCGTTATGGGAGATTAACGAGTATCGGCTAAGAAATTTCACACAATATTTGTATCGTTTAAGGGATCGAATTTATTAGGATCGTCTCGAAAGGCAACGCGACTGCGAAATCACGGACGTCTGCGTAGAACGTAACGAATAAGATTTAGAGATCGATGCACGATCATCGTTTTCGTCGGCGAAATGTTATCGTTTTTTGCCGAGAACATCATCGTTAATACTACTATAATTACAACTACTACTATTACTATCTATGATACTATTACTACTACTAGTGCTATGGAACGCTGTTATTATTATTTTATATTATTATTATTGTTGTTGTCATTATTTTATCATCATTCTTTCATCCATCATATATTATTATTATCGTTATTATTCTTATTATCGTTATTACTACTATCATTATCATCATTGCTGCTATTACTGCTGCTATTGCCATCATTATTACTATTGACACAAACTACCGTCATCGTAACTGCTGCTATTATTATTGCTGTTAGAGGAGAAGGTACATTATTACGCGAATACACGTTTTGGTAACCAGTTTAGTTTCGTTTCGCGTTGGTAACGATCGTAGCGTTCGATTTCTTCGAAATCACAAAGCGTTTAGAAAATTGTTGAACGGATCGAAGAAACTTCATTTCGTAAAACGTTCCAGCGAATAATTTGTTCTTGCATCGAACGACACGCGTGAAACTAACATTAAGCTTTTGAAAACATTTCGAAAACGTTTCTCGACATCTTTCGGAAACTTTTAACGCTTATCGATTGCTTTCTAGTCGACACCGACACTACTCGAGGATTGGCCAACCGATCCTTCGTTCTTCGGCTGTAACAATTGTTGCAGAATTAATCGACGCGCGAAATTTCTTATTCGAAGTATGGAATAAGTGAAATTCGCCACAACGACTTCCTCGATTATACTCTTTCCGATAGGACGGCTAGATTTTCTTGTCTGTGTTTCAAAGAAGCAGAGAAGCGGGGAACGCGAATGAAACTTGATCCGTTCGATACGGGACTCTCGATCGATCGAGGACGGACAGATCGAAGCGTGTATCGTGTAAATAACTTCTATAATAAGAATCGATTATTAATGCCGAACGCGAAACCCCCTGAGATTAATGTTCCGCCGAAAGCGACGCCATTCGGGCTGATCGATCTTCCCGATAGATCCATCGATACTCGCATAGTCCAGTTAATCATAGTCCAGAATAAACAGAACATTTTTTAAATATGTCAGAAATTTATTGAGACAAGCTTCTCGTTAAGAGATCATTTTTCTTGCGATCTTTCGTTCACTCGTAAAAGAATTTTATTAAATCGAACATTCGTTAACTAAACTGATACGAGTTCAATACCTATCTTCATTTGACGCAATTAACGCACATACTTAGGTGTTTAAACGGACTGCAAATGAAACATATACGAACTAGGTAACGATCACAGACTGTTTGAAACGAATCTGCACAGCGATAGTGGTTGCAACAGGAAAAGGACCAAGCATATGTCAGTTAAAATCCAGAATCGTACTCGAAACGTGCAGCTAAAAACTTTAAATATTTAAAAGAAGCTATTAACTGCATTCCCTCTAAATCATAATCATTAGAATCGGTATTTTCGAGCTCTATCGTCGCGCAGAAGCCTCTAATACGTATCAGTTTTTTTACAGACGGTTGCAAGCAAAAAATACGTGAAACAAATCGCGTAGAGTTATTTTTTTACCACTTTTCTGGCTTTTTTTTTTACTTTCCGTGCCGATGCGTGCTTCGAATCGTAAGTTAATACATTGATATCGCCACGAGCAATCCACCATGAACGATTCTTTCGCCAGAACGAATCCAAAACGAGAAAATGACATTTCGAAACAAAAGTCACAGAGCAGTGGTGCACAATTTTCTTCTTAAAATTGAATTTCAACCGAACACGATAGGAAATTTGTTTAAAAATTCTCCAAAGCAAATTGCATTACGATTGCAAGAATTTACAAGACGATACTTGGAGATTTCGCGCGTAGGAAAAAATGAAAACGTTAAACACTGTTGATCAGTGCGCTCCAGTTGATTCGAAACGGTAAACGAACGGAGCTCGAAATCAATTTCCAGCTTGATGAGAAAGCAAGAGCGATCTGGTCCTTTTATTCTCACCGATGCTCTTCGATTTCGCGAACGCGTCGCCGCTGGACCGTTGCGAATCGCATCCAACGTACGAAAAGTGTTCGACGTGGTTTGGGATGGCCCGATAGTCGAATCATTTGGTCGAGAAAACGCGACGCAAAACGGCAACCCGTTCGATCCGATTTAACTTTGCCATAATTCGACTATGACTAACGAATGGACTCGAACGTCCGCACCAATACGGACGGGGCGTATTTCCGGTCGACTGGCCCACTGATCGAAACCAGAATTGGGCAAATTTCATTCACCGGTAACGAATATCAGATTCACTAAATTGATTTACGTTAAAAAATTCCGAGGTTTAATTTTACGAGCTCGATGATACGCTTTTGCAAAGAAAAAAAAATTTTTTGCAGTTTACAGTAAGATGGAAATCGTAATTTAATTTTACGAGTTCGATGATACGCTTTTGCAAAGAAAAAAACAATTTTTTGCAGTTTACAGTAAGAAGGAAATCGTAATTTAATTTTACGAACTCGATGATACGCTTTTGCAAAGAAAAAAAAATTTTTTGCAGTTTACAGGAAGAAGGAAATCGTAATTTAATTTTACCAGTTCGATGATACGCTATTGCAAAGAAAAAACAATTTTTTGCAGTTTACAGGAAGAAGGAAATCGTGAAATCTGTTTTTATTTTTGTTGCTCGTTTCTCTCGCGTGTTGATGATAACGGTGTCAAAATTTAACGCGTCTTCATTCGCGGCTAATTGCTGTCAATTACGGGGAAGCTCTGCTTGACGAACGAAGGCGAGCAAGGTGCAGGAAATAGCGAGGCTTATCGTGGAAATTGCCAATCGTCGTCTAATTTACCGGCTCGCAGCCAATTTCGAGTTGATACCGAAGATCCAGGACGCGACCACCTCTCGATACTGTGCATCTACGTGCTTGGACCAGATATTCTCGCTTTATTTAAACATTTCTCCATCGTTACATTCTGTAAACTAATTTTCAGAACACTCTATCTAAATTTCTCTCAAATAAACTCTTCCAAGGATCAGTTTTTCATAAAATCTCCACCCCTGAATATCTATGGAGGATAATAAGCGACAAGTATCTGTAAAACGTTGATTTCTTGTAGCTTGTCTCGCGAGTAAATAAAAGTTGACAAAGTGAAAAGCTAGGTCGACGAACGGAACGTGAAAGTGGCTATAACTTTGGCTATAAAACCAGCAACGAGCCCGTTCTTTTACCCGTTTTTAAGCTTGAAATCGATCCTGCGAGACGTAGAATGTTTTGTCTAGATTCTCCGTTTATCCTAGCTGGTTGTACTATTTTCTGTTGCACGCGAGAATACACAATTCGATGCTCGAATGGCGCCGCTAGCGACAGGTAGAATCAGAGCGCGATAGAAACGGTTGTTAAATTTTAAGGGATTTTCGTTTCAGCCGAGAGAGAGAAGAATTATTGTAAAGCGCATCGTATTGATATACATATTATACATACGCATACATTGAGGACACGAATATACATACACGTATAAATATAGAGGCGAGCGCGTATGTATAGATATATATATATATGTATACACGGACAGAATATATACATATATCTATATGCATTACGTATAAATATATAAATAGGCGTTTGCTTAGGTGATATGTTATATAAATATGAATTCTATAAATTATATATATAAATATATAAATATATAAATAAAAAGAAGATTTAACACAATCCTCGCGTATGCACGAGGGGTGTAAAGGTGTGTTGAATAAAACGAGAACCGCAAGACGTTCGAGCACGTTCGACTAACGGATAATCGCCAAAGTGTTGATAAATTCTAATGCTAAGAGGATTCATTAATGAACTAAATACAAAGGAATTGAATTAGGTTACACGGGCAACCAAAGTAGTCTGTCCCCATATTCGTCTCTGTTCCTATTTCTCTGCAAATGTACGGTCACGTACGCTCGTGTACGCGGAGGGGTTGATTTTGTATCGTTCGTTCGGATCGTTTCTCGGCCGCGTAACGGAACTCGCGTAATTAATAAATACTGTGATCGGTGTTAACTGTGAAACGTCGACTTCGTATCCTCGCGACCGACTTAGCTGGAATTATTTTTTACTCGATACGTTCGATTAGTTTTCTGAACGTCGGGCGAACGTTAATTAAGAATAAGCCAGCGAGTCCAACAAAACCGGGTAAACCTTTGTGTACATTTATATAAACACACGATATGTATATGTATATGATACTTGTAAGCTTATTACGGAATACGACAGAAAAAAATACGTGGAATTTAACGAGATGTAAAGAATCTTCCAACGACGAATATATCTTCCGCGCGTGTCCGTCTCTGTTCCTCGCGCGTCCTTCGTTAAAAGAGAATGATCGTTAATCGTGACACAGTCGATGAGACGAGAAGATGCTTTTCCTTGTTTTTACACCTGTCCCTCGTATCCTTTCACCAGGACTCTATTTTCTCTATTATCCCTCTCCGTCTCTCGAAAACGAACGAGGAAACACAAGACCAAAAAGAAACGCTCGTAAACCCCGTAAATCTGAGTTCACGCGATCTATCGACAAAACCCAAATCATCGTCACTCGAAAAGACGCACAATGACGACTAGATCGTTACGATCCGAGAGTGAGAAGCGTATTTCGATCATTATTTACCATTGTATATATCTCTGTATGTACAACACATACACACACACACACTCGTTGATCACGTGCATGGGTATACACGTGTGCGTACACCGGCTGGATCACCACATATTTCAATCATTATCTATTGATTTAGAAAATGTGACGTATATCGAACCTTTTCTGTAAATAAAATCATTGCAACAAAGTCGTGGTTTCCTAACAGAATTAAAATACTTTCTAATTTAATGAGCATCTAGAGGTGATCCACCCTGTGTGTACACACACGCGTGTACGTGTGTGCATAAAATACATACACCTTACACGCATATACAGGCAAAGAGGCCGCAATCAGAAAGCGAAATTTAACGAAACGGTACGTCGAATGATAATTGCCAAGCCTCTCCGAAGAGTGTGTTGGTTCGATCATGTTCGTTGGAACGAATCCCCTAAAGAAGACATTAATTAATGGTTGATGAGTTTTGAAATCTCTCGAAATTCTTCCTAATTTCCTAATCCTAATTTCGTCGCGGCGACCACGATCGTATCGAACGTTTCTAAACAATTCTGGTATTTATCATTCGAACCACTGTTCAGCACCCTCGTGCTCTAGCCGTTGAATCGATCCATAGGCGTTTAAACGTGGTTTAGAATAATTATGCCTACGAAGGGAGTGCAGTCTGCACAAAAAAAAAAAAAAACAGAAGCGAGCCCAAGGGGGATAATTAATAAATAATTAAATAAGGACTAAGAAATAAAGCCGCGCGGTATGCTCAAAACGTAGAGGAAAGTTTTATCTCTGTACATGCGCTTAAGAGAATCCTTACCTAGAAATATTACAATTATTACGATGTTATTAATGAGACGCGAATAAGGAATTCGGTGTGGTGCGAACGGACACGATTTGTCAATGGGTTTTTTTAGAATTAAGTTTAATAATACGCGAGCCGACGGGGGCGACACTCGATCCCGTTCGCGCGGCACGAAGGATAATTTCGATTAATCGACGCGGTGAATCGCACGCCAGTGTAAAAAAAAAGAAACGAATAATAAAAAAAAAAGAGTGGCTTGAAAATTGATTTTAAAAAGGCTGACGATGGTACCGGGGACGCGTCGAAAATCGTGAAACGAACGAAACGATGGCGATTCCTCGTGCAAAATTCATCGAACGATGTTGCAATTGATCTTTTCTCCTACGAAGCTTTTGTACGTTGCTTGTTGATCTCACCATCTTTTAACTATACTACTGTCTGAAATTTCGACAACCTAAGATAGAAATTGTGAAAACGTGGCAGCCATAAATTATGACAATCTGAAAGACTACCATATAACAGCTAATATTTACAATAGAAAACAAGTATGGGGAAATATTATTGCAGATTTTGCATGAGGAATCACGATCTTCTCGATCGCGTAACGATTTTTGATCCTCTATTGGTTCTATTTAAAAATTTTCAGGAGAACCTCGCTACAAGTTTGGAACATTGTGACACGTTTATGAATAATTATTAAAAAGCATATGAAACATAATGTAACGAAACTGGTCAAGGATTTATTTATTACCGTCCCTTGGAAGATCGCGTGGGAGATTGAATTCAATTCAATATTAAATTAAAGATAATGGAAAGGCGTAATCTTATAATAGATCGTTGTTCGACTGCATTACAAGGACGATCTTATTTATACTTAGTATGTAGAACGCCCCGTGGAAAACGCGCGATTTGCAGCCAGTTATTGGATTCTTTTATGCATAATTGAGACCGTGCATTGCCTTTGACCATCTACTTTCAAGGACTAATTGTAATATATCGATCGTCGGAATAAATAAAGTGCGTAAAGGTAAATTAAATAATTTTTAATTAGCCGACCGAGGGGGAATTCTAATATAAAGCCACTCGTATACCACGTCTGTGAGATAAGTGCCTAGACGCGCCATCTATCGCATTTTTTAGGTCCATGGGGTTTTAGAACCCCATTGCCATGCCGGTATCACTCGCAACCTTACCAACGACCTATAGAAAACGATCTTAGCGCTTAAAAAGGTAAGAAATGAAATTGGAGGAACCCTTCTTTATCAACAAACTGAATCTGTACCGACCAAAGTCGGGCATCAATTGTTAATTATTGAAAAAAGAATAAATTCATTTTTATTATTCGTATATATGAGCGGACATATATCATTTCAGATATCACTTCTGATACATCTGGCAACGTGTAACCATTACTGCTGGCTTCTGCTGGCCTCTGCCAACATGTGCGGGCTTCTGCCTGCCTCTGCTGACCACTACTGACCACTGCTGACCACCCCTGATGCTTCCGACAACGTGTGACTGATTACAACTTGCCACTGCTTGCCCCTGCTGGTCTCTGCTTGCCTCTGCTGTCCCCTACTGACCCCTGTTAACCCCTGCTGACCACTGCTGACCCCTGCTGACCACTGCTGACCACCACCAATGCTTCCAACAACGTGTGACGATTACAACTTGCCACTGCTTGCCCCTGCTGGTCTCTGCTTGCCTCTGCTGTCCCCTACTGACCCCTGTTAACCCCTGCTGACCACTGCTCACCCTTGTTAACAACTTCTGCCATGATATATATGTATTAAAACATTGTATAATGTAAATCTATGACAATAAATGATATAATTACAAAGAATTCGAAGTGTTCTCACCATTTTTTACCTTTCTCTTCCTCTCCAAATCATTACCTTAGTTATAAGACTCCCTGAAACTCCTTGGTTTCCCTGAACCCACTAGGAAGTCGTAAAACTCAGAACTTTGCTAAAAATGCAGAGTTTCCAAGAATTTTCGGCGTTTCCAAGAAATTTCAGGACTTTCCAGCTGTTTCAGGACTTTCCAGCTGTTCCAGGACTTTCCAATTGTTTCAGGACTTTCCAGCTGTTTCAGGGCTCTTTCGTTGTTTCAGGACTTTTTCGTTGTTCCAGGGCTTTCCAGCTGTTTCGACTTTTCGCTGTTTCAGGGCTTTTTCGTTGTTTCAGGGCTTTCCAGCTGTTTCAGGGCTTTCCATCTGTTTCAGGACTTTCCAGCTGCCTCGACTTTTCGTTGTTTCAGGGCTTTCCAGCTGTTTCAGGACTTTTAAATTTTTGATTTTGGCAGCAAGTACGAGAGCTGGACACTTTGGGAATCCAATTTTAACCGGAAAAACGGTCTCTTAAAACTAAGGCAATGATTTGGAGAGGAAAAGAAAGGTAAAAATGATGAGAACACATAGAATTCTGTTAAATTACATCATTTATTCCCATATATTTACATTATACAAGGCTAGAACTTATACATCATGTCAGAAGTTGATAACAAAGGTCAGCAGTGGTCAGCAGTGGTTAGCAGTGGTCAGCAGTGGTCAGTAGGGGTTAGCAGGGGTCAGCAGGGGTCAGAAGGGGTCAGCAGGGGCCAGCAGGGGCAAGCAGTAACATGTAGTAATCGTCACACGTTGTCGGAAGCATCAGGGGTGGTCAGCAGTGGTCAGCAGTGGTCAGCAGAGGCCAGCAGAGGCCAGCAGAGGCCAGCAGAGGGATGCAAAGGCATGCAGAGACCAACACGGGCAAGCAGTAGCCAGTTGTAATCGTTATACGTTGTCAGAAATACCAGGAGTGGTCAGCAGAGGCCATCAGATACCAGCAGGGGCAGGCAGAAGTAGTAATCGTTATACGTTGTCGGAAGTATCAGCCACATTGTTAATATCCATCCTGTGCACACGAATCAATGCGACAAACTTTATTCTACAATAATAACCAACAAATAGCAGCATATATGCCATATCGAGTTCACAACAATACACTCTTACCCAATAAGAGAACAGATTATTATACATATATCAGGGAGTTTCTTAAATAGCTGAATGAACTGAAACGATAAACGATTGAAGAAAACTAAAACGGAGAAACACAAACTATAAAACTGATATAATACACCAAAAATACATTTCTATCTTTCCACTTGTTAACATAAATAACACGTCACCCGCAGCCAACATACTGGGAATATTGTTGGGGTTCTTAACAATCTCCTTTATCGAACATTGGTATGAGATTTTTTAGCACCAGATGATATATACCATGTTTTACGGATTAAAAGTTACCTACAGTGGATCTGTACCTACAGACGTGGTACAAAATACATGTTCTAAAAGAATTATTTTCAGTTGCGAGGGTCAATAACAATAATTGTTGGTCAATAAACATAGCCACGAAATCCTACTCATGTTCGAGAACATAATTCTGATGTAAAGTCTATTGGTATACCTCGACTGTGAGATAACTGCCTAGACGCGACATCTATCGCATTTTTTAGATTCATGGGGTTTTAGAGCCCCATTACCATGCCGGTATCGCTCGCACCCTTACCAACGCCCTATAGAAAACGATCGTAGCGCTCGAAACAGTAGGAAATGAAACTAGAGGAACTCTTTTCTTTATCAACAAACTGAAGCTGTATGGACCAAAGTCGGACATCAACTATGATTGAAAACTCACCAACTAGAATTAAGTCCTGGTTCAAAATTAGGAACAGCCGTCTCAGACACCGCAAGAGTTTAGCTGATGCAGCTAAATCAGCTGCTTTGTAATTGTTGGATACTACCCTGGCAAGCAAACGCGAAAAAATAATCGCAACACTAAAAACAATCGCGATAAAATTCATATTATATTTACAACGCGAGTAATTTTTATATTTCGCAACGCTAATACAAACCGCAATTAGTATTTACACGCAACTCTACCCTGGAAAATCAAACGCGAAAAATTCTCATTGTTCGCAACACTAAATGGAACTTTACAATTAATGTGAATTATTTGCAACTGTAACTAGGCAAAGAAACGCGAATAATTCATACTACGCAACGCTGATAACAAACCGCTATAAAAATTCTTATTCGCGACACTACTCTGAAAGAAAACGCGAAAAATATTCATCGTTCGCAACTCTAACAGCTATTGTGATATATTGTTCTTAGTCGCAACGCTAACCTAGAAGCAAACGCGATACTATTCGTATACCGCGACACTAATAAAATCGCGTATTAAATAATGCGCAACGCTAATTTTACTACGGCGTACAGCCGTTCCAGGCGGCTTCATGGTACTGGAAAAAGTACCATCTGAAAAGCTACAAGTACTACAACTACTGGCGACTATAATGACGTAATAGGAACATGGAATGACTCTCCATCCTCATCCGAAGATGAAGATGCAGAGCCATTTGTTGCAGCCCACTCTTGCGACAGTTTGTCAGGGCCTCTTCGACTCCTGAGAGTCTCTTCTTTCTTCGGCGGTCCTGCCAAAGCCTGAAACTTAAACCTACGCTCGAGATTCCGTGCAATACACAGTTCGTCAACGATTCTACGAATCGTTATCGGAACAGGTGTGAAGAAACTCGAGCGGGACGAGCGTTTCGGGGATCCTACCGCGAAAGAACACGACCGCGAAGAGCGACTAAAAAGCCGCGCGATTCCAAAAATCGAAAGCAAAACCAAAACAAACGGTGCAATCCGTTTGGATCGGCTAACGTTTCGATTCTCAAAATCGAACTACAGGTACAGGACCTTTGGCAGTCCTGCCCTGACCCTACCTACTTACATCTAACACACATACCAGAAAGTAAGTTACCTACCTACCTAACCCTGTATTTAATAAATTGCAAAACTCATTCTCGCAAACATACTCTCCACGGTTCTCACACATAATGTCCGGGCGCAAAACCCTACACTAGAGAGGAAGCCCCGGGGTTCCTCCGACACCCGAACATTGCAAACATTCACACTCTAATTTTTACGTACCAATGCCTGAAATCAACTGACAAAGGCAAGTGACCATTGCGTATCTTTATTACACATATTACGTTACTTTAATGTAATAAAATCTTTGATAAAATATATTCTATAAATGAAACAAATTAATATATTATTGTGTAAATAATCGTAATCGAATTTCTTCGGTTTATTATTGAAAATCTGAAGTTAATTGTTGTTTATACTTTATTAAATATTCTGTACTATGATCCACGCGTATGCAAAAAATATGAGCAAGACGGAATAGAATTTTATTTGGAAATTATACTGAACTTTTAAAACGACGCAATTCCACAGCCTAACCACACACACACATGTGGAAATTACGTCGCGCACGATACACTAACTCAATGTCAGTTGCAGATAGATATTATTAGTAATTTCTATAAACTAAATCATCGTGCCCATTGCCATCGCTCACTCAGGTAACACCTGGGCACCTGGGCGAGTTCAGGCAAAGAACACGGAATGGTATCCTGCAAATCCTGAACTAGAAAGAGTGATTAATAAATAATAAAGACGGCATTTTTCATTTAATTTTCAAATAAAGTGACTCAACTTTTTGTTTGGATGTATTAAAAGCAAAACACGTTAATATTAAAATATGAGAAATGTTGTTATTAAAGAAAATTATTGCAATTAAAATTTAATTATCTAAAAGAAAAAAATTTAATTAAGTATTTATGATAAAACAATTTATTTCGACAATTTTAGATATACCATTTAAATGAATTTATTGAATTATTAATTAATATTTTCAAATATTCTTGGTAGATTCTGTCGTCAAAGTTTAAAAAAAAATGATAATAGAATACAATGCTTGTTACTTTGACTCAAAAATCTATCAGTCGCGAATTGTCTTCTTGTACGTAAAATACAATATATTTTGTAATAATTAAGGAAACAATTAATATTCAATAATATATATTCCATATAACTACAGTATTATTAGAATAATCATTTTAAAATGAATGTAAAAAATAAGTAAAGAAAATATTTAATATATTTTCATTTATAAATGTTCTTAATAAAAATGATTTATTACTCTGTAAAATATTTATTTATGATATCTAAGAAACACAGAGCACAAGAAGACCCTATCCTAACTACAAAATAAAATAATGTTCCTATTCACGGGTATAAAGAATACCCGCGGTCATTATATTCGCCAAAAATACTACGTATACAACCGGTCGCCCGTGTTGATTAGGACCTTTCGTCCTACAACATGATTGGGGACCAGAGGAACAAAAACACATGCGACTCACCAACCGTTGACTACGACGATCCTCTAGGTAGACCTCTGCGATGCTGCTTCCCAGTCTAGTCATCAACGAAATCATCTGCATGGTCCTGCTGGTTGCCAGGATGTAGGGATGTAATCTGGAAACTGTAAAGAATAAGGAAACAATTATAATCTACCGTAAAAATTAAAAACAATTCGTAATTTAATATACAAATATCTACATGCTCAAAGTTGAGCAACACTTACATTTTTTACTCGTGGAGTATCGCCCAAAACTCCACATCAGTGATGCACTGATTCTAATACCGGTGACGAGTTATTGTACTTTTCAAAGGAATAATAGAAAAAGATATTAAAGAAAATGGTAAACCAACGCGACCGAAAATCTAAGTCGACGAACAAGAGGCTCTACTGTCGCGAGTTAGAAAACAAAGAGCCACGACGCTCTGGAGAAGATAGACAAATGCGCAATATACACTGACTCGACCTTCCCGTGTGCCTAAAGTATAAACAAAACTCTACTCGAAGCAACTGTGCTTCGACAAACAATCAACTAATCTACGAGACAAACACCGATTCTACCGACCGCATTGCGCGCGATCACAAAAATTTCTGAAAAAAAATGCTGAAATAAAAAATAAAAAATAATTAAATAATCACTCGGACTTGTTTATTTCTAGATTTAGTATTAAATTTAACCGATAAAATGACAAAATTACGTAAATATATATAGGTACATACTTACTTGTTATAATGAAGATGATTTTCCAATATTCCATTTTCAATTACTTCCATTAGCCATTGTCAATTCCTCCCATGTGCCATTTTCAAACATGGCGTCGATTGCGTGCCGGTAGCATCCCTTCCAGTTGACCTCGAACAGTCAGAATCTGTAACAGCAATGAAACACATATTACGATCCAATGAGTTAAAATAAATATACCTATAACATAATTAAACATCGACTGAACCCGAAATATGGTCCATGAATTGTTAATTATGTTTACAGACTTTATAATTCACGACAATTATGTGTGGGAAGAGCGCGAACGAAACAGATCAAACATTTTTCGCGATTCCGATTGACTTGAACGTCAGAAACGTGTTAATATTATATGAAAATACTAACAGACAGTAAAGGAAAGTACTACGAGCGATTTGGAACATTAAGATGACAATAATTAAAAATTACGTACCTCATTAGACGCGTAACCTGCCAACGCGTCTCATCACACGAGTTTCCAGAAGACGAATGGCGGGCAGGACTATCGCGGGGGGTCAAGGAGTGGGGGGAGTGGGGTGAGATGGTCACGTAGTCCAACGCCGCGACTTTTGATTTTATTTCCGAAGAAAAGGTTAAATCATATACTGAAAATAAATAAAGTAAATATGTAAAATAAATAAAATTAATATTAAAAGATATCAGACAAACAATTAATTAATGTTTTATTGTCTTTATATGCTTGTGACGTCAGAATGAATAACAGCCAATCACAGGCGCTGTTTGAATATCGAATATCGATCTGTTAATCGACATATAAGTAACTAGATCAATTGAATTATATTAATTGTAACTATAGAAACATATAACGTGTAAATATTAACTTTTAAACTAAATTGGAAGCAGTTTACAATGCAAATGTTCCTTTTGTTTATAGCATATTTTCGAAAATTATTTATTTCAGTTTTCACTAGATTTACATAAAAATCTATCTTGATTCTATATCGATATCATTGGGCTTGATTTATGGTAAGAAGTTGGTAGTACAGACATAAACGAAGTGTGAAATAGATGTCGCAGACGATTATTTTTTCGTAACACACGGTTTAAAGGCACAGGCAATGCAGAGTGGAGATGTGTAAAGCATCTTTTTTTTTTTGTTTCGCACGGACAAGGCATTCGAGAGCCCAGCTGCAAGGTGAAGTCGAGTGTCCGGCGTCCGCGAATATAAACAGAAGCTAACCGAGCGTTGAAAAAACAACAAGCGTATCTGATGACTGGCCCTGGCTTACGAATGCTCGCAACGGTAATAATATAATTACTTTTATAAAATACTGGAAACTACAAAAGAAATAGACTAAAGCAGTATTTAGTGGGAGATGAAAAACATCGTGAAAAATGAATGTCTTTTTATATTCTATATAAATTATTAGTCTATTGTTGCATTCACAAAATTTGTATAAAAAGCAGTGATTAAAATAGTAATAAATTAATATATTTCAAGCGATCTCGTTATTTATATATCGATTAACATATCGATATTCGATGTTCAAACAGCGCCTGTGATTGGCTGTTATTCATTCTGACGTCACAGGGATATAAAGACAATAAATCATTAATTAATTGTTTGTCTGATATCTTTTTGTATTTATTTCATTTATTTTATGTATTTACTTTATTTATTTTCAGTATAAGGTTTAACCTTTTCTTCGGAAATTAAGTCGAGAGTCGAGACGTTGGACTACGTGACCATCTCACCCTACTCCCCCCACTCCTTACCCCCCGCGAGGCGCGACCGTTACTGTCCGCCATTCGTCCGCTGGAAGCTCGTGTGATGAGACGCGTTGACAGGCTTCGCGTCTAATGAGGTACATAATTTATAATTATTGTCATCTTAATGTTCCAAATTGCTCGTAGTACTTTCCTTTACTGTCTGTTAGTACTTTCATCTAATATTAACACGTTTCTGACGTTCAAGTCAATCGGAATCGCGAAAAATGTTCGATCTGCTTCGTACGCGCTCTTCCCATACATAATTGTCGTCAATTATGAAGTCTGTAAACATAATTAACAATTTATGGACCATATTTCGGGTTCAGTCGATGTTTAATTAAGTTATAGGTACATTTATTTTAACTCATTGGATCGTAATATGTGTTTCATGGCTGTTACAGATTCTGACTGTTCGAGGTCATCTGGAAGGGATGCTACCGGCACGCAATCGACGCCATGTTTGAAAATGGCTAATGGAAGGAATTGAAAATGGCTAACGGAAGAAATTGAAAATGGAATATTGGAAAATTAATTTCATTATAACAAGTAAGTATGTACCTATATATATTTATGTATTTTTGTCATTTTATCGGTCAAATTTAATACTAAATCTAAAAATAGACAAGTCCGAGTGATTATTTAATTATTTTTTACTTTTTATTTCAGCATTTTTTTTCAGAAATTTTTGTGACCGCGCGCAATGCGGTCGGTAAAATCGGTGTTTGTCGCGTAGATTAGTTGATTGTTTTTCGAAGCACAGTTGCTTCGAGTAGAGTTTCGTTTATACTTTAGGCACACGGGAAGGTCGAGTCAGTGTATATTGCGCATTTGTATATCTTTCCCAGAGCGTCGTGGCTCTTTGTTTTCTAACTCGCGACAGTAGAGCCTCTTGTTCGTCGACTTAGATTTTCGGTCGCGTTGGTTTACCATTTTCTTTAATATCTTTTTCTATTATTCCTTTGAAAAGTACAATAACTCGTCACCGGTATTAGAATCAGTGCATCACTGATGAGGAGTTTTGGGCGATACTCCACGAGTAAAAAATGTAAGTGTTGCTCAACTTTGAGCATGTAGATATTTGTATATTAAATTATGAATTGTTTTTAATTTTTACGGTAGATTATAATTGTTTCCTTATTCTTTACAGTTTCCAGATTACATCCCTACATCCTGGCAACCAGCAGGACCATGCAGATGATTTCGTTGATGACTAGATTGGGAAGCAGCATCGCAGAGGTCTACCTAGAGGATCGTCGTAGTCAACGGTTGGTGAGTCGCATGTGTTTTTGTTCCTCTGGTCCCCAATCATGTTGTAGGACGAAAGGTCCTAATCAACACGGGTGACCGGTTGTATATGTAGTATTTTTGGCGAATATAATGACCGCGGGTATTCTTTATACCCGTGAATCGGAACATTATTTTATTTTGTAGTTAGGATAGGGTCTTCTTGTGCTCTGTGTTTCTTAGATATCATAAATAAATATTTTGCAGAGTAATAAATCATTTTTATTAAGAACATTTATAAATGAAAATATATTAAATATTTTCTTTACTCATTTTTTACATTCATTTTAAAATGATTATTCTAATAATACTGTAGTTATATGGAATATATATTATTGAATATTAATTGTTTCCTTAATTATTACAAAATATATTGTATTTTACGTACAAGAAGACAATTCGCGACTGATAGATTTTTGAGTCAAAGTAACAAGCATTGTATTCTATTATCATTTTTTTTTAAACTTTGACGACAGAATCTACCAAGAATATTTGAAAAAATTAATTAATAATTCAATAAATTTATTTAAACGATATACTTAAAATTGTCAAAATAAATTGTTTTATCATAGTAAATACTTAATTAAAATTTTTTCTTTTACATAATTAAATTTGAATTGCAATAATTTTCTTTAATAATAACATTTCTCATATTTTAATATTAACGTGTTTTGCGTTTAATACATCCAAACAAAAAGTTGAGTCACTTTATTTGAAAATTAAATGAAAAATGCCGTCTTTATTATTTATTAATCATTCTTTCTAGTTCAGGATTTTCAGGATACTATTCCGTGTTCTTTGCCTGAACTCGCCCAGGTGCCCAGGTGTTACCTGAGTGAGCGATGGCAATGAGCACGATGATTTAGTTTATATAAATTCCTAATAATATCTATCTGCAACTGACATTGAGTTAGTGTATCGTGCGCGACGTAATTTCCACATGTGTGTGTGTGGTTAGGCTGTGGAATTGCGTCGTTTTAAAAGTTCAGTATAATTTCCAAATAAAATTCTATTCCGTCTTGCTCATATTTTTTGCATACGCGTGGATCATAGTACAGAATATTTAATAAAGTATAAACAACAATTAACTTCTGATTTTCAATAATAAACAGAAGAAATTCGATTACGATTATTTACACAATAATATATTAATTTGTTTCATTTATAGAATATATTTTATCAAAGATTTTATTACATTAAAGTAACGTAATATGTGTAATAAAGATACGCAATGGTCACTTGCCTTTGTCAGTTGATTTCAGGCATTGGTACGTAAAAATTAGAGTGTGAATGTTTGCAATGTTCGGGTGTCGGAGGAACCCCGGGGCTTCCTCTCTAGTGTAGGGTTTTGCGCCCGGACATTATGTGTGAGAACCGTGGAGAGTATGTTTGCGAGAATGAGTTTTGCAATTTATTAAATACAGGGTTAGGTAGGTAGGTAACTTACTTTCTGGTATGTGTGTTAGATGTAAGTAGGTAGGGTCAGGGCAGGACTGCCAAAGGTCCTGTACCTGTAGTTCGATTTCGAGAATCGAAACGTTGGCCGATCCAAACGGATTGTACCGTTTGTTTTGGTTTTGCTTTCGATTTTTGGAATCGCGCGGCTTTACAGTCGCTCTTCGCGGTCGTGTTCTTTCGCGGTAGGATCCCCGAAACGCTCGTCCCGCTCGAGTTTCTTCACACCTGTTCCGATAACGATTCGTAGAATCGTTGACGAACTGTGTATTGCACGGAATCTCGAGCGTAGGATTAAGTTTCAGGCTTTGGCAGGACCGCCGAAGAAAGAAGAGACTCTCAGGAGTCGAAGAGGCCCTGACAAACTGTCGCAAGAGTGGGCTGCAACAAATGGCTCTGCATCTTCATCTTCGGATGAGGATGGAGAGTCATTCCATGTTCCTATTACGTCATTATAGTCGCCAGTAGTTGTAGTACTTGTAGCTTTTCAGATGGTACTTTCTCCAGTACCACGAAGCAGCCTGGAACGGCTGTACGCCGTAGTAAAATTAGCGTTGCGCATTATTTAATACGCGATTTTATTAGTGTCGCGGTATACGAATATTATCGCGTTTGCTTCTAGGTTAGCGTTGCGACTAAGAACAATATATCACAATAGCTGTTAGAGTTGCGAACGATGAATATTTTTCGCGTTTTCTTTCAGAGTAGTGTCGCGAATAAGAATTTTTATAGCGGTTTGTTATCAGCGTTGCGTAGTATAAATTATACGCGTTTCTTTGCCTAGTTACAGTTTCAAATAATTTGCATTAATCGTAAAGTTCCATTTAGTGTTGCGAACAATGAGAATTTTTCGCGTTTGATTTTCCAGGGTAGAGTTGCGTGTAAATACTAATTGCGGTTTGTAGTAGCGTCGCGAAATATAAAAATTACTCGCGTTGTAAATATAATATGAATTTTATCGCGATTGTTTTTAGTGTTGCGATTATTTTTTCGCGTTTGCTTTCCAGGGTAGTATCCAACAATTACAAAGCAGCTGATTTAGCTGCATCAGCTGAACTCCTCCGGGTGTCTGAGACGGCTGTTCCTAATTTTGAACCAGGACTTAATTCTAATTGGTGAGTTTTCAATCATAGTTGATGTCCGACTTTGGTCCATACAGCTTCAGTTTGTTGATAAAGAAAAGAGTTCCTCTAGTTTCATTTCCTACTGTTTTGAGCGCTACGATCGTTTTCTATAGGGCGTTGGTAAGGGTGCGAGCGATACCGGCATGGTAATGGGGCTCTAAAACCCCATGGATCTAAAAAATGCGATAGATGTCGCGTCATGGCAGTTATCTCACAGTCGAGGTATAGGAATAGAGTTTACATCAGGATTTTTTTGTCGAACATGAGTAGGATTTCGGGGCTATGTGTATTGACCAACAATTATTGTTATTGACCCTCATAACTGTAAATAATTTTTTTAGAATATGTATTTTGTACCACGTCTGTAGGTACAGGTCCACCGTAGGTAACTTTTATTCTGTAAAACGTGGTATGTATCATCTGGTGCTAAAGTCTCATACCAATGTTCGATAAAGACGATATTTCTTGAATTATCTCTTTAGTAATTTACAGTTTGTTTAAATAATCCTTAAAATTTTTAATGCGATTTAATTATTCTACGATTCTTCTTCGATTTAATAATTCAAATTCTGTAATAATACATTGTTCAATATTCTACGTGGTCACTGTTTACATTTTCAAAAATTTTATATATCTTTATTTTGAATAACTGCGTTTAGTCAAACATACATCCACGGTGCAGTTATAAATATAAATAGTTGTAACGTCTTTTAGATGCATCATAAACTAAGTTGTAATGATCAAAGCAGATGATAATTCAAATGATATCTTGTCTTAAAATATTTATTAGGCATATTTGCAGACTTTACAAGGTGTACATGACATCTTGGAACGAAATTAGAGTCTCGTTCGCGTGGTTGAACAGTCTGGTAGTCGAATCGTTCGCTCGCGGTCTTTGAAACGTTTATTTGCGAGAAAGAACGTATCGGTGTCGCATGATTAAACGCTTTGTTACGAGAACACGATCGATCGTGGAACCTCCAGTCAAATTATATACCGTTCGAAATATTGGACAGTGGAAGCGTCTATTTGGGTCACTCGATTCGCGACCCAATCGCTTGAAAAGTTCCGTCGACGATTGACACATTTCGGAGGCACCGCGCGATCTCTGTTTGCGCCTCTCACACACGGGAAAACACTATACACGAGGAATGGTATTTTTTACGCGGGACTGGGAATCGCGATAAAACGAAGGCGGTCGATGGGGAGTCTCCTTTGAACGCGGTACAGCCGGGGCAAAGCTTCCAGTTGTCTCGCTGTTCATACATTTTCGAGATTGAATTTTTCTGTGGACGTTCCCCGATCTCAAAATAAAAACAATTTCACGTTCGATCGGATGCTACTTATAGTTAAAACCATTTCCTGGGGAACAGCTGCGCTGCTGCCGGTGTTCCTCGAATGAAAATAAGGTCGAAGGTTTTTGTTTCATTATACAGATGGAAGGTTGATGGAATCTTTTTCTAGCCCGCACCAAATTTCTCTTTTTAAAAACATTGATTATCCAATTCGAGGAGGAATTATTTGATCGTTCTGGAATTTCCTAAATTACTAATATCAGTTTACTAGATTTTAGTGTCCATATAGAGGAAGGTGGTAAATTACTCGTTACTCGACTAAATTATTGGACGTATTCGAATCAGCCTTCCAAGTGTCGTGACGAGTTGATAAATTAAAGTCCCCCCGATATATCTCCGTAATAATTCACCCTCTTAGCAGAAGTTCATAACAGGAAACGTCTTCCCTGATGGTACAGCTCAACGTTACAAGTACCGACTTCCAGCACAACACGTCGTACACTCATGCTTCCGACAAACTCGGCGCCAAAACTCGCTCCGCCAGTATTCCGCGCGCAACTCGTAATATTACTCTAGGTCAGGGGTGGGAAACCTTTTAGCATCGTAGGGTGGCGCGTCATTTCACGGATTCCCCATAAAGTTCCCCACTCCAATGACAGTTAATTTAGCCAAAATTACGAAGGGGACGCTTCAGCTAAATAGGAATTAATATCCTTTGAAAAATGTTAAGGCACGTTGGGAGATTTATTTACGGTGCTCGTATAAATTTAAGTGGACCGTGGACCGTGGACCGTGGTAAGCGCGATCGAACGTAAGAATTAATAGGAAAGGTTGTTTATACGATCCAACACGATTTTCCTTTTTATTTCGAGCTGCTCCATTTTTCCTCCGGGTACCATGTTTTTAACTTAGCTTTCCATCTAGCTACATATCCGATACTAAGTACTTGACCATGTTTACTCGAAGGTGCGGATAGGTATGTTGCGTTACAGAACTGGGGCGGTGATACTTCCTGTTTTGTTCGACGCGGGCAGGGGTTAAGATAAATAAAAAGCTAGAAAGTATAGAAATAATAAAATTAAGACTATCGAATAAAGAGATACTCGTCGGCTACGGAGGATCGTTTGTTACCGCGTGTTTGCCGCGGTGAATGTATTTCGAGGAACGGTGAACGGTTCATTAATTTCGTTGATTGCAAGAAGCGCACGGTGGGAAAAGACAGTTGATATTTCTCGAGGCATCGCGGACGGTGGTCCAGGCCATTGCAGGGTCTAACTGTTAGCGCCGGGATGGGAACCGTGGAAGAAAAGCATTCGTTAAGAGAGTTCGCGTTTCTTTCTTACGGCTGTTCGGAACGAGTTGGCCGCGAAGACGGAGCGAGAGGAAAGGAGAGGAAGAATAAGAGGCTGAGCGCAAGTAGGGCGAGTAGAGAAACGTGTCCCTGTGCGTGGGATACTTATTTAGCAGAAACTCCTCTCCTTTCGTTCTTCCTCCAGCTCCTCCGCTGTCCCTCTTTGTCTCGATGGCTCCGTATATATCCCGGAATACTAATGACGTAGCAAGAAAATCCTGACGGTGGTAACCTTCGCGGGCGGCGGCAGCTTACCTGGGAAAGTTTTCCCTTCACGTGCCAGCTCTCGGGCCTCGTAGCCGCCTGGCGAAGGCGCCTCCGTAAACGCCGTAACGTCCGCTGTGTTTCATAAATTAGAACGAACATTTCTCCAGGGAGGACAAACCCTCCGAAACTCGGGGGCAGAAGACGTACTCGCCTTACCGCGGACCGGTTATGGCCGTAGGGGGAATACGATTGTTTCGCGACGCCGTGCATAAAAGCGGCTACGAACGTACCCCTAACGATACGTCGAAACGCGCCAACCTGACCCAAAACGACCTCCATCCGCGAATTAATTAACCTGGATCCAGTCGAGAAATTCAACTCGATTCGCGAGAATGTTTGAAAGGTTGCTCGATTATCGACTAATTGGTAGACTAAACGCAACTTTCAAAACCCATCGAAAGGGACACGATTGTTTTTCGAACGGAAACGCGATACATATTGTATTTTTTACATTTCACTCGGGATCCACGGGATTATTTTCAATGGGTATTGCATTTCGGTAAATCGAGGCATAAATATTTTTCCCCCCCCGTAATAGAGTATCGTATTTTCGATGATTTTGCGTAGGTACGCGTATCGGAGGCTTTGTACCTAAATAATGTACATTTTATTGCAACATACATCGCGGTAAGAGAACTTATTAACATGAAACTCGCATAGAACAGAAATTGCGTCATAAACCCTATCATAAACATTAAAATTAGAGTACGTTCGCGAACATAAGTCATCAGAGTGAAATTCACAGCGCCGCCGCCGATCGTTAAATAAATGTTCCGAGTTTCGCAGAGACGAAAAGTAATAATGTCCGCGGGATACCGTTACGGGATCAAATTTTACGTAATAAATATCGCATCGTCGAAACACGCTATCGGGATATCCGCTTTAAAGGGCACACGCATTTGTTTTCCGCTTCTGTTTTAATGGGGTATACCGTTTAAACGATTTAGAATTCCCTGGTTATGCACCGAATAAAAGTGAATAACAATATTTTTTATCGGACGCATTAAAATAACAAATATTCAACGGCCGGGAATAAATTGTATCGCGATAAAAGTGTAGGTTACGCTCGTCAAATAAAAATAAAAATTTCAATCACCGCGGAACAAACAAACGCTTATAAATAGAATTTTGTCTATCTCTCGTTACGAAATACACGGTTCGAGTCTTGGCATAACCGCACTCTCGTTCGTTGGAGAGGAAGGTAGCAAGATTATAATGATTGCTTCTATATTTCGTGCCCTGGTAGATTACAATTGCGGAGGCAAAGCTCGCAGAAATTATCAAAGTAAAATTTCCCCTCGCGAGTGGCTTTATCGCAATGTTTTCCTTACGATCCGAGTGAAACGTTGGGCAAATTAAGGTCGTCTCTGCTCGATTTAAGAAACGATTTCGGGGAAAGAAGAGTTCGACGTTCAATTTCTGTCCCAGGGACGATTTGTCCGTCACGAGTAAAGGGTGGAACGACGACTTGTTCGCTCGGATTCCATATCGTGGCCAACGACTCGTATCTGTTAGGTAAGTTTCGGTTGCCGCGAAAACTAAGTACGAAGTATAAGCGGGCTTTAAAAGCGGTAGGGGGAGGAGGATCGAACTCGAGTTGCGATGGGAACCTCTCTCGCCTAGCTTCAGGAAATCTGATACGATTCTCGCGGTATCGCAAAAACTTCTCTGGCCAAAGTTTTCTACTTGCCCTACCCGGGCGAAATACTTTCTATCATCCGAACAAACGTTTCAGGGCTGCAATCCTCCCAGGGAGCCCGTAGATAACGGTACCGCTAAGCTATTATCTACATTGCTTATTTCCTCGAGCTCCCGCGAAATTTACTGGCAACCAAACCCCGCTATTCAATCGTTGATAGTGTAATTGTTTTTCCATCTCACCTCTCCGACCAGCGTTTTCTTTCTCCTTTTTCCTGTCTGTTTCGCAAAAACGGCCGATCGCCGCTGATTAAAGTACCCGCCACCGACGATAAATTGATCATTTCCAGGCCCCTATCCGAATTACTATCGCGAACCAGCTGGTCAGGATATTCTTCATAAATTGCTTGGAATTTTTTACCGCGAGACGAGTACCACTCTCGTTTTCTTTCGAGGAAATTACAACGTTCTTATCTGGTGCTCGAAACTTGCGTATAAAAGTGTACCATCTTCTTAATTACTTTTCTTATTTATTTAACAATAATTATCGTTGGGGGACGAAGATTCAAAGGATGAAAGGTAGTCGTTAGAGGGATGCATATATTCGCGCAATCCACGTAGATTTAACGCGTCGCGGCGGCGCTCTTTTTCGACGATGGAGAATCGATTGGACGCCGCCTCGCCTTTTGCGAGTCACGGTAAACACAAAGCAACTGCGAAACTCGCAGCCGCAATAACGATGCACGATGAAAGAGAAGTCAAAATTAAAGACGCGTATATAAACATCGAGGCTCGAGATCGAGAGGATATTGCGCTGTCTTTGTTTGCTCCTATTACGTGTCCCGTAACCACTGCCTTATCGTTACGCGATCGAATGACAAATAAATCAACGCAGGAATAGTATATGAAAAGCCAGATAATTTAAATCCAAGGATCGATCATGCGCCAGCTATCTATCTGTTGGAGAACCGCTCGTTTAAAAACTGTCTGGATACTCGGTTGAAATATGCCGGTGCACCGTCATGCATAAACCACACGAGACATAAAACATGCAAAACTTTTTCCAACGATTCGTTGAATCGACTGCTCGAGAAACTGGCGTAAGATCGACTCCTCGATCTTCTAAAAAGAATAGAATTATCGGGGAAAATGTATCTCGATGACTTCGGTGGTGTTTTGTTCGTGATAGTGAAGATTCCAGCGTGGGTTGATCGACGCGATCAATCACGGTGGGTAGTGTCGCGATCAATAGGTGTAAAATGTCGTTGGCAGGTTTGAAAAATTAAAGGGTGCCGCGCTACAAAAGGGTTGGATCGTTAACGATGATTCAGAAGGGCGATCAGTATTTCCGGAAAGGGTACGGTCGTCACGGTGGAGCAGCATACTGTTACCGTGCCATACTGTCTGCGCAAATCCAATTTTACGAGGCTCGATCCCAGCGGATCGAAGTGCATCGCCGACACTGGGGGATGCCACGCAATACGCCAGTCTCTGGCATCACGGAAGCTGAATTCCACGGGGAGTCCAAGCTTTTGGCGACTTAGCCAGGCACAACCATGGCTGGCCTTGGAAGATGGCGAGGGCCCCTTTGGAAGGAGGGAACGCCGCCCGATGATGCCCGGAGGGTTAAAGACGAAAGAGGAAAGAGGCCGAGAATACGCTCGAGGGCGGAGAGAGAATCCCGTGCTATCGTCGGCAGACGTATAGCCCTTCCGCCTTTGAGGGCTTCGTGAAAAAGAATCGTATACAGAGAGGGCTCGAGGCAAAAATCGCGCGGAAGTGCACGCTTCCACAAATAACCATAGTATTTTACACTTCTCCTCGGCTTCAGCCATAACTGCCCGGGTCACACGGTCTCATAAATCGCGACTCGTATTTCTTCCCTACGCGGTGCTGGATATATCCTGCAAATGTGTATACTCGGATTTTAAAATCCGTACTCGCGATCGTTAGTTAGCTGGAAAACGTTCCCGCGCGCTATTTTATCCTTTCTACGTATCTAATCGTTCTTCCTGCTCTCCTTCTCCTTGTTCCTCCACGCGTGTACGTGATGTTAATGCATAAACGAGACCGTTGTTAGTTAGAAATCGCGCTGACGGACCCGGAGTCTGCCTCTCGCCCCGAGTGCTTAATTCAGAGGTGATTTTCGAACTTTTCTGGAACAAAGGTACATTCGCAATTTCGAAAGTTGTAACGAGAGCGCTTTGAATTTTGATGAGGAATGGCGCGGACAACGTCTCCGACATTTCGATCGTTTTATACCGATAACCGTCATCGCCCTGTGCGCCATTACTAATTAACTCGTTGCATATACTTGCTCCAAAGTGTTACGGGAGAAAAGACCGACCGAACGCTTCTCGACGTGCTCTTAGCGTGTCAGGGCCGTCTTAACTCCCGGGATCTTTTCCTCGTTTTTTTGTTCGATAACAGAAACAACGCGAAAAAATTAGTAAGAAAAGAGTAACGCGCAGGGGCGGGAGGGTCAGTTGGGTAGATGCATCGACGTCTGGCTAGCTGTAAACTGATTTGCATGAAAAGAATGTAAATCGTCCGGACAAAGCAATTTAGGTAGTAGGCTATACATAACTCCGTCGTATCGGGCACGTTTTAAAAGTAGACAGCTCGCTCGACTTCCGTTAAATCGCGCTCACAATCAGTCGTTGCAATCGACGAATTGCGGTTGCGCCGGCCCTGGGACACTTTCCATCGGGGGGGGGGGGCAGGGGCTGGATAACTACCGACTCCCCTCTACACCGAACCAGCTTGTCCGACGCCAAGTTCCCCGACTCGTATACGTGCATACATCGCGACTGTCGGCTGTGGAAGTCGAGTGCACGCGCGCGACACACGTCCATGAATCTACGTGTGCGCGTGTGTGGGTGTCGTTGATGGTGTGCGGTCGGGTTTGAATGTATGAGCGGGCGGGAGGTTAGTGCTAGGATCGGCCGGCAGCGGCGCCACCGTTTACCCGAAGCGTACTCGTAGCACAGACTCCGTGCGGCCGTAGCGCCATCGAGTATCGCTTTTCGTTGGTCTGGGTAGGTCGCTGCAGCCCGCGGAGCGGCTATCAGACGACAGTTTGCCCTCTGTGCCTGGACAGAGTGGGTGTGATTTCGGTTCATCTTGCCCCGTTACACGTTGTTGTGGTGCTCGTAGCGCGAGAACGATCGACGAACGTTATAATCGGCTCCTTTGCGATATCTCATACGCGGCTCGAACTCGACACATGAGGAGGAAAGTTGTTCGCGCGAAGTGGTGTGGGACGAAGACAGTAGCAGAATCGGCAACAACTCGAGGAATGACCCCGCATGATCGTTCGCGATCGCACGTCGCCGCGACCAGCCGCGATATGACGCGACGATCTTCGAGCTGTTCGTTGCATTCCTCTTGACTACGTTACGTGTGAATTCGTAATCGGTATATCTGTCAGCCATCTGTTAGCAGTGTGTTCTGTGTGAGATTCAAGTGTCGACGATCGCCAGAGAGGGAAGCCAACGGAGAAAATCTGTTGTCGCGTTGTTTGTTCGCTCGCGCACGTCGCTGAAAAGTCATGGGTGATGTGTACATGCTAGTTAGTGATCAGGATACACCCACGGACGGAAGAAAAATCGACCTGACCGTACCGCTCGCCATAGTAAGTCTCGACTTATCTTCTCGTTAGTTTCTCTCATACGGTAACTTGGTGTTTCTCGTTTGTTTGATTGTGTGTACCCGGTACATACCGTGTTCTCTTCCCGTAGCCTCTTTCGATCTTGGAAGGTTAACGATGCTATCACGACCGGGGGCGAAAGAGAAAGGCCAATGCTATGGACAAGAAGGATAATAACAGAGACGAATCCTATTGTGATATCTGGATCCTTTCTCTCTCCGTCTTCGTTCGCTTTTATCTTCGTTTTTGTCACCATTTTCTTTGCCCGCTCCGTTTCGCTGGCTGGCTGGAGAATTCCCCTGTATCGTTTTGTTCGTTTTCCTCCGAAACTCGAAGAATCGAAACGGGCTTTTAGATTATTAAACTCGACGATAGGCCGCCTAGCGTTCCCGTTGATTCGCTTACGAGAATGACGGATCGAAGTAGCGCGCAACGATCGAGATCGTCGTTTTGGCGCGATCGAATCGTCGTGCATCACCGAGACTATAATCTCGGATAAAGACTGATCGAAACTGTCAAACTCAGCTGATGGAGAAAGCTTTCTCGAGAAATCCGATATGAGTAATCGATCGTCGAAATATATGTGTCCCGAACGTTGAATCACAGGAATTGTATCGATGTAACACGATTTCCAAATTTATGCTAGAAACGAAACTTACTCTTAAATTTGCATCGATTGATCGGTCGAGCGAATTATTCGTTCAAGTGCAAATAATAAATAGCGATAATCTTCCGATTAAATGTCAATAATTAAACTGTATACAGTGCATTACCGAGTAACAAATTACCAATCATTGAGAATAAATTTGATGTTATTTATCTCGGTAAATCAACGTTTCGTTCTCGTTGGGTCAATATTGTTTATTATTCGACCCAAGAAACTTCGTGCTACTTCCTGATCGATTTATTTATTAAGCAACATTTCACTTGAAATAGATTCTTCTTGACACGATGCTAAATATAAATATCATAGCTGGTGTTTCTTTGAAGAGATATCGTTTGCATCTCGGTTCGGAGCATGATATCATCTCGTTATCCTTAATTATACAACGGATTTCTTGAACGTTCGATCTCGAACAAGGTCTCTCGTGTGTAGCATTCGCGACAGCCGGGTTAAAAACGATCATCTCTCGCCGGTAGCATAAAAAGGCGTAATAGTTTCGAGTAAGCGATCCGAGATTGCGCGAAGGCATGCAAAGTACCTATCTCGAGTAGCTCGAGTTGCTCGAGTTATTCGAGGCTTACGATTGCGTTTTCAAATTGCTGTGCTCCGTTTCTACGCGTCACGGAGGAGACCGGCCGGTCAAGGGGGCGAGGGGAAGCTTGTTTCTTAACGGCGAATAATAATTATTGTGTCGTCGCACACAGCCGAAGCCTCGAGAAGTTTATTACGGCGAGGAAACGAGCGCGTTGAATATTCAAGCAGGCTGCATTGAGAATTTACCGTGTAACGATCGTAAAAAATTCGACGAGCACGAACAACGGTCTCGTCTGCTCGCGGAAACACCGCGAACGCCTAGATTAAATATTAATCCGGGACGATGTTTGGTATTCGGTCAAATATAGCGTCCCATTCGCCTTGCGTTACATCAATATTAATTGCCTCATCATCGTGTTATCGGCACCTTGGAGAATTTCGTTCGAGAACGTACTTGAAAACCCCTGGTCTTCGTCGAAGAATGCTAATTATCGGACGATAAACGCGAGTTCGAGTTGTTCCTCCATCGCGATACGGATTTATCAATTTCTTTCGGATGCAATCACGACAAATATACATCGAAGCTTTGGAGTAAATTGTTTAATCGATTCATTTGCATATTAATCGTACAGTTGTACAAAATGTGACACGAAACGTTAACTTTAATATGCACCGTGTAAGACGCTTCGAAACAGTTTAATTTATCGCGAAAAGTAAACAGCTATTCGGGTCATCGGTCCCTGTACGTGTATTTAAAGAGCTGGTAATATTAGCGATGAAATATTCGCGAAACGATTCGTAGAAAGTAAATTGTACGTCGTGGTGCGTGGCTGGAAATCCACGATCCGTATTTCTTGCTGCCGGCAGTGCCATTAATTCGGTAGAACCGAACGAGCGTACAATGCACGCTTAGTTTGGTGATAAACAATGGCGCATGGCTGTGTTAGCGCGTTCTCTGTGGCCAGATAACGATTGACTGGTGGAGACGTGTCCCATTGCCTCGACTTTCCAACCAGAGATAACGCGACGTGTGCTTATTAGGTGTTGTCGAGACTCTTCTTATCACAGACTCGGTCCGTGGACGTAGCACTTAGCCGTGAATTGGCTCGACCTGTAACCAGTTTCCGTTCCTCGGCGCTAACCTGCCGATAATTGAATCAACGCGCCGGAAATCGCGCGACGTGTTCACCTTTTTTCTTTTTTTTTTTCGAGCTTCCTACCGAGGGAAACCCGGGCCTTCGGGGTAAATAGAAATTAAATGAAACGAAATGACGCCGCATTATCTTGCATTAACGCATCCGAATGGCACCCCACAAGGTTAGGGGAACTCGTATGCCCCACGCATATGTCGTTTAGAAGCGCAGGAGGCTCCATATTTAAGGCTACACATGGCGTTCTCGCGATTCTCCCTTGCTGGGAGGTTTCTCTCTGGCTCGACAGATATTTCACGTGTTCGTTCGTCGAAGGAATTCGTAGGAATTAACGCTGATCGATCTCTTTTGTTTTATTATTTCGCTGACATTAAACCAGAGTGGATTTCGATCATTCGACGCCGGTAGCTTTGCGTTTGAACGCGATGCTGTTACGATTATCCCCTTTGCGCCGTTCTGGATGGTAATATGGACAAGCTAATAACATACGTATACTGGTATTTGATAGCTTTGCAGCCACTCATCATCGAATATCTATACGCCAAAGATTAGCATTATCGTTATGTATGCTGCTATTTGTTACAGAGTGTCAATTAGACTATGATTAGAAGCAATTAAATTAATGTTTGGAAATATTTGATAAATGCCACCAGTTGTCCAAAAGATCTCTCGTAGATGATCTCGATTCTAATCTGAAAAGGCGTTAATGAACGCGTGTAGCGAGTTGTTTAATAGTTTTCAGCTTTTAAGAGTCCGAAGAAAGTACAATTATACGGTCGATAAAGTGTCTCCGTGCAGCTAACCAAGTTTCACATTTTGTTTCGGCTTTATTCGCCGTAAATTAGGTGAAAATAGCCAAGTAGGGAATACTTTTAGTATCCAGGGTGTCGGTATAAGTATGGCGTAAGACAGCCTACGTACCTACGTACGTACGTGCCAAAGTTCTCGTCGAGGACAAGCTAGACCGGTACTACAACTTGTCTTCCTCTCTCTCTGTCCAGGTCTCTCTCTTCAGCCGGTGCACAGATGCACGTTGGACTCGCACACGTGCATATTCACGTATGTGCACAGCCAGCCGCGTAGATACAGACTCTTGGCCATTCTTTGTTCGCCTACCTGGTCTCTTTTTCAAAGGCTGCTGTGCTCGAACGGTGTGCAGAAGCTCGCGCCGCCTTCCAACTTTGAGCAACTCGAGGGCATAATAATTATCGCGGAACGACGATTCAGTTATGACTTCGGTATCTTGGATGCACTTGGCTGCACGCGCAACCAATATCGTTGTTCCCGAGCAGAACGTCAAGAGTATGCGCTTTTGCTCGTACGTTTAAAGTTCGTCTTATCAACTCCGAATATGTCGTCTTTGACCCCTATTCGAGACTCAGTTACGAGCTCAAATTAGTCGTTATCTCGATTCAGTTACAATTACAATTTCAATTCGAGCTTTGACAATTATTAAGTTTCTTTACTCCAGCTTTTTAAATTTTTCTGGGCCACTGAAAGAGCCGGGTATATTATTTCTCGAGGTATTGCCTACCTAATTCGAAACAAGTCTCGAAGAATTTATGTTTCTTATATTTCCTCGGTGGTTACGATAAACTTTGCTAATGGGGAAACCAATACCGAATGGAGATTTATTGTAGGCAAATACGAGCCGTTGCATTGCTCGTATATGCAGAGTGGCTCGACGACGACGAGAACGACGGTTCGTCGGTGAAAAAAGGAGAATTTGAAATTTTCAGACGGAAGTTATTAGAGTTCATCAATATCGAATCCGTTCGTCTGTGTAAAGACTTTGCTTTCTTCCATTTCTATATTGGCCTCCCCCCCTGTTACCCGCCGGGCAGAGAGCCCTGTGGTCTTATGGTGGGTAGGCAAGAAAGAGCAGTCGAAAAATTTGAATAGCTGAACTCCTGGAGCTCATAAATCTGGAACAATTCCACGATAAAGGAATTCCTTCCTTTTCTTCCTTCTTATCGATTCACATTTTCCCTTGCTCTTACCCGGTTTAAGTAGAGTTTCGCCTGCCCGGACCTTAAATTTCAAACTGTCGTTTGTTTAATAATGACCGATTGGTTTTCAATCTCGTGGCACTTTTAATTATCGCTTTCGCGATAAAGATTCAATTTTGGAAGCAGCTATTTCTAGTAACTATCTCGTTGATAAATTTTATTAGGATGTTAAATTTTTCTAGAAATCAGCGAACGATCGGAAACTCTTGCCCGTGTACATACGTTTCGTACATATCCTCGAGCGGTTATTATAGATTTTTCCCGTGATTCTCGATAACGTCACAGCGCGAAGACATAAATTTTAACCCTGAGTCATGACATCTCAGAGTATTCACTCGGAACGTATAGGTAAATTCTCCGTCGAATATTTCCCTATTTACGGGGCGATTCTCTGCCCCTGTCGTCGGTTTAAACGCGCCATATTTACAGCTCTTGCGAATAATCCCGCTGCGAGAGCGAAAGCGCCCCCGGAGGAAGCGAACTGCTGCTAGGGGTGTATCCATACGGATCATTGTAATCTCGGATGAACTGTATTTTGATAAACGGGCTCCCTGGCCACGCAAACGCGACAGATTTACAACGAATCGCGGAAGTTCAAGTGCCGTGAGAATCATCGATTAAATCACCTTTCCGCGACGAACACTATGATTTAAATATCGTTCGAGCTTCGTACATCATTTCTATGGGTAGAAAATTTGGCCATTTTGTAACATTCTCGTTTCATCGATACCGAAAATTGTTGAGCGCAGTTTCGTTTGGACGACACGTTTTCGACTACAGCCTCTCTTTCAACTCCGGCTTCTTTCTTTTTTTTCCCACCCCTCGCCGACCCCCACCCTCGTTTCATTCCACCCTTTTCTGGGCGCGGCGAATGCAGGCGCACGTACATACGTACAGTGCGTGCACGTCGTTCTGGGAGCTCATTAATGTTTTCAAGATGGGGACGTGGCCCCTTTGACCTTTTAGAAAACGTCTATACAGACGAAAAAGCAAAGCGCGAGCAAGTGGAGCCCGGGGAGAAAAGTAAAAGCACGTCTGAAATCTCTGAAGGACACTACACGCTGCACTTTGACCCCGGCGCGCACGCAATGAAAGGATACACGTCTTCTGAAAATACTAACGACCGATGCTGCTTGCTTCCTTAATTAAGGTGTGTCTCGTTACTGTCCGCGTTTCGTTGGAAAAACTGGACATCCCCGATATCCAAACATTTCGCTGGCTTTCGGTCTCGCAGTCAGTTTTACCAACAAATTATTATTTGACCAACAAACGCCTCGCTATTTCCCATGTAATTCGTACTGTAATGCGAATTACGCGCTTGACGCGACGCGTTATGGAAATTCCGGCGAAGGATATTTTTCCGGGTGTATTTTCTCGTGCGTGCGATATTAAAGTTCGACAGGATACGGGCAGGGAATGTTCGAACGCCTCGGTAGTATCGCACCTTCCAGGTGGCTCGCGGAGGCACGTCTGTTTGGACCAACAAACGAATTTCTCGAATATCTTGTCTCGTCGATGTCAGCCCTCCGCGTCCCTGTGTCTAGTTTTGTAACCTCGCTTTATGCGTCGAGATATCTCATATTTCGATCTCGAAAGACCGCGAATGTCCCGTAGCGTTGTTGTCTCGTTGTCTCCGTCCCCTTACATACACCACGCTTGCAAACGTCGAGCCACAGAATGTCTGAAAGGGATCGCCGGCCCCGATTTCCTTCGACGCGCGAAATAAGAACGCCCGAAAACGCTTGGCCCCTCACGCCTGGACATTTCTATACACCGACTCCCCCGGTTCCCCTATTCTATTTTTCCCAGCAGACCCTGAACTCCGTGTCCCCTTCTTTTTTCGTTAAGAGTCGCGATTAACAATGAACACCGAAACTTTTTTTCAATTTGCTCCGCGGAATCGACAACGAACAGCGAAGCAGCGGCGTTCGGTGTATCGATAATCCGATTCGCGTGTTTTAATGAAAAGTGCAGTTGTAAAGTTTCGGGGAGGGTATAACTTTCCGCGCGGTGAAGCTGCTCGGGCGCTGTTCGGACGAAATTACGAACGTACCCGAATCTGTTTGGATACACTTCAATCGTCGAAAACACGCCGCTCGCGACGGATACGAATATCCGGTTTCGAAAACAAGCGGATATTAAGAAGTTGGATAATTTCCGCAAGCGAGATAGAAAATATCGTGGAACGAGGATGGTTGGGTCGATCGCGAGATATCGGACGCTATAGTCGAACGAAACGACTTGGACTCGGTGACCGGTATCTCAGGTACCTCGACCACCTGTCTCCACCTCTGACCCACTCTTTCTCTCGCTCGTTCTACGATTGATTGGGAGCACATGCCACCTAGAACACGACCGTTCACAATTTTGGCACGACTCCCTTTCCGTTCCTTCGTTTTGTTCGCTCACTGCCCAACTTTCTCCCCTTCGAGCTGGCAATAAAACCTTTCGATATATATTTCTAGTGTTTACGAGCTGCCCCCGAGGATGTCCCAGTAATTTCACGTGTTATTTCTGGACGCAGGATTGATTTTCAAAATCATAACGCGAAATTAAATGGACGACGCGGATAATCCGACCGGGAATAGTCACGTTCGTGAATTCACGCGCGTTGATAACCCCGGGTTCGAGTTATTTTCTGTAAGGATGCGAACACTCGCGGGAGAACTTTTTACTCGGCGCTCCGGAGTTGAATTTAGTTTACTCGAAAACTTTGAGACATTAGTCCGGCTTTTACCGACGTCCCCGCCATCGAATACCTCGTACGTTTCCAATTCCTCCAGCGGAGAATTTTACCCCGGAGTAATTTTGTTTAATGATCTCCCCGCAAGCTCGAGCTCGCTTTAAATTTCGTAGATCGAAACGTTTCTTGGAGAAGCGGCGTGAAATGAACGATACACAGAGGGGAGAGTGGCGAAAATCAATCTTCGTTTCGAGGAGTCGCGGACACGGTGGATCGTGCAATCGTAGAATGGCGAATCAATCGACTCGAATCGTGTCTCGATCGAATGCCATTACGAGATGAAATTAAGGAAATTGCGTTCCTCCAGCGCGAGAAAGTACATTAAAATTGTAGTTTTTAAAAATTGTAGACCGAGGAATATCGAACGATCGATCCAGGAGGCTCGGTTTAAAACTATAAGACGCGTTTCAGGGTGAAATTTCTTTCCTGCCGTTTGATTAAAAAGTATTGGATTAAAAAGTTTCGTCCCGCTTGGCCCGATATTGGGTGAGCGTAGACTGGGCGTCGTTAATCCACCGGGCGATATAAAGTTGCTGCGTGACCCGGTGCAACTGATTCTCTGTTATCTTGAGGTACTCCGCCGCGTTCTTGGAGTTGGCTGTGATACACGTTGTAGGTATAACTCTTACATAGTAGGTCAGTGCCTCTTGTTTTCCAGGAATGATATTCGGCGTTACCGTGTCGCTAACCTCGGTAGGAACTGCGCGAAATTAGACATTGGCATTGTTCCAGCGTAACGACTTCATCGTTTGGCCACGCCGCGCAAGAAAATATTAGCGACATTACTCTTAACAAGGCGACAGTATCTCGAGGACGATTTGATCAGTTTTTCTTTTACAAAGAACCTTATTCGCGCTCCGTATGAAGTAATCCGGAAACGTACGTTTTTTCTATCCTGGGTTCTTGGTAGATTTACTGCAAGAAACGGCGGAGAATGCCTTTCAGACTTGTTCACGATCCAAGAGAAATCCGTCCTTTGGCTTAGAAAATTGTAATTCGCGATGGTAATGCGATTGGACGTTAGTTTACGTCAGTATTTCTCGAACTTTATCACTCTACGAATGAGGGGTTTCTCGTGTAATGGGATCAAAATATCGATTTCTCCTTTTCCTCGTAAATCGAACTGTACAATATTTCATGAATCTCGATATCTTAATCAAGATAGCTCGTAATATGTGTCTATACGATTTTAAATTACAGTAGAGAGCGAAAATATAATTTCTGGCCAGAATGTTGCCCGAAAATATCATGCGAATCTTTAAAATATCATAACTTCTGAACGGATTGGGCGATTTTAATGTTTAAAACGGCAAACAACGGGTATTTTAGTGAAGAATATATAGAAATTCTAAAAATATTCGAAAAGTTGGTCCTTGACCCCGGAAAATGATAAAAACCCCATAAAAGTGGTCTAATTTTCAAACGACCATAACTCCTATAATAGTGAATGGATTTCAATGAAACTTTTTTCTGAAGTAGAGCTCATGGGTACCTACAAAAAAGTATTAATCAAAATTTCCGTAGCGCGTCAAACAAATCTATTAAAAATGAAAAACGAATTTCTAAGAAAAATCGACAGGGGGTAGGTGCCTCAATTTTCCGGCGAAAAAAAATTCTTTCAAATCATTCTGAAAAAATTATTTTTAGTTGCAGGGGTCAATTACAATAATTTTTGGTAAATAGACATACCCCCAAATTCCTACACAGTTTCGAGAAAAAAATTCGAGAAGGTGTGAAATTTTTGACAAAATTAAAAAATTTCGAATCGTTTTAAAAAAATTATTTTTAGCTAGGCGGATTAATTCCAATCATTTTTGGTGAATAGACATACCCACGAATTTCTACCCAGTTTCGAGAAAAAAATTCCAGAAAGTATGAAATTTTCGACAAAATTAAAAAATTTCGAATCTTTTTAAAAAAATTATTTTTAGTTGCAGGTGTTACTTACAATCATTTTTTGTGAATAGACATACATCCGAATTCCTACTCAGTTTCTAGAAAAAAATTCGAGAACGTGTGAAATTTTCGACAAAATTAAAAAATTTCGAATCGTTTTGAAAAAATTATTTTTAGTTGCAAGGGTCAATTATAATCATTTTCGGTGAATAGACCTACCCCCAAAATCCTATCCGTTTTCGAGAAAAAAATTCGAGAAGGTGTGAAATTTTTCGTCAAAATTAAAAAATTTCGAATCGTTCTAAAAAAATTATTTTCTATTCTGGAGGTCTATTACAATGATTTTTAGTGAATAGACATACCCCCGAAATCTCACTCATTTTCGAGAAAAAAATTAATTACTGAAATGTCTGACCAGGCGTTGACCTGTTCCCCTGAAATTTTTTCGCCGAAATTTAAACGTTTCAATTCGTTCTAAAAAAATTATTTTCGGTTATGGGGGCCAATTACAATCACTTTTGGTGAATACACACACCCCAAAAATCTTACGCGTTTCCGAGAAAAAAATTCCGAAAGGTGGAGAAATTTTTCCACGAGCAAAAAAAAATTTCAAATCAAGCCTGACCAAAAATATTTCATTCTGGCCACTAATATGGCATTGCTCCTTCCCGAATATGCCGGATAATCGGAATTTTACTGCATTCCGTCGCATGGAAATTTAAAGTTTCTTTTCCAAAGCAATCCTGTATAAATTAATGAAACTGAAATGGTCAGACGTTGAACCAAAACCCGCATCGAACTTCCGTCGGCTAATTCAACGATCTAGGACAAAGTGTCTTGTTAAATCTATAGAACAGCCTCTGGTCGAAGCGCAGAGCGTTTCTGCACTTTGAAAGATATTCCGGTGAATTAATCGCGATAGAAACGAAATTTTATGAAGACACGGAAACGGGTAGAGATTGCTCCGACGTCGTGACCGCGTCTGCGAGTGGAAGAGCCCGTCGTCGCGACGTTTTTTCACATTGCATTTTCATTTCGACTGCAAAAAGGAAACGCGAGAAAGGAGTCAGAAGCGGTTGACGTTGTTAGCAGGCGTTGGTAGCCGCGCACGCCTGCAGAAGTAATAGCGCCGCGCATTGTATTCCATTTACGTATGCTGTTGCACCTCCGCGAACTTCTCGCTTCGAGGTTTATATCTCCGCGGTCCCGTGGATCCCCGTGTATCGAAACATTCGAAACTTCCGTCCGTATCGCTATGCGTGCACCCACTTTTCTTTATTAGCGTTCCTCGTCCAGATTCTCCTTTAGAAATATGTTTGCCTTTATTCTTTATTCCTCTCGATGTTTCTCTTTGGACAAACTTATTACTTTTTTAATAAAAGGAACTCTGCTTACAGCATCAAAAGTAGGTTGAAAAGTTCTAGAAACAATGAACGATAAAGAAAAGCAATATTATAAGCGAGCGATCGACGTTTAACGAAAGTTTAGAAAAATGGGATCTACGTACATTAAAATAATCCCCTTAGTAGTAAGGTCGACGCATTAATTCGGATGTCTTGAATATTGAAAAATTTTGTCCCTTTTGGGGATAAAAAATAATCCGGCGAGGACAAATCGGGTGGATAGGAGGGAATGATTTAGGACTGCAATTTTTTTCTGGACCCGAAAAGCTTGAACGATCGGTGGCTTATCGCGCGAAAGAAACGCACTGATTTTCACTAAAATGTTTCGAAATAACAATTTCATCGGGAAACACTTTCGACGTGGAATTTTAAACAGACAGGAAATAAATAACGCGTAAAATATGAAACGTTATCACCTCGGAGGGTCTTCTGAACCGTGGGCAACCTAACTTAACCGGAACGATTTTTATTTTAGGTCTCTCTCTTTCCCCGGGTATCTCTCTTTGCATTTTTCATGCTCCCTTCCCCAGCGCTTCGCCCCTCGGAATTCACCCGTTCCTCTTTTCTTTTGCTTTAAACTTTCTCCGACTTTCCGCCTCCTCGGGTTCTTTCTCCGTCGCGCTCTTTGTGGAAAAGCGGCATTAATTACGAACGCGCGGAGAGCCGTAGACAAAAGTCCGTTACGTTACGCGGCGGTCGTGTGTCCCAAAGTTTGTGCTTCTGTGCCAGCAATTAACAACACGTTTGCGTACGTAGTCTCCGCCGGGCGAACAGTAGAAACGCAAAGGGTGGCGACGCCTGAAAGGGGTGGACCGGGCAACATGGCGCCCGAGTCGTCTTTTTTCTTTTTCGAAATACGATGTTCACGGTTGCTTACGTTTTTTTTTTTCTTTTCCGCCCCGTCGCACCGGAATAATTTGACGACGGGGAAACAATGCCGCTTGTCTCGTTCGAGTATTCGTTCGCCAGGGAGGAATATCCCTGATAGAACGTGGAAACAGTCTCCTCGCAAACACGGCCTAAACGAGCCTCGAGCGTCTCGTTTAAATTAACCCGCAAGTAAGCTCATATTTATAATGTACGAGGGTGCGTGAGAACCTTCGCGGAACCAAGAAAATACAAGGGGCTGAGGGTTTCACGACGTCGAGTTTTTTATTCAGATTTAGTTTGGTTAACAAAGTGTATTTGGTACGTTAAAGGAGGAATGTCGAGTAAATTTTTCTTAAAACGGAACGGATTAATTTGATCAGATTTTCTCGACCAGGTGTACATAGCGTTTCATGAAAATTCCGTACAGACCCCAAGCGCGTTTACTTAAGGGGTTTAATGAAACATTCACCTCCGAGGAAATATTTCTCGTATTTTGGTCGGGAATAAAGGTACGCGGTCGAGTAATCCAATAATGGCTGACGCGTGGTCGGAGTTTTGCTTTTTATTATTCGACGATATCGTTGTCCGTCGGCGAACACGTGCCGGCGTTCCTTTGAACGCGCCCGGAGAAGCCTAGTTCACGGAGTCTGGCGTTTATAAGGGTAGAAAGCGCGAAAAACGAGAACCACGTCGTCCGTGTTCCCCTCTTCGTCCGGAATGCACTTTCCTCCTATTACTTGGTCTTGTTCTCTTTTTGCACGACTGCATTCCCGTAATTTGCTCGTACCGTGGATAGAAACCGTCGCGTCGTCTCTTTGACTGCGCCCGTCGAACGAGACGCAGAGAAAACGCGGACGCGCGGAGGCCTCCAAGTGACGAAAAGTGGAATTTTCGTCTATTCCGAGGAACGATGGGGACTCGGACGCGCGGATTCTTAAGCTTCCACGAGCGGAAAACACGCTCGCGTCTCGCGTTCGGCTACGAGAATGCGAAGCTTCGCAAGAATTGAAACACGACTGCAATCTTCATTCCCGACTAACTGTATGAAAACGCGTACCTCGACTGCTGAGGATTTCTGCTTCGAATTACACTCTTCTCTGTTAAAAAGTCATGGGAGTATTTCGGTTTTCCGTTAACGAAGCTTTGAGCTGCGATCCAATTTATGGATTTAGCCCTGTTTATAGAGTCGTGCCAGCTTGCGGAACAATGCTCCCGGGAAACAAAGTTCGTACGCATCGCGCTGAAAGAAAACAGAAAGTTATTAGTACGTATAAATATTCATGAGTTACGTAAGAATAGGAGTGTTCCTGGGTACGGGGCGAGGCGGTAGTTAGAAACATTCTGACGTTAAAAGCTGGATTTAGCTCGCGGAGACAGCGTAGCTGGAAAGCAACAGTGCGGAGTAAATAGTTCATGCACTCTGTAAAATCATGTAAGAACAAGCATCAGCAGTGCTCCAAAGGCTGCAGTAAATCATCAAACAGCTTACAAGAGTTAGCGCCCCTCGACTGATTTATACATGAATATAAATTGCTTCGCAGACGACGCGGTGTACTGTTGGAATACTTGCCGGTAATATTTGCATATTTTCGACGACAACTTGTAATGACATTAATTTACTCGAAAAATATTTCCGTAACGTTCTACCGTACAATAACGCGGAGTATTTGTTATAGTTACGAGTAGGAATTATATTTTTTTACTCGTTGTAAGCAGTGATATGTTGTTCGCAAAGAAATTAATAGGATGCAATGCTATAAAAGGTCGATGTTACGACCGGTTCGCGTCGTTCGAGGCTACGATAGAAAATTATTGAGTTCGATTCGAACCAGACGGTAGTTGGAATTGATCGGATGCTCCAAGTTCGGCGAAAAACTTTGTACATTGTCATCCGTATGCTCTTCGACATTATTGTGCATTGAAAGAAATTAGAGGAACTCTTGCTCGACGCGATAGACGCGTTCAACGTCACACATTTTATCGACCAATAGTTATCGAACTATCGATACGGGTTTGAATTAATTTTGGTGCGTGCACGGTGCATGGTAGTTTTTATTACGACAGGAACGTAATACTGTGGAGGAATAGGACGAGGGGGGTGGTTTCGCCGGAGACGACCGATAAAACTGAACTTTCCAGGTAGATTGTATCGGTTTCTTCTTAGCATATTCCGGTACGCTTTTCGCTAGACTGCACTTGGGTAATTTGCGCGGTAGCGCGAAATCAATAAGAAACAGGAAACTCGAAGAGACGAAGACTTACCGGGTGTTTTCAACTGTAACAGCAAGTCGTATTCACGCGCTCGCTTTTTACCCGATGCAACGTTCTCATAGATTTCATATTCCGTCGCAAAAAGCTGGCGAAGAAGAATTTAGGACACGCTCCGTGTTCACCTCTGACACGGGTGGAACTTTCTCTTATATTCATACGAGCTCTCTGTATTCAAATTTTGGATTTCTCTCGAGCCATGCATTCGCAAATTATTGAGAAACGTTTTTACTTTTCGAAAATATATTTCTAACGGATGTTGTATAGATTATCCCGTATCGGTTGTTTCCTATTCGGTTCCCGTAGGGATCGAAGCTCCGTCGTCTCGTTTACGCGTCGCGGCAACAAGACACGTCGAAACTTTCAAACTGCTGTCCGCTGGTAGGAAATAACATTAATTACCAGGTAGACAAAACTCTGGTACGCGATGCACGGAACGGGTCGGGATAGTTTGCGCTTTCCGTTTCAGCAATTAACAACATTTGGATTGTGTCGGTGGCGGCGTGTAACGTAGCGGGGGGTGGTGGTTTGGTCGACGCATACCTTTCTTCTCCCTCGAACAAGCATTTTATCCTCGTTACTTTTTCTTCCCGCGTTTCTTTTCACCGGCGTCTCCGAACCCCGTCCAAGCCCGGTTGCACCTCCTCCCTTCGCCCCTTTAGCGCCAGTAATTTACCCGTGGCACGAAATAAACCGCCGTTACCTTGACTACTCCCTTGTCGGGTATTTCCGTGAGTTTCCTCGGTTGCGTTTTTATCGCATTGTATCGCGCCGTGCCATCGCGACGACGACTACGACGACATCAGGATGGTTGGTTTGTTTTGGTTTCCCTCCATCGCGACGCATCACCTTTTTGGTGCTCAAGCCGGGGACGAAGGTGTGCGTTCCTATTGTATCCTCGATCTCCGGAACTTTTTACGTTTCCCATCCCGCTGGGAGCTCCGGAGAAATTCTACCTCGACGCTTAAACGTCCCGATTTTCTCTTATCATAGCCGCGACTGCGTGTTCCGTTCTCGATAATGGACGGGACTCGTCCAGAACGATTCAAACGCGAAATGGATGAGAAAGATACCCATAGCCATCGTTATTTTTTAAAGAAAAGACAAGAGAAACGTTTTGGCTGTTGGAAATTTTCGAAAATTTTTCCTATATAATATCTCGGCAAGGTTCTCATCTAAAAGTAAAGGGACCGAAAAGGAACCAACGTTGAAACATTTATTATTCAGAAATTAAGCTTCATATAGACGCGGGGGCTAAAGTAATTTACAAGGAAGGAAACTCTTACAGTTTTAAAATCTCTTTTGTCCTGATTAAAACATTAGACTGCTCCTGGAAGGAGACTCCGTTTCCCTACGTATTAAAAAATGTGATATTTTCTAGAGAGACTTCGAGGACCTCGCGTCCCTACCAATTCTTCGATGTAAATTTTTTTAAACGAAGATATATTCGGTATTCGTTTCATACAGAGTAGAGTAATATACTTTTTAAAGTGTTTAAATTCTTTTCAATTTAAATATTTTGTATGAATGTCCAGATTTTCTAGGATACATAATTGTCGTAAAACTCGATTCGAGTCCATCAGACTTATCCCCGCAAATAGAAAAAGACTCGAACGCTGCGTTGTTTTGAAACCTTTCTCATTTTATGATACCCGTCTCATAAACCATACCCCGGGAAAAAGATTGTAAAAGTATCTTATTTGCGATGCTAAGAAATTCGCGATAAAATGAAATGCAAGGTTGTAACTCGGAACTTATGGATGGCAGTTGCACGGTAGAGTTATTCAAATACGTTTGTTCGATTCTCTGTACGTAACATGCAAAAGGAGGACTGCATGCGATCGCGGAATCTCGAGTCGAAAGTTGCGATAGTAATTAGACTTATCGTTAAATATTCGCTGTTTGATCGCTCTGTTTTTAACCGTACAATTACGGAATGGTGTTGAAAATCCAGGAATTTCGTTGCGAGGCAGCTCTAGTTCGAAACGTCGGTCGAAGTTTAAACACGCGGTTTTCTCTTGTGACGTTAGCAACGATCGGTGTACTCGCTTATTATCGCTGGCAAATGACACGTGAAATTGAAATTAACCTAGAACTGTGATTATGCGAACTTGTTTGCATATGAAACATTAATCCAGCCCTGCACGCGATCGTCGAACGATCTAGGAATTAATTTGGTTCCCGGATTCGTACGCTCCGTTTCGATCGTGACGATTATTTGCCCATACGGAGCGGTTATTTTCGAACCGATGACGCGTTTCCGCTCGAGCATAAGAGAGTTAACGCGAAAATATATACCTGGCTTATCTAACTTATCTCTTGAACGCGATAACTTGTCTCGTGAGTTTTAAAAATAATCAGATCCAGCGTAAAAAAAAACGGGATTTGCAAAGGACGTGTTTCCTCGTTAAACGTGGCCACGGAGGCAAGCTGGAAGATGCTCGGAATTGTCATATTCGTCGGTCGGTGGAACGAAACGCGCTTCATTCCTAATTCATTAGCGGCAGAATCTCGCTTCGTAACATTTACACGTTTCCGCAGGACAGACAAATGCAAAGTTTCGGTCGAGGGGAGGGGGTGTAACCGTATTTTCATCAGGCCTGGAAGTAGTCGCGGCTGGGCTGTCTCTGTCTAGCAGGTTTGGCCGCCTTTGCACGACCACGAGCACGATGACGACAACGACCACGACGACAACGACGGCGACGAGGCGCGACGTCGAGTTTCGCGTTTGCACAATACACAAATACGGGCATCCAAATACGTAATTCAAACTGGGCGGACTAGCTTTCGGGCTCTACTTTTGCTAATTCCATTCCGGGCCCGCGCTAGGGTTAGAGAAAATAGCTACGCTCGAGGAACAGAAACGACCGCCGGACGTGTGCGGAAAACATGATCGCTCGTGTTGACCATTTTAATTCAAGAAACCGAGCATTGTCCCGACGCGCCCCGACGATACAGAAGTCAGCCACGGTCTTCCTTGCTCGCGAATTAAACATTTTATCGCCTCTGGCTTTTGTCTTTTAACTCCGTCGAGTTTCGTACGATCGAAGCGTCCTTGCGGTGGAAGGGTTAAATGATCATCGCGATAGGATTTTGTGTTTCCTGCGCATAAATACGATCAAGGGAGCTGAATCGGTGCTAATTCGGACAAATCCCCCGTAGCGTGATCAGCTTATTGCCTCTCGAATCACGCGGCTTTCATGTAGGGGACAAGCAGACAAATGTACAGAATGATATATCTTGACGTGCGTGGAGATTGTGTCTGATCAAAGGCCGGAAGGTCGACAGTGGTACTTCGTTTGTTCGATTTAACGATGCCCCGTTAATTAATTCAGTCTCTTCGATGCTAACAAGTACGCTTCCGAGGAACTGTCAGAGTGGGGGGAACTCTCCGACGTGCACCGAATCGGTCGGGCACGATGCTTTCGTGCCAAAACTACAATAAAGCTGAAATTGCATACCTATTACGGCCAGACCCGAGATCGAAAACTGTTTGTGGTAGAAATTCAAGCTTCCGTCGACTGCGTCTAATGCTTTCATCACCACTATCTCGAATAAACCGAATTTTTATGTACGATGACTATCATGGGCAGTTTTAACATTTTTTTACGGAAAGCAGTTGTAAAAAGATTCAACGAGTATCAAGCAGAGATTCATTCTTTTTTTTATTTTAAACGAGTAGAAATAATTACTGAAGTCACTCCTTAGAAATATTTACACGGTCCAGCAATGCTTAATAAACGAGGAATAATGTCACGAACTTGCCAATAATTCTCTAGGAATGTTGAATGGTACAGAAGCTTCGATAAAGTATTTGTTTTTTCGTAAAAAGAAGAACGAAATCAACGTAAAATTTAAAAAACGGATGAAACGAAATCCCCGTGAAATTCGAGAAGAGCGGAAAAAAACGAAATCTACGTGAAATTCAAAAAGAACGAAATCCATGCTTCACGGGAGATTGGACGAATCGAGGATCGATTCTGAAATGATCGATTTTTCAATCACTCTGCCGAGGACATTTTCAATGGCAAGCAGCATTCTTTATATCGATCGTTCGACTCGAAATTTAATATACGTATTCGTGCTCGAGGTCGATGAAAATTCTTAAAACGAAGAATTATAGTGGAAAGATAGGATAACGGGGTACAGCGTTATTTCAGAAACGTGCCTCGATCAGATCAGGGACGCCGACTGATACAGTCGCGATGGATTTGCATATACAAGTTGCCCCCCCACATACGTTTTCACGCTGATGTACGCGTAGGAACGTTTGCCAGCGCCTAGTACACGGTGACTCGGAAACGTGTTAGGCATTAGGCGAAAAAAAATCGGCTGTTTCCCAAGCGTTGGAGCGACGGTGACTGTTTCGGCGATAGCAATTTGTAACCGCGCGACAAGAATTGGCGTTGGCTGATACTAGCTTGGAAACACGAATCACCGGCACTTTAGCGCGAATTGTTATCGCCCGAGTAGTTACCACCGTTGTTATCTAAGCAGTAAGAAATCTTTGTCGTCGCGTTGCGGGAAACCTCTCTTCGAAGCGATACGTATCTGGAACAGAATCTTGGGGGGACGAGACGCGAGTCGAAAATCGTGTGCGGCATAACTCGTCGTATTTACCATGGAAATGCAGATATTCCCGTGCAAACATGCATCAGTCGTGCATACGGGAGAGCACCGGAACAGGTGTGCGTGCAAATATGTACGGGAATCGGCCAAACGTCCTGAAAAACAAAACTCCACCCGGAAGAGTCGATCGTCGGTCAAAACTTTCTCGAGAAAACAATTTTCAAGGATTTCGAGATTCTCTGGAATAAATGAAATAATTATACGCTGTTTAGAAGCGGAGGCTTATCGAAAAAATCAATTCACAAGGGTCGATGCAAAATAGGAAGCCAGTCGAGGGTGGGTTTCGATCGTCGGGCAAAAATATAAATATGTATAAGGCAACAGAACGAATAATATCGTATTTACAAATTTTGATAAAAGCGTTATTTCGAATGAAACCGATGGCACCTCGGGAACGAAATAAATTTTTCCGGTTTCGAAATTGTTTGTGGCCGAATATACGTGTTCGTATTTTTTTTAAGGTACTTTAAAACAAACATCGATTAATATTTACCTTCGAAACGATTTGTTTAATGGAGGAGATAAATTTGATTGAATTTTTATACTTTTCTCGCTGCAAGTGTATCGTTGCAATTATAGAGATAATTAGCGGGTGTTTTGCGTTTCTCTGTGTTGTACGGTAAACGATAAAATATCTAGGCGTGCGCGTCTGGGGGAAAAATATGTTTCGAAGACACGAGTTGAAAATCGTGTAGGACGCGAGTTGCCGCAGTTACCATGGATGTGGAGATATTCCGGGCGCGCAGTACATTGCACATGGGACATTAGGTACATGGAAAATATACAGGTGGATCCGCGAAACACGCTCGGAGCACATCCCTGCGGCGTATTTTTCCTAACTTGATCATTCTCTTACCGCTAGTACTCGTTTCTCGCCTGTTTCTCCATGCTTCTTCCCGACGAGCCGCGCTATCTCGCGGAAACCGTTTTCTTTCATCGACGCAAATCGACGTAAATCGCCGGGACACGGATATCTTCTCAGCAAAATGTTTACGCGCGTATGTTGGATTTCTATTCGAAGAAACAACGATGAACTGTTCGATGCTAGGTAGTTCCGCGTTTGCTTCAAAGGCGAGCCTGTCTATTTATTTGACGATATAACGATATAATGCGAACCGGCATCGGAGAACGGGTAATTTAGAGGGGCGCATAAGGTGCTTGGGAAACAAGTTGCAAACTGCATGGCGTCGGGTTGTCGCAGTATTTGGCGTCGAGATGCAGATACCCGTATGCAAACACGCAGAACCTGTAAACAAGGAGAGACAAACATGCGCTAGACTTGGAATTACATACCGGAGTTGGTGACTGGCCCCTATGGTGTACTTTTACTAACCCTGTCATTCCGTTCTCGTTCCCTCGATATACCTGCAAAATTCTTCTCGCTGATTATACGCTTCTGATACAGTTATAGCCGTGGACGTTAAAAGCTTCACGAAAATATAGATTCCTTTTATTTTATTTTGTTTTTGAATAATATTTACTAAACTCGTTTGTAAAAAAAAGAACCAAAAATGTAGAAATTACAGTGCCACAAAAAGGTATATAAAATATCACAGGTGTATCGAGCCACACATTTGTTCGGTATAGATTTCAATATTTTATCGATCCTATTCAAAGAGATGAGCAGTTTTGTACAAACACGCGTACATCCTTTGGATTTTCCCTCTCGAACGAGATGAAACTTTTAATTCTTTTACGTACAGACTCGAACAATTATTTACAGACACCCGGGGAAAAATTGTTCTGGGTTGGAATTTGATAGGAGGTCGATTTTCTGTTATATTTACCGTCGAGATGTAGATATCCTCCCGCAAAGATGTGTATATATACATCATCGCATAAAACCGAGTCTTTGAAATACGCCAGAAACCAAGTTTCGGCAGCAGGGTGTACTTTTCTTAACTTCATTATGCTACCCTAAGTAGAGACTCCTCCTCGCTTCTATTTGTGTGTTTTTGTACTAATACACGCGCTTCTGCTCCCTCGTAATCCCATTTTCCGTTTAAGTTACGAAAATGAGAAATCCTGAAATTAGTTGGCGCACGATTATCCTCCCCTTTTTAATGGTCAAACAAAGGCCGCGTAATTTCTTGTTTGATGTAAGCCTGCGGCGAACAAATAGCAACATTATGTAAAGCAATTCGCCACCTAACTGCGTTGCTGGTTAAATTACGCTATAAATGCTCGATCTCGTGATCCATATTAACGAAGAACTTTCAGAATTTTAAATTCTTAATCGACTTCAAACCCCGGAATATTTAATACGGGTGTACTATAAATAAAAATTTTCCAATATTTTCCAATTATTTTCGAAGCTACTTTGCAACCGAGTATCGTTAGAGTGAATAATGAAAACATCCAAACGGCGGTATTCTCTTAAGAATAACATACGCAACCCCCCGGAGGCCTTAATTGTGTCGTATATCAACCACAGGAATACAAAGTTACAGAATTCGCCGTTAATTTCCAGACAATAAGTAGATTAGTGAACTTTCTTGGTACTGATAAATGAGTTACAACTTTCCAACAGCGTGAAACCCACTCACTGTTTAGAACGAATTAAACAATTAAACGGAGCAAACTGTATCTCGGGAAATTAGTATTAATTTAACAGAAAGCATCGGGTCGTCTTGGAAGTAATAGAAATTGTTTTATTCTTTCGATCTGCCTATTGAAAATAATTCCAAGGGGCGTGTGGAAAGCAAGGCGGTTCGATGATTAGGGGGTGTCCGTTGTATTAAGGGCAGAGGATATTTGTACGCAACGCGAGGCGAGGAGCGACGCTCGGTTTCCCTCGTATTTACTCTCGAGATGCAGATACCCTCGTGCAAACATGCATCACCGCGGAAACACGGACGCGGAGGGTGCATGTAAGTACACTGGCATCCTTTCGAGTTTTCGAATCGCGTTGGAGGCTCGACGGGTGTACTTTACCTAACTTGATTATACCCACGTCGCGGGTACCACCGTGCTGCTTGTTTGTGCACTCGTTACATCGGTTTGCTTGCACCTTTATCCCACCCTCTCTCGCGACTTTCGCTCTCTCGTCAGTATGCTAACGCATTCCGCCGTCGGTACCACCCGAACAGAGGGAAGAGAATTGGGGGAAAGGGACACACGGCGGAAAAAAAAAAAAAATATCGTCGAATCGAAGCAGCCCGCGGCTCTGCTTCGTCATTGTGCACACGGTATACATAATACATGCGAATAATATTAGTCCGCGCCGACGAAACGACGCTTTTGACGAGACCGTTGCTACGCCGAAGCTTCCATGCGCGCATTTTCACTTATTCTTTCGACTGGCTGATTTTCCCCTTATTTCGCGGCCACCAAGGGTATTAATTTCCGCGATCTCGGTTCTTATTAACGTCTTCTCCGAGCCACGCTTTTAATCCCCCGGTGAGTTTCCGCGCACACAGTGTTATCCGTATTTGAATGGTACGGTTTAAAATATGATACCCACGATAATCGAAACATTAGTATCATTCATGTATGCATGGCGTGGCAACTCACGTGTAAACCCATTTGCATCAAGAAGCGAAATGCGTCGAGTTACCCGTATCGCACCGAGTGTGGAATAATCCGCGAGCAACGACCCCCTTTAAAGCTCATTTGTGTCACTGGTCTAAATATGCTTCGACATTCAGTCCATAATCGGTACTCTCTTTGGCTTCGTAAAATTTGAACGCGTTAAAAATGCTCGACGTATGAAAGCGCGTATTTTATTCTCGCAAAGGCGAACACGTACGCGAGAATCATATCGAATGAATGAGTCGGTAGTTGCGATATTACCGCGAAGAAAGATTCCCTGGAACCGTCGCTTCCCAGAAATTTTATTGAACGAAATCGATTATCGCTGCTGTTATTGACAGTGTTATGAAACGAGTTAGTGTAACTCGACGCTTTTCTCCGAAGAATTTTATCTCGATGGTCGATACTTTCGCGTTTATTGCCGGCGAACATCTTTTGCGACAAAGTTTCTCGAAACTGTCGTCTGCTCGCTACAAAAATAAATTAAGAACACTTTTAATAATCCATCATCGTCGATCTCGAAACCGATCAATTAAAGCTTCCGCGACGCATACGATTCTTTGTAACGAGTCTCGCGATCCACGTTCGAGGAACGAGACAGCAATTCCGCGATAACCGGATGATATTCACGATCGTCGTGTTGCGTTTCTAATCGAACGTGTTTGCATCCCGCCGCGCCGTTGCGTAACGATCGTTTGAATCTTTCATAAGAGCGAATAGCGAAAGGTCACGATCGAATGAAAATTTATGCCCCGGCTTCAAAGGCTCGACGCGACGTTTTCCCTTCCTTTGACCCGAAAACTTTCCCGGTTTATTGGTTTTTTTTTCATCCCCGGGACAGTTAATATCGTGGTCTCATTTAGGCAAATGGCTCGGAAATAAGATTTCGAATATTCCAGCGTTGGAAAAGGTTTTGTAAATTTGTTAAAATAGCCACGACAAGATAATCGACGTTCGCGCGGCCTCTGATTTTTCTATTCGACTTTTAATTTCGTGTAATGACTTCCGACGGAAATCGATGCCCGTTTAACGCGCAGTTGTTCCCTTTAATACGAGCAGTAGGTGAAAATATCCCAATACTGGCGCGTCGACATTGATAGATCGCAGTCATTTGTGCTCGTATGAATTTTATTTGATCGCTTTGTAGGAATTCTCTGAACGATTGCTGCGATTCCATTGGTAAAATTCTAATGGACGCCGCGCGTGATTACGCCTGATAATTTATCGTAATCACCTATCATCGATTGTTTTAGAAATCATAGAAGAAAGTTTCACAGTTAATTTGCAAAAGTCACCAGAAGTAGAGTACGGACCAAAATACTCTTTAATGCGTCGTAACGTTCGCTAGCAGTTCGTTACATCGCGAAACGAGTTCGAAGAAACCTGACCGCGGTCGGTCGGTTGCGGTAATGAATTGCTTCTTCGTGTTGCTCGACGATGAATTAAAAATTAATCGCCCCGCCTCGGACTCCGGTTACGTCCAATGAGGAGCGTTACATTTACCTCGCGCGATTATTAACGCGACGTAACGTTGCAAACGGATCTCCGACTCGGTGGGGGTGGGGACTTGGGACATTTTTATCCTGCTCGTTGAAATCTATTTTTCATCCCATAATATATTAAGGAGCCAATAGAATCTTAATTCTGGGATCGTAAATTTGCTGCGTGAAGCCAACCTCCATAACTTATCGTTCCCCTGTAAGCCGGTGCTCTTCGTTTCGTCGCCTAGTTCGAGCCGCTAATAACATTCTAACAGGCTTCAGTTACGTATCGTAAGAACCCTTATCGTCGTACTCCACGTTTCTAATCCCCCGGCGCAACCTATTCTCGTAACTTCTAATCTCGTCCCTTATTGTCATGCCCCGCAGCTCTAATCCTTACCGTAATATATTTTAATAAGTTCCTCTTCGAGACGAAGCTGGAGGCCGGAGACCCGTCTCGCCAATATCTAAGACTTTTTTAAGGGATCGAGTGCAGTTAATAGTTAGGGAAACAAGAAATCGATACCAAGCTTGTTGGCAAACTTCGGCAAATTTTATATAACGAATAAAACTTCTCGTTTCGTTCCTAAATTACTTTTGTCCTTAAATTCATTCGTAAATTAGAAAACGTCAACTTTATTAACATAGGTAATAGAAATACAATTTATATTTCCGTTACTTTAATTATTTCACGAGCCCTTTCACGTTAAAGCCCTGTTCTCGTGCAATAATTCTATCCTATATGTAAATTTCTGCCTATTCTACCGCATTCTGTATATTATGGATATTCCAATGTCATTTCGTGACGATTAATGCGATTCATCATTTATAGGATACGTGTATCGAAATTCACGCTCAAAGCCGAATGACATACATAGGTTTAATAAATAACAGTTTAATTCTTGGATTAATAATCTATTTGAAACGTTACATGTCGCGAATTGCCCAGAGTATCATTATTTCGTAACAATTCATTATCTAATGTGAATTTACGCGAAAAAAATAGACTTTTCCTTTCGAATACTTTGAAGTTAAAAGATGAATCCAGCTTCAGGAGTTACGTCAGAATGATTTGGACAGTATTTTGCAAATGATCGATGGTAAAGTATCAAAAAAGAGTAGAAAATCCATCAGATTGGTAGTCACTCTACGTTTTCTTGCTAGCAGAGAAACGTAGATTCATTTATTTCAAATAATTGATAATTTATGTTGTGCCTTGACAACGCGTACGGTCTACTTATTGGCATTATCTGCTCGATAGAACCAATTATCGAAGTACGCGTTTCTACAAATAGCATTAATAAATCTCTCATGATATTTAAATCAGCGTATCGCTTAGCGATCCCATATATTCGACGAATGGGGTCAACGCATTCGTAAATAATGCAATCCAATCTATGTAGGACGGATCCATAGCCACCTTTTATCGCCGGTTTAATACAATTCCGACTATATTCTTCTCCGATACGACGTCTGACGTATGTTTTGTGGCTCAAGTACAAACCGATTGAATTCTGATTCGCCTCATCGAACTAGTTTTATTATTTACACGTGGTTAAACACCTTGCAAGGTGTATCGAGGAGTCGCGCGACGAGTAATTAAAGGAAGAGCTCGGTGAGCTTTAAGGACTTTGAAAACTGTCGCTATAATTAGGCGTGTTGACGATTACATCGAGTGCACCGCATGCCGACTAGCGACGCCGACGTGACGAACAAGAGACGCTAATATCAACAGTGACCGGTCTTCGATGCCACGTAAATATTTAATAAAATAGGACGAATCACCAGGGAACGCGTTAAACGATCATTTTGTCAGAGTGGTGTGGATAAACTGGCACGTTCATCCGGTGAGCGTCGACTTTTCTGGTAGTGACTCTTAGCCCTTTCAATGCGACGCCGTTTCTTAGAATTATTGCCAGTGACAAGCCAGCCCCGAAAACCCCTCGGCGTCTCTGACCAGCCCATTGGAAAGTAATGTATCAGAGTAACGGTTTCTTCGATCGGAGATATACGATTCGAAAGGGTTAAATGGGACTTGGGGATTTGTGTGTAATCGGCGAAGGGTGGGAGGGCCGAAAAGTTTCCGGGTTACTGCAACAACTTTTCTATTTCGCGTCTAATAGCTTTCGAAGAGAATTCGGTGACAGTGTCCATCGCGATCGGCGAATGCATTTTTCCTCGTTACTTTCCATAGTTTGGGATTCTGTATCACCTTGTATGCGTCGAAAGGCTCGAACGTAAGTGCGTGCGTGATATAATACATTTAATGGTTTAATCATCGGGCGGTTAATACAATGCGGAAGTTGAGCGAGGCGCGTCGTTCAAAGCGTCAATTTTGATCGATCCGACGTCGCTCGTTTAAAGTTCGAAATTGGATTAACGGTAGTAAGCGAAGCAATAAACTGCGAATGGAAAGGGGATCGCGCGGCACGATCGCCATAAATTCGATTTTAAAGCGTTGCTCAAATCCAGCTGGCCCTGCGACCAAGTCGGAATAAAATAAATAAAATTAATGACCGTCATTTCTTCATGAAGTTTGTTTTCCAACGTACTCGAACGAGCCAGCCAATTTACGGTACAACGTTCAAGAAATGTTCTATAGCATAATGTTGGAGGTGGAATTTGATCGCGTTGAACGATTCACCCTGTATGTTTGTTGTACCGTTAGGTGTGTTGGGTCTCCACGCACGAGCTGGCAAACAGGAACTCCGGGCACGACAAAGTTTTGTGGCGTGTCTACGGTGCAGTGTTGCGTCGCGCTGCAAGGAACACTGTAATTGGTCCCTGGCGTAGCTCGCGAAGGTGTGGCGTCGCGACGGTCACGACGACGGGCGGGGAATCTTTTCGTTCCTCCGGCACCTGCCTCGGTGACGTAATTGCTCGAGCTGCTTTGATGAATCAATCAGCCGACTGCGGTTCGCACGCGCGCGGAACTGCAGCTTCTGCAATTCAAATGAGAATTTTCTAGAGACGCGTGTCACCGCGGTGTGCGGGGTGCGGGGGAGGGGCAGGCTGAAGCACGGAATCATTAACTCGCGGCACACACAGCAACGACGCCGATAAAGTGACTGCCGTTGGGAATGTTGGGATCGCACGTATTCGAGCGCCACTGGCTTATCCCGCGACGTGCTCGCGCCTCTGTTAACGCCAAGCTAGAAACTTCAATTTATGCCATTAGCGGTCCTTTTTCCTGCCCCGTTCCGATCTGCCAACCACTCCACCCCTGACTTTATTCTCTGTTGTTGATAATCATTTATTCCGTTTAACGACAACCGTCGAATCAACGAGCCGTGGCGAGATCGGAAAAAGGAATTTTCAGGTGTCGTCGCGTTCGTTAGAAATTCCTATTTGTCTCTGTTGCGTTCCCTTCGCGTGGATTCTCGTGGTAGAGAAATTGGACGATCAGAAAACGATTCGAGGAAAAATATCCTGCGCGAGTGTGTATCCCAGCCGGGACCCGCGGTCTCTGTTCCTTCGTCCTGTGCATCTGTAATGCGACGTTACTTCCGAAGTGGGCGTTACACACGTACGGAGTAAATTTATGGTGTAAGCTCCTTCGAATCGACGTGCGCTTTGGTGAAATTCTCAAGTGATCAGCGCGTAGGAAGTTCGCCGGATATTCCCCCGAATTTCTAATGCAATTCACGTAGAGACTAGTGCGCCTGTGGGAAATGTAGCGTCCGCGGATGTGTGCGCGGCCACGAATACAGGGGAAACACGACCGTCCCCGGCAAGAAAGCTGTAAAGCGAGGAATAATCATTTTCGGGATGGTGATAGTCGGGAGATTCCGCAGTAAAAAAGTTAACCGCGCGCGGAGGACCGAGTTTCCCTCGTTGTTACGATCCCAAGCTCCACCACGGTCGCGAGTTATCGTCGCGAACCAGTTTCCGAGTAAAATAAGGATGGGATCCTGACGAACTACCGCCCACCATTCCGTAATAGGGTGTTGATATATATCGACAAAGGTAGCACTTATTTTACCTTGAAGCTATGCAGATCCCTTAACAGATCATGTTACATTTCGTAACATAATCTGTAGACAATGTTAGTGAAAACTTTGATCTGCCTCTCAGGTATAGTTGGACCACAGGGCCAAACAATGCCTGGAGCTCAACGATTATATCGAGAATCGATCGGTTCTTTTTGGTAATTTTGAATTCTCCTTATCATTTATTATTCCGTCTTGCCTGAGAATGCTGGAGAAATATGAAGTTACGTATTCTGACGAAACATTGAGACAGAACATTGAGCTCGAACGAAGGGAAAGAAACCCGGGATGCTCGAGAGACACCGGTCGTTAGTTAAACCGAAAGCACTTGGTACGTTTCCTGTCGGTTTATTCTCGGCACAGAGGACTCGTGCGTGTGGACGATCGAGAGGATTCTTCCCCTGCATCGATTTCCCCCGGTACGGAATCATAAAGATTCGAAAAGCTTTCTCCAGCGTGCATATCCGGCAGACGTCGATCCCGGAACAATCCTTTCGGCTTACGCGCACTCGGGAATCCGGGCTTAATGGATTCGAGTAATTAGTCGTGCCCTTGAAAGACGTTGCTCGAAGGGGGAGTAAATAGTAGTGCATAAAGGGGGGCTGGTTTGCCCGCAATCGGCTCGAAGGTTACAGAAGCTGGCGAAAGGGTAGGCGCACGCAGACCGTGGCTGAAACCGCGAGAACCGAATCCATAGTTAGCGTAAAAGATGGCGGAGGATAGCGGGTGGGTTTTCGGGATGACTAGCAGGCCGGGCAGGCGACGAGAGTGAAAAGGGATTGCCGACGGTGGCGGTGCCGGTGCGGGCACGCTCGCACACCCCAACAAAATGGATATAAAGCGAGAGCACTCAGTGCGTTTCCTGTCAGAGCGCTCCGGAAACGCAAGGCACACATGTCGGGGCCAAATGCCCGCGTAGATTTATCCGCGCGTGTTGGTACACGTGGCCACATAAAGGGCCCCGTTGGTCCTCCAGCCGTTTGAAAAGTCCTTAAATTTTAATGCAAAGCTCTAAGTCTCGCTGCTGTTGTGTCGGCTATGGGATTAAATGGGAGACGAAGGGGATACCTCGAGCATTATCCACGCACGCGGTTGGGTTTGCATTAAACGAGCAGCGCCACTGGCAGAACGCAACGAAAAAAAAGCATATAAAGCCCCTGGAAAGCTGTAAAGCTAAAAGAGATGGGATATATACCCATGGTATTGCTATTGCCACTGTCGCGGGGAGACGAGGATCCTATGAATGGCGACGAATCGCGAATAAAAGTTCGGGATCTTGTAAAACGAAGCCTTGGAAAAACTCCAGACAATTTCTGTTCGGGGATTGACTTTTTACGGGAGTCGCGTCGAGTATCGTTTGGCGAAGATTAGAGGTAGACAAAGAGGCGAGCGTCAGTTTTGCGAAACCGAGGAAATACCAGGCTCCTTTTAATTCGATTTTTGCGCGTATCTCGTGCCGACGATCGGACATTACCTCGACCGCCGATTCTTTTCTTCGAGGCTCCGCGGTCGCCTTTGTACGTCGATTTTTATCCATTTGAAATCTCTGCTCGGGAAACGAGGCTGCTACTCGTGATTTCCAGCTATTTAGGTCTCATCTGGCTTCATTCAATTAGACGATCCGAAGTCGACCGGCAGAGATTCCCGAGTCCCTGATATGAATCATACTTTGGTCGATCCTCAGCCCGGAGGAAGTTTAATGATCGTGAAACGTCGAGTGGCGAAATACCGTTTCCAGTCCCGGTCACATTCGGCTCTTTACGCTTGCCCGATCCGATTAAATTAAATTCAATTCCAGGATGATTTTTCTTCGATCCGTCCTCGTCCTTAAAAATCACATTCTCGCTAATTGTGACGGCTCGCGATCCTCGGTAACATTTCGGTCGCATTTACCTTCCTTTATGACGGCATTTAAACGCGCCACCCGGAGATAGAAAAAGGTGGGACTTATCTTTATATGGCTTCTGATATCAACACCCGCATCCAGCTCGTCTGTATAAGCCGATTACGTCCGGCTTTCGCATTCCCGCGCTCGGTTTCCTCGATTCCCGGCCATTTCTGCTCTCCTACCAACCTCCAAAACGTCGTCGACTTTACTATACTCGTTTAAAGTCAATTTAAAAGTATACACGTATACGTGCATGCTTCGTAAATGTCAAATAACACTTTCTTCTTAATTGAAATCTGAAAGAGTAAATCGGTGCTCATCTCGTCAACCTTTTCTCGTTTCTCCTTTCCGCCGTCAACTTTGCCTCCATGCACGGTCACTATTTAACGACAGTCGATTCCCTCGCGTAATCTCGGCTCGTAGCCCTTAAATGACCGCGCTGGCATCTCCTCGTTCGTGTCCGGGACCCTTTGTTCCGCGATAGCGACGTATCCGTGCGTACATCTGTGCTACTGGCTTTTGTTTCGAAAATGTTAGGCGTCCGTGTGTGGATCTTTTATTCTCTTTTTTCGGGGGGGGGATTCCTGTAGCGTAACGAGAGCGGACGGTTGACGTACGGTGGCGCTCTGCCGGTTTATCTAGCAGGATTTTCGTCGGACGGCTACGTTCCCGTGACTCTTTCCCCGGTATCTGCTTGCAACGGGAACCAGGTTGCTGTATGAATATGCTCGCAGGACCCTCGCGAGATCGCGCTCGTTTTTAATTTACTGTTTTATCGGTTCGTGCTCCGGCGTACGTCCGATGTTATCGTTTCGGCTGGTTTTTAATTTCCAGAGGATAAGAGTCCTGTCCCACCAAGAGAGCTGGTTACGTATCATCGTACAAATTCCGTTATCGTTCGCGACACATTTCTGCATAAACTGTTTCATTGTCGGTGTTACGCGATACGGTAACGTCCTGCTTGTTACGAATTTTCCTCCCTCCGGTTCTTACACGCCTTTATCCCTTCTATTTTCTGAAATTGCGAGCACGGGAACGAGCCCCGACGTTATCTGCGTCCTCTATGGTTACCCGTAGCGGAGGCTGTTACCGATTTACCGAGCAGGACATTCTTTAAAGAGCGGTAAAATGGAATATCTTTTAATTCACGAAAGTATCGAAGGTGTTCTAATCGAAATAGGACCACGTTTAATCACCCAAGTAGTAAAGTGCATCGACGCTTAGCAATAATTGGAAAAGTAAAGTCGCTGGCGTTTTGAGAATGTATATTGATAGAAATTCAGCGGTGCAGCATACTTGCTGGGAATGTCGTTTCGTTAATAATGTTATGAAGTTCTCGCCATAGGGCCTGTCAACAGGGCAAACATGTACGCGACGAGTGTGGGTTATCGAGTGGCAGGGCGTCGGGATCGAGAAACGCTTGTAAAATTGTCGAGTATATCGATCGGGCCGGCGCAAAAATATGATTCCGTTGCGGGTAACTGCAGTCGACGCCTGCACGGTCGTACATTGAATGTCTCTCTATTATTAATATGCAGTCGTACGGACGATTAAACGTGGACTCGCGCCGGGGCCAGCCAATAATTATTTGCGGCATAGTTGCGTCGCCCCGATTTCGAAAACCGCATTCGACGCTACCATCGTCAGCTGCACGCGTCGCGGCGCACGGATTCGACAACATTGTTCTGTCGAGTCAACTCCGTTACTCTTCTTTCCATCCGGCGATTCGTAGCGATTCGAGCCGGATTCGTCGCGATCGCTCTATTTAGTTATGAATATCGATCTAATTCGCTTATTTGGAAATACCAACGCGACAACCAGCGTGCAAACAACGGAATCCCAGGTCTCGTAAATAAAAAATGCGTGGCCAAGAAGGTGGCAGGAAAGGAGGCTCTGTGCTGGCAACGATATCGGTCCCCTTTGTACGCACGCTATCGGCGAAGGGGAGGAGGGGAAACGTGGCGCGTACTAATGCCCCGAGCACCGACTGAAACGAATGATTTGTGAGGGTGGCTTAAGCTTCGTTACCGCCGCGGAGGAGCAAATGGAGGCGCGCCGCGAGGAGATTGCTTCAAAACGCTGCTTCGAGCGAACGAGAGACAGATCGAACGCCGTAGAGGAGGAAGGAAGCCTGGAGGAAGGGAGGAACATCGGTGAGCGTGTGTGCGCGATGAAAGAGAGCTCTGACGATTTTAAACCAGTCGGCTAGCGAAAGAGTGACGGAAGAGGACGACTACGTCAAGGATAGAAGCATCGAGCGAGAAGCGGAGGGAGGATAGAGGAGGTTAGAGTCCCGTCTCATCTACTTGATTGCATCGCCCGGATTACAGCAGGGCTTTAACGTATCCCCCTCGGGACGCCTAGCGTGAAAACAAAAAGAGAAGCAACCCTGACGCGGACCCAGAAGGTAGAAAAAAGAGGGGAAAAGCCGACGGACTGCTTCTTCTTCTTCTTCTTCTTCTTCTTGTTCTTCTTCTTCTCTAGGCTCCACGCCGCGGCGTCGGAGTAAAATTCCCCGAGAATAATTTTCACTTCCACCTTCGGCGTTGTCGTTCACCCCTGTACCCCAACTCTGTCTTTCTCCTCTCCTCTCCGTTCTCTTGTTCCACGGTGTCGTTGTCCCCTTTGAATCCACGGGCTAAACCTTCTTCGCCCTTACGTAGTCAAAGAAAATTGCCAGTGAATTAATTTTTACCACCGAGCCCATAATCTCCCACTTTATGGAACCGTCCAGGCTAAATGCATACCTCGAATTTCGATTCGTTCGTCACGACCAACCGATTTAAACGGCCCTGCGTGCATAGTATTTTCGATCAAACCGTTAATTGACGACATACTCGCTTTGCTCCGTGTGATTTATCGGATTGAATTTTGGCCCAAGCAGCTAGCGTGAACGATTTAAATCCGAGAGCCATCGAACTGTGTACCATCCATTTATATTTAACGCTTTAATAAACCAAGTTATGTATATTACAGGTGTTTTCGGGAGAAACGGGTTCTATAGTTGTTTATTAATATTTTGCACGGGCCGTAGCCGTTCGTCGATACGTTATTTCCGTTTAGAACGAAAGCGGCACTTTCGAAATATCATATCGTGGTCTTTTAAAGCGGTGAAATTTTCATGGAAGATTGACAGTTTTGTGTCGTCGGTTTTCAGACTTATTCATTTGCCTAACCGTGGAATTGTTTTCGTGCTTTCAATGTATGTCTCCGTGTAAATCTGTCCTCTGTTTACGATCAAGAGCAAAGATTAAAACACCGTGGCCGTGCCAAGTAGGACGACGTGTGCTGAACAATGTCGTACATACGAGCAACAGCCTTGTTCGTTCTCCTTTGGATTTCGATGATAGCGCGCGAGATCGATTCTCGTAGACAGAATTGCTGTTGCTCCTTCGCTCGGGCTAACAACCGCTAAATTAACCCCGCTTCCGTTGTCGTTAAATACAAGTTAAATGGAAGAAAATTGGTTTCACGGAGTTCCTCGATTTAGGTTAAAAATACTGTGAAAATCGTTTCAACGCTGTCAGACTTCCTCTTCTAAAACAGATATTTAACTCTGATAACGCACGATACGATAAAACTCTCCGAATCTGCCTGCTCCGAACGAATACGATTAAAATACAACTTTGGAGTTAGCTTAAACGTTTCAGAACCATTCTCTCGTTTCTACAATAGAGGCCCTCGAAAGCCAAACTAATCAACTCCACTTTCTGTACATTTCTCAAGTTTGGCTTGATTTTAACATGTCCGTTACCACCATACATTTACTCCGATGCATGCTTTGAACTATCCGCAAATAGGCCAACCGAATATTTGTTAAAATTAATAAGGAGACCCCTGTAGCAATGATAATAACAGTGTTTGAGAACGTTTGAGCAAGCAGATTTCTTCACCGCTATAGAAACAAGGGGGTTCCGAATCGTCTATGGTCGCTTTGCCGCACTTCCTCGATGCATAATTCGATAGCGCGCGTTTGATGACTTCGGTAGCTGAAATCACATGCTCCGAAGGGCCATTATGCACGCAACAACGTGGATAATCATTTCTCGGTACGTTTCTGTTCAACGTCCTGTGATAAAAATGCGAAAGAATCGATCTCGCAGGTTCAGCAACAGCTGGTGGCTTCGTTTCAGGCTGGTCGGACAGCTGCCGCGAAAGCTCGCGTGTAGGCACGTGCACGACCGTGTTCGACTCCTTATGCACGTTTATGGCAGATGGCGAACCGATCGTGAAATGCCCCGCTCGATGTCTTCGCCGGTTGGTTCGGCAAACCGGTACGTAGCACGTTACGCTCGCGATACATAATTCGATGTGCATTCTCCTACCGCTCGAGTCCTCGACAAACTGCCATATGTCAAAACGATGACGTTACAACATTCCTGGCACACTTTCGCCCCTACGTGCCTAAAACCAACGCCACCCTAAACGTAAAAATACTAGAAAAGTACATGTACCTTGGGAGAAAGCAAATAATACCTTTCCTGTAGACGCAACCATTGATCTACGCAAAAGTGCATAAATATTACGTAGGAATACGCAGTGTCTATAACGGTTCCGCGAAATATTTTGCATACATGCATATTTCATGGTAAAGTTTCTATAATTTAAAGCGAAACACAGAAACGTGTTAACGCTGGTACTACGGAGAGTCATTTGTGTAGTAGAAATTTTCGTTTCAACGAAAAGTCGTATTTTAGATTGTCTAATTTACATGAACACGTATCTTAATGGCCGTACACATTCTTAGGAAAACGAAATTAAATACTCCGCCGCTTTCTGAAAAACAAGCGGCAATTGCACGAACAAATTCACGATTCTTAACGTATAGAAATTTCCATATTGTAATTTTCATTTATCTAATTATCGATATTTCCTTGTTCCATTTACCGTTGCATTCCTTTCCGTTATTAACTGTTCAAAGAATGTGAATAAAATTAATTGAAATATCGTAAAGTGTTGTTGCAAAGGGAATTAAATTCTTTTAACATTGAAATCAATTTCTTTTGTGTGCAGCGCGTTGTTGTGGCCGTAATTGAGGGTATCAGGACAATTTTGCATAACAAGGACAACAAGCGCATTACGTATGCCACGTGTAACGCTCCTCCTTTTAAAAGAGATAATCGTCGCCCGCGCTTCCATGAGCTCGTTTAAATATTTATATTGATCTCAACCTATTTCCACAGGCAGTGATGTTGCGTCCGCTACGCTCGCTAGCAGGCAGCCTATTTTCGTTGAAAACGTCCATTGCATTTTAAATCCACGCGGATCTGTTTGCTTTTATAATTCAAGCACGAAATTGTACTCCGTTCTCTGTTCAAACGGCGAATCTATACTTTTCATATCGATGACTGGGCTCTCTGGAATTTCTATCTCTTATCCAGACGTTTGAATTTGCCATATTATCTATTATTATTACGTATCTCTCTGTAAACCATTCCGTTTTATTATTCCTCTGAAATTCTCTTGTAATTCACTGTCCTAGATTTCTAGCTTCCTTACGAGCATGACATAATTTCTTAAGCTCACACACATAACTCCTTTTCTAGCTATATTAATGTTTTACCAGAAATATACCTTCGTCAATGACATTTATGGAAGCTTCTTGGATAGTAAATTGTTCTTGTATGCTAATGGCCTGAACGTTCTTTCTCCGATTAAAACATCGGAATTCTGAATATTTGTTCAGTAATCGTAAATTGTAAGTAGAAGAAGAAAAAGAAGAGAAATAAAGTAGATACAGAGTGATAAAAAAGGAAATAAAAGAAAGAGGGCAAAGAGGCGAGTTGTGGGCAAAGTGATGTTACGAAACCTATCTTCGATATCAATTTCAAACATAAATAATATCGATAATGTAAAGTCGGGGTTTGCCGTGTACAAACAGAAAGAGAGTCTATAATAGGAGGATAGAAATGCTTCGTCGGTGGTTTATTGGAAACTCGGCTGAGGTCTCTAGTTCGACCTACAATGGTATTAAAACATGTCTCGGTTCTCTGAGGACGCACACACAACGCAAGAGCTGTAAATCGATCTTCGCTGGCTAGATAACCCATTATCGAGTGCTCGGGACGACAAACCGAAGCCTTTCGCGAATTAATCCTGTACATTACACGTTATCAAATTCTCTCGAATTAATTGCTGGAAATCAATTTTCCCGCGTGGTCTTAGGCAGTTGTTGATAATTAGAAACCCTTAAACGATTGCGTCAGCATAAATATAATCGATCGTAGGTGTATTTACGATGCGACAAGAGTATCTTGACCCATTTTTCCACGGAGCACGTACGTGTGTACAGATAGGGACGCGTGTTCGTAAGAAAGAGGGCAGCAATTGTAGTTTGGAAAGCGACGATTCCGCCTTGGAAGCTGGCATTGGAGGGTTTGCTCTCGCCAGCGAAAGATCTTATCGACTAATTGGAGCACCATGCGAGCTGCAATAGAGGGTTCCCCGACCCTTCTATTCTCTTTCTAGACGGTGTCTCCTCAACTCTAATACAACACATCAGCGTCTTGTTCCCTCCCGGCGGGGATCGCGACAGCTACCTAATTACGATCTCCTCTTTTCCTCGGAATTACTGGCTCCACCGAGGGAAGAAGATATTTAGCTCGATCGCATCAGCGACGCGTGCATACGGGAACTTGTATTTGGTTTATCGTTCCCGTCGGGTTCCCTTTTTTTCTCCGCCTCTGTCGGCCAGGATACCCGACGGCTTCCTGTGTGAGATCGTATCGATTAATTAGAGGGTCGAGCAGAGTGTCGGTCGGCTTTAACAAGAAGAAAACGATACCTTGTAGAGTACAGGGCGGACCTTATTTTGCCACCATCTTTGTCATATTTAAACGTTTCGGTTACTATGAATATTCTTGTTTATATCAGCTCGAGCTGCTGGTTTAGTCGCAACAGAAAAAAATGAGAGCGTAATCGCTTTATTGTGACTAAATTTTGCACGCGAAACGGAAGAGCTCCGCTAATGAACAACGTGATAAGCATAAAACGCGCGAGCAATGTAGCATTGTTTCTTTTTTCTACCGTTCGTGCTCGTTTCGGTGGTTCCCGAATGCAGAAAACTTTTCTGTTCGGGTATTGCGTAGCGGTTCTTTGTACGTCGTTTGTAGTTTCTTCGTGCATCGGCTCCATTGTTGTAAGTAAACAAACTCGAGGATTATCTCGGGGACTCTGGGAATTTGAACGTCGCTGTTTATAATTCTATACGCTTCTTAGATTGGAAATAGTTGCGTGCAAATAAACCTCACGCTAGACTGAAGACACGTATGGACATCCAACTGCGCGAGCACGTCCCACATCGTTATGTCATACCTTTCCACAATGGATATACGTACTGTTGCCGTTTCTATTTCAGAACGCGCGTCATAGCATTCAACGATACAAATTTTACTTCTTCGTAGGAATTAAAGCACTCAAAAATAAAAATTAAATGTATCCAATCGGGGGGGAAAATCGTTTACGGAGTGAGTAATTAAATATCATAAATAGTGAGATATATGTATCACTTAGAATTCAAATAATTAATTATTGTGAAGTTATTAGCATTATTAAATATAGCTCCGGATATGCTATTCATATAGACTGGATATATTGATTTACGAGGATTATACTTAATAGAGAGCATTAATGCAGAATGATGAATGCCAATGATCACTAACGTATGAATTGCATATGATGTTTTAACTACGTTCTCATGGATGAAAAGCAAACGAAATATGAAATATTAAGATATTTAAAAAAATTTCAAATCGTTCTGATAAAATTATTTTTAGTCGCAGGGGTCCATTACAATCATTTTTGGTCATTAGACATACCCCCGAATTCCTACCCACAATCGAGAAAAAAATTCATGACCGAAAATATAATTTCTGGCCAGAAATGTTGCTCGAAAATTTCATGCGAATCTTAAAAATGTCATAACTTCTGAACGGATTGGACGATTTTAATGTTTGAAATGGCAAACAACGCGTTTTTGAGTGAAGAATATGTAGAAATTCTAAAAATATTCGAAAAGTTGTTCCTCAACACCTTAAAATGAGAAAAACCACCTTACAAGTGGTCCAATTTTCAAACAGCCATAACTCCTATAATAGTGAATGGATTTCAATGAAACTTTTTTCTGAAGTACAGCTCATGGGTACCTATAAAAAAGTATTAAACAAAATTTCCGTAGCGCGTGAAACAAATCTATTAAAAATGAAAAACGAATTTCTAAGAAAAATCGACAGGGGGTAGGTGCCCAGATTTTCCGGTGAAAAAAAAAATTTCAGATCGCTCTAAAAAAATTATTTTCGGTTACTAGGGTCAATTACAATAATTTTTGGTCCATACGCATATCCCTGAAATCCTACTCATTTTCTAGAAAAAAATTCGAGAAGGTGTGAAATTTTCGACAAAATTAAAAAATTTCAGATCGTTCTAAAAAAATTATTTTCAGTTGCAGGGGTCAATTGCAATCATTTTTGGTCAATACACATACCCTCGAAATCCTACCCATTTTCTAGAAAAAAATTCGAGAAGTTGTGAAATTTTCGACAAAATTAAAAAATTTTAGATCGTTCTAAAAAAATTATTTTTAGTTGGAGGGGTCAATTGCAATCATTTTTGGTCAATAGGCATTCCCTCGAAATCCTATCCGTTTTCGAGAAAAAAATTCGAGAAGGTGTGAAATTTTTCGTCAAATTTAAAAAAATTCGAATCGTTCTAAAAAAATTATTTTCTATTCCGGGGGTCTATTACAATGATTTTTCGTGAATAGACATACCCCCGAAATCTCACTCACTTTCGAGAAAAAAATTAATTACTGAAATGTCTGACCAGGCGTTGACCTGTTCCCCTGAAATTTTTTCGGCGAAATTTAAACGTTTCAAATCGTTCTAAAAAAATTATTTTCGGTTATGGGGGTCAATTACAATCACTTTTGGTGAATACACACACCCCCAAAATCTTACGCATTTCCGAGAAAAAAATTCCAGAAGGTGGACAAATTTTTCCACGAACAAAAAAAAATTTTAAATCATTCTGAAAAAATTATTTTTAGTTACAGGGATTAATTATAATTATTTTTTATGAACACACATTCCCCCGAAATCCTACGCATTTTCGAGAAAAAAATTATATTTTATTCTTATTCATAAAAAGATCTGTCAAATCGTTTGCAAATTATTGTTAGAAGCGTTGCTTTTCATCCATGAATGCTAGATGGGCTCCCTATCAGTGTTATTCTATTAGCCGTTGTTATCCTGTAATTTATGTTCTGGAACACACGGCGGCTGAAAATTAATTTTATACCAGGGATTTCATTAGCTTGAAAATCTATTTAATTAACTTTAAATCACCTGTTAATAGATTAACTGTCATTATGCTTTACTTTGGTACTCGAAATGGCTATTTTTAAACATAGTCCACTGGCGGTATGCGAATGGAATTACTATTCACGGACGCATCGAAACGAAATTGTATTTTCAGCGAAGTGGGTATCTCGTCGAGTACGGTGTTTCGATAACAAGCTGCTTGCTTTTATTCTCAGGGCATTAAGCTCGAGAAAAGAGAGCGCACCAAGTTCGGATTATTACAGGATTAAAGTGGTATAAACAACCGCGTTATGTTTTTAACGCTTCGTCGGCGAGAGACTGCGCACGCTGGCCGCTCTTAAAAACCTCGGCAGCGCATAAAAATGTTAAACATCTGGGAAAAAAGCTGTTTCGTTATCGCGATAAACTTGGAGTAGGCTGGATTTTCAGGGTGTCTACGGATTAAGCGAGTTAAATATTCGATGTTTGATCGTTAAATAATTTTATTCGGGAAAAAGAATACATGAGTCAGGAAGTATAATTAATTTGTCTGCAAATGCACGAAAGAGGAAGATTGGCTGGGTATTTCAATAAATAATCGTTCTAACGATGACGCTCGTCTGAAAACACCTTTTGCGCCTTAAATGCTGTAAAGGGCCGATCGACGTCGTCTTCGTCATTCTATCAGCGACAAAGGACCGCGAGCGCTCGGAGCGAACGGGAAGGAAATTCCTTAAAGCCGTAAGAAAAGGCGTCTGCCGTTGCATGGCTGGCATAGCACCCACGAGTAACTGGCGCGCGCCAGTTCAGAATGACAAAAGAGGCATTGTGCTTGCACGTGAGATTTCTGCGAGCCGAGTAACGCCCCAATCACTGTGTAACCTGCACGTATAGTTCCACCTATAGGTACTCCCGGCTGAGCCGCTCTTGCTTATCGCATTGGGCCAACAGCATCCAGTCGGCTCTCGCCTCGAACCACCTTCTCTCCTTCTCTCCTTCCCGAAATCCTGAATCTTGAATCCAGAAACCTGTTCCCGTCGTTGTCGTCGACTGACCTGTGCGTGCGTGCGTGCCACGGACCGGATCTCTCCGGAATCTCCGACTCGTATAAAGCTCCGTTCACAGTAAATAAACGATCTTTCCCAAGGAGGATTCACTTCTGCCTTGGCACGTAACGATCGAGCTCGGTTGCTTCGCAATTACTTCCTGACACTTGACCCCGACGCGGTACAGTACCCCACTGTTGGCGACTCGCACTCCGTTAATAGGTTATTTCATATAGAAACTCAAGAGATGGCTGGGAAATGTTATTTCGAGAAAAAGTACGTTATCAAAGCGAACGATGTAACGAAGTTCACGGTACACGGAAGTCATCGATCGTTGACAGAACGACCCATGGTTGTGTAGTTTGTCCCTTTCTTCGCGAGCTCGTTGCTGTGTTCCAGCAAATCCGCGACGCAATGGAACATATTCTCGTAATGAATTTTTGTCGTTGGTAGAAAACCGAACAATGTAACGGATTTCGTAGTGCACGGAAGTCATCGATCTATAGTCGAAGTTGTTCCATTGTTTCCTCGCGAGTCGGTTCGATAAAGCCAGCCTCCTCGGGGTATATTATAAAAAAAATCAATTCCTCCTGTCGGAGATTGGTAATGAGAATCACTGAACGGATGGTATGATCGGTGGTGCGTCCCTGACATTAAGGATTGCTTCACCGTCCACTCTGGGAGGAGCGTAAAGCGTCTGTAGCCTCGGGCGGACCGCAACGGGTTAGCCCGGGAGAAGGTGAATCACTGCCAAGAGCTCGCTACAATGATCGTCCGGAACTGATTCATGCGAGCTGGGTCCGTTCGCGGTGCACGTTTAACGAAAGGTATGCCGGCGATCGAAGCAGCTTCGCCGCCGTCAGGGACAAAAACGCGAGCGTTGCGTATTAGTAAATCCGAGCGCGTCGCGTTCAACGAATGCTCGTTGTCGTTGTATCGTCGAACGTGTTTTATCCCCCGCGTTGGCGATAAATCACGGCGAATTTAACAAACTTCAGCGCGGGCTCCGCAATAATACACATATTCCCGGGGAAAATTTATACGCGCGTATTGGACACCGGGGCCGCCTGGCAATGCGTCTTTTTTTATTATACGGACGCCGCGTACCGGTTCTTTTTCATCCTTTAATTATTGTTTATCGCGGTTACGCGCGCGACATACGACCGCGTTTTCAAGCAGAATTTCGCCACCGCGACCTGGTCACGCTGCGAGTCAATCATTAAATGAATTCCACGGAATCTCGTGCAACGTTTGCGGTAATGCAGTCCGACCAGTGCCGTTTAATTTTACATTCGCGCGATTACCAACCCCCCGACACACTTTACGCCGTTTCCGGCCGTGGGGATACACGTCACTTTAAGCATTAACGGGTTCTCGTGCTGTCGATTCGCGAGCAAACATCGCGTGCATCGAACAATCGGTCCGCGAGGGACCCGGAAAATGGCCACTCGTTTTCGAGTTTTCTTGCGCGGTTCGCTCAGCAGATTTTAAACGGTAGGCAATTCTCACGCGTCGGGTTTTTGGGGTCACGGTCCAATTAGTTGAACGAATTTCAGAGCCGCACTTGTACCATTTTTTTGTATTTTTTCGCCTCGGTACAGCTAGTTGAAGTGCGCCTCTAGTTTCAGTCCCGTACGGGTGCACGTTCTGAGCCCGTTTTCGGTCCTTTTTCGAGCTTTAATCGTTTTAATTGCTTTGCTCAAAATGCTCGCGGCTCTCGTCGAGCTATATCCCGAATATTCCGCATAATTAAGAGACCATTCACCGATTCGTATTTTGTTTCCATTCCTTAACGCGAACAACGTTCTGTTCGTTTTCGCGATCGCGTTTATTAAATCGCGAGCTCGAAAGTCTCTCGACGAGTCGCCGCACGAATATTTACAGAAAAACTCGGGCATTTGTTATTCGGCGTCCAAAGTTAATCGATAAAGTTGGGAAAAGTCGATGCATCGACGTTGAACCAGTTAAAAATGCAGCGTTCCATATTCAACAAGTTAATTCTATTTTCACTGCCTTGGATCGATACACCCGAAGCCGCGCCTCCCACGCACCCGCTGATACGCACTTATGGTCCGACGATCAATCGATGCATCGGTTTCTAAATAAAAAATTCGGTGTTATTTTTAGAAGAGATTGCGCGTAATTGCGGGGCAACGACCCCGGGATGAAACGATTGTACATCCAGTTACGCGTTTGATGTACTCGGGGAAACAAGCACTCCGGTATCTCCGGCGGCTCCGAAGAGTTAGTCTTCGATTATGTTCCCCGAGGAGCAATCCACGAAATAGCTCTCGGTCGAGATGGTCGAAGTAGCTTGAACGACGGTTACCGGGGTCGTTTGCTCGCATTTAAATGGAGCAAAGCATCGCCCGATGTTCTGGTGAAGTTCGCGGTTGCATGTGTTCTGCTTGGCCACGGTTTCCCTGCTCGGAAGAGTGCATCCATCCGGTCAAATTAAATTAACACTTTGGAGACCCTTGAAAACCGTTTCCCGTGATTTCGAAACGCACGACGATCGTAGTTTAGATTTCGCCCCGTGACGCCGCCTCTACTATTTCAGGGCTCATTTAAGATTCTCCACCGAAACGAATTTATCGATGCGGTGACTAGACTCGACCAAAATATTACGGAGTCGCTCGATACTTCCAGTCTCGCTGTATCGGACCGGCAAATGTATTACGAATTACATAAACGTCACGGTTTTCTTATTCGGATAGGAAAGCTAGGAATTGGTTTGGAAATTTCTGCGCAAACGCATCGACGTTCATCCTTCGAGGAACCTGATGAAGAGTTACGAAGCACCCACGTGTAGCTATCGACTCGATTACGAGAGCGTCGAATAAACGCGCCGTGACGACGAATACGGATCAGCCTTAATACCCGAATGATCCTTCGCTACTCGATATGGAATTGGCACGCACGCGTTCCTTTTTCGCCACTTTTCGACGCCCCCGGCTTTCTAGCGACAACACGAACAGTTTCTGTTTTACTGACTGTAAGCGTATTATCAGACGCTTGTAAAAGGCGCTTGCCGCGGATTACTTTGATTCCCTTGGGGAGCTTTTAATTTTCACCATTACTCGTTCGATAGTACGTTCTCCGAGTTACGAGCAAGGGATTTCTTTTAATATAAAACAAGAACCATTCAAGGTTTACTTCCCCGACAGGCTTATCGTCTCGTCGAATGGAAACGCGTCGACTGTTCGGTATTTTTGGGAAAATCATCGAACCGATGTTTCCTTTGCGTCATCGTGTGGAATACGTCGGGGAGAGAGGAATTATTCATGACGGTTTCCCCTATTTTGATATACCAAGCGGGGCGTCGGTGGCGGCACTTAGGTCCGCACACAGGCGTCGGATATCTCGCCGGTACGTAGGGGTTCTTGCGTATTCACGGTGTCTGTCATCGGTACTCAGGGATTCAAACAGAAAGAGGGGCGAGTTAGCGGAAAGTTTTATTTACTTGAAAAACGCGGCGCCAGGGATCCTTGAGCCAACGCGGAGGGAAAATAAAGTTCTGGCCGGGTAGCGAGACGCGGTAAGAACGGGTAAGAAGAAGCGGAAGAAGTAGTAGACGGTTACCGTTCCTCGGTTGGCGAGAAGAGAAATGACAAAAAATCGGGAAGAGTTGAAAAAGTCAATTATCGTGGCAATCCGAGTTACTGCTCCGACTGCTAGGAGCTGGCAGCTTAGCTCGAGCTAAGCGTAGCCACCGGCGTCGCTACACGGGGGCTTGGAAAACCGGAGCAAAGTGTCCTTCAGCGCACAGCTGAACGGGCGAAATCGTTTCGCCAAAAGTAAATGGGTTATCCGCGAGAAAAAAGATCCGGTTACTCTTTCCGGGGGCACATCCGGCCGCGGACCGTTACGAATTTACATGGAAATTAACCGTAGCGCCCTTGCCTTATCTATAATTCACCCCGACGGCAGAAACTTCCAGCCGGTGACTTTTCCTGGAAAAATTAATCAATTATAGATGGATTCTCGTTCACAGCGATTTAGTTTTTAGTGCGCCTCGCGGCTTAGAATCGAAACGCAGAGGGGGGCGGGGGGTGGGATTTTATTAAAACGCGTCAGAACGCGTATCGAGCCCGGGCGAAATCTGGCGGCCGCGTTCGGAAAAATGCATCGAACCCCGCGATAAACCATTTTCCAATTTTCCGCTCGAATCTACCGGAAGACTTTCTCCGCCGCGCTAAACGAAAATTCTTTTCCCTAAAGTTGCGGCCCGCGATATCGGAGGGTTGCACTCGCGATAGCGTCGGGGATGTAATGCACCAGATGCCACCCGCGAAGAAGCTTTCGATTTTCCGCACAATTTTCGTACCACCGGCGGACAGATGGCCCGCGAATCGTATCCATTGTCGCTCAACAATACCCACCCTCCCTCCAGCGTCTTCGCCTCCTCCTTTGCTTCTTTTTCCCCGAGGTTCCCCATTATACAACTATTTTACCGATTCTATCGGGATCCAAGACGCGAAAGAAATTTCGATAAGAGGACACGGAATCGTTAGGGAAGGTTTATGGGTCTCGAACGTGTAAACGCATAATCGTTATATCGGGTGGTTTGGTGGGAGGTAAGTTGAAATCTCTCTACGGTTCGTGCGCGAGACTTATTACCATGCTCGACTGGTGCATCCCCGCGCCCTAAAATCCATTTATATGTGTATACACACGCGTTAACATAGTAACCCACTTACGTATATACATTTATTACATATTATGCATAATATGTATATTATATAAGATCGCGGTCTGGGCACATAAGCATCAATATGTCCAATATTCAAGCCTCCGTAAATACATATCTATACGCACCCGGGCAACGGTATTACGTGCACTCACGAGCGATATAGGTCGGTTATAGGTAGAGGGTAATATTCGAGGATGCCGAAAGCACGTTCGAGCGATCGATCTCTCGGTCTGGCCCTCCCTCTTAGCGAGTCTTACACCAACACGAACTCCTTCGGTTCGCGGTGCCGGTTGCATTCGGGGTTGCAGACTCGAGCGTCGCCAGGAGAGAAGCACGACCTGCTCCTGGAAAAGGATAAGGAACGTTGGTACGGTCGGGAGGGAAAGAACGAGATAGATAGAGAGAGAGGGAGAGAAACGTAGGGGGCGTGAAGGAGATGCAGAGTGACAGAGCGAGAGAAGAAACTAGAGAACGAAGAGGGGTGGCTCTCTGAGTAGGTATCTCAACTTACGATTGCCTCGGGGGCGTGCACAGAAGTGCAAAGCAATCGTCTCCCAGCTCGACCCCACGGCTATAGGTTCTTCTAGAAACGGTAACGTATCGAAATACATGCGGCGGAAACGTTGGGCCCCAACGTTGCCCTCCGTGTTACACCCTCTGTATCTACGGCCGTACTGAATTCTTCCGCAGCTGAAATTCTCTCGATCTTTTCCACGATTCCCGGGGCTTCTTTACGAGATTTTACCCCGGCGCGATAAATGCACGCGCAATTATACCGGTAAGAAATTGAAATTTCGCGCCCCCGTACGATGCTTGTCCGTTTGTTTTCGTCGGGGTTGGGATTTATAGGGAAGTGCAAAACAGTTGTTCCCGGTGGATTTATGAGCGTGGATCTGTTGCAGGGTAGGGCCGTGTCCGTGATATATCGAACATCGGAAAAGGCAATGTCATAAATAAGAAAAGAGAATCAAGTTTACGGTACTTTGAACAGACGGAACGATTTCCTTTTTATTTCTAATACATCGGTGTACTATGTATTTAGTCGAAACAGGTAATGTTTCGAAAAATGATCGACCGCGGGGATGGAAAGTTTGGGGAACAACTCAAAGTGGATTCGGAGCGTACTGGTCAGCCAACGAGGAGTTGTATTCTACGGAGAATAGAAACTTCCATCGAATTTAATCTTATTACGGTTACCTTAGTTTGGTCGCAGTAGACACTCGCTGGAAAACAAAGCAATTGTCCATCGGCACGACCCCTTAACTATGGATTCTCCTCGAAACGTATCGAGATAGATCATGGATAGTAGCCGGAAGCGAGGGACCAGTCTCCGTTATCCTCTAGTTTCGTACTCGAATTACATCGGGATGATCTTCGTCGTCGCGTTCTTTCGATCTTCGTTGTTCACGAGTTATTTTGTTGCGCTCCGAACCAAGTTGTTCGAAGGCATGAATTTCACAACGTCAAACTGGGTTAAGTTCGGTTACACGTAGTTTGCAGCACCTGTAACAGAAATGCCGACTGAACGTTAAATCGACTGATTGCAACTTGCTGGAAACTATTCTTGATCGTTATGTTCCAGGCATTGTTAGCCAAACATCGCAATCTACTGTAGCTCGTGCGAAATTTAAATCGTTTTACAGAGCGATTCCGAATATACAGTTTAAATATAAATTGTACATTTATTTTCGTGGTATTTTTCGAAACTCGAAACGCAAGAAATTTGTTGGAACGAATTTACGGGTAATTTGCTCCGGGGGGAACGATTTAAATACGAACGATATAATTTAACGGGAGTAAACTCGCTCGCAAATAAGTTCATTTGCGTGACACCTGAAACTTGCAGTTCCGCAATGCAACGGGTCTCGCGGTCTTATTCCGTGGCTGTTGATCTTCTTAAGAACGCTAATCTGCCGGTATATATTAATTTGCCTAATTTCCTCTAGCTCAACGATAGTTGAAGCAGAAAATGTCATCGTCGGATCGTTGGGTTCCAGAGTCGACGGTGGACAAAACTTAAGTCACGATTCTCGCTTGGAACACGACGTTCAAGTTCCGTTCTTTTCGATCATTTGAAATGATTCGAAATTGCGAAATACGATATAAATCACGATGAAATCGGAGCATTCGTCTTTACAATGCGTTTCGTTGATTTTCGTAGAAGGAACGTGTTCATTGCGTGATTCGGAATACAATGGAGGGGCTCGAAACGTAATCTAGCAGCAGCAGATTATCCTAGAAACCTTAGGTGCAGAGATACGTAAAACAGAAGGAAGAGGATTCTCGTTATTTTCCACCCTCTTGCTCGAGTTACGCTAAGAAAACATACAATTTACGGGAATCTCCTGAACTTGAGTGTTTTCATTCCTGGTTAATTGATTTCTTGCCACCGGTTCGATATACCCTTCCTCTTCTGCTTTTTTTCATACCGTTTTCGCGTCTATAGCCATTGAAAAGTTATGGAAAACTCGGTTCTGTTCCCCCCCCCCCCCAATCTAACCGTATCGAATTCAAGTTTTGAAACATCGACTAGTAAACCCATTTCTCTCGGAAATCTTTCTTGAATTTACTTTTTCCTAGCATCTACTTACTCTCTGTCAGGTTCCCGGCTTCGAGTCTATGCGAAATGCGCAAATTGCACGAAACACTCGAACCATGCACGTAGAATGAAAATACCAAAGGCTGAAGTTCTCTTTGGCGAACGAATTACATACCGTTCATTTGTTTTGGACTAGTTTCACATACGCGTATAATAATTTCCGTGCAACTCCTTTGTTAAATTGCTGCAAATTTTACGGACACGTGTTCGTATATAAACCACAGGTAGCCCGGCAACTTCAAAATAAAGTGAAAAATATAATCGATACGTATCGGTACATATTATTTATTTATTTTCTTTGCATTTTCGAACGCAACGCGTAACGTGAAAGAGCAGTGGGCCGAAATGGGATAGAAAGAAAGGTGGAAATGTAATATTTCGGTTAAGGGCATCGTTGGAATCGATCTGTCGTGTAATTTTCATGAGGATTCGTGTATTGAAACTGGTTCAGTGATCAAAACATTTCCGGGACACGCGAGTAATGCGCTTTCGGGACAAGCATCGGCTACGTTCCCCGTTCAATCTTTCGGAGCGGTTCGCTGGCAACGAATGGACGCTAATAGTCGATGAGGTTTGGTAAATTCACGGGAATCGGAATCGATTGGATGCCAGTCACGGGTGCTGGCCGCACCAAAAATTCTCAGATCGCGGTCACCGCCACGGCTCCTCTCATCCTATAGAACGAATACTTGGAATAGAATCCCGGAACATTCTTGACGTCCGTGACGTAGCTATCGAATTAACGGTGTGTACAAAACCGGCGAAACGACGGTTCCCCCTTTCCGGTTCGCCGTAGTTGTCGGTTTCTCTGCAGGCAGTTTGCTTCTACACATACCTGCGGTAGTGTCAGTTTTGCAGGTTTCTTCGACAACTATTCCGAACTCTCCAAGCAGAGTACGACTCCCGTCGATTACATCGGCTGCACCGGCGATGTCGTCGTCGTCGCGGTGCTTTCTTTGCAACCGAATTCCACCGTCGACGCGAAATCTTCCCGTACAATGAGCAATGACTTTGGTAAACGGGGGATTCCTGATTCTCCCGTTGGCGGGCTTGGCAACCGCGTGGATGACAGCCGATACGCGTGCAACAGTACCGATATCAGCTACCATCGATCTATTATATCGACTGTATGGCGACATCTAGCCTCTACAACGCAATAGTAGATGAGAATATTTCAATTTGCGGTGTAATAATCAATAGTGTGGTTCAGATTGTTCGACGTGGACACAGATCCCTTGAATCGAAATTCAGGATGGTTGGGAAATTGTGCTGCAACCAGCGTAGGAGGGTTCTTCGTATAAAATTTAAACCGCGACGGTAACAGCTTCGTGGATCGTATAAAAAAACGATTATAAACTGTGATCAGAGTCGAAGAATTTGGCATAGAAACTTGTCATAGAAATTTGAATAGCCTGAATAACGCCCTGACAAAACCAGCTTCTGAAATAATCGTGGAGACCGTATTTGCCGCGATAGCCATTGGTCATGTCGTTTGCAAGCCAGCATTACTGCAAAAGGTGGTCATTTCGAATAATACCTCTATTTTTCTTTAGTCGTTAACTGTTCGAATAAACGCTGATCGGTTAGAAACGACAATATTTCTTATCCTTTTTTAGTAGCCAAATGTTTCTAACGAAACAATGTCCAGGGTTTACGGATAAGATAGAAATAAACTTTTATCGCGTTTAGGTTTCCCGCAAAACGCGTTCCTTCCAAGTTACAGTCAGTTTTATACTTGTATAATTCTCGCTGGAAACTGACCTAGCGTAACTGCTTCCACTCAGCTGTTTGGTATCAACGTTTTATGCTTCATGTTTAGGGTTCCGACCTGTCCTACTTTCGGATGTTTGTGGCCCACGTCCCATCTTGATACTTAAACGTCCTACTTCCAACAGTCTTTCATAGAAAAATTCTAAAAATTCCGGAGTAAGCGGATCGTTGACGAAAACTATCGACTTTCGTTTATTCTCTATAAATTCCTATTAAACGTCCGACACAGGTGTTTTGGAAAACATTCGGTATTCGATATCACGACATCGGGTCACGAATGTCGTGCTATTTTAACGACTCGAAAGAGTACCTTTTCATTGGTATTAAAATAGAAGGCAGGTTGATCGATAGTCCGGGCCTCGACTCGCTTTCAAACTTGGAAAAAATTTCCTTCGGCTCGACCATTGAAATTCAATCTTTGTTCGCTACAGATGTTCGAGGAAGCTTAAGAAACTTTTGATCCCTGTTCTCAGTTTGAAACAATAAATAAGCGAGGGCAAGGAACAAAGTTTAGTACAGCTGTCATCCGTGTGCTTTCCTCTTCGTTTTTCTTCCGGTCCTTTTCCCGAGTTTTCACCAGATTATTCCAGATTTTCTTCAGAGACCCAGCGTCGATTAGACTACGCGTGGAAATTTGACTGTTTCTTTGCTCGGGAATTCGAGCCTCGAATCAGGGAACCAGACGAGCAAGAAGCGACAATATTATAGCATGTAATAAGAATAATTGTCGACGATGTTTTATGCATCGCGGTGATTTCGCGTTCAGCTCTTTAAAGTAGTCGCGTTCGCTAAACTTTCTTGTAGCGGGAATCTTAAATCTTTAACGGAGCAATTCCTTCTTCTTCGAGTTCTTCTCCCTCTCTCTCGATAAAGTTCGTAACAACCGTGATAGAATTTAGTTTTACGCAAGCGGCAGCGAGATCGTATTTCCTTGGTTACACTTATCGAGCAATTTTTATTGTTATCCGTTGGTACAAAGTAGTAATTTTTAACGAGGGCCATATGCTCCGTACCTCCACTGGGAAACGCTGTATTTCTTAAGGGGATACACCACCCGGACGGCTTATAAAAACAGATGAATTTTAAGTCTGTTTCCTGAGATAACTATCACGCGGTATAACGAGATATTTTCTGTTCGCGTTAAGCAATATTTTACCTACATATTCTATTAAAATGTTTGATAGAATCATATCAACTTGCTTTAAAAGAAAACCATGCACCGTGTTCACCGAAATGACAATGTACTTAAAATTTTAGTTTCATTATATCTGCACGCCTAAATATCATAATTAGAATTTGCGTTCGATACGCGCGAGCGTAATATTGCATATTTCCAATGTCGACAATTTGCGAGGGAAAACGTTACCAATTAAAGCCTTTATTGCTCGCACCAAGAGCAGTATGTTTGACGTCCGTATTTAATTGACAAATTTTTCCTTAACCGAAACGTAGAATTAACGGCGAACTAATTAAGCGACGAGCACAGGGCAGACATTTACGCGTTACGTTGCATGGGAAAGCAATTCGAAATGAGATTTCGTCTCGTGCGTTTTGCTCGTCGTGGCCCTCGTTCGATGCACCCCTGTTTTCTCGAGATCGATCTAACGAGAGCACCCGTTTGGTTTTGTTTCAGATGAATCACCGCAGCTCATCGCAACAGCATTCGCCAGCCGATTCGCTAACAGCCTCGACACGGGTGAGTTTCTATTCTGATCCCGGGCCGGCTATTTAAGTACACGACACAGGAAAGTTTCGGCGCGTATCGTGGCGACGCAGAAAGGAACGGCCGGCACCGACGAGGGGTCGAGTTGGTTGACCCCACGTCTAGCGACCCTAACGCGGCTCGTGTGTCGGATATCTTGAAAATCGCCTGGGTCAGGGCGTGGTGGCCAGCAGGTCCGCAATCAGACCGACCCGCGAGCCTCCCCTCTGCTCGTTCATCATACGGCTCGCTCAAAACATCGAATTAAAATCGCCAAATTCTTTCGACTCGGTTTTCTTCGTCGTCGCTTGCGCTCTTGGCCGTTCTGATTAGTGGAAAATAATACCCGTAACGCGATAGCCCGGGTGTTCGCGTTCATATTGCGGTCGTGTGGGTTTCGTGTAGTTGGTAAGCGCGCGAGCGTGCACCGTGTACGTGCGGTCCGGTTTATCGCGTATGTCCTCACACGGTTGATATATGATTGCGTTGTGTGCGTGCTAGCCCCGGCACACATGTGTCTCTATGATCTATGCGCCCGTAGTTTGTCTCGTACGCTGCTCGGTGTATATCTACGCGAGCGTGTGCGCGTGAATTAGTGACTGCGTATACGCGATATCTGTACGCCATTTCATGGCTGTGCCTGATGGAAACGGGACTCGTGTTAGCCTTCCTGTACTCGCGCTGTGTACTTTTGTACGTGCCTTGCTGGTGCACGCCGGGGCACTTAAAACCTCCACGCTGAATAACTCGTTTACTTTTACCCAATAGATAAAAAGCGCCTGGGTTTCCACGCTGGCTTAATTCCGATATCGTTGCTTTTTTTTTTAATGGACGCGTAAAGGGAATATGGGATATGATATCGAATGAACCCCTTCAGGGTCTTAGAAATTCGAAGAAAAGAAAAGCGAGAGTTTGATTTCAGAGCTCAGTGTACACGCGTGATCGAGAGACACACGTGCGTTGTTGGTTGACAGGAGAAGCGGAGGCGACGCGTGTGTTTGCCTGCGTTGACTCGAACTCTGCGCACGAACTCTGGCTGTTCGACGTGCGCGTGATTGCGTGTACGCGTGCATAAGACCCTTTGTACTCGGGGATTCGGGGAAGCTGCCTTTGCACTACCGGGCGAAGACACGAGCCAATCAATCCCCATCTGCTTTCGGTTTCGCCTCCCCTACGTGCTCGCTACCCTAGCTACCCTCGCTCTCTCTGCGCTACGTCTCTAGAATTTCGATGATCTTCGCCTGGAAACAGATTTATCTCGCCTGCTTTCCTTTCTCTTCGCCAACAGTGGCTTTCGAGTTCGCTTGGACCCTTCATCGATTCCGTGGAGATGCTCCGTACGCGGCTGGCATCGAAGCTACCCCCGTGTGTTTCTATCTCAGCCGTGTTTCGCGTGCTGGTAATTTTATTCCGCTTGCACCGGATGCACCTAGCAGTGGCTCTTCCTGATACTCGTTTTCTGGAACACCCTGCCACGCTCGATTATCGCTACACCCCCTTCGTTCCTCCAAGATTTCACCCGCGACATCCAACGCCCTCGGGCGCCATTCATCCTCGGTTACGTTTTTAATCTAGTCGCCTAGTTTCGAGGGTCCTTATCGACCCTGATCCGTCGTTTGTCATCGCGTCAACGGCCAATAGCTCGCGAAAGCCACCCCGGGTTTGGCTGCGTTCCGAACAAGTTAATAGCTTTTTTGCTACTCGGCCTGTATTATCGGCCTTTTCTTGGCGAGGATTTCCAGCTTAAAGGGAGACGTCGTTAATCTCGGTGAAACCAGATTCGGGAAGGTTAAGGTCGAACTTTCGAATCGGTGGCAAAGTACCGCGTTAACGGAGAATCGCCTAATTTTCACGAGATACTCCGGAACCCTTCTTTTATCTTATCTCCCCTTCAAAGGGACGCGTACGATCGAAAATTTACCGCCTCCTGTCGCCCTTGGTGACCTTTCTCAAACGCTGCAATCAATGTCTGCGCCCCGACCTCGCAGGTGTATAATCGTGCCCGCGGTTACGGCCAACTCGCAGCTCGCTGCGCTATAGTTTTGCAAAACCCGTCGTGTGCAGGTATACAGGAAACCAGAGACAACGAAGCGAACGACCTCGTAAAATTCGACTCGATTTATGTTATGTTTCCTTCTCCGGAACTTTTCCCATCGCGTTCCCTGCAACCTTACTATAAACAATCCTCTGTAAATAGTCTTAATCGACACCGTTGTCGTTCAGTGTCCTGTTCTCGGTAAAACCAGCAGAATATACACGAGTTTATTCGAACGAATTAATACTAATTGAAAGTTTTAACGCGTACAGTAGGGCTCGGTTAAATATGAATATTTCATTCCGAATAGATGAAACAGAATCATCTCCGTCACTGTTCATGTTTTTTCAACTCGAGCGGCCAACAGCTGTGAAAAAAGAGGTTGCACGTCAAAGCGATGCGCGACAGCAATATGTGTATGCAAACCAACAGTTTTTATATATTTTTTGTATTTTCATCCTTCGGTAAAAATATCGTCAATGGTTCGGCAAGAATTATTTCGCAATCATTTCCGAGAAACGTTGAAATTAATGTCACCGATTCGGGGAATCGCCGACAAATATTTGTCGGCGTGCAATTTGAAAAACACGGAACAAAGTCACTTCGTTGTGTACAAGGTTTGCTCAAACATTCTATTTTGACAATTAACGGAATAATTTTTACATCGTGCTCGAATAAAAATTTCAATAAATATTTGATCGCAGTGCTTTGGAAACTAGAGACATATACGCGTTGAAATCGGAAATTTTTAATAAATTTCATGCTTGATAGACAGGCGCGCAATTTACGCCCAATATTAACTTTCCGCGCGGATGGAAAGGAAAAAAGAATTAAAAGCAACAGAGGTGTCAAATATACCGAAAGCGGTAGAATTTAAATTTCACGCAGGTTCTTTATGAAAACTATTGATAAGCGTCGTTCGATGCTCGCGAAAAATTGAATGAGAAGCTTAAGTCTTGAACTTTCGAGGGATCAATAGTATTTCGCGCGTGACTAGGTGATATTCGACGAACACAGGATTTTTATCGCAATTTCCCGCGTGGCCCAGATTTCTCTCATCTTTCATTTTATCATCCACATTTCGATTATACGTCGACGCTAGGCGAATATGGCGTGGACCGAGAATGAGTAAGGTGCACGATCTTATTAAATTCACCGGGTATTGTGCTCCGCTTCTGCACTCGCCTAACCGAACCAGATATCGAGTGCTATCCTTTATTTACATTCGATTACAATAGCTGTTTGCGGATCTTTTATCGAAAATAGACGAGACACACTCGCTTGGTTTACATTCTTAAATAATATCTGGCGATTTTTGAATATGGATCAAAGTTTATTATAATGTATACCGATTTTGATCGGTTCATCGATCGGAATCGTTTGATCGTTGGAGGTAAAAGTATGTCAACCAGTGGCCCGGTAGAAAACACTGTTTATGAAATGGCGGGACAGGTGGGTGGTAGATCGTTACGCGTGCGATCGTCGTCGCCTCGGATCGATCTACTCCTGACCGTCTTTTCCTCCCGATCGGCCGGAAGGCTGCTGCCAGGACGAAGAAGCGTGAAAGCCGATTCTGCTCCCGTGCCGTAAATCACCACTGGCGGATATATAAAAGCGATTATCGAAACTTCGCTAATGCGATTTTCCTGCCGTCTGCTTCGCGGCCCGGTGCGCTGTGCATTAGCGAATGGCTGGCTTGATATAATGGATTGATAGCGAGACGCACTGATCACACGGATATTATTATTATTTACATACGACGAACGACAGGTAATCGCGATGCAACCAGCGAAATGTAATATCCGCGACCAAGTTGAAAATCGGTGAAACGCAGATCGCTTATTATCGATTAGAAATAATTGGAAACTGATCGTACCAGATTCGATCGAGCTTAATGCATGCTCGCGGATCTGGGTCAAATCCTACGAAAGACAAAACCGTGTCTTATCGAGGTACAAGTAAACTGTACGACAAGAAAAATAAGTCTTAACGACTAGAAAACGTCCGGGGAAACGAGGAATGGTCGTTAATCATAATATTTGTCCTCGCCAAACAAATAAGGTGTTTTGTGCGAAATAATGTAGATTGGAAAGGTTTCCACTGTAATTTTTTCAACGGGACTGTGAAAAGCCGATTGCATGGCGTCGTCGATCACCGGGGTCGGGTAAAAATGCGATTGTTGAAACTTGGCTAACGTAATTTCGCCGACGTGGATCCCTCGCCGCCTGTCATCTGCACTTCAATTACCCGTCAATGAAGGCCTCTCTATAAAGGAGATAACAGCGGACGGTTATCGTGAAAGGATAGCGAGCCCACCAAGTGCACGTCTCTGACCATGCGCCGCGAGTTCAAAGCAAACTGCAGTCTGTCACACAACACCGTTATCTTCGTGGAAATTAATTTTACCCACGAAAATTTATGCAGGATGTTCACCTGTCGTAACAGTAATTCTTTTAGGGGATGATTTCTTGACAATTTTCCTATAAATGCATAAATATCCGTAGACTATAGTAAGCGAAATACGGGGGAAGATGAGGGATATAGAGTACATTAAATATACACGCTCGTGTGTTTCTTACAGAAGCGATAAAAGACACTGAATTAAACATATTGTTTCCTTTGCATAAATGCGACAAAGGCCATACGGGACATTCCCATTGAGGAAATTACTCTTGAAGGGAACTATTACTATATAACTTCTTTACGCGTAATAGTATGTTAAAATACGGATAGGAATACGATGATCCGAGACTGAGTCACGCACTCGACGTTTAACGTATAAAACGAACGGGGATACACGAAAAGTTCCCGAGTTTTATCTCCGAAGGACTTGGATTAGATTCCAGGAGCAAAAAGGTCCCAGGAGAAAAGTTCCTTATGCCAACTAGAAACTAGAGTCTGCCGGGACTTCTGGACCCGTTCCTTTATGACTCGGATAACGACGAGAGGGCTAGTTATTCCGAATTCAATACTCCCTGGTAGTGGTACGCCGGGGGGTATATCTCGTTGGTGATCTCCGGATCAAGGAGGTTAGAAGCTCAATAGCGCTTGGGCACTCCTCAACGCTACGGAATAGACTGAACAGAGATGGACCAACGCCGAGAGTCTCGCATTACGTGATCGCAAATGCAAAATAAAAATTATCGACAATGGAATTTAAATCGTAGGAGTTATCGTGGCGGTAAAATAAATTTTGATAAGCGTTTGATCGAACGATCGGGGCACACTGTCTGGGATCTAGTCGCGAATCGTTGGTCGAACGGTACAGAATCGGAGACTCGAGTATCGTGACGGTGGTCGGACCAGCGAACACGAAAGTAAAGCGGGGACCGATTTTCTCTTTCACAGGCACACGGGAGTTGCGTTTCCCGTGGCGTAACGCGACAGGGAAAACTGATTGTGTCGGCGCTGTCAATCACCAACGGCGGATATAAAAGCGATTACCGAAACATCACTAATGTGATTTTCCCGGCGAGCAGTCCAGCCTTTATGGCGTGTCGGCGACATGGCTGACTCTTGCTTGCTTTGCTCGAATGACCGAGGTATGCACGTTGAAATTCATCGTTTCAGAACGAAACAAACGAAACAGAGACCGAGGAAGGGGGAGGGGAAGGCGATAGGAACGATTGATCTCCCTTTTGTGACATCTCAAAGTAACGCGATTAGCGTATCTTGTTCCGCTTCGTCGACGCTAACGCAGGAAACAGTGCTTTTTATCGTCGTGTCGTCCTAAGGTTATTTACCTGAATGAATCGCTCGATAGAGAAATGTGCAAGACACGGGTTAATAATTTCGTAGGCCTTGTGTACGATTGAAGTTTTCTAAGGAATACGAAGCGTGTTGTTCCAACAACGTGGAAGTTGATGCAAGTAAATCGATTTTGGAATGACAATAGGTACAAGTCACAATACAAATCAAGTACGTGGGTGGTTTGAAAAGTTCATAGTTCTCGTCCACCGACAGCGATACAGGCCAAGTTTTCTTAACATAGGATCTTGAAATATTTAGTAAGAAAAGTAATTTTCCAAACTCGTTGGCGTAGCTTGTTCGAAAGGATCTTTCAGGAAATACCGACGCAGTTTATTATTCGATTATTTAAGTTAACAGCTCTCGAGTGAATTATCCTGTAAACCGTAATCGCGGGTAGAGTATGCCAGCTTTGCGCGGGAAGCCTAGGATTTCGGAAGTAATCACTTAATTATCGTTATCACTGTCGTCGTTGGTGCTTATCAAACTAATAATGATAACAGTACCGTTTCGTGCGGCAGGGAACGCGCGGACACGAAAACCTCTGGCTCGTACGAGCCGCTCTCTCTCGAGCTTATTACTTTATCGGTGTATTACGTGACGCTTTCATGCTCGTAATTATAATTAATGTCAGGTAGGGCAGCGTCGGTCGTCATTTGGAAGAGTGGCCATTATTAAGGGGCAGAACGCGCTGCAAACCACTGTCACTGTCAGTGCGTGCTCGCCGGTAATTTCGCGGCGTTGATAAGCGCCGCGCCGTGCCATTAGGTGATAGATTTTATTGTCCGTCAGGACCCACCCCGACTGATAATCATCGCGATACCTTACCTTGCACGCTCCTGGCTGAAATGTGCGCGCACGTGACGGAAATGTACGCCACCATTCGGTATACGCACCTCTCTGATGTACGGGGTGTTCCATTTGCCCCGACATTCCATCCGGAATATCCTCTGTTCTTTCCACACCGCGTGTAACCGATACTATTTTCCCAAATAAAATATCCGAAATTTTGCCAACATTCTAGCTTTAATAATTTCGTATATATCTCCGTAACAACAAATTTCGATATGTTATATTCGACCAGAGACTATTATAGATTAATATTTTCGTTGGTAATTGCTACAAGATTGCTCCCGAATGTACGCGAGTATTATTTAAATTGTCACAGAATTCGTCGTAGCATGAAATTAACCGAGTTTCTCCTATAGCAATGAACTGGCACTCTGCTCGAGTTTGTGAACGTCGATGTACATACAAGAGCATTCCTACTCTGCATCGAGGAAATGTACATAATCGGTTTTAGGGATTTTAGAAGTAGAAGAGGGACTGATAGGATAGAGCAAGCATTAGGAAGGTTCTTAAGTAACCTAAAAGCCAGAATAACTCATAATTCATAGGACATGAATGATGATTCACAGAGACGAGCTAACCGACAATTGAATTTCGATTCACGATTAATTCTTTTTTACCAGTCTGTGTTCCTCTTTTACGAGACAACTGTAGAATTAAATAAACAATTATATCGCACACCAGTCCTGTAATCGATAGGAATTGCTGAAACTTTTTTGTGTGTATATTGTTAAAGAAAATGTTAAAATAAACATAGAAGGAAGCATAAATTATAAAAGCAATTATGGTGATCGGATAGAGGATAAAATGCCCTTTAAAATGAGCGCTCGTGCGAGTCGGTAGCTCAATTAGTTCCGGAGATATGAGGATTTTAATTTCAAGTCGATCGGATGAGACCGAAGCCTTTGTTTACATCCGCGAGATCAATGAACTTTCTTACTACGGCCTTGTCAAGGTCGTTGACCGCACGTGACTCGTAGTAACTAGGTCACGCGACCACTCGGTCACCAGTCACGTGCGCGAGAGAGAGAGAGAGGTCCAGCGCGACGCGTCAGACAAAGACAGCGATAGTCAAATTGGAAAAAATTACCCCTTTACATAAATTACGATATCTCGAAAACGAAAAGTCCGATCGACAAAAACCAAAAAGCAATTTCAAAGAGGAAGGTTTACCCCTTCTAGCGGCGGTTGAATTTTGAATAAAGCATAAATAGTTTCGGAACTACACGCGTCTAAAGTTTTACTATTTTTAATACGCGTTGTTAGACTATTCTAAAAGGTTTGGAACTGAAGATTCTCTTCCTTCATATTTGTTACGGTGTATATTTCCTATTTACATCGGAAGCTACCAAGAATTTAATCAATATAAATTGTTTAACTGATTTGTGAAAAGTTCGATTGATCGTTGCGTCTAATTAGAAGCTAATGTACCATGTGGATGAAATATTTATAATTAATTCGATCGGAAAGTATTTTTAAGGTGGCCATTGTCGAAGTTTGAAAAGTGCAGAGGGAGAGAACGAATCGTACAGTCGAGCGAACAGGAATTCTAACTCGGATCTCTCGTTTGCCGGACGACTGCTCTAGCCAATTGAGCTCGCTCGGACCGTCGACGGATTCCTTTCCCCTGAGTCTAATATCCGAATGATGCCGCCCACGCAAGGTCAACAACATTTTTCCTTTTAAGAGGAACGATGTGTCTTTGTCAACGTAACGACGCAGCAGTCGTCTAAACAAAATTTTGACAAGTTGGATCGCGTACAGGTCGAACGGACAAATCGGACTATCAAATTCCAGCATATCTGAACGTCATGAATATTATTGCTGTTGTACGGTCGCCGATACATCTGTTTCCTGTTAAGCGTTACGACTTCCTTGAGAGCGGTTGCATATGCTCGGTCGGTGTACGAAGTCGCGCGGAAAGTCAAGTTTACGACGGTTCCCTCTCGACGCGTACACACATGAAACAATTTTACGATAGAAAAGCGAGCGGGGACGTAAAAGAATTGTCATATTAGATTCGGAAATCGCCAATAGCAGTCATACCGAGCATCAAAGTATCAGATATCGATTACTTAACGGTAACGACGACCCAACAAACCGTTCAAGTTGCTTTAAACACGAGTATCGTAACAATTGCTGTAACTATTTCTGATCGCATTGTTGCTTTAACGAGCTGTGTCGCGTAGATTGTTATCGTTTCCACCGATACAACCTCGATCTCGACGATAACGGGTAATCGGTCGGCAATCGATTTTCCGCTATTTGAGCGTTAAACTTTCACCTATTTGACTCCGTTTAAATAGAATCGAATATTATTTCTGTGGCGCGGATCGATCTGTCGGCGTGTAAACGCAAAGGGGTAAAACGTTTTAGAATGTTAACTAAGGCCAGAGTCGGGCTCCAATTATGGTAATGTTTCGGTAAATATAAAGAACGTAATTGTACCTCAGAGGCATTCGATAGAGAGGAAAGTACAGTCTAGTTCATACAATATTTACCCTTATCGTGTCCTCAGCGACCATTAATCATGGGGTCAGAATCGATCAATACCCATTGCAGGAGCGAGGGTTATCGCGTATTTGTAATTATAGCCTCCTAATATCTTCCTCATCAGGATAGTAATCACGGTTGCCAAATGTCTCTAGTTGATCGAGATTGTCCCCAATTTCGATATTCACGCGCGTGACAGAAATAGGGCAGCTCTATGGAGACAGATGTATCCAAAAACCCACAGTCCGTTCATTCGATGAACGAACATTCGCCTTAACGATCACCATAAATATTTATTCAATCCTGTCTCGTCTAATTACCGCCCCGTAATTGAAAATCACTCGTACCTAGCAGGTGTGTGCTGAATAGCATTTTCTCAATGAACAGTTTAAACGTTCTGAAGCGTCTAACTCCGATAGAATTACTTATAGTTGCCGAGATAGATATTCTTCAAGTTTGCTACGAACTTGGCACAAAGAAGATTGTTAAAATACTTTTCCGATAGTTGGTTCGCGAACTTTAATAGAATATCTGGTAATTTTTTAAATTAGCAAGTGATTGTCGGTACCGCCAAAGAGATCTCGCTCTATGATGTTTAATTATCAGGTCGTTGAGCGAGATACTGTACTTTGCACGCGTGCGTATCGAGATTTTTCTCGAAGAAAGAAGAAAAAGAGGTTGCTGGTTGGCGGTGGGTGAGATCAGCGTGGCGTGGTGTTGTAAATCCCAGCGTAAATACATCGGGGCTGGTAAACACCACCAGCCCGTATATCGTTAAGCAAAGGCTCGAAGCCACTTCGCCCCCAAAGGGACAAACTGCACGGCCTAGCCAGGATTGTGTGCGTGTCCATGCTCCACGCCCATTTTCTGAACTCAGCCACCGCTGCTGATCCCTGACGTCACTTCCGGCGCGCGCTGTGGTTCCCTCTTTCAAGATCTGACATAGATTGGGGACCCGGGAACGAGCTATTCGTGCATGGAGTTTTACGGTTCGCCTTTGTTTGCCGTTCTTACGGCCGCAAACCGACGGGGTTCCGTCCCTCGAAACAAACAGAGGAAAACAGAGACAACGAAACACGCACGGAGAAATTTCCAAGTCTTGACATTTTTATCTGCTCGCCTCGCGAGACGGAATTTCATTCGTAAAACTGAATCGCGCTCGTTTCGACTTTTTCACGGCTCGAACTTCCTCCTCGGTTTATTCCGCGTTTCATTTTTCTTTTTATTCAATGGCCTCGAATTAACACGCGTCCTTTCATGGGTTTCTATACGGTTCTTTCGGTGAATGTCGACGATCTTTCGATCACGATTATGAAACGTGCTGGCGTACGAAAGAATACGAATGAAAGTCCACAAATTCAGATGGATATTAATTAGGTGTGATAATTATTAGACCTTGCATACCTTTTTGTTTCTAGAAACACTTTAAATGTCTGTTTTTAAATGAACAATTTCGCTAAAAATATTTCGTTCGTTTTTATCGCATGATCTCTTACGAGTCGGGATATACGGATGTCAAATTAACTCGTAAAGTACGGGCTGGGTTTTATAGAGGCTCTCGAAGATCGATGTCAGAAAGTAGTAAAGAAACGTTGGAGTTTATGTCCAGGTGTGTTTGAAAAAAATAAACGACATAAAAGGAGGACTTTGGTGGTTTCGCGTGCAATGGTTATTTTAAGGGCTTTGCGGTCCGTCTGGTAAATAACACGAAATAACAATTGCTCGGACTCGCGGTTTGGAGGTTAACGGATCAAGCGTGCTTTGACAGAAACCATTACGATTTATCGTGAAACAAATCTGGTCTCGTCGCTTACGTGGCACGTACATGTAGATAGAATCGAATAGAAATGTCATTTGCATCATTCCGCGATTGATTTCGCCGACCAACTCGAATCGAGAAATTAAAAATGACGTTTTATCTTCCGTGAAAGTATGTGCCGCCCAATGACGGAGTTCTTTCTCTCGAAATCGATATTTTTATACCGAAATGAATTGCACGGTTGTTGTAGAACAAACTTCGAAAGCTTTTCCTCTCTTTGTTCGCGATAGTGGAATCCTGTAAAGATAATATTGACCAACAAACCTGTTTGTCATATAAAGCGAAAAATGATAAGAGTTTTTCTTGTCTCCGTTGAAATATTTGTTAACCAATACCTGCGTAAACATTTACACGAAATCTAGTAACAAATATTTTCCCGTTTGATCATTTTTTCTGACGATATAAAAAGAGTATATGTCAATACGAGGAAGTAATAGTAATAGCGGGAACAATAGTCGCGGTAACACTGGTCATGCAAATATTTTAATTGGAACACATGAGGGAATAAATATTGTACGAAACTCGTGTAAAATATAAATAATTTACTTTATTTGCGCGGAGAAATGTATTGAAAATTGTTGTTGCGCGAAAAGCGACTGTGAGTATCGTCCTGATATAATTAAGTTAATTTCAGCTTTCAATTCTGATGGAGTTTAATCGCGAGAGCTTTTTCGATTACGATTCGAATCGTGAAAAAACATCGGGCCAAGTGATCGTGTTAAAAAATAAAATACGAGTTCAACGAAACGTATTTTGTTTTCCATTGTCTTACGTAATTTCATGGTGGAAACCGATCGGATCGCATTAAAGAATATTAATAAATAAAAGAGCAATTACGATGTGGTGTGCTTTTAATTTATTAATTAAATTCGAGTGTAATAAATTACTTTGGTCCCCAAACTCAACGCGCTCGGTGTTCAGTGATTATTTAAATGTTCCTCAAACTTCTCTCCGTCTCAGAAATATAAACGATTCTCGTAGAAATTGCTTCGCCGCTGTTCTACGACAGAGTTTGACAATGAGTAATTTTCCAAGTTCTCCGGTGACATCTGTCCATAGCGAATGGCTGTTTATCGATACGAATAATCGAGGAATATTCTTCGAGGGAAAAATAAGTCGACGATAAGTTCAGAATTCTTATTCCGGGTTTTATAGAATCGTTGCTCCTCGATTTGGGAACAATATAAAATCAGGTATTCTTTATTGTTTTTCTGCCATCGATCGACCTTTGAAACGAGTTCCACGCGTTTGATCCCAGCTCTTATTGGTAGTTGCTAGATGGACTTTGCACGAAATCGACCTTTGAACTAGAAAGTGCATCGCGTTGAGTAACAAGCCTCGATGACATTCTGAAAATTTCATTGCCTCGGGACGAGTGATAGGAGACAGAAAGCTGGTCGCGCCAACAATTTTCTAAAGAAAGATTTGCGCGATTACAAATTAAATGTGTACTCGTCGAACCGTTTCGCGATGAATTTATTCGGGAAATACGTGATATCGGTAGGTTAATCGTTAGCCCTTGGAGCGGTACGAACGATATTACACTTACAGTTTCGTTGGAAAGGCCGCGCCTTATCGGAAACAATTTATCGGCGGGTGCCGGGACAACACGCTCGCCTCCGGCTCCCCGTGCAATCGGCATAATTTACTCGCTTATTTCACTATTGGCCCGATACGCAGCTCGCAATTACACTTTTCCTGGCGGCCGGATTAATACGTACACTTTATCGGGGATGATTTATCGGGCAGCGGCGGGACGATTTGATCGCGACCAGTCACGGGTCTCCTCGAGACAATCAATTTTGATCGGGATCTACCACCGGCCGGTCGTCCATCCTTGTCGGATGGCAATTAACGTAAGCAAAGATCGTTATCTCCTTTGAAGTCGGGCTTCTTCTCCACCTTTCGCCTCCCTCTTTCCACGACTCCCTTTTCCTTCCTCGGCGTGCTGCTTTTCACCCTCTTGCATACGTATACACTCTTCCCTCTTCCCTTGTACCTTTACCCCGACACCCTGGGCCCTTTTAGCCATCCCCTTGCATCGTTCCTCCTCGCTCAGTCAATGGTCGACGACCGTCTGCCGTCTCCCCAATGCATCTTTCGATTTCTCTCCGATTTCTCCCGCCCTCTAGCTTTATTCTTCCTTCTGGTATATCTTTACGTCCTTTCAACTTCTTTCCTTTCGAGCCCCCGAGGTGTAACTCTCGCTTTTTAACGAGCTTTTGCTCGCCGATAGTGCCCCGAATACTCAATCTATTGCTACGTGCTAGTTCAGCGAAAAGATCCTTTGCGTTAACCCTGTCATCGACACGTTTTTCCCCCCGTTAATACCTGATTTTTTCAATCCGATGGTCGCCGGTGAATTTAAACGACAGAAAAATAAATGGAATTTCGATTCGTATTGTTTCCGGCGTTTTGACTGGACGCTGATAATCCGTAGCAGGAAATTAGAGATACCCTCGAGGCATTCGAATTTACCGTGAATCGTGATTGTCATTAGACCACAACAAACGCTGCGTGCCATGCGGTCCGACGTGCACTGGGGGGAGGCGCGCTGAAAAATGGACACAAGTATGCCATGGTGTTTGGGAACGCGCGGATACGCGAGGCGTCGCGTTGGATATTTTTGGAAATTTTTGCATGCATGCTGAAAGCTTCGTTTCATCGCGAGCTGGATCGAAAAATTATTCGCGGTCGTCGGTGTTTGCCCCTCTGTCGTCGCGAAACACGCTACCTCGGTACAAATTTGATTTTTCGTTCACGACCGTTTGCCGTTTCGATAAACGAATTCGACACTGCTTTCCAATGCCCGGGGCGACGAAACGTGTCGGCGTAAAAGTGCTTCTGGAAATCAAAATTATATTTATATTATATACGCAACAGGAATTTAGGGTAGGATGCAGAGAGCCGAGGGAGGGATCGATTTTTCGTCGGTCCGATCGAGCAATTACCACCTAGCGGAGCGCACACGGCGCTAAACCCTGATTGCACGTACGCTTGTGTACGCAAGAAGGGTGCGCCGGGTGTTATGCGTATAAATACAAACAGTTTGTCCGTCGACGGCCAGGACGAATCGAATGAATCCATAACGGATATGACAGAAGGGTTACCGTTTTTCCCATTACGGTCCTCCCCTCCCCCCTCCCTCTGTATCAGAATCCGGAAATTACCTGCCGTCGTATTATCATACGAGGGTCAAATCGAGACCACCCTCTCCCGCGCCGCGGCCGCGTTAGCCCTGTTTTTCTATCTCCGTCCAGTCGACAGTCTTCGTCGGTGCACACACGCCGAAATACGAGCTCGTCGTTCGCCAATCAATAGCCTACGTGCCCCGCAATCCGAATTTTCGCCACTGCCGCCGGGAATGAAACCGCCCCGGCATGTATCCGCTTGCGGTTAAAATATCTGCCCATCCGCTCGGACCCGCCAACCCTCATCTCGCCCAACGCCCGCTTCAAAAATTACCCGCCACCGTCTCGAGGGCCTCCTCGTTCGAGAAACGTTTGTATCCAGGCTTTTCAAGGCGACGAACTATCACAGAATGTCGTTACGAGCAGCGAACAGGGGTGCTTGAAACGCAACTGTTTCGTCGCCTTTGAATATTTGGAATATCGGGGCGTTACGAAACACCGAGCGTTCTCAAAGCGAGTATTCGCCGCGCGACGGGGATGAAACCCTCTCTCGTTCCATCGTAGCTGCTTCCCGACGCGAAATAGCCAAGCGCCACCCGCTACCCGGTTGTTGTTTGCATGCACAAGCTCGCGTTTATGCGAACAACCCGACCTACCGCCCGGAATGCCGGAAAAATAGTAACCGCGACCGCTCGCCAGACCTTTAATTGCTCCTTCCCCGAAAACTTGACCAAAATTCGAACGTTCTACTTTCAATTCGATTCAAGCTATTTTTTTCTCACTTTTGGCTCGGTTTTTGAAACGCGCGATGCGTGCGTGCAATGTTTGCCAACGCGACGAACGCGACCATCCCCCGGATGTAACAACGTGAGAATATACATCTGTTCGCTCGCGACAAGTAAACGGGGGACCGTATCTGCGGGCGATTCCACGAAACCGACGAAATATTTCCATCCGGGAAACGATCGACCATTAGAAACCGTAATAACACTCGTGTCCTTTCCGGTGCAAATCCTTTCGCCGCTGACTTTCCTCCGAGAAGTATATGGAACGGGGTTAACAGACAAAATTTCAGAAACGGCAGAAACTCCCCGATACTCAGCGGCGAGGACGTAAAAATCGATAGTTCGCGTACTCGATAGAGTCCGTATCTGCCCGGTAGCCAAGGATAAAGCTCCTTCAAAATGTATCCACCGATACGTTAAAATATCTATGCGTCTACTCGTTCCTGTTGACGGGTTCGCTCGCGTCCGTGTCCGTGTCCGTGTGTGTTTGCCTATATCCCTGAATTCACCTCGATACGTATGTATATGTATACGCGTCATATCCGCTCTGTGGAACATCCGTCGGCGAAGAAAACTTGTAGAAGGCGAAACTTGTCGGTGGATGTCTTCTGCAGTATCCTACATTGAATACGTTTCCCTTCGCTAGCAAGTATTTACTTCTTATGTGCAAAAAGATTGGGAACGCTCTTAAAGAGCACCCACCATTCATGGAATGGAACAAAAGAGGCTTGGTAAATTCGGAAAATCAGCTGTTTTCTGAAAAATCTCTACGTAATCTTCCGCTGCTGGAATAGTTGAGCGGTTACTCGATGCATTATACATAGAATTGTAATATTTAAAGAGCCGAATGTCGAATAACGCATCACCGTGCCGCGACGCTTTCAAATGAAACGTTTAATTAAATTTTTCACCTCGCTTGGACAAGGACTGCAGCCGCCTGTCCGGTACGTTTCATCCTGTCGCGATTAAACAGCTTTATAATCCGCGCCGCGGCTGTGTGCATCTGCCTGAAAAATTCATCGTTTCCCGCGAATTTTTCAAACGAGCGACATTTTTAAAACGCTAAGTACCGCTCGTGTTTGGTAAGGGGAATTTCTGCGTACGAAGATCGGTGTCGAGGGCAGAGAAATAGCTACGGGTTCGAGTAAAGTGCGATTAAAAGCACGAAAGCTACGTCGAAAGGCGATGGCATTTTGTCCCCGATAGTGTCGCCCACTCCCCCTCTTAATCGCCTGCAGGTCTCCGAGTTTCCTATTAACCGTTCCCCATTATTTCTCTTTTATTGTTTTCCCATTCGTTTCTCCATGTTTGACTACGTCTACGCTATTCCGCGGATAATTAAAACGGAATCGCTTCTCCTCCGCGTGTTTGTACAACAACCCTCGAACTTTCGCGGGCAAGTATAAAAAAAAAATGTGCATTCGCCTTTTCAATAGCGCTCATAGATTTTCGATAGGGTTCGGGTCAAGGGTTCGCGCTTGAAAATGGTAAAACACGCGACCAATTGAGCGCACTCGTGGCGGTAGGTTTGAGTGTCCCGATCGAGCTTGAAAGTAATATCTTCCACGGCGAATGGCGGCATATTTTTCATAGCTTGTAATAGATTTCGTTCCGACGTGTCTTTGTACGTCTATCGATCCGTAACAGTTTAAATTGGAATGATTTCACCTAAATGGTGTATTTCGTTGCATCCTGCTGTCGCATCTGAATGCAAATGCGGTGGATAGAGAGCGGGAAGAGGGATGCACGGACAAATAGAGCAACGAGTACAGAAAACGAGAAAGAATGACGCGTGATAACGGAGATGGTCAGAGAAAATTGAAGGAGAAAATTGTGTGCGACTTATGGCACGCTTCCAGAGCACTGCACTCTCCATAACACTGTGTGTGTGTGTTAGACGAGTCATTGAATATCCTCGAGTTCACAGATTAGAAAATGAAACGAGTTACAACCGACAGAGATTTTTTATTATTATTTTTATTTTACAAACGATAGAAGAAAAGTAAATTTACATCGAGTTGAAAGTTTGTTCCTGTAAGAATATGTTACATGCTCCCTCGGGTTTCTATCTGTGCTTTACTTTTAGCTAAAACAGAAACACCTACCGAAAGTACTTAATCTCCCTCTTCTCCTTCTATCTTCGTCAAAATACCACCGTACACGTCCCGTTCTCGCTCCTCCTTCGCTCCGTGCATCCGTCTCCATCTTTTCGCGTTTCTCCGAGATCCCAATCTCCGGCAGGATTCATGAAATGCGCTCCAACCCGCGATGTATTTACGGTTGAAAGCTGCCACGTTGTATACGGCTGTGTGTTTCGTCGACTGTGCTAATCCAAACGCGGCGAAAACGCGTTCACCGTCACGATTGTCACCGGTGGCCACCGCCAAAAGCACACCATTTGCAAAACCACATTTTATGCTGAAAAATCGAGAAACCAGAATAGAAAAATGCATCGTAAATTCTGTAAGGTAATAATGCATTGTACGACGCATTAAAAGATGCGAGATTCCATTCAAGGAGATGCATTATGCGACTGCGTGCATGCATTTACGTCCTATCAGCGTGACATGGAAATTTGGAGCAACCAAAACCATTCAATTTTTACCTCGTGCCTTCCTTTCGTATCTGGAACAGTTTTCGTGATATAGTTCTTTCTATTTTCACGAAACGCCCTGCAATATTGGCTTCCAGACAGATGATAACTATACCACGGATATATCGAGATCGAATCGCGGTATAATTTACCAGCGTGTGCTTATAACAGACATTTTCGGTGTTAATGTTTTCTATTTTACGTTAGAGGCTCGATGGGCAGGGAATTTGTTAACACAGATCGGCGGGGACGTTCTGAATGCACAGAGAACCAATAGAGCGTCGAATTCGATGAACGACTAGATAACGGCGTATCGTTTCGTAGTAATTAGTTTTATCGAAAGCGGGTTCCGAGTGTCACGGGGATGAAAATAACGATTGAATGGAGAGACAATACTCGGACGGGGGAGTCTCTTGTTACGCGGACGATACCCTGAAAAGTGGCGAAATTGATTGCGATGCTTACTTTATTAAATACGCCGCACGGCCAGGAAATCGTTGACTAACTAAATAACATCCTGGCGCTTCGTATCGATTATCCGCCATCGTTCATTTTCAGAGCTCATCGTCTCCGTTATTATCTCCTGAAATTAGTTTAAACGGAAGGAAGAGTTAGGCGGGTGGCTGTTAGCCGCGAGGAAGGACATTAATTTATGACGAGCTCGTGCGAAATTAGCTGTCGATGGGAATTAAATGCACCGTCGAATTTATGGTGTTAACGAATAAAGGCGCTAATTTACGGCGTAAGAGTCCTGCCATCGCCTGTAACGAAATTTCGTGGAAAGGATCTCGTTTTTAAAAATTTATTTTATCCAAATAAAAGGAAAGGAAGTCGAGGGAAGATTCGCTGTAACGTGAAATAACGTGCAAGTTAATGGCGTGGTTTGAGAGCGCGAAGTTCGATTCTCCGGCTGAATTTTACAACTATCGCGGCTCGTAAAAGGAAAGCATCGCGAGGTATCGATTCGAGCGTAGTCGAGAACAGAGGCGTACGTATTTTCTTTCTACGCATGTAAATTCAACGATTTGCACGCTCATCGAATAAAGGCATTCATACGCCGGTGAATGCATAATGTCCCCGCATCCGAAATCGAGTTATGCCCCCCGTAATCTAATGTATTTCGCTATTCGAGACGCGAGACGAGTGAAAAAGTGGAGTAGACACGCGCGGGGGGTAGAGAAGATTGCCGTAAAGAGATGAAAAAAAAAAGAGGAAAGGCAAAGAGGACTCGCTGGCTGGCGCTGTTCCGGAAGTTCCTGCAGAAGGAACGCGTGCTCCTGTAAATATGGCGACACCCGTTGGAGTCGCGCGCGCGGAGGCAAGGCAAGGGGTAACAGCGAGCGAGCTGGAATAAAGAAAAGTACGTGTTCGAGGAGACGACAAAGGGGTTGGCACGAAAGCAATATATTGTTCAGTCTCTCGCGCGACATACGAGTTATCGATACCATAACTCGAGGAACTTGGATGCGTCCTCGTCCTCCGGATCGTCGTCGTCCCTGTTGTCCTCTCGTCTCGCCTTTCGCGCCTCTTGACTCCATAATGCTCGAACCTTGGGCAACTTTTTTTTATTTATCGAGTTTCCCGGGAAATCTCTCGTCCGCCGTTTCCTCTTTCGCACCCTCGCGTTTCCCTTCTCCCGACCTTTTTTCCCTCAGCCGGCCGTCAACCCCTCCTTTTGTTCTCGTTGTTTTCGCTTACTTTGGTCCCTTTCCTCCCGTTTCTTCGGCCCGTCTTTATTGCTGTACTTAGCATCCACCTTCTCACTCTTCAGCCTTGTTTTTCCGAGTTATTCTCTGCGCTGCCCCCCTTTCCACGGATTCTGACGCTGGGCTGTCTCCGTCCCCGTGAAAGCTAATTGTACTCGTTGCTTCTTGTCGTCGCAGCGACAGAACTCCACGTCGTTCTTAGTTTCCGAGCTGGAAACTGGGTCTCTCTTAACTGGGTTGGAGTACAGGGTGGCTATGGGTGTGGGTGTGGGTGTGTTCCGTGTTCCGTGAGCCGTGCGAGCACACGAAACGATACACGTTCGCATACTTAGACGCGATTCTATGTACGCCGAAGGGACCAGGACAGCGAAAGAGACGGAGAGCTTCAAAGCCAGAGGGGGCCCGGAGAGACAAGGAGCGAAACGCAAGCTTACCGTGAATTTAAGCTAACGTCTTCGACTGGAACGCCGCGTGAATTAATCGAGTTAATTGTTGTGTACTCTGCTCCCCACTTGGCCGCTTCTTTGCGCTTAATTAGACGCGTTCCAGTACGCGAGGAGAGCAAGTTAAACGGCGTTTAATACGATTTGACAAGGGGCCCGGGTGTTTAACTTTCGATATCGTTCGGCCCGTTGATTAAAAATCGGCCATCCGTCCGCGGCAATTTTCTGTAATCTTGCCTCCCGCGATGCCTTTGTGACGTTCGACAGCGGGAAGGAAGCGAATGAAAGGGAATTACTCGGCCGCCTTTAATTTCGACCAAGACGAACCAACGAACCCGGGGCTCTCTGCCGTGGCTAATTCGCTCGGGAACGGTGCAAACACTTCCGTGGAGAGAGCCCCGCTCTTTCGATTACTAATTTCGAACCAGACGCACCCTGCCCACCAGAGTTTATCTGTACTATAATAGAATACTGTAAATTATAACAGCATCGGGAAAGGGTCTGTGTCGTATGGCATCGATAAAGATTGCCTTTTAAACAACGACGATACATCGTTATTAGGTTTTTGTTCCGAAACCAGTTGCCAGAAACCATATAGGTCTGTCATACGTGTCACCGGTGGACCTTTTGTTCAACCGGCAGGAAAGGGTAAAGAATAAGAGAGAGAAAGAAGAGCAGAGCGTGAGAAAAGCGCAGAGAGAATGCAAACAGCGAGCGGAGAACGGAGCAACGACACCGACACACGAGAGCTTTGGTCGGCTATTAATTTTGTATTTCGCTTAAACATGCGACGATGGGACTGCACCAGACGGAAATTCATTTCCAGCGTTCCCTCTCTTAGTGCACCGGAGCGACCGCGACTCTTATTGGATTCCCCAGCCGGAGAGGCCTTGCCTGCCTACCTGGCTGCCTGCTCTCTCGGTTACAGAAGCGGTTTATCGAAAGTTTAAATTATTTCACCGCACGACGTCCTGTCCGACCGAGGGAAAACTGCTTGATTCTCTGTCAGACCTGGAGAAATGACAAGAGGAATGCCCGGACAAACGACTGGCTGGCCGGATAACGTACCAAAAGATGTGTAAACGAAAAAAGAGAACAGAGTATTGAAAGAAACACCATATTGAAACGGCGTAAGCACCCTTTCTTTCTTAAACGAACACCTAAATATATTTTTATCGTTTTAACGTAATTTATGTGTTCGTAATGCATACAGAGAGAAAGAGATAAAAAATGATATTAAGGGAACGGAAGAAAATTGCGAGAGGCCATAAGAATCGAGGGGGAGGGTGGAAAGAGAATTGAAAGAAACAACCAAGAGACACGTGGTATAGCGGGGAGAGTAAGAGAGTCTTCCGTCAAACGGGCGCGGTTGGTTTCTGCTTTATATGTATATGCCTCTGTCTCCCATCTCGGAAAATCGATGTTCTACGACCTGGAACGAAATTCCAGGAGAGATTCCAGACGAAAGACCGTTTTCGCAGAAATTCTCGCGAGTTAATCGCAAATAACACTCGCGTTGCAAGGATGATGCTCGCTCAGCTATTTTGAAGAGGGAACGGGCGGTGATTCGATATCGCGAGGGACAGGACGGATAATGGAAAACACGAAAAAAATAGCCTCGCGCTTCGGACACAAACAGGCAAATTAGAAAAAAAAAATTCACATCCATTTTAAATTCGATCTTTAAAAATGTATAAGCAAGGATTAATTTTAATATTTAATACCTTTGGATACGCGTGGATTTTTAAAACACTTATTCTTCCCCCTGTCAAGAACAAATTAATTCGTTACAATCCCTTCTGTTACACCGTAAAAAAGGTACGATTTAAGCAACCTAATTTATCATAGTTAAGTTAAGCGACCTATTTTAAATCGTACTTCCTTTAAAAGTAGGAAATCTGTGAAGAGATAAATTACCAGAGGCACGTTGAGCACCCTGTTTTAAATGGTACCTCCGTCAAAAGCACTAAATTAATCAAAATAACGAAAAATTCGTAAAATAATAATTCCAATATCGAAAACAAGTCCAATTAATGTATTAGAATGACGAGTAAGAAAAATGTGACGTCGGGCGTAGAGAGAGTCGTTCTAGGATAAATCGTTAGGTTTTGTAGCTGTTAAAACGGCGCGTCGCGGCGCTAAACGCGAATCAGTCGGCTGTGTATAAACAATAAATCGAGTCCGTTGGGCGGGCCAATTATGCCGTTCGATCGGCGGAATTATTGATGTTTGATGCGATTCCGACAACCAGATTCCGGGCAACAACGACTTGCTCGCGCGGATACGGAAATTGAATTTTCTCGCTCGAAGAATTCGTCGCGGCCCCGGCCAGCTGCCCGCGGAAATTCTCTTGGAGGTTTTTGCGCGTCGGAACAAAGGGACGCGGGCGCATCCGCCGACGCCCGACCTGGCCAGACGTTTAATTGATCATTTTCTGCCCGTTGAATGACGTGGAAATTGTTTGCCCGCTCGGGCCAGGAGTCGGTCTCGTTATTGTCCCCGGGAATATCGTTATACCCCTTGGAAACAGCGCGACGCGGTGCTCGCTCGGCTAATGCGATCTTGATCGTCGTTGCTTTGAACCACCACGCGTTTGTTCGTCCGTTCGATCGCGGAACAACACCTCGACACTCGCCAGGGCCACGCTTTCGGCATTTACGTTCCAGCAAACATCCAAACGAGTGTTTGTTCCATCGATTAAGATACGCTGATCATTTTTCGTCGCGTTGATCGAATTCCAAACCAAACGTACGCGTGTCGTACGAAATTTTAATGAATAAAGTGACCGGTGTCACCCCAAATGTTCGCACCCCACGAAAGGGAAACATACACCGATCCCCCCTTCGAGCTGCGAATCCTCCCTACTAGACTTTATGGCTTTCGTTTAACCCTAACCTATGGAAAGGTGTCATAACGCATAAGAGTAGCACGAAGGGGAACGCTCGCTTAATATCTCTTTCTGTCGGCATTGTGTCGCGGACCCTAATCGCGGGAAGGATCATTTCGGATGAGTTACACGTCGGACGATTTCTTCTAATCCCAGCTGCCCACAGCTTGATGTCCGTGTCGTTTACGGATTTTCGGAGACCCGCATCCTCTTTAATCAGACACGTGGATACTTTATCAAGGGACGTCTATGAATCTAGAACAGCGTTTCTCATAGTGTGCTCAGCGAAACAATTGCTGAAGATCTTCTACGCAATGTGTCTGAGAATAACGTTCAATGCGTTAACTCTTTACACTCCTATGTCGAGTGTAAACCAAAGACATACACTTGAAAATTACAAAATACAGCAATACTGTAAATAAAACAGATATTCAATTGAATTCATTTCTTCCTCTGTTCGTTTAAATTGCTCTATGTTTTAGTTAACGTAAACTTCAAATAAAACAAAATTGAAATATAATTTGGAGTGCAAAGGGTTAACGATGTCTGTGGGAGTGTTAGGTTTGAGGATCACTGATCCAGAGCTTAATGACTGCGCTGGGTATGATAATTGTCCCCGTCGCGACGCCGCCGAGGAATCTGTCCTGCCCGATACGCGATAAAATGAATAGAAGTCGGCCGACGTTGATATCGTATTGTATAATACGAGGTCAGCGTGAATTATGGTAACCGATAAACAGTTATGCACGCATACGATTCCTTAATAAGCAGCTGATAACACCAGCCTCGTATAAATCATCGCGGGTAATTGCCGCGAACCGCTCGCAACGTGTACTTAACCGAACAAAGATGATTGAAAAGCTCCTTTTGTTTTCCCAGCGTTAAGTACAGCGGGAACTAATCGACTTTTAAAGAGAATTTTTAACCCGTTTGACATTAGCATATGATTATTACAACGGGGGGGGGGATGAAATGCGTGCCTGGAATATTTTCATTTTTCATCCCTATCGCTGGCGATCGAGCAGTGTACGGAATCTGCCGTGAACAGATTTGTTGGAATAATCTGAAGCGTTCGTGTTCCAAGAATCGGTGATTCAATTGTTGATAAATTAAAAATAATGGGAGGAAAGGGGTACTTTAATTATTCCTTTCGAGCAGCTGAGCCCGCATAGAACAGACCTTTCATCTCAGAAGTTCGTTTAATTAAAATGAATATCTTTTCGTTTCTATTGACTGTACGATCAACGAAACGCTAGTTTGCGAATTTATTATATCGTATCGATTATCGGTAAAGTGTTAATAGCGTCATCAACAAATTCCCAATGCGTATAGAAAGAGAGTATCCGGGCGATACGATCGCGTAATCGAAATTACATTATCAATTGCAACGCGATTCGCAATCGGGGCCAGTTCCCAAGTTGAAGCAAAACTAGATGGCAGAAATAATTGCAACATCAGCTGACGTTTGCTGTAAATCCCAGACTTTGGTCGCCATCTGTCACGCAAACTTGGCGCCATACGCTCCGGTGGTTTCTTACCAATCTACAGCGTGCCGTGGAAAGTTTTGCCCTTCCACCCCTCCCAACCCCTCAAGCACCCCTTGGCGAAAAGTAACAAGGCTTTACCTATCATCGATAAATAATTACAGCCAGAACTAAATTTTAAAACGGTTTTCGCCCTCCAAAGGGCCGGGTTCCGAGTTTCCATGAATTCGAAGCAGAAGCTATTTGTCAAGGAGTCGAGATAAATTCCTCTCCTTTCAATAGCGCGATTGGCCGAATGTGTTCTCCTCTCCCCTTGTAATTCCGTTTGATCGAGAACGGGTCCGAGCACGTTGATCGTTTCGCAGTTGAAGCGGATCTTGCACGTGTAATTCGTATTTTATGATCCACTCGAACGCGGCCCGTTCTTGGGAGATTCATTCATTACGGGCGAGTATAATAAAGCCACTCACCGTCCCACTTCGTTTCCATTTTCCTCGATCCTCTTTTTAGCGACGGCGCGAGCGTGAGCGCGAAAAGTGCCATACTTCCGGCGTGACGTAAATTGAGCAACGTCGTTGAAATTCGCCAGAGGAACGGGGGAGGGGGGAGTCTTACCGAGGAACAGCAGAGAAAGGACGAACGACAGAAAGTAAGTGGGACGTTCCATGCCAAATCGATCAGCCATTCTGATCAAAGAGAGGGCTTTGAATGTAAGCCGAGTGCTCGCTCGAGATTGCCAAGGAAAAATCTAATTTGAAACTTAAATGGAGGAATTTGTATCCCCGTTGCTCTTATGACCACTCCTCGCGCTTTAAAAATAGAAAAATCACGCCTCGAACAGAGCCTGATCCTTGCACAATTTTCCTTCCCTTCTCGCTCGTACATGTGCGCGCTTTTTATCCCGCGGGGCAATTATCCCACTAATTGGACGATTTTTAAAATGATGTTGCGTTCCTTGGAAATCAAAATAATCCTTGCTTTCATTTTTGCAATATGTTATTTCTGCGTTCGGTTAATTAACCGATATCCTTTTGAATAAACAAATTGCTTCGGAAACTCATCGAAACGCGGAACGCGGGTTTTCCTACGCAGTTTTAAATCGCGAACAATGAAAAAACACGGAGTAAATTAGGTCAGCGGCAAAGAGTAATTTCGTATTTATAAAACAGTACGCAAAACTTGTTGCCACGTTATTAACAGCAGTTTTGTTTTCCACGGACGAGTACTTCGTTTCTCGTTTTGCCGGGATAAATGTTTTACATGCGAAAAATTTCAAACCCGTTTTCTCGCGATTTAAAAAATATTAAACATTGCAGGTTATTCGACAACCAGAGGAAAACGCCGTGAAAGCTATCGAGTTGATTTGCTTCTTCGAGCGTTTCATGTAAAATGGATCGCGAGAATTACAGAGAAAATGAAACGTTCCGCGGATAAATCCAAAAGGGTGCGTCCTCCCGTAAAAACGAAATCTGTCGATTGCCCGTTGGACGACGAAAAATGGTCAGCAATAATTCAGAACATCCTGTTAGCACGTAATCAACTGTTACGGACCATGGTTCTCGCGCGGGGGGGAAACACAACGAAGCTCAAAGTGTATTTTCGTCCGCGGATTCGAAATAACCGATTTTTCACAGTTTTATTTACACCCGGCGATATTAAAAAGAAAATCCTGGACGGAAATTCAAACGTTTGTTGAAAATACAGACGGTCGGTCGAATACATCCATAATAAAGAATAGAATTCGAGTGGCGGCTCGCTTATAAAATAACCGATATATGCATCGATTCTTTCTTTATTTCTTTTCGCGAACATTTTTCAAACTCTCGAGCATTCTCTTGACCATTTAGAAAATGTTTGAAAGGTATCCCTTGTCAGAGAGCCTCTTGGCGAGCCGTGGCTGGCGTCTTCTCCGAGCGTCGACCGAGTTGTTTTTATTATTATAATGAGCAAGACGCGACGGGTGGTCGCATGTTTCACAACATTATCCTCTGAACTCCCAACGTCTCAGGGCCAGACTTGACGACCTCGAATTCCCTCGACGTCGTCGTCGTCGACGTCCGCGGAACTTGTTGCTTCGACCTGAATCCTAACAAATAGAGCGCGCGGAGAACGCCTCGCGCTTTTAGCGTTTCGTGCACAGCTGTCAAGGAACGACGAGGTTAAGGGGTTCGATCGCCGCAGCGAACAGGTGCGGTAAACTATCGTGTCAGACATTGTACGCGAAATAACTGACTGGTAGATTCTTGGACGAACGAAATTCTTCCTATCTCAACGATGTTACTTGATATTTAACACGTATTACGCTTTGGACAGTCATTTTCAAAGAAGTCACATTTTTCGGTGAAATTAAAAAATTTCTAATCGTTTAAAAAAAATTATTTTTAGTTGCAGGGGTCAATTGCAATTATTTTTGGTCATTAGACATATCCTCGAAATCTTACACACTTTCGAGAAAAAAATTCCTTACCGAAAATATTATTTATGGCCAGAAATGATGCCCGAAAATTTCATGTGAATCTTTAAAATGTCATAACTTCTGAACGGATCGGACGATTTTAATGTTTGAAACGGCAAACAACGCGTATTTTGCTACAGAATATGTAGCAATTGCAAAAATATACGAAAAGTTGTTCCTGAACACCTTAAAATGAGAAAAACCACATTACAAGTGGTCCAATTTTCAAACGGCCATAACTTCTATAATAGTGAATGGATTTCAATGAAACTTTTTTCTGGAGTAGAGCCCATGGATACCTATAAAAAAGTATTAAACAAAATTTCCATAGCGCGTCAAACAAATCTATTAAAAATGAAAAACGAATTTCTAAGAAAAATCGACAGGGGGTAGGTGCCTAGATTTTCCGGTGAAAAAAAAGAATTTCAGATAGCTCTAAAAAAATTATTTTCGGGTACTAGGGTCAATTACAATAATTTTTAGTCAATACACATATCCCTGAAATCCTATCCATTTTCTAGAAAAAAAATTCGAGAAGTTGTGAAATTTTCGACAAAATTAAAAAATTTCAAATCGTTTTAAAAAAATTATTTTTAGTTGCAGGGGCCAATTGCAATCATTTTGGGTCAATACACATACCCCTGAATTCCTACTCATTTTCTAGAAAAAAATTCGAGAAGGTGTGAAATTTTCGACAAAATTAAAAAATTCCAAATCGTTCCAAAAAAATTATTTTCTATTCTGGAGGTCAATTACAATGATTTTTAGTGAATAGACATATCCCCGAAATGTCGCTCACTTTCGAGAAAAAAATTAATTACTGAATATGTATGACCAGGCGTTGACCTGTTCCCCTGAAATTTTTTCGGTGAAATTTAAACGTTTCAAATCATTCTAAAAAAATTATTTTCTGTTATGGGGGTTAATTACAATCATTTTTGGTGAATACACATACCCCAAAAATCTTACGCATTTCCGAAAAAAAAATTCAGGAAGATGGACAAATTTTTCCACGAAAAAAAAAAATTTCAAATTGTTTTGGAAAAATTATTTTCGTTTGCGGGGGTCACTTGCAACCATTTTCGGTCAATGGGCATACCCCTGAATTCCTACCCACTTTCGAGAAAAAAATTCCTTAAGAATCGATAGGTTGAAAACTTTATCACAAAGTAGAATATTATTAGAATTCCAATGAAGATAGCATGAAAATAAAAGCCAACGATGTTTTGGAAGGCCTGTGCATAGTGATGGTGGTATGTAAACGGAATATCACCGAGGTAAACACCGAGCAGCGTCAGTTGGTGACCGCTACTCGACGACAACAGATACCTGTGAAATCGGTCTCTCGTTCGAACAGTAGAACGTAGTAAGAAATCACAAGCGTTAACTAGTAACGAGAAACGAAACGATTTAAGTAATTACATATCCAGTAATTAGTAAGCGTAATCTGTCACGCGAGACCACCGATTAAAATTTAACGACGCGTACAACGCGATGGGGTCCGACTCGAGGATTTTGTGGCGAACGAGATTTAAATTTGACACTTTTTAATTCGCCGGTCGAAAATGACGAATAACCCGTCCGATCTGATCGCGGGACTTTAATCGAACGATTGTGCGGAATGAAACAATATTAATCGGATTGTAATAAATCTTAATGGATTTTCAACGGTGAAATAGCCAATTAAATAAATCTGCTTTACATTCCTCCATTAACTGGAATATAATTTCTGTAGTGCTTTATACGGATACGTTTTCCGAGTTACACAAACAATTTAAATTTAAACGAACGTAGACGACGCATCGATGTCAAACGTAGAATCTACAACGTGTCGGTTTATCAAATATCTACGGTAATGTGGAATTTAATCAGTTTTATCTCGGTTCTGGTACACGCGTGAATGTGCGGATATTATTTTTATCTCGTCGTTCTGGGAATATCAAAGATATTTAACATTTAATTCTTGGATTTCTACGTATTTCATTATTTCCACGTAAAGCTGGCATCCTATATAGAATTTTTCCTTAATTAGCAAAATTATCACATTAATGAAGAAATATCGCGTTCCTTTTTGTTGCATTTCCGGCGGAAAAATATCATTTTCAGGAGCTTTTATCTTTGACAGCTATTTTTACTTGTGCTCGTGTGTTTCAATTTTAACGAAAATATACGAGCATATTTATTTGCGGCGTATCGTTCCGCGTAACAAATTGAAACAAACATTTTCCACGTTCCTTACGCGACTCTAGTCGTTTTGATTTTTTTTAAAACGTACAAAGCAACGAACGATATAACGTGACGTTAATATTTTATACTCGTGTGTTATTAAAAATGTGTCGATAACTTGTTTAACGTTTTGTGTCGTTTTTTCTGTTTCAGGTAAGCAGCGTCCATGAAAAATCCTTTAAAAAAGAGGTACTGCAAATCCACATCAGAATAATCCACGTACGAGTCCAAGAAACTTTCACATCGAACATTTTTTTCTATTTGTCTTTGGATTATTCCACTTCGCGTTTTCCTACCCCCAAGTTTCAAGAATGATTGCACCCCTCTAAACACGGATCTCCATCGCAAACAAAAATATGCGTAGAATGTTTTCGATAGCTTTATGTTTGCCAAAGTTTCATAAATATTGGCGTTTCGCAGTTGGGAAATGTTCCCTGTTAACTGGCAAATATTTGTGGGAATTCGTTGTACATATAGTGACTAACAAAAGTATATATTCGAACGGCAGGATAAAGGGTAGCAACCGAGAGGTTACATAATAATTTACTTTCCGATCAATTTGATGTTTCTCTTTTTTATTTAACATTCGTCGTGGAATGGTCTGCGTGTAATATGGGAGGATCTTATTTTGAGAACGTTGAGTAATCTTCCGTTGAAGAAGCACGAACCGGAAGCGCAAGGGCGGCGCGATTACGGGTATCAGACTTTTAATGGTAGCATTATTCGGACGCAATTTTCTGGCTTCGTGGAGTTTAATATACAGTTTTTCACGCGAGGAGCAATTTCGCCCCGAAATTGGAGGAAAAATTATGCCCCTACGTGGCTAGGATAATCCCGGGCAAAACATATTACAGAGCACGGTAATAATTAAATACGTCTCTTTAGCAGACCGACGGTTACGCGATCCGATTAAACGCGGCGTTTGTCTCGCGTGTCGGCTGTATTAATTTATTCGGTGCTCGGTAATGCACGTGACACGGACGCGATTGATAACAGTTATCCGAAACGCTACCGTTCTATGATAATGCAATCCCCCCCCCCCCTCCTGCGTCTCATCCATGGGGAATAAACGATTTTTCCCAGGGTTTGTTCCTTGCGCTGACAGACTCAAGTTCCTCTTCTTGAATTAATTGGACGTATGTATATTCGCCGCCATATACATAATAGGTCGAAGGATCCTGCTGGAATTGCGAATAACGTAACTCCTCCAGGAAAAGTCGCTCGAAATTGCTAGAATAAATCTTTTCCCTGCGATGTTCGTTTTCAGAACTTGCGCGATAACGACTCGATTCAATTTAATAAATCTTTACGTAGACTTTCTCTTCGTGTATAATAAAGCATGAATTGTTACGCCTTTTTTACCAGACAATAGACTCGCGAATTTATGAAATGTTTAATCCGAAATACGGGGTTTCCTTCCGGGAAACGGCGTGAAAATTTCTATTGTCTCTCGTTAAAAACAATCTCGGCGTGTAATCGGACCTAGCATTCAGTAATTTTTGTCACGGATGTCCATTAACGCGACCAGCTATTTAAAAGCGCGGTTATTTATTCGACAGAAACGCGGAACGATGTAACAGCGTGTAGAGATTTTGCTGGCGGTATGAATGTTCCGACGACAGGCTTTCTATTTGCTTAATCACCGATGCCCCGGGGCGTTATCTAACGTCGCGACGTGCTCGAACGAAGAAACGTCATTGTTTTCCGAAACTGATACGATTAGCCCAGCCGTGCAAACGAATTGGTGTCGTTGACCGGCTTATCGGGAACACGCGCGTGTTATTTCGCGTGTAGAAATTGGAACCAGTCCGCATGAAGGGCGTTAATTTTGAAAAGCAGCCGATAACAAGCGCTTACTCGCGGCGTAAATGTGACGTCGCCCGCCACCGTAAATTCATCAGCGATATTTACATTCCGATATTATACAAATGTCACTCGGTATTGATTTTAAAGGCAACCAACGACACTCCTCGATGATAAACGTTGCTTTATCCGAAGCAATCGCGAGCTCTCTTGTCCTCCATGACTCCGTTTTTAGTCACTCTATTTCTTTGTTTTGTCTTGGATCAGTCCACTTTGCTCCCTTGTGTTTACAAATCCATATCGTATAAGAGCAACTCATGCACAGAATATTAAATTACTGAAAACTATTGAACGAAACGCTGGAAGATATTTTTCCCCTATCGGTTCTCCCGTTCGTTTTCTTTTTTTTTTCGTCGAACTTGCGAGTTTCACGGCACACGGGCTACCGCATGCTCTGTCAATTGCAAATGACGGATTCGTTCGATTGTTTGAGCGACGAAATAGCATCGATACCCTCTGACAAACATCGATCTCGATGGAGGCCCGGGTTTAATGTATATCCTGTCGAGACGGACTGAACTATGCATTCGGAAGCTGCTCGTTCCCTGTTAACCGTGCACGGAATCTAAAATGGAAAGCAAACGAAGAGCTCTTACCCCGGGTTTGTTCATTTCTCAGACGGGGAAATTAATTGAAACGAACCGTCACAATATCGGGAACGTATGGACGTTTAGAACCGCGAATTTTGCATCAGAAATATTTGGGTATTGTTCGTTCTTGAATCGATATTAGCCCTTTATTATATTTTTTTAATCCACCGCTATTCGAAAACTATTGAAAAGACTTGCAAATACGCCCAATGGCCACGAACCGTCAACAAAGCACGAATGCGTGCTGAACTTTAGACGGAAAGTTATAAATTTTTCCGTTCTTTCCAAACTGTCCCCCCGACTGACAATGAGTTATTACTGGATAGGAAAAATCGATGACGTTACACGCAGCGATATCAAACAATGGAAACATCGTTTTCTCAGACAAAATTACGGCGTACCACCTCCCCAAAACTAGAATTACACTCGCAGAAATATTTATCGTCTGTTTGCTGGCTAATGGGAGCTATCCATTATGAAGCATTGTCTCGTAATCAAGAAATACCGAGCAATTAAGCTGTTTTCGTACAGTTTTGTTTCGTAAAGTCACTACGGTAAAATACGTCGCGAAAGAAATATCGCAACTGGAGGTTTTCGACAGAGGAATTTGTTGATGTTTAATTTTATAGAGAAAACTAAGTAACGCGATAAATAACGAAGAATTAGAAGCCGGGTAACGAACTCTTTCGCCCAAAGGGATTACTTTTTCCAGCAACCTAATAAACTGCGAATAAATCGAAATGGAATTCTAATTATGCCACCGAAGAAGTTCAGGAAAAACGAAATTATTCCCTGCTAATTACATCGAACTCCTCCATCCGATTCCTCCTACCCTCGAAGAACATTCGCGTCCCTCGGTATTTTCTCTTCCTCGTACCTCGTTCTCGATCAAAGATGCTTTTTATTAACTCGAACGAACTCGACACCACGACGCGCTTACATATTTTTATTTACTCCGATAAGAACAGTAAATTATAGTCCTCTCTCTCAGGATATTAATTCTACTTCATATTTATCTTAGTACGAATAGATCGAACTTGAAAATACAAGTAGTAAAATTTAGTTTAAAGCTGGTAGATCGTTTTGGTCAATGGGAGGAGGGGTTGCAGCCCCTGTAGCCACTTCCACCCACCCTTGAATGCTGCCCCAAGGATCGGTCAATCAATATCTTTGCCCAGCGACGCGCTAACGATTACGTTCTTTATACAGTTGCACCGATGTTCCTTGGTAACCTTTCATCTGAATTTTGACGGTGAAAAATTACCGTTTTCGTGGTGCGTTTTGTTGCTTCCACACCGGCGTTATATATGATGCATGTCGTCCATCACGCGATCGTTGCAAAAATAACGACATCGTTATTCTTGTAATGCGAACGAGAACGATCAGAGGGTCGGGGGAGAGAGAGGGTAGGGTTAATGAAATTGTTTTAAATACAAATGGGAGAAATTGGAACAGCCAACAGCCCGGCCGGCCGACGTTGATCGCGAAATTCTCGATAAATTGGGAATTTTCGATTAATTGTAAGTCTCGAATGTAATTTCACAATTTGTCGGTTATATGAATTTTATTACGAGAAAATAGGGTTTCTTTCGCGTAGGTGTCGACGATTTTAAAAATATTTTACTCGTTTCAATTAACAATTGAGAATTTATATTACCGCGAATTTACTTGGCATTGTTGTCGTGGAAGTAGAATATCTCGACGAATCCACGACGATGACGTCTGTAAGAGGATCGAGGAAGTTGTAAATTTCTTTTTGCCAAGTTCGGGTGCATGTAAAACGAACTCGTTGCTTCTTGAATTCGAAAGTCGACGGAACGGGAAGTAAAAAGCAGAAGTTTTGCACGTTCCTCGCGATCAACCGCGCGAAACGTTATCCAAACATGTCGCGCGCGCGGAATATTAACAGAAAATCGACGGAAGATAATCGATGCAACGATAAATCACGATAATTTACGATCGATCGTAACGCACTCGCGTCACGTAGAACGTCTGGTAGCCATTACGGTCGAACAATCGTCTCGTGAGAAATTCATTCTCGGTCAAGCGATATTAACTTTTTTTTAAATCGAGAATTGAATTATCAATTAATCTTCGTTGGCCACGTTGACGGTATAATCTCTCGGAAGGTCCTGTAATTCGTTTCAACCGGTCTAAGAAACGACGAGAAAAGGAAAAGGACGCAAGTACCGTTATCCGAATTGTGAAACGATCTTATTTTCTTTTTTCCAGCCCCCCCGTACGCGCAATTACTCTCAAGGATATATCTCTGTCGGAAGGCAAATGGTAGAAAAACCGCCCTTGATCTATATCTCTGGTTCGGATCCACCCTCCATTCACGCAGATTCGCGCCTATCTCGAACGACGTTCCTATCCATTCCGCCATCGTGTTCCTTCGTTTATCTCGACTCGTTTTACCGGATCGTTGGAACGGCTTACTGCCTCCGCGAAAGACAGAAATACTTGGTTTCGAACGAATGCTGTTGGTAATCACGCCATCCTTTATTTTTTCAAATTATTAGTCGATCGATTCGTAAATGATCTTGGCGGATGAATAGCTGTAGTCGACCTAAAATTACGATGACTGTCGCGTATCCGTTTCATTGTCCAGCATGCGTGCAACAATTCACGGATCAGACGTTGACAACAATCGCTGCGATTGCTAGCGCAGCTCGCAGTTTCATCGATTCCTCATGAAAAAAACGGAAGAAAAGATCGCGATCGTTGTAGGAACGCGCTGTTTTTGCTCGGTTGCGCATCGGTATACTACTTTTCGGTCTCCATTCTCCGAGTTCCGTCGTTTCTAGACTTCCTTCTGCGTCGCTTCGAGTCCACTCGACGTTTCTCTCCTCCCGAACCCGACAAATTGTCTCCCCGCATTTATTCCACATTTTTTCCAGCCTCTCTCCGCGTACTATTTATAATCCACAATCATCCCTCCCGGTCTTTCTTGTTCTTCCTGCCCGTCTCGCTTCCCGGGGCTTTCCTCCTTTTATCTTTCCTTCTTTTTACGGAATATTAAGCCGCGCGCGCATTCCCCTCCGATCTCTTGCGTCCATTCACCGGTTCCTCGAGCGTTCCTCCGGCAAATTTCTCGTTCCTAGCATCGCGTCCAGCACACGGATGGGGCGACGAGGGGCCAGAAAGCGAGGGAGCCCGACGGGGGTGGTTTTAGGGGGCGTCTCTTTCATCCTTTGCCCAGCCATTCGTATCTATCGAGGTATAAACAGAAACGTACGACCAACCCCTCTGTTCCGCGAATGTAGCACCCGCCGAGAGCCGTCGAGTGTCGGGCATTAACGTCGAATGCATCACGCGATGCGGGACAAGGATCGGTAGAACGGGGGGACGATAAGCGAAACCGAGACCGAGAAACGCCAGGGGGAGGACAGATGCATCGGTAATGCATGCTGCTGGTCCCGCGATTGCATTTATACGCAAGTTGACAACGCGGGGATGTCGCCAGAAAACGACGCGACCGTGTACTCTTTTGTCCCGAGGTCCAAGTCTGATTTATCCACGGTAAACTTGCGATAAATTGCCTAATTAGAGCGAAACGTACACGTTACATCGTTCGCTGTTCCTTTTACCTGCGCGTTCGATGATTTTTAACGGGTATTTCGCAACGCCGGAGGTTTTATCGAAGGTCGAGGATTAATGACTTTCAGCGATGATGGAATCGTGGCGTGATTTTCAGGTAAACGGATTACGAGGATCGATTGGGCTATTGAAAGCCATACGTAACGTCGGAGTCGCATTAGGATGCGTGCGATTCGATTAATAATGTACGCGCGCTGAGATTTAGATGAAAATTCCGAATTAGAGCGGACAGGCCGGTTAATTGAAAACAGACATAATTGAATCGCGTGAAATAATACGTTAAATGGAACGTGTGCATTCAATGGGGCCTGGGTAAACGTTCGATTTTTATGCATGACCGATTCGCTTAGTTGTTTGAGCACGTTAAAAGGGTCATGATCGAATCAGCCGCTACCTGTGCTACCTTTGCTGCGCCGATGTTTACTTTCACCGGGGAAACACGTTAATGGAGCTGTTACAGGTATGGGCTACGGGTTCACGGTGTTCAGAAAATTACGCCCCGGCTTCCACAAAGAAACGAAAGTCATTTCCATTTGTCTTCGGAGGGAACGACCTATAAAGAGCAGCAGTTAGTAGTTGAAATCCCCAGGAGGCTCGGTCCGCTGCATTTCTACCATGGAAAACCTTCCTTCCTTCCTGTTAGCATCCTCCACCACCGAGAAAAAGGAAACGAAAACGAATACGAAAACGCGCGAATAATTATTCGCGATAAGTGTTTGCTCATTAAGTAAGAAGTTATTCCTTTGGATATCGATTCCCCGTTTCCCATCGTTATCCAAACGTATTCACCAGGAACTGCTGACTCCTTTCTGCAAATTACTTACGACGCGAAGAATTCTTTTCCCCGATTTTCTATAGTTTTATAATCGTAACGAAACGTGTAGCCTTCGGTCTGCTTACCATGGTCGTTCCAACAACGAAACACACGCTCGATTCTGTCCGTGGCGTGATATATCCACATTTAATATGAGAACTCGCGCACGTGGGACACGTTTGTTCCGATTTCAATGATACCGAACGATACCGGGGGTCGGATTTTGATTAATGGTTCTTCGTTTGCGCGGACTCGTACGTTTCCAGACGAACATCGGGGGCCCGTGCTCTCTCTTTCTGCTTTCCTGTTCGACGTGTCCCAGGCTTTCCAGGTTTTTCCGTTTCGCGACAGCAGATTACGTTACCGGTTGCAACGTCAAGCATGAAACATTACACCCGGGGTAATCTAGCCGGGAACAGAGCGTGTTTCCGGGCGCGGTCTGGGCGGAGAAAGCGCGTAAATACGCGTCGGCCTCCCGTTTCCCTCCTTTTTTTGGCTCTTTATGCGGCTTTCGCGAAATTAGGATGGCGGAATCCTCGGCGAGGAGCGTTTCATTGAATTCGATCGACGAGGTTGCCAGCCCTGGGGTCGAAGAATTAATTTCCGGCGCTTTGTTCTCGCGGTCGAGCGATTTTTCAAAGCCTTCGGCGCATAACGCGCTAAGAAAATGGTCGAGAAGCGTTTCTTTGTACGCTTCCACTGCGTACAGCGGGTACCGTGTTGTCTTCAGAGGCTTCGCTCTTCTTCTCGTGGTCTCTGGCCATCGCTTTGAGACTCTTTTTATTTCGAAGGAAAGAAATCCGTTCCCCCTGCTGGAGATTGGAAAGTATTTTAATGAAAGTTAGTAGCAAATTTGATTTACGGCGAAGAACGTCTCGCGTTTCGAGTCGATGGAAAATAATTTATCTTTTGTAGACGTTCTTTTAAATTATTGTCTCTCGCCTAGGTTTCCGCCACGAAACGTTCGACGCGGTTCCCGGTATTCGAACGCCACGCGATTATTTCACTTTTAATTGGTTAATTAGCGCTTCATTCCGCGAATTAATTACTTTATAATCATTTATTTAAGCAATTATATGCGTTTCGAAAATAATTAACTCTCAGAATATTATATCGCGATATAGTCTCGTGCGAGATCGCAGCTGACAGAATTTTTAGTCGACCGTCGCACGACAATTACTTATGTTTCCGTTAATTAAATCGCGAATCGGTAGCTTTTGTTGCCGTTATCGACCAGCGAAACTTTCCACCGTGATTTCTATATCCGACCGGAATTATTGGTTTATGCGGAATCCCACCTTTGTTCCTATCAAGGATATTACAGATTTCGCTTGTACATCGTCTTCCTTTATTTGGTACACGAGTCTATTTACATTTACTCGTTCGTACGGATCAGAATAGATTGCACAGCCGTCGAGGAGAAATATTGTCGCTTCATTAAATTAATATTACTGCTATATGGTTGAATAAGCAACGTTTGCAGACCGGAGTGGCGAGTTAATAAAAACAGCACGCGATCAATCGTTATCCTAAGCAATTCACTGTACGTACGCGACTAGTTCTCGGTTTCAAGCCGACCAAACCGCGTGGGGAACAATGTAAGAACCGATCGACACGGAGGAAACTCTTCTCCCTCGGCGCCAGACCGTAAATGCATTTACGGGGACCGGCTTTTATAGGGGCGATTATTTCGTTACGAATTCACCGTCGACCGATCGTAAAGTCTGCTACACAATTATCTAATTACCGCGGCAATTACGTCCCTGAAATTTCATTGGCCGCATTAAACGGCCAGGTAAGGCTGGGGGGGAGGGGGGCACACAATCGTCGGTGGGTACACTTCGATCGACGCCGGTGGGTAACTAGATTTTAGTCGGACAAGAAACCGAGGTGCTCCGAAGCGAAATGCGCCCAGAGTTGACGAGGCGGAGCGCCGCTGGCTGGATCACCAGGAGAAACTATTTTCCCGCTCGTTGCAATTACGGAAAATCAGCGGGCTTCGCGGTAAATCTCGCGGATAAGAGCACCCCCCCACCCCCTTCCAAGATACTCCTTTCGAACTCTAACGCTTACTTTTTCGCTCGAGATATCGAACTTTAGGGATCGAACGGTTATTTTTATTATAATTTTGAGAATGTTAATCGAAAGGTACTCCAAACTTGTGGGCAACAGTAGCCTAATTCATTGACTCGTGATCGCAGGGTACAGAGATATGACGCCGCGAATCGGAATTGTTAAGCCGAGCCCGTAAACGGAGAACGGTTTACGAGTGGCGAGGCAGACCGCTTGAAATCTGCTAGGATTACTTCGAGAGGGATCAACCCGTGGAATCGTATCGTCCAAACACTAGGGGAGGCTGAGAGACTCGTACAGCCTTTCTTTTCTTTTCCTCTGATAATAAAGGCAGAAAAAAAAAAAAACAAACAAACCAGGAAGATCAACGTTACGCAGGAAAAATTCACAATAACGATTATTTGCCTTGCAACAGCATTTCGTGGGTCTCGGGATTTCTATTTGCTCGCAATTAAACGCGATTGCACGAAACGACAGAGAATTGACTGTTTATCGACGATCGATGCATGCAAAAATTGCGTACCTTGGGCAAATATTCGTTATATCCAGAAATATGGCGAATAAAACACGTAAACGTGACAATTTAGACCTCGTGTTTTAAACGCGAGGTTCGAGGAGCGAGCCTCGAAGGTTGCAAGCTTCGTATAGGTGGGTAGTTGCAACCGGTGCAACCGATCCTCTTTTGATCCGTTTGATCCGATCGATGGGACCGCGCACACTCTCGATACGCTTTTCCGCGGCGAACAATAAAGTTGACGGGGTCGAAATGGCGGGCACACGTACCAGCCAAGGGGGTTGTGTGCGTGCCCGTGCACGTGCACGGCCATTACCATGGAAAATAGCTTTCCATAAAACGAAGCGTGACAGCATTTCGAGGTAGGAGCGCGTCCGTAATAATAGTCGGGCATCGCGTATATGTCGGTTAATCCGATTGATCGAGCGCTAAAGCGCGTTATTATCGCCTTACAGATTCCATGCTGTGCTCTGCCGTTGCACCCCTCAGACGAGTCGTGTCGATCGCAGTTAACCGGGGTGCGTGAGTGTGCAGAAACCGTGCCACGGACACGGCACTCGATCCTGCGACCTCCGTCACCCATGTCCTGTTCTCCGTGTCTGCCCTGGACGTATCCACGCGCCTATGTGTCCACAATGATCAACCTTTTTCGAGGAAACATTCATTTTCTACCAGAAATTCACAGAGGCTCAGGCACTACTAACGTTATGCGTCATAATCGTCGTGGTTGCGTGCTCGCGAACTTTTTTTATCCGGGTAATGCGGCGTATGGAAATTTTCGCATTTCCTTGGAACGCTTTGTCGGCTCACGGATGGAATTAAAAAAATCACTCGGGCAACGTCACCCGACAAAGTCACGGTTCCAAGTCCGCTAATTAGCCGAGTATTTTTTTAAAAACTTGTTTAGAAATATGAAGTCGCGCGGGGTTGGAGACCGAGTGTTTCCCGGAATTTTTTTTCCGAGTAAATCTCATTTTCGACGTGTCACCGGTTCTTTGAGAAACGATCCGTACAATAAAACGCGAGATGCTCCGCCCAGGACGCTCCTCCTCGGTTAGAGTTTATCGTTCTCGGAGAATCTTTCGAGTTGTCTGGAATATTCGCAGATATCTTCCGAAATTCGTCTCTTTAGTTTGATAATTTTACGAGTGTCAGGGGAAACTTCGCGGAAGTTGTATTGATAGACGGGCCGCACGAGCACTTGCCTCGTTCTGTTAGAACTTAATTTACGGATAACAGTTTGACATCCGCTTTGGAACGGAAATTTCTCAATAAAATTCATTTCCTTGCCGTTCTTTCCTTCAAAAATTAAACCATATGTGCCCCATCGTTTTAACGCGTTTCACTTGATAGCGTGTGAATATTAACCGATCCCACCGACGAATGGAATTTCTTAAGAGCCAAATAATTATGTACTTTGGGGAAGTTCGTAACTTTCTATTACATTCCTTATAAATTATACTACAGGTCACTGCATCGAACGATGTTGCTTAAGATAAATGTGACTGAGGTCCTCTGTAAACCTAGTTCTCCATAGTTGCGACGAAACTGGCTATTTGAGCGTGCTAGGAAAATGTAATTAAATTGTTTACACGTAACAATTTCATTTCGTGTTTATTAATTAAATAACAATTACACCGTTCAAAGTTACAAATATTCTCAGAATCTAAGAGAGATATCTTGATATGGCAAATTCCTATTTTTCCCCTCTATGAATTTCTTATATTTTCGCTTAGAAAAGAAGTAGGTATAGCTTGTCCCAGTTTCTAGAATCAAGCTTTATATTCGCTGGGAATTTTCATACCGAACGACACAATCGTCCCGAAACGAGAAAATAATAATTTTAACCGTGCTATAAAATATATCGTTGAAATAACGATTCGGAAATTAGTTTGATTACAAAATAAATACACAAGCATAAATGAAATGCACGTTTGAAGATTGAAAAATATGTTTCTCCGTTGAATAGAAAACGACTCGATCTACGCTTAGAGTTTGTGTTCCCTTGTTTCTCGCTGCGATCTCTTTGCTCGTTTTTTCAGACTTCTCCACTGATTGTTATAACGTATGAATTAGCATACGTTGTTCTAAATTTCACAAAAGTCGTCCAGGTGAATTATAATGCACTGACCGAGTATCCAACAAAGCGTAAAATACTATTCAAAGTACTGTTTAAATTAGAGGAAGGCGAGTAATTGTTTTTCAAATTGGTAGCGATGCGTGAAACGTACCATGTATTTGTTTATTTTAATGTTGCTTTAGCTCGTTATCGGTGTTATTTTTCAAACCAGAGATGCATGTAAATGTCGGTGAAATAAATTAAGATGAAAGTCAAACAAGAATTCGTTAGATTGCTCTCTAGTTTCTCCTCGGTTTAATAAGTTTCCTCGATTATTCTAACAATTTTCTACGGTATTATATGGCACCTGTAGATTTTCTAACGTTGGAGGTCGATGATAATTTCGTCGTACGAAAAACAGGTGACTTGATCTTAAATTAACGCTGTTTCTATTCGCCGTGGTATGCGTTGAATTTCACGCTAGCGTAAGCGGACCGTTAAACTGTTAAAATACAATACGACGCCTTCGGTTATAGCGACTGTTTTATGTTCTGCTCGTCTCCCTTTTGTTCCCCTTCGTTCCAACCGCTGAAATCCGTTTCACGTTGGAAAACGTCGGAAGACGAACGAAATTTCACGCGTTATTTTAATTCGCCTCGATGCAACGCGATGTCGCAATTAACGCGGCGATTAAACCGGAAATACGAAACACACGCGTTATGAATATTCCTCGAGAATCGAAGCCCGTTCCTTTTTTTCTCTCTTTCTCGATAACCGATATTATAGGAATTATTTAAATCGTTCAGAGGAGTGCACGCCTGCCGAGCGTGTACACATCAATTTCCGCGCGTCTATTTAATATTAATGCTCGTGTCCTGAAAGCGTGTCACCGCTCATTTTTCGAGAAATTTCTATTATATCGCTCGACGTTTATAATATTTATTGACGACGCACGAAATGCTTAATGAAACGTGTGCTTGGACGTATTCGCGAAAATATAACGCGTGGCCAAATTTCGCATCAGATTCGTCTCCGAGTTATCCAACCTTATATAATTCCTACAATAATGAATATATTTCAATGAAACTTTTTTCTGAAGTAGTGCTCACGGGTACCTACAAAAAAGTATTAAACAAAATTTCCGTAGCATGTCAAACAAAACTATTAAAAATGAAAAACGAATTTCTAAGAAAAATCGACAGGGCCTAGATTTTCCGGTGAAAAAAAAAATTTCGTATCGCTCTAAAAAAATTATTTTCGGTCACTAGGGTCAATTACAATAATTTTTGGTCAATACGCATATCCCTGAAATCCTACCCATTTTCTAGACAAAAATTCGAGAAGATGTGAAATTTTCGAGACAACTAAAAAATTTCAAATCGTTCTGAAAAAATTATTTCTAGCTAGCAGGGTCAATTACAATAATTTTTGGCCAATACGCATATCCCTGAAATCCTACCCATTTTCTAGAAAAAAATTCGAGAAGATGTGAAATTTTCGAGACAACTAAAAAATTTCAAATCGTTCTGAAAAAATTATTTCTAGCTAGCAGGGTAAATTACAATAATATTTGGTGAATACGCATATCCCTGAAATCCTACCCATTTTCTAGAAAAAAATTCGAGAAGATGTGAAATTTTCGAGAAAACTAAAAAATTTCAAATCGTTCTGAAAAAATTATTTCTAGCTAGCGGGGTCAATTGCAATGATATTTGGTGAATACGCATATCCCCAGAATTGGAAAATAATCCCAGTAAAAATTGGTAAACCGAAGCTACGCACATATATGTAAATTATTCGAACATATCAAACAATCCCTGACATTGTGAATTCGTTTCCAGATATGGTTCCGCGTTGTTCGGGAACCAGCAGGCATTATTATTATTACATCTGACTGTGATAATCGATGTGACGCGAGTACGTGCCGCAAACGGCGATAGAAAATACGAGCCCCTGCTGTAGCAGTTCGCGAGGCTAATACTGGATTAAGTATTCCCCTTTTGATTGAAATCGGTTGAATCTGCAGCAGCCGCATAAATTAGCTAACGCGGGATCGTGTGTGCAAACGAAAATTATATACGATAGGGTATTATCGTAATATGAATTTAAACTCGTCGGATATTAAAGAGTGTGGGACCGTGGAAAATTCAGTTCCGGTTAAATACGACTTAGTATTATTGTGTTTATCAAGTTGTTATTTAGTATTGTGTTTATAAAGCTGTTAATCATACACGGTGGATTAACCGGGGGACAAAATGGTGTTTGTCGGTAGCTAGTGGACTAGATCAGTGTTTCTCAAATCCTCGTCGTTCCTCGACATTGATAAACTATGATAAACGTTTCTTGTTCCGTGGAAAAGAGTTGTGAATCGTGATCGAGGGGTTCTCGAGTGTCGGGGACGCTTTGAGAAACACCGAGTAGGACAATTCGCGGGATTATTCCGCGGATATCGATGATTTTGAAGCGACGCGTGCTCGAAACAGACGTGAAAATGAAACGGGGCCGACCGTACAAACATAGTCGCGAAAACTCATCGAAGGTATCGGGATTTATGGATAAAATACGTAAAGGGGGGCGCAAACGCCGCAGTGTATTCGCTTCTAATTAAAAGTGACATAGGGTTTCCCTTGGTTCGAAAACTAGTTTTCAACGACAGCGGAAGAAAAATTCTGCACGGCGGACGAGCGATTCGTGTTAAAATTCAATCCGACGCTGTTACCGTCTATATTCCGGCTGCATCTGTCGAACCAGGTCGCTGTTCGCGATAACGAAATCTAGAAAGAATCCGAACGTACGGTCGTCTCATTGAAAATTCAACAAATTCGCGCGTGTACTCGATTCGTCTCTCGTCGCGTTCCGTTTAATCCGTCGTTGCGCAGACGTTCGACATTCCTTCCGTTTCAATGGAATTCTAATTGTTTCGTTAAAACGATCTCAACAATGACATTCATTTGCCCAAATTGCTCCTTTCTTTCACGTTTCGATCCGTAGATTAACGCATTGAAATTCGCTATTTTGGCAATAGTGCCGCGATCGAAGGTTTCAATTTAAATAAAAGTGTTGTCCGATGATCCAAGATCTCGCGAAGCGTTTGATCGAAAGAGGGCGGTCAAATAGTCTTTGGGGGTACCGTGACACGGTCGTTGTTCCTTCCCTTTCATCCTGACGGGGGTTTTCATCAGCATCCCATATACATTTCCAGCGTGCCGGCATTGTCTGCCGTTTATCGCGCACAAAACAACGACGAGGAGAGATCTCACCATTCTTCTCCATTTAAAATCGGCTTCTAAACGTTAGTGTACGCCCCGCGCCGGTCGAATCTGTTCCCCGGCGCATTACTCATTGTTCTATTTTGACCGTCCAGCGTCCTCCATTATCCCCGTGGAACGGCCCTCGGCCGGATCCAGCGGACGACTACAAAGATCCGCTTTAAGGACGATCCGAGGCCGCTGGCGAAACGAAAAATTGCTTTTCAGTTAAATTACGACAGTATCGTGATTCATGCTAGACGACGAAGGAAGTGGTTGGCTAGAGGGTGGAGGGGTTTCGAAATGTAAACGGATCTTATCTCGGTCGATGAAGCACGCCGTTCGATATTCCGATACTAGCACCATCGCCATCGCTGCTAGCTCCAAGGGTATCGAGCCCCTGGCATAATGGAATTCCTCGTTATATAAATTTCGGTGCACATTTTTCTGGCACCCATCGATCTCCCCCGGTCTTCCATTTTCCCGGCTTTTCTCTTTTAAAGTCGACGTATGTACTGGCCCGACCTCGATCTCCTCTCCACGCGCTCTCTATCTGCCTCGTAACCCCCTCGCCGAGCGTTTTATTCCGTCTCCGCGAATGCCCGCCCGATCCCTCAAACGTTTTTCGAGACCGAGCCCGGCAGAAAGCGAAATTCCATCGATAACTGCGAATCCGGCCTCGTCGTTTCTTCTTTAAATGATTTTATCTCGCCGAACAAAATGCTCCAAGCCGATAAAAAGGGATTCCCGTCGATTAACTTCCGCTTCGCTTTTGCCCGGCGTTCGCGAGCCAGCAAATTGTAGCCGATCATCTCGAGCGGTGCTTAGGCGAGACCCTCGAGTACCCGGATATCCACGGGACCGAATATTTCAATAGCAAAAATATTCCCTATTTATATAAACGATATTCTTCTGGGAAGATAAACTTTTTAAATTCTTTATAGTTTTTAACCTGGAATAAAATGTTTAGACGTTTAGAAATGCACCGCGAGTCACGCAAGAATGCATTTCACCCGATAAAAGTAATTCCAAACGAATAATAGAATTAAAATAACGTCGAACACGCTCCGTACCTTATGTTCGCTTCTTTGTTTCGCGCGCGTCTTCCCGCGACTCTCGATGAGTCGATCAGGGTCGATATCTCGCATCGATAGATGGCTCTGGCGTCTAACGATTGCGCAGCGTTCTGCGCCGCCGCCATGGACCGTTACTCGGAACGCGGTCCCCCAACCATACGCTTGTTTACGTCTAATAAACCGTTCGTTTTCGCCAGATTTTTCGTGGTTTTCCTGTTCCTTGTCGACGCTTAACACCCTTTGGTCAGTGACTTTAAGTTTGTGCACGTTACAAAGTGAGTTTTCGCGGAATTAGTCGACGATACGTGTAACAATCGAAACGACAACGAGATGACAGCAGCGCTCGGTCCTCGTGTTCCAAAAAGCAGATAACCTCTCGACGTTAAGTTGATTTTCAAAGCGAGTACGGATAATGTGCCTAACGATACACTCGAGTTCGAGTACTGTGCTACCGTTGATTCTCATCGGATCTCAAAAGACCTGCGGTGAGTATTTGCAGTCGATTACTGAATTTACGAAACATGTAATATTTCGTGCACACTGTCGCGATAATTTAAAACTAATTTTCTTTCGACACGGTTCGTTTAGACAGCGATTGAACTTTTAATCGAATCGTTAAAAATCGTGCGATATATAAACTATTTACGCGAGTGTGTTTCGACGCTAATTTGATTAGCGAGGGAAATCGTGTAATCAAATTTTCGCGCAAAGAGAAGTTGATTTTCAAACTTTTTCCCTGCTAATCGAATAAAAAACTTTGCTCCGCCGTGCGTCATCGAGATTTTTTCAACCGCTAACCACGAATATTCTGTCTTTGAAAAAATCAACAAGGATCTGCAAGGAAGCTACGTCGATGGAACAAACCGCGGAGTATCTGTTTCGAAATTGATCGGTTAAATGTGCAAATCCACGCGAGATCGAAAAAAATAAACACGCGAGAATAATCAACGAGACCGAAATTGGATCCGGCGTACAGTTATTTCGCTGGTATTTTTCTGTACGTCCTTTGGTTGTTATTCGGCCACGTAGATCCGTGCACTTGGAAAACGGGGACAGATGTTGCTTTGTAACTTTACGTTCGCCTATCGCTGAATTTATTGACTTTATATCGAGAGCCCGCTGAACTCCCAACGCGTTCTTTTATTACGTGTATCGCTCCTTTTCGTCGACCACAATACCCTTTCAACCGAATTTCCTCGCGAAATCTATTTCCTGTCCATTTTTTATTACTTCTCATTCTCCAAACGCTATAAAATTTCCATCGATCGAAAGTAATTCACAGACAGTAAGACCCCTAAACTACTCGCACAAAGTATGCAAATCTGTTTTTCCAAGAAAGCAAATGCACACTTCGTTACGCGTGCAAAACACTCGATGTACGTTCGAAATTACTGCAATTATAACGCGCTCGTTTCAGATTTCACGAAGCATCGGGCCACACATTATTCGGAAGTTTTAATTATTCCCCGTACAATCTGAATTCATTTCAGTCTGTTAATGGATTAAAAATTCAGTGAATGAAATTAAGGATACGAATCACGTTCCTGTAGCGTTAATTTCATATAGTATCCTTTAGCCATACAGGATAGAATTTAATACTATTATATAATAACACGAAATTAACGAGAGTTATGTGTAATATTTGTCCCGTATAAAACTAATGAAACGTTTCTCGATTTTTTGTAGCCAATTTTTAATCTTTGTTTTGGTAAAAAATTGTGTATTCCGTTCCCCTTGCGGAACTGGGTCGGCAGACATTTTAAATAATCATGTTTTTCCACGGAATAATCCCGGTTACATGTTTTCGTCTTGCGTATTATCGTATTCCTGGTAGCGAAAGGTCGCAAACTTTTTTACTAACAAATTGAACAACTGCGCGGGGTACGGTATAAAATTTTACGTCGAATAAAGGAATACACGTTCCGGGCGTTTTATGGCTGTTCTCGTCTAAAGAATTGAAACCAGCCCGGGAGTTATACCGAATAGAATAGTATTTCGGGGCGAAGGTTACTTTGTTGCACTCTGTTCCCCGCTCTGGAAATAACTTGTAAGGAAAGGCGAGGGGGGAAAAATTGCTGCCCACCGAGACGCTCCTTTGTAGGGAGAAAAAGAATCGACCCGGTCGGATTGTTGGTTTGCTGGACGGCTGCTCCTTGCTCCGCCAGGTGCGTTATCCGTCGACAGATTCCTTTTCCCCGAAACCTAATATTCGAAAGTGACCGTCGGTTATGGTTAGGCCCACCTGACGAAATACGACCACCTCGGACCGCTCGATGATCGTTTCACCGGTCCTCGCCTTCAGCTAGACGAAATTATTCTTTCTTTTTCTAAGTTGCACGGTCCATGCAACGTCCTGTAATTTACAAGCAACATTTACACTTTGTTCGACGCTTAAGACGGCAACAGCCGGAAAATAAAGCCACTTGCAAACACTTGACCAAAAATACACGTATACCTGCATGCACACGTAGGAACAATTTAAGTCGGCTACGTGAGATCCCAAGCTAACGTTTCCAAACGCTTCGACGGAACTTTGCCCTTTACGAACTTCCAAACTTTATTTCGTGCCGTAAAATCTGATGGTTAAAGTTGACTCTGACCATCGAACAGGACACATGCCGCGTTGTAATAATTTTAAATATCCATAGACATCGCACTAGCTGGAAAACCTAATAATTTTCTTCTTTGTTAAAACGATTTGAAAGGCTGGGAAACAATGTTCCGGTTTTTCCGCGGCGCGACGACCATATTTTTCACTTTCCATACCGGAGGGGGGGCGATTAATTTTTTTGTTTCCGAGGTTTTGCCGCCTCCCCGCAAGAATTCCTAACGTTGGGACTCGATTTTTTCTCGTTTCGCGGGGCTTTTTACCCGAAGCGACCAATCGTTTCCGCGACGCCAGATTTCTCCGATAGCTCGATAAATTTTCTTGGCAAAGGTTTGCTATTTTATGGTGGGTTCCTCGAACGCCTCTACTCCCGGGCGAAAAAGCACGCTTCAGAATGAGCAGCGAGAGAGAAAGAAAGATGGAGAGAAAAAAAAAAAAGAAAGGATTACCGTCGATTAATCTTCGTTTCTTTTGCCTGTTGTACGGCGAGCTTTTCCTTTCGGATCTTTCCAGGCATATTGTGCGCCCCCCTGGTCGCATCATTTTCCCTTCTTCGACCAGTCCTTGCCCCCCGTACCCCTCTCTCCTGTATTATGCATTATGAGTTATTAATTATTTATAAGTGTGCTGCCTACTTGAAACTTCTTCTCTATTCCGTGCGTCTCGCGACGTAATATGATTTATCTGTCTACCTGATCTTCTCCTTTACCTTGCAAACTTTTATATCGTCGACCGCCAGCAATTCACTGAATGATTCGCGACCTACGTAATAATGGAAATCAGCTTTATGGTGGTGTCTTGTACGTATTTACATTTATATTATGTTGTAATACCCGTCTGAAGACACTTTATGTCGAACGCTTCATAACGCAAGAAATTAATCCTCCAATGAGAAGTTTTCCTTATCATTCGACACTAATAAACAAATGTGTCGCTAGTAGAAGTATCATCTATCGATTTCTTTCCAAACATTTGTCATTTAAACGCTATTATATCCGTGAAAATGTTGTTTTGATTCCTCCTTGCGATCGTATTGCAAATCCGTACGTGTGTAATTAAAACATAAAGCTCGGTTTATGAGAATTTATAGATTACACAGAGCACGTAATTAAACTCAAAATCTATACTCGTTAATTGGGAGCCAAATGGGACGAAGTATGAATTTATCGTCAGAATCTTGATTTATAAATACACATTTCACTAACGAGCCAACTGTGCGCGCTATTAGAACTATAAAATCATACGTGACCTCAAACTAATGTTAAACCACTTAATAATTCGATTTTAAAAAATTGACGAAGCGACTATAGGATTTCGAAGATATTGCGATCCATTAAATAAATACCATCGAAAACTCTTTTCAAGAATAGAATTTATATTTCCTTTAATGCAGCAAAATAATGGTAATAAAGGTAAAGGAATTTATTGGGAAATTTTAGGTACTAATGTATCTTTGAAAGTTGAAATATTCAGAAATATATTCTGGGTATATTTAATTATTTTATAATTTAGTGTACGCGTCAAATATTCCCATATTGTGTTAATATTATATATTGCACGGGCATCAAATATTGTAAATTTTCTCTGCTAATTTACTTCTTCCCTGGACAGAAAATGTGTTTAATAATCGTTCCATGGCCGGCGTGGGTGATATTAAAATAGAACGTTTTAATTGTTGATTATTATGTGCTTTGAGATTATCTACTTTATTCGGGGAAAGTTTCTATCAAAAGTCCCCCGTAATCTTTCTCCTGGGTGATTTTCGAAGCTCGATGGGAACAGAGGTTCTCCGGGATTAATTTTCCCTTCTCTGTCGTCTACTATTCGCGTTAAATTCGCCTCCATTTTCGTGTTCATCGTCGTGCAGCGTTCCTCGACACATAATTGCACTGGATTACCCCTTTGTGCATCCGAAATTGTTACATAGACGCTAATGTTTCAAATCACTAGATTTTTCATTCAATATCAAACGGTAAAAAGAATTATAATCGTCGAAATTGTCGTTGATCGAAAAAGATCGGCTTCGCCTTTCAAGGTAATATATTTTCACGATTTCATAATTCTCTTCTTTTCGCTATGCAGCCGAAGCATTCGATGCATCATTATTGCGTTTTCTTTTCTAAGCAGATATCGACGCTTCCTAGTTCCCCGCGATCATTTTCCAAATGATTTTTATACTCTGCAACGGAATCCCCGGGAGGTCGTATGAATGAGTTCTTGCCGATTAAGTTACCTCCCTTCTTCTTGTTAAAACGCAATCGAACGAGATATTCACGCGCACACTGCATTCTTGACACGGTTTTTCATTTCCCTTCGTCGAAGAATTCACATCGCGTCGATTCGTGCATGCATATTAATTCTAAGCCGAAGCACTCGACACTTTTTCTTTATCGAATCGATTCACTGCACGGTCGATTACAATTTCTCATCGGGTTATCCGACGATAAACATTTTATTATACATATAGGTATAATAATCACGTTGAGATAGCCTCGGGTAAAACGGTTGCAAAATCTATTGTAATCGTAGCGCAGATAAATTGCAATTTCTTTCGAGTTTGAAATCAGAAATTTCTTGACCGATTTTCCTACCGAATCGCTAAATTTTCTAGCGATCGTGATCCTCGAAACGATCTCTGTCTATCCGGACAAAATGCCGGGGGTTGTTGGGGGAAAAAGAGACGCGGCCGCCGATTAATTTCCGTTTCTCTTTCGTCCGCCATTCGTGCGAATCGCGCGCGGCTGTTTTCGAATCCGCTGGAGCGTATTATACTCTCGACGCGCTATTACGTTTTGTTCTGGCCCGCAGCACGGATATTAAATCATTTGTGACTCTTTATTAACGGAATCCTGCGAAACGGATATTTAAAATCGCTTTTATGCGACAGCTAACGATATAATGATTGTTTACCGATTCGTGTCTTCGATATATCCATTGTAAACAATATACCTTTCGAGAAAAATTTACAGTATAAAGCGAAAATTCCACGTGTAATTTTGTTTTGTAGCGTTAATGGATCTCTTTACGAACGTCCATCGTGTTTACCCAGAAGTATTGCAACCATAAAGGTACCTCTGAAAGCAGGAATACTGAACACATATTGTAACTCAAAGAAATAACTCTTCGGTTGCTCGTGAAGTTGGAAACTTTGTTAATGAAAGTTTGTGTGTTCTTGTTTTACCTTAGTCAAAGACGTTAAATATTAAGCTAAATTTCATTGATCAACTCTAACCAGAAAGTTTACGATCTTCGTACATAACTGAAATAGGTGGTCGAACTTAAACTCTTTTGCTCGTTTTGAGTATGAAAGAAGATCACGTAAAAGAAGACTTTTTGTTTAGCGTAGAGTTCGAGAATTCAATTCTTTTGGACATATTTCGAGGGGCACTGTACGTATCGTTCCATTCAGGCAGCAACGAACGTCTTTAACATTTTATTGGTTGAAATTGCTTTCATCGAATACCCGAATGCATTATGTATGTTGTCGGACTGCGGAAGAGCAACCAGATCTCTTCAAACGATTCAAATATTGGATCGGTGCATCCGGCATCCAGCTAGCTCCCTTCTATCAAACCCTAAACCATTTTCGAGAACACGGTGCAGCAATTCCCGCTTTCGAAAACTTTTACACCGGGAATCAAGTGTCTGAACAGATTTTTTTTCGAACCCTACCACAATGGAACAAATAAAATAAGCAGAGTGAAGTCGATATACGTTTGATTATTTGCACGCGTGATAGTTTGAGAAACTAGTAGGTTTCTGGGAAGAAAAAGGAGACTTCCGGCAATTAATTTCCGTTTTCGAGCACATTAGATCGTCGAATCATGGTCCTCGGTGTTCTGTTTCTCTGTGGGTGGGTCTGTTTGGTCGAGTCTGCCCTTTCGCGAGTTCTGCCTGGTCCGACGATACCCGAATTCGTTATAACCGAGAGCCCCGGGAGCCACGGAACCGTAACTTCGCAGGATACACGATATGCGAGCGAAAAGCACAGAAAGGGGACGAAAAGGAACGGTACGTTGCTCGTCGAACGGAGAAAGACGGGTTGAAATCAAATTTACAATCTGCTGAGTGTTTCTCCCTTCGCAGGCTGCAACAACGCCTGCGAAAGTATCATCCGGGCTCTCTCGTCGCTAGTAATTTCGAAATGTTTTTCGCTGCGCTTTCCGACAGCTTCCCAAGTAGATTTCGCGTTATTTATTTAGCAGCAGCACGGTCGGGTACGCGGCGACGATTAACCGAACGCATCACCAGCGAAGGGTAATTGGTTTCGGCCAATCAGCGTGCAGTCGTCGGAACGTGCCGCCTACACAACCTCCCCCCCTCGAACAACGCGTCTGTGTTTGTTGTAATTAGGATGTCAACGAATAATGCGTGTCCGGTAATTATCGATGATATCTGACTTTACCGAGCGGGACATTCGGATTAATTTCGATACTGAATTCGGACGGGACCCGGTGGTAATTAGTTTATTATGTTTGCCGTTGCGCTTGCTTCCCTTTGGGGAGTTCTACGCAGCCCCGGAATAAGATATTTACCGTTCATTAAGAGTCCCGAATTAACGAATATTTAATATCGTTTGGGATATCCGATACGACGAACGGAACACAGACTGGTAAATAGAACCGATATTTTGGAGATATCGAACAGCGTTAAAAAATCGTGACACTTTCACGGGTATCGGGTAATAATAAGAAAATTTAATTTTCCGTCGGAAATGAATTTTATGTTTCCGCGCCCGAGCTAAGAATTTCCCAAAAAAAAGCGGAGGAAAAAGCCTCGGGCGGAAATTAATTCCAAGACTTAATGAAAGTGGTAATGAGCGACGAAGATTAAGGATATAAAGTAATCGCCGTAAAACTCTATTGTCACGCGATTTTCATATTTTACATAGTTTCACGCCCCTCGGAAAAAAAGAAGGAAATAATGGCGGAGACAGAGAGGGAAAATGGAAAAGTTCGGTATCCGTTCGCCGGCGACTTTGACGACTTTTTTGGTCGCATTTTCCGCTTCGGGACATACAATTAATGCCAATCCTGATTGCGAGTAATAGTAAATCGAGCCCGGCGTCGGTGAACGTTTCACGTTTTTCAGATATGGCAACGTCGATCGATATTCTCAATTTTCGAAGCTCATTATCCGCGTATAATTAGACCCCGTATCTAATTTTTGGCGAGAAATTCACCACTTTTTCGAAAAACCCGTATTCCCCCGATGCTCTTCCCTCCCTTTCTCCCTCGCTGGCAATTTTAAACTCGCTACGTATAAATTGGACCCGTTCTTCGCAATTCTATTCCGCAGATTCGTTCAAAAATCGCGTTTCCTCGAGCGTTTTAATCTCTGCGAGCAGAAATTGTTAAGGTTCGCTTCACGGATTCTTCGAGGCTGAAATCGCGCATCTTCCATTATTACGCGGTTTATCGTGTTCATCCCGGATTTTTTCTAGTAATCATTAATAATTCCATACGATATTCGACTCGTCGGAAGTCCCTGTTCTTTTCCTCTAAACTGATTTGGTGTTGTTATCGTGGGCGATACCTTCCACCTAATTTGCATCCGAGATGCAGAACGTTGTACGATATTCATTAGATAGAACGATGTTATCAGAAAATACGGTCGTTGCGCGGGATTAAAAGGACGTGGACGATAAAGACTTGTAAAAAAGTCGAGTCACGAACCGTTCGCCGGCAACGTCAGTTTCCCGGCTAATAAGAGTGTATCGCAAAAAAGACGGAGAAAAGAAATTGGAAGCCGGTGGCGAAATGGGGGAGCCCCGGTCGCGATATGGATGCGAATACGAGTGCTTTTCGAGAATCAAGATGAGGGAGCGGCACGAAAGACGTCGTTGTCACGTAGTACCCTGATGGCCTCGAGAATTCACGGACCTCGACAAGGGCTTTAAAAGGAAGAAATATTAATCCAAGTTAAGCTTACGTAACGATGAAACACGACTGTTTCTACCGTCGAAGCGAACTTCTCATGGAGACTTGCAAGGAGAGTGCACTCTAAATAGAGAAAGGCAAACGTACGTAGGTCAGTCCTGTTCCTGTTCCGTCTTGTCTACGGGAGCGCACATATTTGCCCAAGACGAACGAGACAATTTATTATGCCCTTAGAACCGACGAGGGACGCGCCTAGCATGCGTGTGCGTGTGCAGGTTAATTAGCTGCAGGTATATCGACGATTCTACGTGGTAAACAGCGGAAGAGTAGCGTTAAAAAATCTCCCCCGGACAAAACAATGGTAAAATTGTTAAAATGTAACAACACCGCGTTTAATATACAGGGTGAGGCATTTTAAACAGGTCACCTGAATAACTCGCTTGTTTTTGAAGATAGGAGAAAATGCATTAGACCAAACTTACTTGGTATCAGGGGGGCTCATAATCTGGTATATCCAATTTTCCTGTAGGCGGAGGCGTCAAGGAGATATGAATGTCAACTCTATTTTTTTTAAATAGAACAGTATATTTTTTTACTTACATTCTGATAAAATGTTTCAAGGCGAATACAATGACCTATTATTAAGGTCATTCAAGGTCACCCAAAGTCAACTGCAATAGAAAATAAATTGTCTCAAAGCACTCTTCGAACACTTGGATACTTTGATATTGCTACTACAAGTGTTCAAAATGGTGATCTTGAACATGAATACATAGTCTAAATCGTTGCAATACTGATGACACTGCCTGGCAAATTTCATTTGTATCTATTACACAGCAAGCTCTTCTTATACGTTCTTGCATGCCAAGTTTGGTAGTTGGTTTTTCGCGGTACACTTCTGCCTTTAATTTTCTCCACAAATAAAAATCGAGAGGTGTCGAGTCTGGGGATCGTGCCGGCCATTTGTTACTTCCTGATCGACCTATCAAACAATCTTCAAATTTTCTATTTAGAAATTCTGTAACATTGCGTGCTGAATCAGCAGAGGACATCCGTCTTGCTGGAACCACATGGATTGTCGTATGTCCAGTGAAGTGTCTTCCAACAATTCTGGCAAAACGTCGTCTAAGATTTTCAGGTACTTACTACTATTTAGCGTGCCATCAATAAAATATGAACCAATTATTTTATTACGAAGAAGGCCACACCAGACGTTTACACACCAAGGTCTCTGTTTGTCGACTTCTCTCAACCATCGTAGATTATCTACTGACCAGTAGTGCATGTTGTGACGGTTAATTGCTCCATGGTTTGTAAATGTGGCCTCATCGGGTAAATAACAGTTTACTCAAAAACATTTCATCGTCTTGTAGTTTTCATAAGTCCCATTTACAAAATTGTAAACATTTTGTATAATCATTTTCAGTTAATTGTTGATGAAGTGATATGTGGTACGGATGAAATTTGTTAATGTGTAATATTCGTAAAATACTTCGTCGACTGATCCCACTTTCGCGTTCCAGTTGTCTTAGTACTAACATGTGGATCTCGTATTACAGCTGCTACAATATTTATCGAGTTTCCATCACCAGTTGCTCGTTTAGAAAGATTACGTGTTTTGTTATCCACAGTTCCAGTTTCTTGGAACTTTTTTATAATGTTTGCAAAGACAGAAAGTGAAGGTCTATTATTACGATCGCGAAATCTTTCACCATACACACCTACCGCTTCCCTCATAATTCTATGACATTCACCATAAATAAGAACCATTTCTATTTTCTCTGCTATCGTGTAACGCATTTTAGAAAACTGAACACTTAGACTGAATAAATATTACGAAGCTGTACTCTAGTCGGTAGTCAAATTACCAATAATGTTTGAGGATATAGATAAGCGTACAATGTGATTGAATGTTTGTTTATCTTTTGTGACTCGTGTCACGTAATACACAGTACGTGATACACAAGTATTTGAAAAGTACTCTGAGACAATTTATTTTCTATTGCAGTTGACTTTGGGTGACCTTGAATGACCTTAATAATAGGTCATCGTATTCGCCTTGAAACACTCTATCAGAATGTAAGTAAAAAAACATACTGTTCCATTTAAAAAAACAGAGTTGACCTTCATATCTCCTTGACGCCTCCATCTACAGAAAAATTGGTAAAACCAGATTATGAGTCCCCCGATACCAAGTAAGTTTGGTCTAATGCACTTTCTCCTATCTTCAAAAACAAGCGAGTTATTCAGGTGAACTGTTTAAAATGCCCCACCCTGTATATCTATTAGCATATTATTGCGCACACCTGTAAACAAAGCGAACGTTACAACCCGTGATAATCGCGTTGCATCGGTGGTACGATGCATGCCCATTAAACAAACTTAATTACGCAACGGGACGTAACGAGCGGAGAAAGGAAGGAAACGTTGCGTCGTGGTGGTTGCTTTTTTCAAATTTGTTCTGTATAATGCACGGATTAAGCACGTGAGAAAAGTTTTAGGTAACAAACATGTCGGCGCCTAATATTTCATGGCTGGAAATAAAGGAGGAAATTTTAATTCACCAGGCTCTGCGCATTTGTTCTCCAATTGCGCAACGGTTTTGTAACAATTTTTAAAAGGGCTAAATTTTAATTGCTTTCGTTCGACTCTCCACCTTCCTTTGGCGAAGCTATTGCGTTAAAATGTGATCGAATGCTTTTTCAAAGGAATTAGAAATTTTGAATATTTTGTCGCGCGATTCGGAGGGGGAAAGATACGAGCAGGTGTAACGCAAGATTTGCACGACGGTACGTCACAGGAGTCGATTTGCATAAATAAGGCGCGCGCTACGGGTGGTGAGGGGGTGAGGGGGGCGGCGTTCCATCGGGTATTATGCCCTCAAAATGCATCGAATACGGAGAGTAGTCATGCATTGGCGATGAATGCACCGGCCCCCTCTGCATCGAGCCGCGTGTATGCGTCGCGGTTATCCGACCGCCGGAGAGAAGAAAGAGTGAAAGAGAGCGGGAGAGAGGGGGGGAGGGGGGCTGGTGGAATACCTGACCATGATAAATGCCCGACGCACATCACTCTCGCGACGCACGTCGCTCGAAACGGCTACAATGCAGCCTCGTGCCTATTATGCTAAAATGCAATCTCCTGATAACCGCAGCCGCGTCATTGCTGGAGCTTAATCTCACCTATCTGTACAACCGAAAGGGGTGGGAAACAAAATGGGAACGAGAGACCGACCGGGGCTCACCCGGTGATTCGGGATAAAGAGGATCGTCGATGGTATGAGAGTTCGTTCGCTGAACACCACACCGTTGGAGAAAGAGAGAGAAAGGCTCGGGGAAACCTTGGAAAACGGACAATGCTAGCGGAGACTGAAGAGATACGAAAAGAAATAAATTCCGGGATCGATAAGCGTCCGGTCGAACGTCAAAGCGCGGGCTGTGTGCCCGCCCCGGACTCCCGCCGCGCTTCGAATCTTCGATAACAAAAGAAAGAAAAAAAAACGAGCAGGAAAAACGGCAATCGACGTGTCATTTTGAGGGTGTAGAACCAGCTTGGAATCTTTCTTGCTTACAAGTGGTCGTCCAGCGTGTCTGAGTGCGTGTAACGATTACGGTAACTACGGTTCCCAGGAAGGACGTTGATTGTTTCATCTTGATTAGCGCGATAACGTTTGATGGCAGTTGGAGAGTTCCGCGAGGGGACGATCGAACAAAGGATTCGATAACGGTCATTTCCTCGAATTATTCCATCGATCCACCACGAATCAAACTTTCTGTATCGCGATCATCGTTTTTTAACGACGATTTACCCAGACATCACCGATGTTATTAATGTAATAAGAAAACTTTTACTAATTGGAACGATACTTTAACGGATGATGAATTGTTCTCTGCTAAAACGGTGTTTAGCTTCCCTCGTTCTGGAATAAATACGAGACCATCGTTTCGGAATTTTATCGTTCCGGATGGTCCGCGCAAAATATGCGAGTTTTTGAAATGTGACATCGCGACGATTAAGTGGTACTGTCGAGGTGACGGATAAACTCGAAATAAATTTGTCTCTGCCGTATTGTAAATTGTTGTTGTTGTTATCGTTCATCCGTATAGAAATGTAAAATATGCAATTGCAGCCGGTAACCCAATCAAGAGAAATACGCGTCGGTAAAATACATTTTGTAGCAAACAAACCGTTCGACAAAGGAACGTCCGTAATCTTCTTTCGAACGTAATCGGCTTACTTACGCATTATTTTGACATTCATGCGAGTCTATCCTCGGAAATTTTATTTACCGTGTTATAATCGCTACCTGAACAGAATGAACAGCCAGGCATTGTCTGGCTGACAATCATAATTCTCGTCCGCGTCGCTACTCAACAGTTTTGAAATTCATATCCCGGCTACCGGTTTTATTATCTTCGTCGCTGTACGATTGTTTCCAATAAAACCTCCTCCCCGCCGGAAACAATTAATATCGACGTTCCAAAGTATCCAGTATATTTTACAAATTACTCGGATCCGAGGCCGTTAAAACACGATGTCAATTATGTAAATTCACAAGATCTCTAACAGCAAAGAGTTACTTCTTTCTCCACCAATTTTATTTAATTTGTTCGTAACGTTTCCTAAAGAATTAAAAGAAGTATTTCTTCTACCCAGCTACAAAATTGTTCGCCGTTTAGCTCTCTTCGAAGGAACATTCGGAAAGTTTAGATACCTCTTCGGGATCGTCTTCCAGGCGAGCGAATAAGCAGGTATTAAGGGCTTAGACCACAGATCGAATTCGGAGTACTTTACCTGCAATCGTGCATCTCGCTTCTTCTTTTCACTTCTTCCTTCTTCCTTCCTTTCCGTAGATTTTTCTGCGTTTCTCTGGTTCGCCAACGCCCTAGACCCGGGGAGGCAGCGAGAACGTAAAGGGGTGGTTGGAGGTTAAGTATCGGGGATCGTCGAACTGTGCTGGAGCAGCTTCGTGCCAAAAGCGAAAAAGGATTTAATGGAGGATCATCGTACGATCTCGCGTGTAAGTTTCATTAACGGAGGAAAACTTGTAATTACAACAGTCTGGGAAATTTGACACCCTCGCGGTATAGTCTTTCCCCGTGTATCTGATCTCGAGTCTGACCAACGACGCTCAGGGCTGATCTCCAAATTTATCATCCTCCGTTCCGGTTCCTCCCTCTTTTGGTCTCGCTATCGCTTTTCGTTAAGCGGCGCATCAATACCTTTCAAATGCGCTTAGTGTAAAATCGTGGCAAGCGTTAAGAGAAGATCGAAGGAGTACTGGGCTGGCTTCCCCAGAGAGGAAGAGGGCAGGGGGGACTTCTCGTGTGCCGAAGGGTGAAGTTTAAGGCGGTGGAACGGAGATGGGTTACCGAGACGAGGTTAGAGTAATCCGGAAAGCTCATCGTGTAATTTCCCATAAGACCCAGGCGAGCTTGTACTTTGCTTTTGTCAAAAGTTTTCCAAGAGTATCGTCTCGTCTCCGTCGCCTCTCCGCGCATCGTTGCATCTTCCTAAAATAGCCAGCGAGTCCGCGCGGCTCGATTCCGGCAACCGAAAGTGCATTTTTCCCTCTTCCGTACCCTCCTACCTTTTTTCCTCTGTTCGCTTTCATCTGGCCACTCTACACGGATGTCACGGGGGCTTAATTAAGCTAATGGATATCCGTAATTGATGCAACGAGACTGTCCGCTGGTAGCCCACCGTATTAGTTCCCCAAAACGTGGAATACGTCCTCCGCGATAAATATCGGTTTGAGTTTCGGTGGCCGGTTCAATGGCTTGGCATGTAATTGTGGCTAATCGATCGGAATAGAATTTCGAGGAAACGTTTCGAGCCTCTAAAAGGATTTTTCTGTTCCCGGATGGAACCCTTTAAAGGACTCGATCGATGCGTTTCGTCTTATAACGGCTCAAAGACAATCTTACAGTGCTAAGAAAGTTTATAGTCTTATTAAAAGGATGTTAAATTATTCGCGTGCCATCGAAATGCGTCAACTCCTTGACCGCGCGAACCGCATTTAATTTTAGCACGCAGCTCGATCGAACGCGATTTAGACATTAATGCGAAGGGACGGTCACCGGTGATTTAAATAGTTGGGAAAGTAAAAGGAAATTTATGCGATAGAGAGATGAAATATTTTCCGGACGCGTCAGATCAGTTATGCATGGGAATAAAAAGAAGCTCGTATACACGCGGAGAATTATCGTCGTTCCGTAACGTCGTTTGCAAATGAAGAATGATACCGCGCCAGGCTGGAAAGTTGAAAAGCCCCCGAAGAAACTGTCGCGCGGTTTAAAAGATTGAATTTCCATTTGAAACATCGCGACTCCGCGACTCGTCCTGTTCAACGGCAGACGTCTTCTTCCGTCGAGGGGAACGCGCCACAATGGCCACTTAAATGCTCGTCAAGAAACGCATTAAAAACTCGTGGCACGACAATGCGTTCGCGTAAGTGGAATGATCAGGACCGTGGCAATACGCGAAACGAGAAGACGCGTTCTGCGTTCAGCTGGAAGGTGGAACTGTGATGCAAGTTACCCGCGGGCTAGGAGGAACATAATGGCATCCACCGGGCGTAAACATATCTTGGCTGGTACACAAAACGGTAGACTAGCGTCGCTGCATCTCGACGCCTGTTCTCCGCAACAAACGAGTTAAGTCAGCACTCGCGAAATCGATAACGAACCCTACTGGCATCCTCGACGACCTGCACACGGCAAAGAGATTACCGTCTTCCGGTTTCAGATATAGTTACTTGAAAATCAATTGCCCGTTCAAGGCCACTTCCTTCGCTATCAATTACATCAGACACGACTCCTGCTTCCGCCTCATGTTTCCTCTTTGTTTGGTGTTTATGTTACAGTGAAACACCGAAATCTGGAGAATGTCGACTTTCACCGGTGAATGTCAACATTCACATAGTCGCTTAGTGTATGTCCGAAATATTTGATAAACACCCTTATTTCTGACTTACACCGGTAAATGTTGACATTCACCATGCACTAATGGTGAGTGTTGAACATGTTGGAGATTTATATTTTCTTCTCCGTAATTCAGTCGCTATAAAACGTCACAAGGGTGACGTAACATTTACACCGACTCTTGTCTTTCATTTATTTATTTACGTCATCGTGACAGCTTCGATCGTTCCAGCGTTAATAAAATTACAATGTAAACGATTTGTACTTTTCAACGGTACCGCCGAAACGTGATATTTTTTCTGATGGAAATGTTTTCAAATATTTTACATTCGCATACGTTTCGCGTTATGGCTGGGCTTCTCCCCCTGTCCTTTATCCGTCGACCCTTTTTCCTGGGCTGTTGACGCGTCTGGGATTTCCCTTCCTTTTATTGTCGCAGTTGTATACGTCGAGCGGAGTACTTTTCCCATAACCACTTGCAAATTCGAAGAAAAAAGTAGCAGTAAATTTCCCAGAGTGCCATTTATGGACTCTGAATCACACATTGTGAGTTTTAATGGATCCGAGACCTTTAGGTAAAAGTATTCATTATTAGAGGAAACCGATCTGCTTTCTATTGAAAGGATAGTCGAAAGTCACTTTCTGTCTGTATTCTATCCTGCTCGAACGTTTCTGTTTCATAGCAGAGAATACCTTCGACCGTTAAACGGTCACACACGTCTCGATCCGCCGTTCGTGTGACCTGCAGTACGCCATGTTTCATGGTAGCGTGCACAGTTCCCAACAATCCTGTGCATTTCACAATTATCGTTGGGAACAGTCGTGCTAACAATAGTTGTATACCTTATCGCGCGATAAATCGTTGTTTTACGGACCACGTTCGCGGCTTGATTAAAGAAAGAGATTACCGCCCAAGGAGGTGACAGACCAGAAACTCTGTTCAGGTTGCTCGAGTCGTAGGCGGGATTAATTACTCGCCGCGATTGTCTCTAACGACACCGTCACTCGATCTTCTATTATTCCTGCTTTCGCTGTCGTGAATTCTTTAATAAGGATGTCGATAGTTCCCCTTCGACAAAGCACGAGACACCAGACTGACAGAATTAGTTAGGCTGCTGTTGAGATACGCTTAATCTTCGTCCAGAGTTCAGTTATCGTTTTGCGGTTCGAATACGCCCTATAGATTGGTTATTCGGTAGTTATGCTTAAAATGTAGGGTATGTAAAGATACGGTACATCGTATTGCAAACAACATACGTGAAACTAGAGCACGAGCAAACAAGTCTCTCTGTTTCATTAAACCGAAGTAGAAGTCTACAGGAACTGTTTTATATACATCGAAATGCTTGCCAATTCTAACTCTGATAATATTTCGACGATTATATGTTAATGGAATTCTCGTTTGCATGCTTTCGTATCGTCTTACCGTCGATTTCCATTTAGAATCTATCAGGGAATTGATATTTACCGAAGTCCATTCTTCGGATAAAAAGTTATGAACGCAGAGATAATTGGAAATTTCCCGATACCGTTCGTAGAGCTTGATAAAGGCGATTTTGTTTTCTTCTTGGCGATATCTATCCTTATCTATAGAAGGCAAGTTATTAGCGGGCGCCTTTCTTTTTAGAATTTTTAATAAAGGGGCTCCTCGAAATTTAATGTTTTCTCAAAGCGACGGATGCAAAAATGGAACACGATCGGCGATGATAAATTCTAACAGCCGTTTGGGAAACATTTAACGGGTTGAAACGACACTTTGATCAGATTTTTTGCGGTCTTTTATATTGTGTTTTCGATTTCGCAATCTTGAATGCCTCGAATGCGCCGCGAAAACAAGAAAACGGACCGGGGGACCATTGTGGAAAATAATTGCTACCCTTCCGACGTGTTTATTCGAGAGCGATGCAAATAATTGAAGAAGCACTGGAAGATACTTTTCTTAATTGGAAGACATCGGTGCCCCGTTTCTTAGATAATTGCTAAACTTTTCTCGATCGTTCAAATTTAAAACAGAATCTTGCTTCTTAATATTGTGGATTATTTGCACTGTTCCGTTTGGCGTATCCAGAAGTCGAAATTGCCTATTATTTTCACTATTTGTCGCTCCCGTGGATTTTCAAATTGTATTCCATTCATCGCTGATGAACTGGCACTCTGTGGCCCCGACTAGTGTTTTTTCATTCGAGGTCGGTCATTTTGTTTCCTATTATCCGCTTGATATCATTGTTCTCAGCATACGATCAATATTTTTACTTTTTTTTGACAAATATCTCGATGATCGACTATCTGCTGGGGAACAGAATGACAACTGGATGAAATCGGTGTCCTCTCCTCGTTAGTCGAGTCACAAAGTCTATGAGAATTCCTTTTGCAGCCTGCGAGGCCACCTCCGTCGTCAGGGAAAAACGTAAATAAACTAGCCAGGGGACAACGGAGCTTGCAAATAAGTTTTTCAGGTGGAAAAAGCCGCGAAACTACTGGTTTTGCTTGGCCCGCGTCTGAATGGAGGCTGACAGCACTTCGCAGCTAACGTGCACTCAACTACTTAATAATGTAACAGTCAGCCAACCACTATGCGTCCATTATGCTTCTATGCACGTTGCACAAGAACCAGAGGTAACAGCCTGGAGGTTGTAATATAGGATTCACATCCTGTATCACGCTTCCCGTCGTTGTGTCTGTGACCTGCGGGAAAACACGACGGATTCTCCGTCATCCTGTCTCTTCCGTCGTTCGGCCAGTTCTTGCGCATCCTCTACCTGTTCGCCAATCGAGCCAACCGGCATGGCAGAGAGCAGCTGTCGATGCCTTTGCTCTCCTTTCACAACTTTTAATCCTCCAAAGTAACAAGCCGATGCTTGCCACCAAACTAACTGCTCCAAACTCTTCATCGAATCAACAAATTCGCTAACGCTGTTTTTCACCACCAAATTCGATGATATCCTCAAATAATCGCATCCAATCGGTTGCAATCTTACTTTGGTCGCTAGTACACCGTGACAGCTTTTGTTCCCGCCTGTTTTTCTCTGTCCCATCATCTTTCAGCACCGTTTCTTCTCACCTGTCCTCCCCGACGTCTGAAAATACGACACGGGGATTGCCCTTTGAGTGGTCAAGCGACGCGTTTAATCCCTTCCCTTCCAACTTCTAGTTCTGTCACGGGGACTCGTTCATTTCCCGCCACTGAACCCGGACAGCCTTGGCGCGGATGATTGATGCACTGGCTGGATTGATACACCCACGATTAGTCCATAAATACTGTCATTCTTCGGCCACCGTGATTGAAAGGTATTTGTTGTTTTTAAAGGCCAACCTCCAGCATAAATTCCGTTCCAATATTAATTTTCAACTGGCTAAAACTCGAATCAACTTGTAGATACTTGATCTGATTCCTATAAAAGATATTCTTAACAAACTTAGTCGCTAGAAATACGTGAATATTTTTGAATTCAAATAATATCGAATAAAAGACTCAATTTTAATATGCAAATGTAGCACATATTCCCCCGCTTGTATTTAATACGAGCATTAAGTTTTATTCAAATTTATTTGTATTTAAATAGAGTAAATTTCCGAGTGCTACAGAACGCTTAATCCGGGCGCGGCTCGAAGTTTTTTCCCGGGTACGTTTTAAATATCTTTCCAGAGTAATTAAAAGCACGCAACAAGTTCGGTGATTATTCGAGCGAACGGAGACTGTTCTCCAGATTTGTTATCGATTTATTTTGACGATATTTCCCCGTCGATTATATTTTTCTGTTCGCGAGCGGCCGGCACACATTATTTCTAGAAATTCGTAAAGCTTTTGGCCCACGGTTTACGTAAACGCTGAAAGCATTTCCTGCTTTGCTTCTTAATGCTGTTATTTCTGAATACAAAGGAGACGTTCGTTCGCGTTTGTTAGGTGGAAAATCAATATCAGGATATTCAATCGCAATGTTTGGCGCGATTCCTGTTTCCGGTACAATTTCTTGGAATTTACATCAGAAAAGAACGTTCGCGATGCGGAAAGTTGCTCTCCGTGCCCGCGTAATCTATCGAAATTCTTCTATCTTTTCCTCTTGGTGGCGTTATTGTTTTCCAACCGATGAAATTTCCGGTTTGTTTAAGATCGTTCGTTTTGTTTCCTGGAGGAACAAAGAAAAAAGCCACCCGGTGCCTTCATTTACGCGAAAACCATCAACGAAGTTGATACGAAACGCGTGTCATTCGTTGTTTGCGTTTTAATTAGAATTAAAATTTAATTAAAACAGTCACTCTGGGGAAACAGTTACGCTGATTTCGTTAGCGTCGGTAGCCAATCAATTTTTCAAACACATTTGCGGCCGCGCCGACGAAAGGACGCGGCTTTTAATTGCAAATTTTTCTTGCACGACATTCCTGCATTTACCATGCTCGGGTTATAACAGCCATAGTCTTCTATATCATAATTTTTCTCGGTTGGACGGAACGAAACAGTCCTCGACATCGTTCATGTTTCTTTTCAAAATTTGTTAATTGCATTATTTAAAATGCAAATAATTATTTATCGATTAGAGAACGAAATGAAAATGCTGAAACTTGAAAAATATTTTCTCGCGAGCGCGGGTTGCAGCGATCCCATGTGTTTTCGCATTTATTCGTTATTAATCGAACCACGAGTACCCCACAAATTAGCCTCTCGGTAGAATTAATAGTTTATATGATTACAACGCGGGTGCGTCTAATATTCGATGATAAATAAATACCCGTGTGCCAGCGTGTTGTAATTCCGCGGCAATTCCGGCTACCTTTTTCCCTTGATAGTCGTAGAACGCCGGGAAAATTATAAAGTTCGCTTGAAATTTTCATTCGGCGCAGCTGCGCCATTTTTTATTACGGCCAAAATTTAAGTGCGTTTATGTTGAGCCAATAAAACGCTGGTCGAGCATTTTTCGCTATCGTTTCCCTGGAAATTTCGTGAAAGGTTGGAGCTCGTGTTTTTCCCCCGGAATTAACATATCACCCAATTGATACCCACCCCACTCGTGATACGTTAGAATAAAATAAAACACAGGCAAACAGGTTCGCGCAGGAGAGGAACGATATACGAGCCGATTCGATCGCCATCCGTTAAGTGGGGATCGTTGGAACGATTTCAGCCCTCTTAAAAAGGGTAATAAACGTCATTGACGATGGACGGGAATGAATTTTTGGCGACATACGTCGGTCCGTGTATCGATATCGCGAATTATTCCCGTCGATTCGAAAACGCTTTTTTTTTGTCGAGGGTTACTCCGCGAACAGAGAAAACAGGCCGCGTGTCTGACGAAACGCGAAAATGAAGCACGTGTGAACGGTACGCGTAGCATAAAATTCCCGACCGCGTATAGCGAATGTAAATCGCCGAGGATTGTACGCGCATGAATTTAACCGTCCCGCATGTAAATTTTGGGAGGTAGAGGAGGGGGGAGGAGAGAGCCAGGGACAGACAAAGTCGACGGGAGCATGTAAATTTTATTGCAATCAGCTATTGTAAACAGGATTAACGACGGAGCGACGCGAAAACTATTTGTCCGTCTGAGTCGCGCCTCTGTGGAACTTGACGATGGATCTTGCTGGCAGATTTCAATCATGATTAATTAAATTAGTTAGTCGTACAAACTAAAAAAAACCATAGCTTTCATAACGAACATGCAAGAAACGGAACACTGATATTCCGCGTATGTAACAAGAGAATTCTAGTAAAATGTAGCGGAAGAATGCAAGTATTAAACGCGAGCACAAGAAATTTAACGTGTCGAGATTAGTCTAGTAGACGAACGCAGGCTTTATCTCCGTTATGAAATTCTGCCCCCGCGGAAAACTAACGAAACTGTGAAAAGTTTGGGGCTGTAAAAGGGAGAACCGGTTGGATATGCAAATGCAACGATGAAACGTAACTCGAAGTCCAATAAAATAAATCAGTGTCGTTAGCAGGGGGACGGAATAAACAACCAAAACGGTCGACGCTGTTAAATATAAAGTATAATGACAATAATAATAACGATTTTTGTAAACTTTCCCGCGCCAGTCGAAACTTGTCACGCTCGGAAAATTGCTGTCGATGACGTTATTATTTTGCCAGCGTCGCTAACAATTTTCGATAAATTTTCAGACAATTTTTTCGATTTAAATTCATCGCGTCAAAGGCGTACAAAGTTTCCATTTTCCGTGACGCTTTAATTATCAATTTTTGCAATTTGAGCGCTGAGAAAAATGTCCCGAATTTCTGTCGGGAAGCGCGATAAAATCGAACGCATCGATACGCGGACACTGTGTGGGCTGTTTCAAAGCGACGATTCGAAAAATCTGACCGTCTGGTCGTCGGCGAGACGCATAAATTCGAGACACTTGCCTGTAAATTATTAGGCCTGCCAGAAACATGCAACTTTGTTACAACCATTTTCTCCCCCTTTTTTTGTCCAACGAAGGGAAAGAACGCGTGCTGGCCAAGGGCAATCGATGAAATCCTATTACGTTTAAAATTCACGAACGTTTAACCGCCCCCGCTGCGCGCAATTTGCATATCTTCCTCCACGGCCATCCACTGGGTCTCTTATAATCGCAATAAGTGCATGACGGTGCACCGCAGTGGCTGCCTGCGAAGTTACTATATTAAGCCAAGAACAAAGGAACGAACAGTGCTTTTTTTCTCCTTTAAAAATTTTACGGTTAAGTTTCAAAGTAGATTCTTGGCTTTCCGGGCCGAGGCTTTCGTTTGAACAAAAGAACTCTTTTTTTTAAATTCTCCGTTCTTGGGAAAATAAACTGCTTTGGATTCGTTTCTTTCTACGAATTAGCGTGTTACAAATTGCACGAATGGAAAAAACACGATTCCGCTGGTTTAACCATTAACGAGAGCGAGAGTTATTATTTGTATTTATTACACGAGGGTTCCATTACTCGATGTCTTCGTGGAAAAATCTTTATCGCGGTACGAGAATTTGTTTAATCGAAGGATCGTAATTCTGATGCTTGTACTTTTAATTCGAGCTTCTATGGGAGGTCTACTGTACTTTCGTGCGTCGATTTACTTGTGTATCCGCTCGAACGTTCATCCCTTTCGCGCGTAACGTTCCGAGCTGTTCAGATTTCACTTCAGAAGCTTCGGCGCAGTAATTTAATCAACAATCCATTTTGAATGTAACATTTGTTCAGGTTGTTCTAAAAGCTGTCCGATGCAGCGAGTGCGTGTTTCTTCCTTTCACCGGGAACCTTTTTGCAGGTTGCATAAACTCGTTAACGCATACTCGACTCGCATTATTAGAAGCGAATCGTTCCGTTGAAAGAGAACGAAATTTTTATTCCAACCGGTAAGGGATGAATGGAAACGAACGATGCGATATTCCCCGGGCGAAAAAATAGAGGATTACGCGGCCAGCAAAACTTTAACGATCGCGAAACGAAATTTACCTTGATAGTTAGCGAGCCTCGAGTATCTTCGATCGAATATTTATCGCGGACTTACATTATTCAACGTGTTTTCGTTTACTATGTATGCGGGATCATTCGCGATTTATTCACTGCGAACGTGACAACGGCTCTAATGTTGAATTACATTCCTCGAGGTAACCTTCTCCTCGCGTAACTCGACAAAAACGAAACGAAATACTTTTGGAAATGCAGAAAAACGAGTAGTTTCGCTAGTATTTCTAACGCGATCTATAACGATCGATCGTCAACGCAGATCTTTGCAATGGACGGTTTCAGTTTGAAATTTATCTCCGTATATCACCTCTTGTCAGCTGAAGATTCTGTCACCTGGGGCGCATTAACCGTGATCAAGAGCTTGTTACCGGGCTAACTGCTTCGCCCAATGAGAATCCAAGGGACACTGTTTCTCATATCACGACTGCAATAAACATCTCACATTCACATACTGATGTTGATCATAAGATTTACCTCTGCGTCCATGCATGGCTCTCGGTTATCAGGAGAGACTCAAAAGACAGATTTATGCATCAGCAATATTCAAATCGATCACGTAGAATATTTTTCATTCACTGTCTATTTCGAGAAGTAACAGAAATTATAGGGAAACAATTAAAAGTAACTATTTCAGTTATTGGACCGGTAAAAAGTAGCATAACTTTTTTGTTTTCCAAAAATTATAGTAGGTGGTATAGTCATCGGATAGAGGATAAAATGCCCTTTAAAATGAGCGCTCGTGAGAGTGGATAGCTCAATTAGTTCCGGAGATATGAGGATTTTAATTTCGAGTCGATCGGATGAGACCGAAGCCTTTGTTTACATCCGCGAGATCAATGAACTTTCTTACTACGGCCTTGTCAAGGTCGTTGACCGCACGTGACTCGTAGTAACTAGGTCACGCGACCACTCGGTCACGAGTCACGTGCGCGCGAGAGAGAGGTCCAGCGCGACGCGTCAGACAAAGACAGCGATAGTCAAATTGGAAAAAATTAACCCTTTACATAAATTACGATATCTCGAAAACGGAAAGTCCGATCGACAAAACCCAAAAGCCATTTCAAAGAGGAAGCTTCACTGCCGCCGACGATTCCTCGATTTTGAATAAAACACTAGTAGTTTCGGAACTGCAAGTAATTAAAGTTTTTAGTAATTTCAATGCAGGTCAGTGGCCCGCCGTAACACGGGAAGCGCCATAAGCGGAGTTTTTTAAAAATTACGGCTTCATATAAATTACGATATCTCCGAAACGGGAAGTCGGATCGATAAAAACCAAAAAGCAATTTTAAAGAGGAAGGTTTACCGCTGACAATGGCGTTTGAATTTTGAATAAAGCTTGAGTAGTTTCGAAACTACACGCGTCTAAAGTTTTACTATTTTTAATACGCTATTATACGCGAGGTAGTCGAATTAAAAAAAATTACCATTTATATAAATTACGATATCTCGAAAACGGTAAGTCGGATCGACAAAAACCACAAACCAATTTCAAAGAGGAACGTTCCCCGCTGCTAACGATTGCTTAATTTTAAATAAAGCACTAGTAGTTTCGGAACTACACGCGTCTGAAGTTTAACTATTTTTAATACGCGTTCCTAGAAAATCTGAATCTTTTAATTCTGCGACGGAGGAAGTGGAATATAGCATTTATCTGCGCAGATGGCTAGGGTTCGGCCGTTCAAAGCGCAATAAGCAAGCAGAGCATGTAATCGACTATCTGACAGTAAATCCTCTGTGGTAAATGTACACGGTCTCTCTGTGCTCGTATCGAGCTTCGGTTACCGCCGAATTCCGACTCCGTATTTACTAGCTTCTGTGTTATACTCGACGATTGGCAACCGTGCCATCCCCGTGTGTGCTCAGGTTGATTCACGCTCGGAACACTTTTCAACGAACTGTTTGAAAGCGTGCACGATAAAACGTTGAGAATCACGAACGCTGTTCTTTCCGAACCGAGAAAGTCGCTATCGTGCCCGACACAGGCATGTTTTAAACAGTTACCGGATTCATACATTTTAAGGAATAAAAATATATTTCTTCGAGAGTGGCTGAACGAATATAATTCTATCGATTCCCGTTACACTTGTATATAATGTTGGAAAGTAATAACACAGCATAAACCAGAAATTCTATTCCGCCATAACTCTCATGTGCTTTGCATATAAATACGGTAGGGAATGATAGAGGGATATCCCGTGAAGTAGAGACTTGTCACTGAAGCGCACGCTTATCCCACTCATCTTTAAAATCGATTTTCCGAAAAAAGAGGAAGCTACGCGGAAATATATTTTATTTCACCCTTTCGATTTGGTGTTTTACGTAACATCGCTACACGTTCGATTTTACCTGGGCGTAAAATACATAATGGAATTTTAATCGTCGTTTCGGATCATCAGTCAACGTATCCGTGACGCGAAAAGCGATAGAATTCCGAAAGAAGAAAACGAGACTAATTTCTATAGAATCCTGTCGCGGTAATTTTATTCCCTGGTCAACCGGGGACCGTTTAATTTCTGGTGATAAATGTTTTAGAAAAACGTACATTAATTTCGAACGGGTTCCAATGTACGAGATCTCTAAAAATATTGGATCCCGTCGCAAAAAGATATTCGGTGTTTGTTCTGGCGGAAAGTCGATGAAATTCAATCTACGAAATCGCACGTTTCGCGCGACCAAGGGATCCAGGGGAAGACGAAAGGAAGAAATTATGCATTCTGTTCTGTTGTAATTACTAGGTGGAAATGTTTTATTCGATGTAATTCGCGTGGTTGTCAGCTTTCGAGATGCCTGACGCGTCGATCGTGACCCTCGTCGCTTGCACTGTGACACGCGATGTTAGACTCGACTGGCATCCACTTCGACACTTTGCATTTACGCCCCCGATTGTCCTGATTCCGTTGTGCAAGTTACCCAAACAACGTGCCGTTTGATACATTGGGTAACATATTATAGCTGTTGACCCCACACAGTGATTCACCCTTTCCTAAAGAAACGATCCTAAAAAACGCATGCTTGTTTGGATGATGAAGCACCTGCCTCGAAGGCTCGGATGAATTTGTCCCGAAAGACGTGTAAATACTCAAAGAGATGGATCTACGGCGCTAAGATAACTAAACGATACGCGAACGAACGTTATTGATAATAATTTAACGCTTGGTTTCTTTGAATTTCGTAACATTCCTGCTTAAACTGTCAATCGTTATATATTATTCTATAGGAGAAATCCGCATTGCTTTTTCCCCAGGTTGCGCCGACAGGCTATTGAAAATTCATTATACGCGGCTTTCGGTTTATCTTTTTTAATTAAAGCTCTTTTCAATTTAACTTTCCTCCGCGGAGTTGTATTCGTGTTTCGCTTAACCGCCGTACGACTCGCTGCCTGGGGGAAAAAATTTCGCCGACTGATTTCTGACGATGTTTAAACTGGAACTGCACGAAAATTTGCGGCTAGAGCGCGGAGTGGAAGCCGGACAAAGTTTGCTCGAGCGTCAAACAAAATACGGGAGACGATACGAGAGGGTTGTTTCACGTATTGTTACGATTTTAAATAATACTTCTTTAAGAAAGGACGTGAATTCGTAAACGTGTCGAGTGTCCCTGATGTTTGATATTAACTTGTAACTTGAAAAATGAAAAGCAGAAAGTTTATTTCGCCATGGATCGATCGGTGAATCGATCGATCTGGGTTCTAGGAGTCGAGCGGTGTGACGATTCGAGAGTTTCGCGATAACGCCTTCTGAATGGCAAGCAATTCTAAAGACGAGACGTTGACCTTAAGAACGAGTAATCGATCGCATTGTACGGAGCTCGACACGCCTGCGATATGCTCGCAGTTCAGCCCGGCATCGGCAAATTTATTACATTATCGGCGTTCAGGGTACGCGACGTGTCGATAGCGACGCTGAAAATTTCGAGCGTCGCACGGGACGCGTGGATCCATTCGCGTAGATTGATTTATCCTGGATCTTAACCTTTACGCCGCGTGTTTTTTAAACGCGGTATCCTTTCTACACGATATACAGTACAGTTCCGGTTATTTCGACTATGAAATGTATCCGGAATGTCCAAATAATCACTATATTTCGCACAAATAAACAAGTCACATTTTTCGGCGAATTTAAAAAATTTCAAATCATTCTGAAAAAATTATCTACGGTTGCAGGGGTCCATTACAATCACTTTTGGTCATTAGACATACCCTCGAATTCCTACCCATTTTCTAGAAAAAAATTCGAGAATGTGTGAAATTTTTCGACAAAATTAAAAAATTTCAAATCGTTCTAAAAAAATTATTTTTAGTTGCAGGGGTCAATTGCAAGCATTTTTGGTCATTAAACATACCCCCGAATTCCTACGCACTTTCGAGAAAAAAATTCCTAATCGAAAATGTAATTTATGGCCAGAAATGTTACCCGAAAAATTCATGCGGATCTTTAAAATGTCATAACTTCTGAACGGATTGAAGGATTTTAATTTTCAAAAATGCAAACGACGCGTATTTTAATCAAGAATATGTAGAAATTGTAAAAATATTGAAAAATTTGTTCGTTCACTCCGTAAAATTCTAAAAATCACCTTAAAAATGGTCCAATTTTCAAACTGCCATAATTCCTATAATAGTGAATATATTTCAATGAAACTTTTTTCTGAAGTCGAGCTCATAGGTACCTACAAAAAAGTATTGGCCAACTTTTTTGTAGGGCGTTCAACAAAATTATTAAAAATGAAAAACGAATTTTTAAGAAATTCGACAGAGGGGTAGGTGCCTTATTTTTTCGGCGAAAAAAAATTCTTTCAAATCGATTTGAAAAAATTATTTTTAGATGCAGGGGTTAATTGCAATCATTTTTGGTGAATAGGCATACTCCCAAATTCCTACTCAGTTTTGAGAAAAAAATTGGAGAAGGTTTGAAATTTTCGACAAAATTAAAAAATTTCAAATCGTTCTAAAAAAATTATATTTAGTTACAGGGATCAATTAGAAGCATTTTTGGTGGATAGACATATTCCCGAATTCCTACCCACTTTTGAGAAAAAAATTCGAGAAGGTGTGAAATTTTCGACAAAATTAAAAAATTTCAAATCGTTTTAAAAAAATTATTGTTAGTTGCAGGGGTCAATTGCAATCACTTTTGGTCAATACACATACTCTCGAAGTCCTACCCATTTCCTAGAAAAAAATTCGAGAAGTTGTGAAATTTTCTTCAAAATTAAAAAATTTCAAATCATTCTGAAAAAATTATCTACGGTTGCAGAGGTCAATTACAATCATTTTTGGTGAATAGACATACCCCCGAAATGTCACTCACTTTCGAGTAAAAAATTAATTACTGAAAATGTCTGACTAGTCGTTGACCTATTCCCCTGAAATTTTTCGGCGAAATTTAAAAGCTTCAAATCTTTTTGGAAAAATTATTTTCGGTTACTGGGTTCAATTACAATTATTTTCGGTGAATACACATACCCCCGAAATCCATTTCAATTTCGAGAAAAAAATTCGAGTATGTGGACAAATTTTTCGACGAAACTAAAAATTTTCAAATCCGTTTGGAAAAATTATATTCGCTTGCGGGGGTCTCTTGCAATCATTTTTGGTAAACGCACATACCCCCGAAATCCTTTTCAATTTTGAGAAAAAAATTCGAGTAGTTGGACAAATTCGACGAAATTAAAAAATTTCAAATCGTTTTGGAAAAATTATTTTCGCTTGCGGGGATCACTTGCAATCATTTTCGGTCAATAGACATACCCCTGAAATCCTACCCCTTTTCGAGAAAAAAATTCTTTAAAAATCAGTAGGTGGAAAACTTTTTCACAAAGTAGAATATTATTAGAATTCCATTGAAGGTAGCATGAAAATAAAAGCCACTGATGTTTTGGAACACCAGTACATAGTAGTGGTGGTAAGTAAACGGAATATCACCGAGGTAAACACCGAGGATCGTCAATTGGTGACCGCTACTCGACGACAACAGATATCTGTATAATCAGTCTCTCGTTTCGAATAGTAGATCGTTTTAACAAATAAATCTTTACGACCAGTGTTAGTGTCCCTCTAGAATCGAATCTAATATACGGTAAATGTGTTCGCGTGCACAGAGTCGAGTATCGTTCGTCGAGATTAATGGGCATTGTCCAATTAGGCGACTAATCGTACGAAACGAAATTAGTTTGTAAAACGAAGGTAATTCGTTGTCGTTTGCATTCCGTTTAGTAAACTCGTTCGGACGAGGCGGAGGATATTACGAAAGTGGCAACGCGGGACAGTTGAAACTGTTCTAATAAAAGAACGAGGGTACCAAATCGTCATTACATTTACGCGTCGCAGCGGCAGGCGACGATATAGCCGATCCTGGAACCGTAGAAAATTCGCCCGGTGATCGGCCGCTGACTCCTTCGGCGATAAAGAAGATTTAGATCGATTTAAGATTCCAATTTCCGGGGCTTCTCATGGGAGCTGGGGGAGGTACTTGGAAAGACGAGGACGTCGACGAGGACGGAGATGTGCTGGTGGCATATCGTGATGAAAGGACGAAGAAGCACAAGAATGGTTCCCCGTAGATAGTAGCCCAGGTTTCGGTAGTGGCCTGGATTCAAAGTAGTCGGCTTCGGTCCGAATTACTAGGCTCCGTTTTCTACGTCTTCCTCCTTCTCATTCCCCTCGATTTTTTACCCCGGGATCTTATCGTTGCTCCTCTTTTAAATCTCTTCGTCCTAGATCCTGTGACTCGTATGTGTTTCCTTAAGGGGTTACATTATTCATGCTTGCTTAAAAATTAATTACAACGGATGGGCGTACGTTTAAGAGTGTACGTTTCCAAAGCAACATTGTTCAAACATGTGCAATTATTTTAAAACTCGTCGACCTATCGATTTCCGGGGGGAAAAAATTTCTTCAATTTTGTTAAACTTCCGGCACGGTGTAACCCCCCTGGTGATTATATTATTTCCGTAATCAAGTTAACTCTCGTTTGGCGGGGCAGCTACATGTTTATGCATAATCCTGTTGGACGGTTTTATAAAGGATTTTATTATTATTATTATGAAACACCAGTTAGTTAACCTTACTGCGGAATTTTATTTTACGGGATAATTTCAAAGCGCGGTTTTTATTGCTGTGGGATGTTTCGGTCGGATAGTTTCGTTCCTTACGTACTTTTTTTCCTTCGGTTTGCCCCCCCTCCAGATTCCATTTCACGTTGTATCATTTATTCATACTTGCCACTTACCGACCTTTTAAACTTCTTTCGTCTTACCTAGGGGCAGCAGGTGTCCCAAGTGCACTCGTAGCTACATTTCACGTTATTTACCAAAAGGAAGACATATTTATACTCGTGCTCAGATTATGTTCGTATCGTTTCCTCCGGGCTGTCTACTTAGGCAGATTAAATAGTAGGTACACAGGATTTAGCAGCGAGAGTACGGTCAGGTTGAACTCAACCAGTCGACTCCGGTCAGTCTTAACCGTTTCCTCGTTTTTATTCCCTCCCCTTAACCCTGTCGTTTTCTTTTTCCTCGTCTCTTGTTTACTCTCTCTCGACCCTCGTTCCCGCGGTGTTTCCTCCTTTCTACTTTCCACCCTGTCCACCTCCTTTGTCTAACTACCTCTCTTAAGTGCTATCTGAAAATTCCGCCTCGTCGTTATTACTGCTTATTTGAATTTCACTTTGCCGTTTGCCTCCACGCGCCCTATATACATTTAATGTATTCAGCACTGGCCAGCGGATCTCAATCTTCTTTTTACAGACGTTCCAACGAATAGCTTCAGTTTTCCAAATCGCCAGGGTCACGTCAGAAGTTAAATGATTCGCTTTATTTAATTTTGCTTTCCCTCCATCGTTTTTTGTTTTTATTCGGAGTTTTCATTTGTTTATCGTAGCAGCTCGACCACGGTTTTCTTTGATCAATCGTCGTTAACATTCCTCTTCGTTTAATGCCCCGACGCTTGTTATTCCCTACACGCGACACGGGAAAAAATTTCCCCGCGTGTCCATTCGTCTGCTCTTATCGTTTCATCTTTTTCCACCACCCCCCTCCGTTTCACTGTCGCAACTTTTAATTCCATCCACGGCCTGTATCGTTCGCTTTAAACTTCGCCTCGCGACTGTGCGTTTCCCGTGTCGGCCCCGACCTCGCGGCTCCCGTTTCTTTTTCCCTTCGTTTAATCTCCGTACAAATGCGAGCAGATTAAACGAAAAATATTTCGCGTTTTAATCCAGCTGTTTAAACTGCGCGCGGCCGTCTATCGCTTTAACCTTTACGCCCGGTTTTCCCCCGCGAGTCGCTCATCGACTTCCTTTCCCCGAAACATCCTCAAAATACGGACTTTGCTGGCCAAGCAACCCCTCGAATCAACCCTCTTGCGTTCACGCACCCCCTTCTTGATCACTCAACGGTAATTGTCGGGGATTTTTTAACGCGTTAATGAAAATATACAAGCGAGAGAGGGTTTTAACAAAAATTAAAAAATGGTCTGGATTAGGTCTGGGTTAGGTTTGGGTCAGGTCTGGGTCAGGTCTGGAAGAAAATTTAGATTTTCAGAAAGGAATTTTTTTCTCAAAAATGTTTAGGATTTCGAGGGTATGTGTAATGATAAAAAATGATTGTAATTGACCCCTGTAACTAAATATAATTTTTTTAGTGCGATTTTCAATATTTTAATTTCATCTAAAAAGTTCAGTACCTACGCGAATTTTTTTCTCGAAAGTGGGCAGGATTTCGATGGTATGTCTATCCACCAAAAATGCTTCTAATTGATCCCTGTAACTAAATATAATTTTTTTAGAAGGTTTTGAAATTTTTTAATTTCATCGAAAATTTCACACCTTCTCGAATTTTTTTCTCGAAACTGTGTAGGATTTCGCGGGTATGTCTATCCACCAAAAATGCTTGTAATTGATCCCTGTAACTAAATATAATTTTTTTAAAACGATTTGAAATTGTTTAATTTTGTCGAAAATTTCACACCTTCTCGAATTTTTTTCTAGAAAATGGGTAGGAATTCGTCAGTATGCCTATCCACCAAAAATGCTTCTAATTGAAGCTTGTAACTAAATATAATTTTTTTAGAAGGATTTGAAATTTTTTAATTTCGTCGAAAATTTCACACCTTCTCGAATTTTTTTCTCAAAACTGTGTACGAATTCGGGAGTATGCCTATTGACCAAAAATGATTGCAATTGACCCCTGCAACTAAAAATAATTTTTCTAGAACGATTTGAAATTTTTTAATTTAATTGTTAATAACTTTTTAACGAGGCCTTTTAACATAGGGTTAAACCCAAAAATAATTGTTTAAATGCTTTTGCAATAGAATTAGACCCTTTATAATGTTTTGCAAATTCTTTTTGAGGCAGATCTTTCTCCCAATGCGAAGAATAATAACAAAATAACAACGAAATAAAATTGGTACATTTTTCAGGATGCGTTCGGTCTCTCTATTTACGCAGACCGCCTCATCCTCGGACCTTTTCTCTCCGTTTTTTCTCCCCTTCGTCCTTATCGTGTTCGTCCGCCCTCGGCATTGACACGTCCCATCGTAAGGAACGTCGTAATTGGTCCTTTGGTCGCGACCGTTGCGCAGAGGGTTGAACGGGGAACGATGAAAGGGTGAGAGTCGAGGCTGGAAAGAAACTGCACAGGGTGGCGGGTATAAAACGAGGGAAAGGAAATTGAGAATGAATCGCTGAAGAAGAAACTGTGTAAATTAAAGAATAAAGGGGGCAATGAATGGTAAAAGGAATCGAGGCGTCGCGGAGTTTCTATGTTTTCGACTATCAATAATTAAAGTACCTGAAGAAACTCGATACTGCGTCCGTAAACGAAGAGATCGGGATGAAATAAAGAGGCGGTGGCGGAACGTTACCCTAGATCAGCTAGGGTTCCTTTGGCTCCCTTGGGAGGTCACGGTGAACTCTGGTCGGGGTGAGATATGCAGAAATTAAATATTCATTTGGGCTACCGACCCTCCCGGTCCATTCTCTTGGATGTGTCGCGCTGGTTCTCTCTTCCTCCCTCGAAAATAATGCCTTGGCCCGAGGCCAGTTTCGTTGAAGGCTCTCGATGTTCCCGATCCCCTTGCTCTTATTTCGTTGCAGCCTGGCTGGGGGGAGAAAAAAAGATGGCGGACGGTGGTCGGGAGCGTGCGCTCGAGGAGTCCCTTTTCGCTAATTCTCGCAACTTTCTTCTCGAACTCGGACTCGAAGGTTTCTCTGTCCCTCCCGATTCTCGTATCGCGTTTCGTGGAAACGTACCTGTTGAACCGTACGACGACGGTTCGATGAAATAATGACGAGTAGTTTATGCACCATTCACCGCGTTACCGGTTGGGAGGAGTAACCTTCGCTGGCTGGCGTGCAGTTCCGTTTCTCTTTGCCGTCTCTGCCTCGCGAGCAGAATGTACCTATCTACCAGCACGTTGTTGCTTCACATACATACGTACGTACGTTTCCTCCCGGCGGTTGATGAAGTGTTTCTCTCGGCGCGGAATTGCATCGCTTCCTTTTGCTGGAACACATCCACCCGGGGTGGTTAGACGCAGCAACGAGGGAACGCGGAGGATAAAAGGATTTGTTTTGGAGCTTTCCGGAGGACAGCCTCGGAAAGAGAAAGGGAGAGAGCCAAGGATGAAATTTGAATATCGTCGTTGTTGCCGCGCTAGAGTTCGCTGGAACGGAGGCGTCGTGATAGCGGTTTAGTTAAGGAACACTTTGTACCGTAATCGTTGTATAAATAGTCATTAGTCGCGGAGCTAAATATTCCTTCAAAGTAGGTTCGTAATTATTTTTCCCTAAGAAACGGACGAGCAGTTAATTATTTTCCGGAGGGGAACTTTTGTAAATTACGTATAAACGCGTGTTAGTTTCGTTGTTGCGTAAGATGGAAATAAAGTAGCTTCTGCTTTGATCGTCCATGCTGTTTAGAGGAAAGCTTGGATCGTAAGTTATTGTATTTCGCGCGAGAACAGCGAGGGGGATCAAATAAGGATAAAAGGGGGACTAGGACCGATCGTTCAATAACAAAGATCACGGAACACGGTTCCCTCACGATTTGAATAAAATAAGGCTCAGCGTCGCCTTTTGCTCTTTAGTGGATGCATTTCGGCGGATGAATATAAGAACAGCCGGAATACGAAAGGATAGAGAGATTTGTTTCATTGTTTCCGGTTAGGAGTAACATAAAATTTGAATATCACGGTTATTCGTTCCTTACCAACCGGTAAACGATAGGAATTGCGTTATTTATTCTCTTGACGTTGCGCAATATACGCCTTAAGGGCACGGGAGAAGCTAACGTTCCCTTTCCTTTTTGTTTCAGGTGGCCACATCCTACAGAATAAACACAGAGAGTCGAACCGAGGCAACAGGGATGAAAGGATTTCTTCGACTGTGCCGAGAAAGGGTAAGACGAGCTCAGAATGTTGTATCGTGCTTTCAAAGAGTCCTTTACAGCGTTTTATCGCATCTACCGAGGGATTCTGCGATTCCGCGAAACGCGGAAAATACAAAAATATCATAATCATTTCCCCCGACACTCTTCCACTCGGAACAGTCGCGTTCCCTTTAATATTTACATTAATTTACCATTCGCGAAAATACAGAAACCCATCGACTTAATGTTGTTCTGTTTGAAAGCATGGTACACCGAATTTTATACAGCACGACACGTTTACCGGGGTGGTTTACTCTGTATAAAATTCGAGTATCATTTTTCATTACAGGTTGAAACACATTTTCCAATTAGTTTCGTTTGCATCGATCGCGTGTTTCTATGCAGTACGATAAAATCACTGTTTCACCCTATTAAAACGTTTACTGGTCGATATAGAAACATGTCTTGTTTTGTTTTCTCTGTAACACGTGTAAAAAAAAGGTGGAATAGTTTTTGAAAGAATTCCAGGGAAAGTTGCCCGTAAATCTGTCGAATTAACGAGGTCGTTATTTAGAAAATTAGAGAAAGTTGTTACAAGTTCGGTTAAATATTGAATGGAATTATTCTATCGGGCAGAGGGTTGATTTAATTAGAAATTAAGGAACGCTGTCGTCGAAGTTGTATCTCCAGGAGCCGATCTAATTTACGTAGCAAGCCCGATCGGCAATAAAGGAAGACGCGACATTATGGCGGGTGCTCGGCTTTCCAATTAACTTAATTAACGTTACAGGACGTTAAAATTTTGACGAAAATAATGTTCCTATCGGCGAAGTGGCTCTTAATTAATTTCCACGATTGTTTTGTAGGTAATTGTATTTTCCACGTCGGGTTTAATTAACGAGCAGACCTCTTGCAGCTTCGCGAAGATCCGCCCCGGAAGAAATAGTAAAACGCTTTCTCGAAACTCGCCTCTACCCACTACTCGACGACGATCGCATTCATCTCATTGAAAGTATCGACGTAGCAGCGAGCCAATTAGCGCCCGGGCAATTTATTATCACGTGGACTTTAATTTGACGAACTGGTCGTTGACCGTCGTTTTTTTATTTGAGAATCGCTGGTCAGTTCAATTTCTATTTCGATGTTAAATACGATAAAGAGATGACGAGACGTCCTAATTTCGATCTTGACGAAACGCGCGAGAAAGTTCATTTCGCGTTTCCCAGCATATTGTTTCGGGGTCCCGACTTGAACGTGGGCCAATTTGCGGTATACAGGGTGTTCGGCCACCCCTGGGAAAAATTTTAATGGCGGATTCTAGAAGCCAAAATAAGACAAAAATCAAGAATACCAATTTGTTGATGGAAGCTTCGTTAAAAAGTTATTAACGTTTAAAGTGCCGCCCTTACTGAATTTTTTTTCTCGAAAATGCGCAAGATTTCGGGGGTATGTCTATTCACCAAAAATGACTGTAATTGAACCCTACAACCGAAAATAATTTTTCCACAACGATTTGCAATTTTTTAATTTTCACGAATAATTTCACACCTTCTCTATTTTTTTTCTCGAAAGTGGGCAGGATTTCGTGGGTATGTCTAATGACAAAAACTGATTGTAATTGACCCCCGCAACCGAAAATAATTTTTTTAGAATGATTTGAAATTTTTTTTTTCGCTGAAAAATTTAGGCACCTACGCCCTGTCGATTTTTGTTAAAAATTCGTTTTTCATTTTTAATAATTTTGTTTGACGCCCTACAAAAAAGTTGGCCAATACTTTTTTGTAGGTACCTATGTGCTTTACTTCAGAAAAAAGTTTCATTGAAATATATTCACTATTGTAGGAATTATGGCTGTTTGAAGATTGGACCATTTTTATGGGGTTATTCTCATTTTGCGGGGTCAAGGATCAACTTTTTGCATATTTTTCGAATTTTCACATATTCTTCATCAAAATACGCGTTGTTTGCATTTTGAAATATTAAAATCGTGCAATCCGTTCACAAGTTATGATGTTTCAAAGATTCACATGAAATTTTGAAGAACATTCAGAAAGATCACACATTAGATTTTTGGTAAGGAATTTTTTTCGGAATTTCTACGTATTCTTGATTAAAATACGCGTCGTTTGCATTTTTGAAAATTAAAATCCTTCAATCCGTTCAGAAGTTATGACATTTTAAAGATCCGCATGAAATTTTCGGACAACATTTCTGGCCATAAATTACATTTTCGATTAGGAATTTTTTTCTCGAAAGTGCGTAGGATTTCGTGGGTATATGTATTGACTAAAAATGATTGTAATTGGCCCCCGCAACCGAAAATAATTTTTCCAGAACGATTTGAAATTTTTGAATTTAATTGTTAATAACTTTTTAACGAAGCTTCCATCAACAAATTGGTATTCTTGATTTTCATCTTATTTTGGCCTCTAGAATACCCCATTCAAATTTTTCCCAGGGGTAGCCGAACACCCTGTATAACTGCACGTCAACCGCTAGTTTCGCGTTTACGAGGGAAATGAAGCACGTCGATTGGGCCACAATATGTATTTGCTAATTCAAATTCCGGTTAATTAACGGCTGATAATTCGGTCAACTGTATGAAATTTTAACGTACACCTGGAAGATGACCCCTTAACCCTTTTGGTAAGGTAAACAAGCTATCGAGGTGACCCTATTCAAGCATCGTTGATAATAATTTATCGTGAAATACAACGATAATAATTCTAGCGGGATCGTGTTACCGTCGTCGAAAAAAAAAGAAAAACGATACGGTCGTGTCGTGTACTACGTTTATAATACATCGTAAATCGTCGTACGTTGTCGGCGGGTGTATAATTAATTATCAATGCGAACCGTGGAAAATGAAATTTTCGATTCTGAGCGTCGTTATCGAATTAAATTAATTAGCGAACCGCAGCCCGGGATGGATGGCGAAAAAACGGAGGAATTTAAATCGAACCGCGTTGCTTGTCGGCGAGACGACAAAATTTATTATTAATTTATCCTGGGAACGGGGGAATCGCGAAAAATTAGGAGGTTCGTTTCTTTCTGAAATGAAGTTTTAGAAAAAGCTGTTTTAGAGACCAGGCTGACCTAAATCTTTGGCTTATGGAAGTCTGCGTACGATAATCCGACAATAATATCGCATTTATCGTTATTTAATATTCGTATTATAATAGTTGACGAATTTCGTGGTATCTTTATTGCGATATAATGCGCAGGTGGTCCTATTCTTCTAAATTTCTCATTAATTTTCATGCAGCGTTCCTCTAAAATTTTCTGTCGCAACGCTGGATGATGCACGGAGTGTCACACGCGAGTTCACTCTTCTCCGAGTTAGTTGAAAAAATGGAATTCTTTTTTTTTTAAGTGATATTTGTAGAACACGCGACACTGATTACGTCAGGACATTCTTCTTAACAAAAATTCCTCCAGCGCAACGAGAGACAATGTTTTACAACGAGATTTCGTATTCCGCTGGTTATTTATGAGCAGCGCCGCGTTCTGGGTACTGAATAATCATGCGAAACGTGATCAAGAAAAAACATCGATACGAGTAATAGTGCATTGTTATAGGTCGAGGCCCACATTCGAAAATAATTACTTTTTGCAATCTGCTCGGCTGTAAAAATAACAAAAATCGGTGCAAACAAGAAATAACAATCGGCAACGTGTATCGAAAGGGAATGGAAATTCGTGAAAATATAACGATCGAACAAGGACGAAACAATAAATGGCGCATCGTAAAAATCAAATTAATTTCGTTGGAATATCGCGCGGGAAAGTTTCGAGGTTCTCCTTTTTTCGCGAGATAATAATTGCCACTAAAATAAATATCCCGTTGCAAAGATAAAATTTCACATTATTATTTCGCGAATCGATCGTAGATCCAATTTCTCGCGACACAGTCAATTATCGTTCCTCTCGGGAAATATTGACTCGTGTGACTGAAAACACTGAACGTATCTTTCATATTCTGTTCCAAATTGAACGAGAATTGTCGAATTCATCGGCCCCGTCCGCCATAACAATGTTCTATCGCTCGCGATTGTATTTCATAATGTTTCCTTTCGTAAATTTGTAATTAAAACATTTACCAAACGCGACTTCCGATATTCTAAAACGTAGACGAAAGTTGATAATGCCCCCGATCCTAACAATTTCATAACTCCACACACGGCTGTTACATTCCTGGTTTTTTCCCGAACGACGCACAAAATTCCTGCGAAGCGGAATTAAACGCATTCCAGTATTTTCGCCCGATAAAAATAACGTTGTCGCTGATACATATTTCTCTCGAGAATAAAAAATGACACGCGATTCCAAGAGTCGGGAAAGCTACAGCGTGTTATTGTTTGTCCACAAAGTTGGAATGATTTTAAAATTTATTTTCCAGCGGAATTTTTAATACCGAAACGGTATGAAATCTCGTTGCAAATCAGTCTAGCCGGGATATTTAATAAATCAACAAATATTTAAAAGGACGATAATGAGAAGGGAGAATTTTATTCGCGTAGCGCAATCAAACATAAAGTACGACGTTGCAAAATGGTTTCCCTGGTTCCTCGCCGGAATTAAGATAAAACTTATTGCGAAGAAAAAGTAGGGTTTTAATTCCACTTGCAGTTCGCCGGAGTTGCGCGTTATTCCCGAATACCGATAAAGTCGAAATTATAGGTCCATAATGAAAAACTTTCTCCCTAAACCAGAACTTGTCGGCTATGGAACGAAAATGAGTTAAGTTCGTCTCGTTTTTTCCTTGTCTTTTTACTTGCGCGAGAAAACGCGAGGATTTATGATTTCGTTGATGCACAGGGAACGCGAAAATGTTTAGAAATTAGATTCAGTTTCTTTGTGAAATTGATAGGGGGGGAAGTTTACCGCGAAAGAAACTTTTCTCCCTAATCCTTCCCGGAAGAAATATCCAAAATTCCATCTCGAAAGTTGAACCTCGTTCCGAAACGCGGCGAAGCGTTTACCAACGATTTTCGGGCGTCTCGCGACGGTTTCGAGTTTCAACTTGAACCGGAGCCAATTCACGGCACTTCCGGTTGCCTCCTCGAGAACGACGAACCATCCAGATGCCGTGAGAACGATCGTTTTGCCAATTTACGATCGAATTCTTATTCCGCCGCCGCCGCGCGAAGAGTCGAAACGTTGTCTTAACCGTTTTACACGTTTCAGGCGGGAATCCCTTCCAGGATATATCGCGACGTTACATCCACTAGGGAACTGACGATTTACGGATAAAGGGTGGGAAATTTTAATCGAGATTTAAAATTCTATTCGATGGAACTCAGATATGGATATCGATACCATTATGTATGCGCATCTGTTGGAAGAAAATTGATAATAATCGAGGGTAACGGTATTAAATATCCTTGCTCTCTGTTCGTAATGATACCTTGGAAAAAGAGAAGCCCTGGGTGGGATCAGAAATTGGATAGAGCCGAACTTTTTCTCGCGACTCGGAACGTGTTATTTGGAACATAACGTGTAATTTCGTATCGTTCGATTGGATCACGTTTCGCTGCCGTATTGTGTAGTTGGAAGGAATTGTTCTCGATGGAATGGCTGAGATTAAAATGACTGCGTGTGTTTCGAGCGAAGTGGGTCAAAATAATCCATTGTTTTCTACCTTTCCACGGAATAGTTTCCCATTCGAAATGATCAATTTGTGCGGCAAGGGAATTGAAAGAAAAAAGAAAAATAATAATTTTGTGTCAAGAGTGTATATAAGTACCACTGATCAACGTTGATCGATACTTTTCAAGTTGTAGAGTTTCGCCTTCGACTCTCTTCTCTGAAAGTGAAATAACTATTCCTTGTTAATACCATTGATCGATCAACGTCTGGCCATTTTGTCAGCCAGTAGACACTTTTAACCGTTTGAAATCACGGTACGGGCGGGAAAAATATTCCGTCGCCCGGCGCAGCGATCAAACATTACCCGAAACTCCTGAACAGTCTCCGTCTGCTCAAATACTCAAATATGTAGTATGAACCGTGATATTCTCGAATGGAAATTTCCGTAGCGAGGCGAGGTCCTCGTTCCATGGCGCAGCCATCCCCACAGCAGAAGATGGTACGTGTCGCGTTCGAGTTTAAATAGAACTTGCCCTGGTATAACGAACGTTCGTCAAATATTTATACCGAATACTTGGCTGTTATAGGGGAACTTCTCGGAAACCCATCTCGCTCAACTTGGCCCATTGTTTGCCGCGAGACGGGTGCGTTCATTCGTCGATAAGCAGCCGGAAGTATAAGCAATAACGTCTCGTACACGATCATCGCAATTTTTTTACGTTTCCACCGATACGAATTCATTCCTGAGTAAGGATCCTAGATTCTATGCGCTTCCGGGGCAACGAAGATCGAAAAATTTCGTTCGACAACATGTGAAAAGTGGCCGTGAGGGAGATCTTTCCGTAAAGAGGTTTATGCATTCGTCCCCTAACTGGAATTTTCAAATTCTGCTACAGTGAGCGACAAATTTCGCTCTAAACAACATCGAAGAGAAATTAATCGCGAAAGTATCGTAGAAAATTGGGGGAAATGCATAAACCTTTTTCATGGTACCGCGTATATACTTTACACCGTTACCCGGTCGTATATTCTGATATCTTAGAATTCAACCTTGTTCCCCGCAACCCATTTCAAAGCACTCTCGCGGTTACTTCGGTTCACCTAGCTATACGTGTATTGTGAATTCCGATATTCGCGACCACAGAGCTCTATCCTTTGGAAACGTATTTGCTTCGAGTATGAACTTAACCAAAAATCCCCGAAGAGAATTCCTTGCATCGTTGTCCTTCCATCGATCCAACTCTCTCTGTTTCTCTTTGTTTATTCGCTCTCTTATGGTTTTCACAGTTGCCATGGGTAATAGAATTGTGGTTCACATGGTTCTTAAGATTCCTGTACAAACTTCTTTGTACGAATAGACCATTAATGTTAGAAATAAACAAGTGTTACACAGTGTTATTGTTTGTGTTTCAGGATCATGGGAATGCACACGAATGAAACGTGTTCTGTTGATAGGTGATTGTTGAGATTAACCACTCGAACAAACGACTGAATAATTTACTTGCTACGAATAGCTAACAACGTGTACAATAGAGATTGCTGGCCATGTCACGAACACGGTCCTAGACGACGATAATTAACGATCAGCGACGCGACGACGGCACATTCCATTCCGTGATCGATAGTCCGCGTGATCAATACCCAGCAGGTCCTATCGTAATTTCCAAATAACCGAGTTCGAGCATCGTTGGAACGAAATATGGTACCTGAACGATTATAAAATCAAAGCATCCCTTTAAATCAGCAGGAAGGCTTCGAAAGTGGGCAGTAACAGAGTGGACACTCGACTGGAAGTTACTGTAGTCGTATCTGGCCCGTGATATCCATCCGGTGTTGTTTTATCGCGGCTCTGTACATCCTCGATCCCTGCTTAACTGTGTTTCCACAGGGTAGATCGAATCTACCCCGCCTATTTCGCCTCCGAATCCAATGGAGTCCGTGACCCGGGTCTGTAGCTGTTATTTGATCCTCCAAAGACAACAGTATTTATGCTAATCCTCGGACGTGACCCCGTAGTCTCCGTGTTTTTCGATCACCGCGAAACAGAAATCTCGAATTGTGCATTACGCCCGACGAAGGTTGTTATATACCGTGGCAACGCCATAACACGGAAGTCAATAATGCTTTCCATTTCGAATTTTCTGTCGCGCCTCGAAACCTTCCTTTTTTACGTCCCCCTTTGCCATTATCTGCCCAATAACCTGGCGGAATGGAAAGCAAAACGTAACGTTGCTTGCACTGTCAATGGAAACCAATAATTACTTTTCATCCTTTTCCAACGCGTTTCATTTTATCAAGAAAAAATTTCTACGAAACAAGTTGTATATAAAATGTCGAGATCGATGGTATAGAAAGTTACGTAACAGAGGTCACTAGGAATTCCTCTGAAAACGATATAATACTCCGGTTCTGTACCTTAGCATTTTGCTATAGATACCCCAGGAACTAAACCTTGTTCTCGTAACCCGCGTCGAAGCTCCCTCGTTTATTTCAGTTCGACTACTCGAGCCACGTTACTCGTGTAGTACCCGTTGCCTCAGGGAATTGTAGGTTGGTAGGTCCTCCGAACTGTACGCGACTCTACGTGATCCAATAATAATATCTCCCAAGCATACAAGGACCAAAGTTTATCAATTAATTCTTTTCCGTTCGAATCGTCGAGAACTCAACCCCCCCGTAAGAATTTAATAATGTAAACACTCGTGAATTTCTTACGGGGGCAATCATCGCGAGAAAGGGATCGAATTAACGTCGGTTTATATTCCTGCACAGAATCTGCCCTCACTATCGATTCACTCTATTTTTTTAGGTTCCCGTGTGCCGTTCGGAGCAATATCGCTCCCGAAAGAATGTTCGATCGTTTTAATTTTGCGAAAGTTTCCCAAACAACACCGCAATTTTACTCGGTTCTGTTTGACTTTGCGAACTTTGTTCATCGCTTTCCCCGAGAAGGTAATTCTTCCACGTTACAAGTGGCAATGGATATCAACGCGTTATTTATCAACTGAAATTTTGTGGGAACGTTCTCTTTTTACCTTCTTCGAGATTTAAATTTCCATAGATTTATCGCTGGAATGGTACTTCATCGTCAGCGATATCTTGCCCCGTTTTAAAAGTATCCCGCGTGTCCTGAAATGAAATTTGTAAATGAAATTCGCGGCGTAAATCCGGGGGGCGACGGTGGCCAATCTAATTTATTAAAATCGCGTCGAAAAGTACTACGAGGATCACGGTCGGCGCTGTTTCGTTGCAACTTTTTCCCCCATGTCTGGCGAAAAAAGGAGAAAAACCGCTTTTTAATCACTCCGATTCGATTCCCTCTAAGAACCAGATATCTCCCGGGGCCCGGAGCACGCCGCTCCGTTCCTCGTTTATTACCATTCGCTGGAATATCCATTAAAAATATGAAATTTCGAGTGGATTTTACCGACCTGTCGTGTCGATACCCCGCAGCTGTATTATTCGCGCTCGGTATGTGTGTTTATTAATTGTTCCAATAAATACGTGTCGCTTGAAAGATTGACAATGAATTTATCAACGAATCTGTTTCGAACCGTGTTTTAAAAAATCAGTTATTACGCGGGCCAACGTGTTCGAATAACGGCTGATCGGAAATCGATGTTTATGCGATGTTTACACGGTCGTTAGAATCTCGATGGAAATTTGGAATTTCAGCGTTTTTATATTCGTATCGCCACTGTTAAGAAAACCTTAAATAATAATTAGAAGCTTTAGATCGTAACAGAGGGATTTAGTATAGACTATGCAATTACACGGGCAACTCGATGATAAAATAAATTGATATAAGTAATTTCCGGTTTCGCGTGACATAATCTGGACCGCCATTTCGCCTGACAGGGGGTAGGTCGCGATTTATATCTCGTGGCGAGCAAGTTTCGCGTTACACGGCCCTCGATGGACGATACCGAACTAGTAACACAAAGTATCGGTTCAAAATTAAAAAACCATCGTTAATTTTCAAGTACGGATTTAAATCATCTCTCGATGGCGTGAAGCTCGTAACTCGAGAGCAGAAATTACATCGCCAGGGAGCTGCTTCGTTTTTTCGTTGCTCCTGTTCGTAAGTTGCAACGTCGTCCATATATTTATATTCGACTTAGCCGAGTTACGTTGCTCCCGCAGTATCCTTGAGATTCTATTTCCCCGGGGATCCTATAAGCCAGGCGGTCCTTCAAAGTCTGCTTACAGTCTGCTTTCGGTATTACCTGCAGCTCGCGCGGATCACCGGGAGTCTATTTTCCAGTCTCAAAGCTGTATTCTCAATTAATCTGACGCTCCCCGGTCGTTGGGAACGTTGTTTCTACGGACGCTGGTGTTTTAACGAAGTTAATTTCCTTCCTTCCGAACGAAGGTTACCGGCTGCAGCACGAATCGAAACGTTTATTGTGTGACTTTCGTCGCGTTTGTTTGCTACCACCCCCCCGTCGCTGTCGATGATACCGTATCAGAGCTGAAAAGTTGCCGGACTCGGCCGGAATAACATTCAGAAGGATTAAAGGATCCCGTGGAAATTGAACCGTACTTTGTCCGCCTTAGATTTCACTCTTCAACGGAAGTGTACCCTTTGAATTTCACGTTCAAAGGAAACGGTTATTGTTTCTATAATAGAATTCTGAATTTTAATGAGAATATCCCGCGCTCGTGTTTTCCCATCCAAGACCCCTACCCGCTATCGAATACCTCCCATTACCATTCCAATCGGGCTGTATTTATTTTACTCGAGAAAATTTCGAAATTCATCCGCGATGGATCGATTCAATTTGGGGGAAACTGCCCTAGCTATTGTCCATTTTATTGTGTAATCCCCTCCAAATAATTCGAAATTTTATCTTATCGTAAGAATTAATTTGGCTCGAAAGTAGTTCGAGGGGGGTCGTGTATCGTTTTTATCCGGCACGTGTTGTTTCCCCCCGACTTCCTGCTGAACAGGAATCATAGAATCTGCCCTTTGATAACACATACAATTAGATGCACTCGGCAAACCGTAAAACCGTTTCCTTCGTGCCCGAGGAGATCCCTCAGACGAAGCTACTGTCGGAAAGTCAAACCCAGCTTCTCTTCCCCGGTACTTTCGTTGTACTTCCACTCGACTTCCTCCCGGTGGGGGGCTCCATCGCGTTGCTCCCTCGGCGACCGGGGCTTCCCCAGGGCTAACCGTACCCAGGCCCTTCGGAATCCCCGACTGCACCAGTCAGTTTTCGTTCGCGTTTCCGCGAGAATTCGAGGTCTGTCTGTGACGGAACCGAGACTCCCCCGCGCCACTCGAACTCCTACATCTCTGCTCCCTCGTCATCCATGTATTTCTAATTCAAATAATAATCTAACGTCGCGTTTGAATGGAAATTACATCTGGGAAAGCTCGGGTATCGAGATAAGAGTCGGGAAGTGCAGGTGGCTGTGATTTTCCCCTTGTCTTTCCTTCCGGTTGGCGGTTCGGTTTTTTCACCGAGTTGGCGACTCGTTTCTTTCCGGTTCTCTTGCGTACTCGTTCTGCAGGATGCACCAGGAGAGACCGGCAGTCTCCTGTTTCGCGAAAGTGTTCTCAAGAGTCGAAACAGTTCCACGGTGACCATAAAGAATGCAAATTGAAATCGCGACGCTTCGTTCTTTTCGAGACAATGACTTCTCGGGTTTTTATTTATAAACAGGCGTGCGAGTTTTACGTATGCAACATAGATACGTGGCCTTTTCGATCGCGCTAGCATACTATTTTTTAAGTTTCCCTGAAAGTAACTTCTCGACAGTTTTAATACGCGATTTGTAGTTGGACTTTCATAAACGTCTATTTCCTAGTGCATAGCAGAAAGACAAACTCCGTTACCTACGAAAACACTCGAGCCGTCTTTATCGATCAGCGGACGGCGACAATGCATTCATTCCCGGAGCGTTCGTCGGGGGAAAGAACATTATGTGGGTCAGAAGATTTATGTTCGCGTGAATTGTCGTTTATATTTTCTCGTTTGCATCGTTAGCATATTCCTAGCCGTTAACGCCCCTCTTTCACGGCGACAAGCAAAAGGGGCACCTTTATTAGCGCCGACCCACTTCGATGATGGATTCGACAGTTAAAAACAAGGAAGAAAGTAGCGAGATATAAATGCACCGCCGTACATAATGGTCATCTTTATGTCCGACCAATTTGTATCCTCTTATTTTGATTAAACGCTGAACGCGACTCGTATTAATTACTCGACCATAAAGAAGGGACACGCCATTTAAAAATATAATCGATCGTTGGTTTGGTCCTGAACGTGTTGTTCCTTGCAAAACCAGTATGCGTTTAAATTTGTCACACCGGGTACGGCCGAAATATTTCCTCTGTCAAAGCTCGCATCCGGAGAAGCGGTAGTTTCATAAAAAAAATTCCAAACTGCGTGCAACCCACCAGTTCACAGTTTACGTTGCTATATTTTTGTTACGCTTTGTTATCGATCGGTTTAACTGTTTCATGCAACGTGTACTAATCTCGAGGAAGACGAATAATAAAACGGCTACAGATGTTTTGTCGAAGACATTTTTCTGTACACTGTACACATCCACGAAAGTACGCGTTCTCTGCTTCAAAGGATCCCGGACTCGCAGAAGTTATTGAAGCGCATCTTTCGTGTTTCTTTATCAGTCACGTTTTTACGGAATCCGCAATCTTTGTTTCCCAACTTTGCCTCGGAACCTATGTTTACCGGTTTCGTTTGCATATTACGCGAAAAATACAAGTCTTTGCAACGTTCCCGGGGCTTTTGGCCAAAACGTAACACCGTATTTTTATAGAAATAACTTCCCCCAACGTATATCGTTGACTGTAAACTATATTTAAGCCGATTACGAAGCTTGTCGACGAGACACGACTTTCGCGTTTCCTCTCATCGACGCGCGAACGAAATTAATCTTGGGCGATTATTAAGCTCGACGTTGATCAGAAAGGATGATAAATGCCTCTCGATAATTTTATCAGTTCGTCGCCTCGGCGTAGCGCGTTGATTATAATCGATGCGGTTTTACGGCGCGGAAACACGCTTCCCTGTTTTCCATAACGCGACCAGCCTCGGGGCTTGATCCTCCATCCTGATGAAAACCCACGTTGAGTACGTTCTATCGGGGCTAATCTTGTCGTCCGTTTATGCATGATGAAGTAGCGCGATACACCAGTCCCGCTTTAGAATTATTTAAGACGGGACATGATACGATTTTAATGACGAGTCATAATCCGCTTTGGACAGTTCTTGCCGCATGCTGGCCGAATGTTAATGTATCGAATTAATACGAGTAATGCGGCGCAGACCGTTCCCGATCGATTTATTTCACTGGCCTGGACACCTGAAGCGTCGCGACGTCACGGCTTGCAAAATTCATTCCCTGCGGTTCGGCTATTCGAGCCAACCCGGACGAGAAACCGCGAACAAATATTTTAACAGACGATAGAATTTTTGTTAAGGATTTTTACGACGTTATAATTATATTTACCGGTCGTATAATGCATAGGAATTGCTGAAACTTTTTTGTGTGTATATTGTTAAAGAAAATGATAAAATAAACATAGAAGGAAGCATAAATTCTGGTAGGTGGTATAGTCATCGGATGGAGGGTTAAATGCCCTTTAAAATGAGTGGTCGTGAGAGTCGGTAGCTCAATTAGTTCCGGAGATATGAGGATTTTAGTTTCGAGACGATCGGATGAGACCGAAGCCTTTGTTTACATCCGCGAGGCCAATGAACTTTCTTACTACGGCCTTGTCAAGGTCGTTGACCGCACGTGACTCGTAGTAACTAGGTCACGCGACCACTCGGTCACCAGTCACGTGCGCGAGAGAGAGAGGTCCAGCGCGGCGCGCCAGACAAAGACAGAGATAGTCAAATTGGAAAAAATTACCCCTTTACATAAATTACGATATCTCGAAAACGGAAAGTCCGATCGACAAAAACCAAAAAGCAATTTTAAAGAGGAAGGTTTACCCCTTCTAGCGGCGGTTGAATTTTGGATAAAGCTCTAGTAGTTTCGGAATTACACGCGTCCAAAGTTTTACTATTTTTAATGCGCGTTCCTACAGGCTTTCGTAAGGCGGACCGCGAGAGATAGAGAAAAATGAATAATTACGCTTTTATATAAATTACGATATCTCGAAAACGGTAAGTCCGATCGACGAAAACCAAAAACCAATTTCAAAGGGGAGTCTTTACCGCTTCTAATAGTACTTTAATTATCGATAAAATGTTAATAATTTCGGAACTGCACCTGTCTAAAGTTTTAGTATTTTTAATACGCGTTGTTAGACTGTTCTAAGACGGTGGAAACAGTGTTGCTGTATATTTAGCGTTAAAAACGTACAAAGTATCAGTTCCCAACGAAACGTAAATATTTTCACGAACAATTTATGAAATCCCGTGCACCGGGGCTGAAACAACGTTATCGTTTTGTTCCATAAATCAACGAAGATGTTGAGGAAAATTCTAACCGTTTTCTGGTGCCTGGTATAAAATGAAAAAGGCCGCGTGAAAACTTCGACCCCGAGGATCGGGGTTCCGAGCAACGGAAGCGACGGTTGGAAAATAGTTTCGAAAACAGTTCGAAGGGTCTTTTCGAGGGGGGGGAAAAAACGGAGACGGTATCGCGTCCGGAACTTTCAAAAAACTATCGGGCAACGCGAACGTCGGTGAAAGCAAACCGGTTTTCGCTCGGTTTTCGCGCTGGAAAAATTACGGACAGGGATGGAACCGAGTAAATGAATCGAGGCTTTTTACGACCCTTCCTTTCTTGCTTGACCGACTTGGAGACTTTTCAGGAGCATATATCAGAACGTTTCGAAGAAAGACCTCTGGGGTCCAGGGAACAATTCGCGCGGCACTCTGCCCCTTTCGCCCATTCTTCCCGTGTCACATCCACAAACGACAGGATAATTTCAAAAGGAACCGTTTTATCACCGAACGAATGGTAATTCATCGCTGATTCCATTCGATCTATCGAAATTACGATTCTAACTGTACATGTTAAAAATAAAACGCGTGGAATCGTGTTTAATTATAGTTTTAATTGCTCGACTGTCTATCAGATAGAGTCGTAAAGCGAAACACAAATAACGCAGACGAGACGAATAGGAATCACCGGTGACAGGGTCACGTTTACTCATGCAACATTTAGGTAATAGGAGTTTCGATCGTTCCGGCTCAAAGACTCCTCGAGCGTATGGTAATGCCAAGATAAAGCGAAAATGTAGTATGAAAGCGGTCACTCGATTCGTCGTCGAATTACAGAGAGTTCAAACCTGCCTGTGTAATTATTGACTTTCGATCGAAACTTGAGCGAATTCGGTTGAACGGAATTGCCGGCCGATGCCTGGGAACAGAAATTGATAGTACATGCGTGTAAACGAGACGTGCAACGTTTCATCGTTGGAAAATTAGAGGATCGCTGAGTACGTGATAAATGTGTCCTCCTCGGAACCCGGAACCGGAACCCATTGTTTGCCCCCGACATTCTTCATCGGGGACGGAGAACGGTCGCTGGTTGTCGCACGATTGTTATTTTCCGCCGTAAATATCGCGCTGATTCTTTGGACGTTTCTACGAAGGTATTCCTGTTGCTCGAAAATTATTAATCAAAGAAGTTTTAATCGTTAAAGGGATTGTTGCTATTGCGATCTAATTACAGAAACTTTCCACGCGGACGAATATACACGGGAACAAAGTTAGAGGTTCATCTGTTAATTAATTTTAACGCGTCGACATCCACCCTAAATTCGCAAGGTCCCACTAGACTACGGTTTTGCACAAACACAACGTACGCACAGTCGGGTTGTTTAATGAAAGGATCGATAAAAGTATTTCGTCATTTACAGTCGCGGACAAGCGTTAGGGAATTGTTATTTTTTCGATTATTTTTGCAACGGAAGGTCCACCATAGTCGCGTATATCGATAGAAGCACACGTTGGGCCACGTTTGCTCGAGAAATCGCAAACGGTATCTCGCTTATATGCGCCGGAAAACAGACAGTTGATACCGCACACTCGAGTTCCTTCGCATTGTACTCGAAATACCGCATAGATACCAGTTTGCGCTGCGAAAGTTCGCGCTACGAGTAAACCGCGTTTATCGTGCAACGCAAAGGATCCTTCGAACAGCAGGATTCGAGACTATAGCGACCAGGAACCTCGTCTTGAACGACACGCGACCGCCAACGCAGATAACAGCGAACCGCTATGTTCCTCTTTAACCTTCCAAAACTCCATTATCGTAGATTAACCGTGAGCTCATTAACCTTGCGATTCTCTAAAAACCCTATTCTCCCCTATCGATGTCTCCTACAAGCTTAGTTTTACGCTTTAACGAAACGAACAGCCCCCCAAAGCTCGCTCCTTCGGAGTTGACGAGCTTTAGTAAAATAATTTCGAAGCGTTTTTCTTTTTAATTTTTTATTAGTTTCGCTCGATAGTGTTGCTCGTGCATAATAAATTGAACTCTTAATCGATATGGCTGACGTGCCAGTCAATGTATCAACGACACCTCTTACTCGTGTATTGTATCTTTCTTTTCGAGGAGAAATGGTGTGGACTCCTGTTTCACGCTCGTCGTACGTTTAATACTCATAAAAAAAGCTGAGTTCGAACAACGCCGAATATCCTCTCTAAAAGCGCTATAAATTTGTGTGACAAATTGGTGGAACACGTCCCGTAGCTACGGAATTATTACGAAATATTTAGATTCGTTGACAGCGAGCATAACCATGCATCACGTGGGGAACACCATAAATCGACTGATCTCAACGTCGACTCGATATACGATCATATGTTTGCCTTCGTGCGTTTTCTCGTTCTCCCCGAAGTATCTTGCAGGTTTTCCTAAAAAATCTAATATTATTCCTGTATGGCATAAATATCAATCAAATGCAGTATGTACAACGCGTTTTAAAATTGGCGAAACAATCCTTTCATCACGGTTTGTGGTGAATTAATAAATTTGATAATATTCCGCAAATTGCACCGATAGTTTTACGGTATAACGTGCATTGCAGTGAAACGTACGTGACGTCATATGCGAGTCGAATCCACGGGTACGTCAATATACGCGGTTCGTTTATAGGCCAGTCCCCAGGGACAAGAAATCGACCAAAAAGTGCACTAATTAGTAGTAAACGTTTGCACGTATTAATGGGTTTGTTTAAACCCGTGAATTTCATATAGTTCGTTATGCCGGGAACGAATTAAAATGGGAATAGCGAGCGTTGTATCTTGAAGACAATTAATTTTATTTCTCTTTTTCGAACGGGTAGAATAAGAAGCGGCGGAAGTTCGAACGGTAAAAAGAAACGGAGATATAGCGTAAAAGTTGTCACCAATAGAAACGGGGCTCCTTTCAGCAGGGATCTCAGATTAAAAAATTCCATCCAATTAGAAAATGCTTTTATTCATTATAGAGAGTGTTCAATTTGTTCTTTGTCCATCTAAATGCATAAGTCTCGTCATCGAGGAACGTTGCATTGTTCCCCTTCGTTTCCTGACAGCAACGAGATGACTTTCGCCCTTTGAATTCGTCGAAAGTACGGTAACGAGGTTGCGTCGCGCTACTTTTCAATTGGTCCGGTAACGATGTCGCGTATAAACCATATTTACCGTTCGCTTTATAAATCAACGAGATTTCGAAAGAACATTACGCTCCGTAACGAGAAATCTGAAATTTCTTACGACTCGAAATACAAATTCCCATCTTCGTCAGGAGTTTCATCTTGGAAAGAGACTGTATACTGTATGAAAATGTCGATCTATAAAACGAGAAGCGTAAATCGGGGAGACAAAAGGATCGAGATGAATCGAACGGGCGCAGCCGTGCATTAGTCTTTTACACCTCGTTTGCGTTTAATGAGTCGAGTGAACGGCGCGCGGCAATTTGTGGTCGGATTATGCGGGTTATGGCCCGTTGCAGTAGGAAAAACGTATATCGTGGTTGGCGGTAACAGGTCAAGTAGCTGGCTTTGTGAAATTAATGAAAGGTTTTCACGTGCGGGGGGCTAGTCTGGAAACGGAGAAAGTCAAAGACCGTATTCGTGTTTTCAGTCTCGCGTGTCGCCTTTGTTTTTTCCTTCAAACGTTTAAATTTCCGACTTGGACCGGCTTACTTTGCAGAAGTGCTTTGTGCCGGCTACTTAAACGTTAATTCATTGATCGACTAAACTTAATTTATATAATTCATTTATTTTTGATCCTGAAAATAATTTCAAGTGTTTAAAAATTAACTTTAGGCTGTATGGGGTGAAATAAATCGTGATTTCGGAGTGTAAGAAAGTTGGTCCTGGGCGGGTGACGTGGACAAACGATAGTCGATGTATCGATCCACTGTTACGAAAGTTTCTGGGAAACTGTGGGGATCGGTAACGAGCGAAGAACGGAATCGGGAGAGTGACGTTTCAGGGCGATCGGTCATTCATTATCGGTGCCGTTCTGTCGCGCGATGGAAACGCTCTGAATGCATAATACGCAGGCCCCCGCGATGCATAATTACCTTGCTCGGGGTGGCAGCGATTGCGCTGCAACAGTACTTCCAGGTGTAATGCCGTAATTTCAATGGGGGGAGGGGGGAAGCGAGAAAGCGACCGTCTGCTCGCTCGACAGCCCATAATAGGAATAAAGGGGCCGTCAGGACCCTGGAAAGGAGGACGAAATAAATTAAATCGGCAGGATTCAAAGAACGCGCGAGAATTAATTAATTAAACCGATATTGCACACCGCCCGACCACCGGTTGTTCGATTCCTCGAAAGTCTCGTAAATATTTATGGCTCTGAACGCCTCCATAAACTTTCTTCCTCTCTTCCTTTTTTTGTCTTTTCAAATCAGAAATTATTTGAAATTTAAATAATGCACCGAGTATAATTAGTAAAACCATATTTATCAATAAACGTAATATCTGATTAGAGACACTGTTCGCGGTTCGCGTATAATTGCACCGCAATGTAATAATAGTGATTAAACATTATTAAATTGATAACAGTGGTCGAATTCGTATTAAAATATGTTGATTGGTACGAACGTGTGTGTAAATGTATTTTTTAATTCCGGATAGTAATTAATCGAAAACACTTGCCCTTGAATACAACGCGTAGTCCGGCCAAAAGAATAACTTCGAACGCATAATTATCTGTAATTAATATTAAATTATTAATTCGTATTAAAATATGTTGATTGGTACGAACGTATGTGTAAATGTATTTTTTAATTCCGGATAGTAATTAATCGAAAACACTTGCCCTTGAATACAACGCGTAGTCCGACCAAAAGAATAACTTCGAACGCATAATTATCTGTAATTATTATTAAATTATTAATTCGTATTAAAATATGTTGATTGGTACGAGCGTGTGTGTATAACTCGTTGAAATGTATTTTTTAATTCCGGATAGTAATTAATCGAAAACACTTGCCCTTGAAACAACGCGTAGTCCGGCCAAAAGGATAACTTCGAACGCATAATTATCTGTAATTATTATTTATCGTTCTCGGGACGAAATCTCGCTTTATTCCCGTCCGTCGTCCTGTAATCCGATTTACTCCGCACAGAACGAGACGAATTTAAAGCCGTAAATGGGAAAATACGAGGACATAGGAGGTGCCCTTATCCCCCGTCGCTTCCGGGATTACATCACACGGTAACGTTTTACATCGTCCCAGACAACGATTATAAATCCGCCTCTTTTCGTCGTCGTCGGTTGTTCGCCGATAAAAACCAGCCTTTTCTAAAAATTAACCATCGAGGAAGTTTTTAACTAGCTAAGCTCAATGTTTAAGTTTCCAAGAAATACTTGGAATCATTAACACGTTGCTTGAATCGTCAGAAGTGTATTTTGTCTGATCAAAGCAAGTTTTTCTCCGCGAAGAAGTCGTAAAAGTGTAACTTATCGGTTTCGTTCGTCCACTCAATGTTTAAGTTCCCAAGAAATACTTGGAATCATTGACACGTTGCTTGAATCCGTCAGAAGTGTATTTTGTCTGATCAAAGCAAGTTTTTCTCCGCGAAAAAGTCGTAAAAGTGTAACTTATCGATTTTGTCCGTCCCCCTCGATTATAAGATCACGTTCGAAAAATGGAAGAAATATTTATTTCCTACCTTTATTGCTTGCGGGAGCACGTTTTCGCGAACCGACAGTGAGCTCGCAGGTTTTTCATTTTGGGGGGGGGGGTGGCGAAGTCGATTGAAACGAACGCCCCGAAAAGGGAAAAGGTTCGATCGGACGGTGGACGTTTCGATGGACCGATGACAACGAAGGAACCGGATATTCGTTTAACTGGCGAGCTTTACGCCGTCGTAAATAGAATCGCAATAAACTTGTGCTCGTTGGCTGATTTTTTTTTTTTACCCTGGTCTCGAGGAGCGATAATAAAAATGTAATTAAATCTTGGCGGTTTTTGTCGTTTCGACAATGTGCCAGCGAAGGGGAAACGTATCGCGGAAAATAATAATCCGAATTGAGTAGCTGTCAGGTCCGAGGAGAATTATTACGGTGCGCGGGAGAAGTAATTGTAGCAGTAACGAATGGATTTCTCGCTTCTGAGTTTTACTCTTGGAAGTCAGATATGCTCGGATACACGGTGAATTAATACTTTTGCTGTTATTGCATTTACTGCGGATCTAATTTCGAATTAACAATTACGCGAGAGTGTCGGGGGCGACTGTCGATGGTAATAAAAGTATCAAAAATCCAATTTAATATACGCGATGAGCGTTCTTCGTTCGACCCTTTTGATACGGAATAAATCAACGTCAAAATTCATTCATTAGCAGTATTTTGAAATCTTTTTCCCCTTGAAACAGCGAAATTCAATCAATTTGGTATAAATATCCTTTAATCATTGATATTAACAAACATAATGAGAGGCAACAGTGGAATATAAACACTTAGATATGCTGCATCGTTTTACTTTTTATTAATTACGAATTCCCCGGTTCCGGTGGAATAATGTTTCGCTTCGAAAATAATGACGCAGATGCTTCTAATGCTCTCGAAATATGCTCGAGAAAAAGCAGGCCGATCAAGCACACGTCGACGCGTGTCAATATGCAAACCAATTGTTGCAACTGGGTCAGAATTGCGGAGAATCCGCTTTATCGTTGAGCTTTCCTTTCACCGGTATTCCGGAAGATTAACACGCCCGCGACGGACAAAGCAGCCGCTGTAATGTCGAAACGAAGGAAAGTATGAACGTATGGGGAACAATAGGAAATCGTGTCGAGGCGTATCGCTGTTTAATCAAATGTGGAAGCGTTTCCAGGTTGTCCAACGGAAACTGGAACGTACGTTTTCGTAACAATGTCGAGAAAGTTTCCGTGTAAAAAAAGAAGAAAAAAATGACCGATCGAGGGTGCATGTGTGCTGTTACGAGACGTTTAGAAAAGCATAATGGTTAATGTCTCGTGAAAGCAGCTTTGTAAAATAGGGCAGTGAATTTTATTCGTCAATGAACGCGTAATTAATACTCCATCGTAGATGCGCTAACGAATGTTGGTTTACGGTTGCAATTATAAGCAGGGATGACCTGGAACAAGCATGTTAAACTGTGCTTTACAACGAACCACGAATATTTGAATTATTTTGGCCATGTTTGAAGAAGCTCCGTTCGGTGTACGTAGCGATTATGAAATTATTTGCATAGAGAACAACGACGATGAATCATCGATCTGTGCTGTGAAGTTTCTTTAATTCCGCGAACGTTTCGTCTTCGGATTGTTTATCGCGACGAGAAAAGTTCGGTGCAGAAACGTCGCTGAAATTACCTGGAACTCTCGTGGTATCTCGATCGTGTTAAAGTTTGATTTTTGCGCTCGTGTATCAAAGGAAAAATATGTCCCAGTCGTTTCTTGCGAGATTGCTTATCGGGTACAGTTATCGGTAACTCCCACGCGTATTGCTCGTCCAATCTCACAGTTTCCGGTGACGAAATTGGTTAAAAGAATTTAAAAAGTTGCACGGTCGATGTTTGAGTTAAGTTTTCTTTAATTAACGTTGGATTCGGTAATCATCGACGTCGAATAACCCTTTAGCGGGCGCGTTTCACCCGGGATAAGGGGAGTGATTAGCCCGTAATTAGTTGTTCCACTCTTCTAAGACCCGGTTCCGGCCGTCAGCGGGTCTGTAATCCGATTTTCTGGCTGACGGCGGTCGTCGCGGAATAATCGAATAATCCCGTGCCTCGAATGGAACCATTAATCGACGGCGGGGGACAAACGTTCGATCTTTTTTTCACGTTCTCGCCTTCTCGTCTCGCGCTTTTTAAGAAGCTCGTTTGTAATAATGATGTTTGGAATCGCCCGGTGACGAGAGGGCTTGGTTGTCGCGTTTCGTCGAACAGGGTAACGAAGTAGGGAGGCACCGATGTTGTTGCAAAAGGCAATTCGCTTATGTAAATCGTGAGAGAGCCGTCCCTGTACGTAATAAAATTTAAAGCGCGCTCCCAACGTGTGCACGGAAATGTACACACTTTGTTTGTTTGCCTGTTTCTCCTCCTTCTTCTTCTTCTTCTTCATCTTCTTTCTCGAAAGGACTTTTCCCCTATACTATGCTGTGTACCGTTACGTAACTGACGTTCATAGAATGGTGGAAATATGGGTTCGCGTTACGGCGATGAATACCTGTTTTCGAAGGGCCTGACGATATTTCTCAAGCTTTCCCGTAATAATGGAAAAATTTCACGCGAGTCTGCTTATTAGCGAATACCAAACGAATAGAAATCAACGTGTTAAAGTATAAAAGTCCCATAGCGTTGATAAACTCGGTTTCTTTAGAGCTTTGTTTAAAACGTACCCAAAAAACTGAAACTAAATTTTACACTCTGCGTTGCCGTGTTTATTAATTGGACAAGTTTTGGCCGAGTCTTCCTTGGCGCCCCATTTTCTCTACCTCCCGCGGTAAACGCTTTAAACTAACCTGGGATATCCTATTTTTTTGCTAACGAAGAAGCATTTCGCAAACGAGAAGTCTGTTGAAGGAAAAAAATTCTTTCTATTTTAAGCTCCGAGCGTGCTGGAGAATGGTTACGAGGGAAATTGGACTCAAAGGAATGTTGATAAAAAAGAAATTAAAATTTTAATATCGAACATGAGTTTACAATTAACCTAAATATTTCAACTTTGAGCAAATTGAAGAAAGACCAAAAGAGAGACTCTTTTTAAAACTTCTCAATATCTACCGATTCGTTTGCTTGATAAAAAGAAACATTGGACGAAAGTGGAATTTATTGGCACGTTTAATTTCCACGCGTCTTCGATTCTGACGAAACGACTGTTTCTCGGTGTTAACACTAGATTGCCCAAGGAAGTCATTTTGACTGCTTTTTAATTTCAATTAGAAAAACAATTATGTATATAATGACACAATTTCTTAGAATTTTGTGACTTTTTGCACAACATATAAATGCGTTTATTAATAATTGTAGTTACCTCCCCCTCTCTTTCATTTCCGGTATATGTGTTATACCTATATTGGTCAAAAGCAGTCATTTTGACTGCTTGGGAAATTTTGAATAATCAAATGACTCTTATTATTGAATTGAGTAAATTTCTTATATGACCAGTTCGACTCTGTATTGAAATAACAGTTTTCATTTTTTTTCGATTACCAACACATGATAACATACAAGTACATGATAAATTGTCGATTTGGGCGTACCTAACCCAGACATAACCCAGACATAACTCAGACCTAACCCAGACCCTAGATCTGGGTTAGGTCTGGATTAGATCTGAGTTAGATCTGAGTTAGGTCTGGGTTAGGTCTGGATTAGATCCGAGTTAGCTCTGGGTTAGGTCTGGATTAGATCTGAATTAGATCTGGGTTAGGTCTGGGTTAGGTCTGGATTAGATCTGAGTTAGGTCTGGGTTAGGTCTGAGTTAGGTCTGGGTTAGGTCTGGATTAGATCTGAATTAGATCTGGGTTAGGTCTGGGTTAGGTCTGAATTAGATCTGGGTTAGGTCTGGGTTAGGTCTGGATTAGATCTGGGTTAGGTCTGGATTAGATCTGAATTAGATCTGGGTTAGGTCTGGTTTAGGTCTGGGTTAGGTCTGGGTTAGGTCTGGATTAGTTAATAATCCAAATTATCTTAACCCTTTGCACTCCTATGTCGAGTGTGATTCGACATCAATTTTGATCTCAGGAGCACCTTCGTCAAGTCTCACTCGACATTCTTTCAAGTCCAAACCAAACAGATATCATACACTTGGAAATTACAAAATACAACAACAGTGTAAATAAAACACTTATTTTAACAGGTAAATTTCAAATAAAACACTTAAAAGCATTGTTCGTTAAGTCCCATTCGACATTTTTTCGAGTCCAAACCAAATCATACACTTGGAAATTACAAAATACAACAACAGTGTAAATGAGACTTAACCCAGACCTAACGCAGATCTAATCCAGACCTAACCCAGATCTAATCCAGACCTAACCCAGATCTAATCCAGATCTAATCCAGATCTAATCCAGATCTAATCCAGACCTAACTTAGATCTAATCCAGATCTAATCCAGACCTAACCCAGATCTAACCCAGATCTAATCCAGATCTAATCCAGACCTAACCCAGACCTAACTCATACCTAACCCAGACCTAACCCAGACCTAACCCAGACCTATTGATAAATTGCAGTTTCTCAATAAGCTAAATTAGTACTTGTTATTCGAATCTTTATGCAGTGATACTTGTTCTAACAAGTTGTTTATTTTATTTCTGCGCCCTAAATTCATAATATTATAACATAATATTAAAAATTAATTTTAAACAAATTACTTTACACATTAGTTAGTCTTTCACAATGCAGTCATTTTGACTGCTTTTGGCCAATATAGGTATATACTAAGTTTCAGTCTTTCTAGTGTTAAAGGTGGCTGGTGGCCTAGCACCAGGTGCCAACTGGAAATCTGCGCCAAATAAACCTTTTTCCCCCGCGGTCGTTTCCAGATTACACCGACGCCAAATTGCTTCGACAGGCAAAAAATTGTTTCTGTCTTTTCTCATTTTCTTAATTCACGTTTGTTTGCTCGCCCTTTTCCATCGAAACGGACAATTCGAAACTGCTCTTCTCGCGCGAGCCGTGTTAGAAATCCGCCTGGAAAAGTTGCGAATAATTCGAGAGAGTGGTTTGGTCGCGTTCCAGGCGAGATCGTTAAGCATTCGTTGATACAGTCGGCGTAGAACCGCTTACATATGTATGAATGTTGTTACGCGAAGACCGACTAACCCCCTATACCCGGAGAAGCCCGATTTAATACAAACACGGTCTTGTTTATATTCGTCGAAGCCTGGAAATCCGGTTATGAATAGACGAGGCTTTAGAATCGTGTTCGATCAATCAATTTCTACTTATTAATTAAGTATCGCGTCGAGGGTTTTCGAGAGCAGAGAGTGACTGTTGGAGTGCAAAGGGTTAAGCACGCCCTTGGTTGTTCCTAATGCACAGACATCGGTATAGTTGTGTTTGGATCGTCGGTGTGGCGTTAAGTAGCAATCCCTTTACCCTGGTGATTCCACGCCGGAGGTATTCATCCGAGTGGACAACGTTACTACTGATTCTATCGACGTTCGCTTGACCCAACGGGGCGCTATAAATTCTACTTAGTTAAACTAATTCCTCGGTTTAAGCTATTGCAAATGCTTACACCGTGTACCAACCCGTTGTACAAGGTTTGCGACTGCTTCGCGGACCATACGTCTTCCAAGTTCGATGACTCGAACACACCCACAGTTGCGAGAGGAATATTTTCCCTCGACGAATCTACGTTTAATCAGCGCCTTTTAGGCGGCCCATAGATAAGATTCGTAATTAGTTATAGACGTTGCTTTGAAGCTCCAAACCCCCCCTTGGAGGCTTTAACCCCGACTGGCGTTTCCACGTAATTCGATTTTCCGGCTGGTGTGCGGAGCTGTCTCTCGTGAAAAGCGACACCGAACCGCTCCAAGTCGAAAAATACTCGCTGAGCCATCGTTCGCGAGGAAATGGGTGATTCCATGGTTAAAAATTAGTCGAGGAACGATCATCCTTGGACAGATCTATTTTTTCCCGACGTAATTAATTTCCCAACGTGACAGCAGTGCGGTCGAGAGGTGGGAAATTTATTAATCGACGAAACAAACGGTAGTTTGACTCCCAAACTATTGCCAGAGGCGATTCCAAAAAATTTATCGTATTGCTCTCACGACCACCTCGCATTAATCACATTTTATTCGAGAAAAAAAATTCAAACAAAGCGACCGTGTATTTCAGCCCGATAAATTTTTACTTTGTACGTCGAAAAATTTATTCACTTTTCTTATTCGATCATGATGCGGCGGTTGTTTTTAACATTTCGTTGTTCCATCGTGCATTATAAAGCTTCGTTCGCGCGAGTGAACGACGCCGGGGTATTGTTGAAAAAAAGAAAAAACACACATTTCACACTTTCTGTTCCCATATCTGCGGCTTGTCAAAGCGCAGCTGCCACGTATAAACGGTATTGCGTTTCACAAAAAACGTGAAAGCGGAGACGCGGTTAAGGGAGAGGCGGCAGAATTCGTCCATCGTCGAATCGCTTGCAAATTCTAACTCAAATTTTCCCTGCCGCCAGAACCCGAATATTCCTACGATCTCTTTAAACAAAAATACGCTCCGCTCGTTTCTCGTTTCTCGTTTCGAAGTCTTCAAACATTCGCCCCGTGTTTGGCGTTCCAATTCTTTCGCGAATTAACGAGAATCCGCTGCTGGATTTGCATAAAATTCTGCTCATATTCGGGAAAGAAACGCCGCATTCGATCGCTTTGATTAACCCTTTTACTGCCTTATTCTTCACATTAGGAAAAAGATCTGTCTCAAAAAAAATTTGTAAAACATTAGAAAGGGTCTAATTTTATTGCAAAAGCATTTAAAAAATTATTTTTGGGTTTAAATTTCTTACCGAAAATCTAATTTTTCTTCCAGACCTAACCCAGACATAATCCAGACCTAACCCAGACCAAGGTGCCTAAATTTTTCGACGAAAAAAAAAATTTCGAATCGTTTTAAAAAAATTATTTTCAATTGCAGGGGTCAATTGCAATCATTTATGGTCAATAGACATACCCTCGAATTCCTACCCATTTTCTAGAAAAAAATTCGCGAACGTGTGAAATTTTCGACGAAATTATAAAATTTCAAATCGTTTTGGAAAAATTATTTTTAGTTGCAGGGGTTAATTACAATCATTTTTGGTCAATAGACATACCCTCGAAATCCTATCCACTTTCTAGAAAAAAATTCGAGAAGATGTGAAATTTTTGACAAAATTAAAAAATTTCGAATCGTTTTAAAAAAAATATTGTCGGTTGCGGGGGTCAATTACAATCATTTTTGGTGAATAGAGCCATCCCCGAAATCTCACTCACTTTCGAGAAAAAAATTAATTACTGAAAATGTTTGACCATGCGTTGACCTCTTCCCCTGAATTTTTTCGGCGAAATTTAAAACTTTCAAATCGTTCTAAAAAAATTATTTTCGGCTATGGGAGTCAATTACAATAATTTTTGGTTAATAGACATACCCCTGAATTCCTACACAGTTTTGAGAAAAAAATTCGAGAAGATGTGAAATTTTCGACGAAACTAAAAATTTTGGATTCGTTTTGGAAAAATTATTTTTGGTTACTGGGGTCAATTACAATCATTTTTGGTCATTAGACATACCCTCGAATTCCTACGCACTTTCGAGAAAAAAATTCCTAATTGAAAATGGAATTTATGGCCAGAAATGTTACCCGAAAATGTCATGCGGATCTTTAAAATGTCATAACTTCTGAACGGATTGAAGGATTTTAATTTTCAAAAATGCAAACGACGCGTATTTTAATCAAGAATATGTAGAAATTGTAAAAATATTGAAAAATTTGTTCGTTCACCCCGTAAAATTCTAAAAACCCCCTTAAAAATGGTCCAATTTTCAAACAGCCATAATTCCTACAATAGTGAATATATTTCAATGAAACTTTTTTCTGAAGTAGAGCTTGATGGGTACCTACAAAAAAGTATTAGACAACTTTTCTATAGGACGTCAAACAAAACTATTAAAAATGAAAAACAAAATTTTAAGAAAAATCGACCGGGGGTAGGTGCCTAAATTTTTCAGCGAAAGAAAAAATTTCAAATTTTTGGACGCTTGGGTAGCAATTGCTCCGTCGAAATTTGATTACTTAGTTCCCAATTATAAGTCTGATGGTCGCAGGGTTGAAAAGAACCCGGTCGCAAGTTTCATCCAGACGTTTTTTAAGTTTGACAAGCCGGCTGTTTAAATTCGGGTTAAGTTGCGGATAAGCATCGTTCCGCCGTGAAACTTCGTTTTAATTATGCACTATTTTAATACAGCCCCTTTTATCGGCGAGACGAACTTCGTTGTCGACGGGGCGAGTTTTTATCAAAGAGTCTTCAATCTGCGAAACTCTTGAATGCAGGCGAGCCTTTGCGACGCTGATGCCCAGCCACCTTTTCCGCTTTCACGAAAACTGCCGTTCTCTTCTAACTCGTATTTCTTATTATATTATTTTACTTTTTCGTCCGCGGGCGCAGGAAGCAATTACGCTTTGGAAATTTTAATAATCACGATGATCAGCGTCCAGATAAATAAGCATTCGCTTCGACTCACTTTTTCGCGACGAGGAATTTTCGCGGCGCGAAGGGTTAATTTTCGATCGATCGCGAACCGAGACGGAATAAAACGGTTCGATTGAATGGAGAAGTTCAATATCCCGGTGGCATAAATTTCTCTGTGAAAACGTCAAGCTTCTCTCCCCTGACGGCTTTGAAAGTTTTCGGTACTTTTCGCCTATAAACCAAACGCCGAATCGATGAATCGACCAAGGAATAAAACTCATTTCAATCTCGCGAGCAGAAACTCGTCGGAACGCTTTGTTGGGGGGCGTACCGTGGCACAATTCTGCTTCTCGAAATTTTTAGTGAAAAAGGAAATTTGACAAAAATGTACTTTCATTTGTGTGTTCGAATCGTAAGAAAAATACTAAAATACCGAGCTCACTTCCATCTGGATCCAAAGATTACGCTCTACGAGGGTAAAACAGCTAGACAGGCTCGTAAACAGGATACTAGATTTTGTTACAAGTTACGCGTTGGTAAAAGATATCTATCGGGAATAATAAAAATAGTATACTGTCCGTATCTCCGTGAAGAATGCTCGCAACTTGTCCGACAGTGGAACCTATTTCTCTCCCTTTCTTTACAGTCTATTTTCTTTTGTATATCCGTTCCGGTTCGACGTGGAAAACGCTACCGCGGCACATATTCCGCCGCACTTTGATAAGTCACTGCCTCTAGATTGGAAAACGGTGTATATATCAACTTGAAGCGGAGAGATTTGCTTTCGATGGCCCACGATTTATTCAAAACACCCGTTAGTTCGGTTCCTAGCATAATCGGTTCCATCGAGACCGAGTTACGCGTTCGTCGGGGGGGATCGGTGTTTACGTAAAATATTTGCTAAAAATAAAAGGGAAGGAGAAACTGTAAAAGGAAAAAGGGGGTTCCCGTGCGCTTTGGTGACGTTACGAAACAACGTGTGTGTGCGTATGTTTCCCGGAATGTTCTCTTTCTTCCTGTCCTTCCGCTTTCCGCGAGACGGGCTGCGAAATGCAATCCTCCTGTCACATATTCTGTCACGCTTTGACAGTCGGCTGGTAAGGGATGAAACGCGTTCTACAGCGTGCTCCAAAATACGAGATAAATTAAAAGTACAGGAACGTTTTTTCGCGGGAAAACCAGCTTTGAGGACAGAGTGTTTCCATCCACAATTGTTAACAATCGTTCTCGAGAATTTTAATCATCTCTGAACGCATTAAGGAATAGAAATCGACGTATCGAAGCCAGATTAAAATGCCCTCTTAACTCCTGACAAGTCGCGAGCCGTGTTGCCAATGGAATATCGCTTTTCCTTCTTTTTCCCCGGGGATTTCCACCTTCGTGTTTTTGTAATCCGTACACCGCTTAGCGCCGAAAGGTTTTTTGTGTTCGTCCAGTTGCAATGTTTGCCCCGTTCTGTCCCCATTGATAGCGGCTGTAATTACTGCCCGCGTACGCGATGACGTAGTATCGACAGCCCAGCATTGTTGCACTGTATTTATTATGCAATTAAACCGCGAGCGTTAAACTAGATTTATAAGTGGTACGCTAGTTGCAACCAGAGTTATCACCAAGTTGTAATTACGAGCATCGGAACAACAGTTTAATTGTCAAAGCTGACCTTTTTCCCCCCGGAAGAAATTCCGAGACACTCGATTACGTAACGAGTGATATACATTTTGGAGTAGCTCCGTTTTAAATCACGTTAAGCTGCTTAGGAAAACGAAGAGTAATGTAACGTTATAATCCAAGAATATCGTCGACCAGAACGTTTGTGTGACGCCCAAGCTGCAAATGTCAGCGGGAGTATCGTTTCGCGCCGGGAACGTATGCATATTTCGCGTCAGGATTTCATTTCGCGCGAGAATTGTATTTTCGCAGGCGCGGAAAGGAACTGACAAATAAGCCTAGCAATAATTTCGCCCGGGGAAAAGGAGGCGAGAGATTTGACAGAAAATAAAACGAGAAAAAGAAGAGACAGGCTATCGACAGCTCGTCTTAGAGGGAAGGAGCCTGGGAAACGATAAAACAAATGACGGGGGACTTCGACGAGGCTGTTCGATATTTCCAGAAATTTCCCCCGAAGAAATAACAAGCATTAAATTAATTAAGTAATTAGCAACGAAACATTCGAGACAAAATCAAACATTTGTAACTGGAACATTCTCAGCAATGAAAGTACATGTATCCAGTGCCTGAGAAATAATCTCAACAAATACAAGCAAATGTCGGTTTTTGATTTTTCCAACATCGTTCCCCCGTTTCTAAAAATCTGAAAAAATTATAGATTAATAATCATAACAAGACGCTAACACTGTAAAAATATAAACGTGGTCGTTTAATAATTGCTATTAAAAAAAAATATTTTTATACTTTTCGAATTTTTTAAAAACTCATTTCGCGGTGAAAAATTCTGAAAAAATTCACAAACACGTACGCCCTAGAGCAAAATACCCACGATTTTTTTCAAAATCTTTGATACGATACAACAAAAGATATACAGCTTAAACTGAAAATTTCGTTACGCCCTGTAACTACCCTCTCGGTAAGGGTACGGGGTTGTTATTTGACACAAATGGTTTTCTTTGAATGGTCTATTAACTGATATGTTCACTGATCAGTTTGTTCCTTCTTTGCGTCTATATCGAAGATACCATTCCAAGTGAAAACAACCCTTTAAAACAGAAAGGGAAATACACAGAGTCGATTATTCCGCGTTGCAATGAATTTCAAAAACGCGAGAAGAACGAGAATAATGAGAAAAGTCGATAAAAATATGAAACCTCTTCGATAACTAAATATTCGAAACGGTTGGAATTGCTATAAGAATTATGATATTTCCTCTGGAATCGTCGCTGTTATTTAAACAAATTCCTTTTTTACGATTTTTCGTGTTATATCTGGGTTTTAGTTTCAGTAATTCTTTTAGCAAACTAAGCCAGTATTGTTTACAAACAACACATCGTTTGTACAGCTTTGTTAACCATTCTGTAAACACTACACAGCGTTCTATGAGTTTATAGTTCATTATTGCGATAAGAACATTGCGTGTCGTGAAAGTGATAAAGTACTGTCACGAAGGGTTGGTTTTTACGCGGAAAACGAACGATACGCTGCATCCAGGCACTTTAATAATAAAGAAAAAGGGGGAATTGTTTAAATTTCAACGAGAGAGAATGGATTCACGACGAAGAAGCATTTCGTATCCGAACGCTTGGCTCGACTATTGGGCAAACGTCGATAGACTGTTGCCTGACAGTCGGAATACAAACGAACCAACGATATTGCCATAAAAATATCTGTACTCGTGTACAAAGCTTTCTTACTTTTTCCATTTTTCCTCCCCCTCGTACTCCCAGTAGCTTTGAAACGCCCTGCAGGGGTGCACGATACGTTTCTCTTTAAAATAAATACCCCTGTTTACCTCTCATTCTCTAATGGACGTTACTCAAAACATAATACTTGCAATAGGCTTTATTAATCACGATAACTATTCACTCGGTTGATTAATTAAAATTTTACTACTGTGATAATGTTTCTCGATCCAATTTAATTCGATAAAGTTTAGTTTCTTCGAAATCGGTTTTGTTCGGATAAGTAAAGATTTGTTGCGAAACAAACAAATCAGTTTTGAGGTAACCAAGGTTCCATTGCCCTGGTAGAGCACGGTTTATGGAGGAACGTCAGCATATTTGCGGCGACCTCGTGAAATTACACACTCCGTTCGGGTAAAACGAAAATCAAAGCCGATTTCGTATCCACGCGGCTTTCAATCAACGAATGCATTAATGTTTCTAGACGGTGTATACACCGACGGTAAACACCGACCAAACGGAGCCAAATTTGTATGACCCCTTCGGAATTGTTTCCATCGATGGTGGAACCAGGGCTTTTAAACGCTCCGAGATGTTCGTTATCCCCTGGAAAATTACAAACACAACCGAAAATCGAGAACACGCGCGAGCGCAACCAGTTAATTGTTTGACGAACCTGGTGATATTACATTGTCGTACTTTTATTCGGTCGTTCGCGGTCGAGCGCGAAATAGAAACTCAGGAAAACGGGTTTCTTTCGATGTTCAATCAACCGCTGATATTTTAATTAAACGCCCCGTCGTTCGGTTTTCAATTCGGTTAGATGTATTTTATGGTTACACGGATATTGCGTTATTCCTGTGGACGGAAACGAATTTTCAAGGAATATATGGACACTGGAATATACACACGCGTGCAATACCGAACCTATTCGTGTTTTCTCCATAACTGTGCCACTATTGGAAACGGAAAAACTTACCTTTTTAAGTGGTTCCCGTTTTATGTCGATGATACGACATTTCGTTTTCGAGATATCGTCGTTCAAAGAAGTGCGTAACTTTTAAAACTCCACTATCTATAATATCAGTTGTCTAACGACGCGTTAAAAATAGTAAAACTTTAGACGTGTGTACTTCCGAAACTACTAGAGCTTTATTCAAAATTCAACCGCCGTTAGAAGGGGTAAACCTTCCCCTTTGAAATTGCTTTTTGGTTTTTGTAGATCCGACTTTCCGTTTCGGAGATATCGTGATGTATATAAAAGCGTAATTATTCATTTTTCACTATCTCTCGCGGTCCGCCTTACGGACGCCTGTAGGAACGCGCATTAAAAATAGTAAAACTTTAGAAACGCATAATTCCGAAGCTACTCAATCTTTATCCAAAATTCCACTACTGTTAGAAGGGGCCAACCTTCCTCTTTAAAATTCCTTTTTGGTTTTTGTCGATCCGACTTCCCGTTTCGGAGATACCGTAATTTATATGAAGCCGTAATTTTTAAAAAACTCCGCTTATGGCGCTTCCCGTGTTACGGCGGGCCACTGACCTGCATTGAAATTACTAAAAACTTTAATTACTTGCAGTTCCGAAACTACTAGTGTTTTATTCAAAATCGAGGAATCGTCAGCGGCAGTGAAGCTTCCTCTTTGAAATGGCTTTTGGTTTTTGTCGATCGGACTTTTCGTTTTCGAGATATCGTAATTTATGTAAAGGGGTAATTTTTTCCAATTTGACTATCTCTGTTTTTGTCTGACGCGTCGCGCTGGACCTCTCTCTCTCGCGCACGTGACTGGTGACCGAGTGGTCGCGTGACCTAGTTACTACGAGTCACGTGCGGTCAACGACCTTGGCAAGGCCGTAGTAAGAAAGTTCATTGATCTCGCGGATGTAAACAAAGGCTTCGGTCTCATCCGACCGACTTGAAATTAAAATCCTCATATCTCCGGAACTAATTAAGCTATCCACTCTCACGAGCGCTCATTTTAAAGGGCATTTAACCCCCTTTCCAACCACACTCGCGCTAACAAATATTTTTCGATATTTCACCCCGATTTTTAGCCTGAAAGTATTAACTTTTAAACCTACGTTGATTATACATTCTTTACCCCTCTCACTGAATACTACAAGTCTCGAAACACTATTTTTTAATGCCCTGTATGTTCACGTTTCCCTTCCGCGCGACACAATTTCTCGATTGAAATTTAAATAAAGAAGGGAGTGGAAATTGACGCGAAAAAAGTAATGGATAAACCGTCGGCGTGGAAAAGCGGAGCAAGGATATCGCGTTAGCTCGTCTGACAACAATTCAAGTGCGTGTCTATTGTTTCGGAGTGCGAGTAACACTCGATACAGATACTCCGAATGGAAAAATGGGCGACGAGTGCACACGCTGGCAGTTGCTCCCCGACAACGGGCGTTTCGAGAATTTAAATACGTTTTTACGGTGGAAAATGTACGCGATTCGGCGCGTTTGTTTGAAAATCGATGGTTAATTCGTGGACGAGTACGAAGCCACATAGAACGCGAGAATTATTAAAATTCTAATGCAAGAGCTACAAATGACGAATGATCTTGATTCTTTTGATATTCTTTGAGCTCTTTATGAATTATATCGCAAACAAATCAACCGTTCGCGTGCAGATGAACAACGTCAATACATAAACTACGTCCAACGGACCGGACGCGGGTGTAATTAAAGTTTCACCGGCCACTTTCCATAAATTCGACGATTCGATTGATTCGATATGGCGAAAAGGTAAGCGTGGCGAGCAAACACTGAAATGCCATTAAACGGGAACTGATTTTCGAAACGAGTTTCGGGGGATATCGTTAACCGACCGAAAGAGAATCAGAAACAGTCGGTCCGCGCCGCGGCCACGCAAGTACCGGTATTAACATAATCGCTCGATGGCGACGATAACGATGATTTCCGTTTACAGGTAATTTTACTATTATTTTTCGCTAGTTCCGCGAGAGAATCGGAATTTAATCTAGAAATACCCCGGACTCGTGATTCGAGATGGCGCGATAATTGTTACTCGACACCTAATTAATGTAATCGGGCATCTGGTGGTACGAGGATCGTTCAAACCGTTGTATCGGATATACAAACGATAATTAACTATCGATTGTATCTCATACTACGAAAAGTGAACATCTCTAATGGTTCTGTGGCGGTTGAGATCGTTTCGTTGCTGACAGGACGCCCAGAAAAATGGTTTCCTCGATTCGGGGAGGGCAATTCTCCAATGAAGGATGAACCATCATGGTCTCGAGGCTTTCTCGCGTAATGATTCGCGACAATCGTCTCGGGAATTAGTCGAACGATGCTTTGTTTCTTGTTTAAACGTTCTCTTAGGCCAGAAAAGCAGAAAAACTTAAATTTTGTTATTTTTCCAAGGCAGAGCTCGATTATTACGCGTCCCGGGGAAAAGTAGGGATGACGCAACAGCGAACAAACAGCGAAATGCCATCAGACGCGACTGATTTCCGAAGCAGACCGGGATATCATTATCCAATCGACCGAAAGGGAACTGCAGAGTAGCTGGACGCATGATTGAACGCGACGATTGCTGGACCGACAGGCTCCTCTTAAACGAGCACGAGCCGCTCTTTGATTACATAATGATTCCCTGCTGGTGTTCGAAAACGAAGCCACGTATTCTCGCGATAAAGAACAACCCGGACGTTCTTTGGAATTCGCGTGTTTTTGCGTGGAAAGGCGCCCCGGGACGTGACACGTTTCGAAACAGGGGACAATTCCCGAACGATCTGTTCACCCCCCCCAGTACGTGAAAAATTGCCTTCCCTTGAATTATTGCTCCTTCCTTCGCGGAGAAACGTACAGTTTTCGATGTTTGAGCGCTCTCTTTGCCTATCGTTGCTATATTTACAGAGAGTGATTATAACCAACGAAATATTACCGAAACGATGACACAGAATCGAAAGCCTCCGGACCCAATTTCGAGGAGAGATGTGTGTTGCACATTGTTGTTATGGCAGAAATGAAATTCCAGCTGTCTCTGCGATGCACCTCGCCCGGGACGAATGAATCCAAAAACAAGAATCGCGAAACACCGATATACCGTTTTTGATTGGAACGAAACGAAACGCGTCTATGTTACGCGATACGAATTACATTTTTCGTGGTTTCGAAACCTGGAAATATATTCTCTCTGCCAAACAAATTAGAAATTATTTATACAGAGAGATCTGACTGTACCAATTGTGTTCTTCAACGATCCAAGGAAAAGCGTCTTTTGAAACACAAACACAAATCTGTGAAAGTAATAGGAACGAGGGGCGAAATGAAACGGCATTACGAGAACCGCGACCACAAAGCCTCCGTCGGTATTTTTGGTATCGCAATACGAAAAATCTCTGTCATCCGTGTTTCGCGCTGGAAAAAGCGCAGCTTCTATTTTCCCACGGTATTACACTCAACGTTTGCAAACATTAAATCCCCGTGTTGCAAATACTGGTTACGCCGTGTAAGACTAGGGGTCGGTTCTCCGCGCCTCCGGTGAAAAGACGGACCCGGGGAATTATTAAAGCCCGGAAAAAAGGTAATCCGAATGACGCAAATCCGTTGATTTTTCTCTCGTTTCGGTTGCGGTATTTTCACTGTCCGGATAATTGAGTTTAAATACATCCACGCTTCCGAAGCTCATTCTCTATACTGGACCCTTGTTTCGTTTGATAGCTTGGTCTTAATTCAACATTACCATATAGGAAAGATATTGTGTAACTCTGGCTAAAAAAGAGGAAACATTGAAAAAGTCTCTACTGGGTACTGGAAAGATACTCGAACTTGAAAACAAACTGGCCCTGTATAAAGCTATTCTAAAACCAATATGGACTTAGGGCAACTCGGTGCAATTTCAGCTGAGGAGTGCTGCAACCATTTCAATCCAAAACTCTGAGTTAGTTAGTTTGTTTGGTGTAAATTACTTAGTTTATCAGTTAGTTAGTTAGTTTGTCAGTTAGTTAGTTAGTTTGTCAGTTAGTTAGTTTGTCAGTTAATTAGTTAGTTTGCATTAAATTAGTTAATTTGTCAGTTAGTTAGTTAGTTTGTATTTAGTTGATAGTTTGTTTAGTGTAAATTAGTTAGTTTGTCAGTTAGATAGTTTGTTTGAAGTTAGTTAGTTAGTTTGTCAGTTAATTAGTTAGTTTGCATTAAATTAGTTAATTTGTCAGTTAGTTACTTAGATTGTCAGTTAGTTAGTTAGTTTGTATTTAGTTGATAGTTTGTTTAGTGTAAATTAGTTAGTTTGTTACTCTGAGACTCGTTTGCTTCTCGATGTGTCGTTGATCAGCCGTTTAAAAGATTTCTATTCTGAAATTAAGTTTATTTACGTTAAATACGTGTGAAATAAACGTTCCCTTTGGACGAAAGATCTTTTCACAGCGTCACACACATGACGTGTTCCAAATTAAAAGCACTACCGGCGGAAGTTAGAAACTGGGTGCCAAGTAAGACGAGGTTGCACGAAACACGGGTCGAGAAGTCGACTGACGCCATTGACAGGTGTTTAATTGAAATATCGTGCGAACCTGTAACATAATGATACACGTTGGGACCGTGATTTATTAATTTAAAACGAAAACGATATATACACGAGTGGGTTTAAAGAAATTGAATTGTGGATGACTATGGAAGACAGTCAGGATGCGCTTGTTTGTGGTTTCAAGCGCAGCCAAACTGGGATTTCATCATATTTAAAGTTCCCGACGTTTAATATTTGAAAAGCTGCACGGAGTTATAAAGTATCAGTTTCTGCATTCCCTTTTATCCAAGTTCGCCTTACTGCCCGTAAAGAGGAACTGGAAACACACGTTTTCTACGTTTCTCAACTTTCTACGTGGCTGTCCTACTTTCCGCGAGCGCGTTAAATGGTCGCAGTTTACGGACGAGGTTTTCCCAATTTTTCGTCGTTCGTCGCCTCCCCCCGATATTTCGCTGGAAGAAAAAAAGAGGAACGTCGCACGACGACGCGAATAACAAGCTTTTCGAAACGCTTCCGCGAATTTGACAGCATCCAGACAGTTCCCGTTCCCCGTCGCTTCGACAAATAATTACAGTTATTCGTAAAATTGGGCGTACACGCGACGCGAATATCGTATTTTACGTGCCCGGTCCAGCGAACGATTCTCACGATTTCTATTCCTGCGCAAGAAATCGAAATAAAAGCAACGATTGCGAATTAAAAATTTCGATGCATCGAGAAATTTCGAGGGGAAAATAGTTTTAACTAATTTTTCATTCGCTTGAGATTCTAGAGGCCAAAATAAGATGAAAATCAAAGATACTAATTTGTATATTTTCGGTAAAGTATTTTTTTTCTCGAAAGTTGATAGGAATTCGGGGGTATGTCTATTCACCAAAAGTTATTGTAATTGACCCCAGTAAACGAAAATAATTTTTTTGGAACGATTTGAAACTTTTAAATTTCGACGAAAAATTTCAGGGGAAGAGGTCAACGCATGGTCAGACATTTTCAGTAATTAATTTTTTTCTCGAAAGTGAGTGAGATTTCGGGGGTATGTCCATTCACCAAAAATTATTGTAATTGACCCCTGCAACTAAAAATAATTTTTCTAGAACGATTCAAAAATTTTTAATTTTGTCGAAAAATTTCTCATCTTCTCGAATTTTTTTCTCGAAAGTGGGTAGGAATTCGTGGGTATGTCTATCCACCAAAAGTGCTTCTAATTGATCTCTGTAACTAAATATAATTTTTTTAGAATGATTCAAAAATTTTTAATTTCGTTGAAAAATTTCACACCTTCACGAATTTTTTTCTCGAAAGTGGATAGGATTTCAGGGATATATCTAATGACCAAAAATTCTTGTAATTGACCCCTGCAACTAAAAATAATTTTTTCAGATCGATTTGAAAGAATTTTTTTCGGCGGAAAATTTAGGCACCCTACCCCCTGTCGATTTTTCTTAGAAATTCATTTTTCATTTTTAATAGTTTTGTTTGGCGCCCTATAGAAAAGTTGTCTAATACTTTTCTGTAGGTACCTAGGAGCTCTACTTCAGAAAAAAGTTTCATTGAAATATATTCACTATTATAGGAATTATGGCAGTTTGAAAATTGGACCATTTTTAAGGGGGTTTTTAGAATTTTACGGGGTGAACGAACAAATTTTTCAGTATTTTTACAATTTCTACATATTCTTGATTAAAATACGCGTCGTTTGCATTTTTGAAAATTAAAATCCTTCAATTCGTTCAGAAGTTATGACATTTTAAAGATCCGCATGACATTTTCGGGTAACATTTCTGGCCATAAATTCCATTTTCAATTAGGAATTTTTTTCTCGAAAGTGCATAGGAATTCGAGGGTATGTCTAATGACCAATAATGCTTGCAATTGACCCCTGCAACTAAAAATAATTTTTTTAAAACGATTCGAAAATTTTTAATTTCTTCGAAAATTTCACACCTTCTCGAATTTTTTTCTAGAAAATGGCTAGGATTTCGAGGGTATCTCTATCCACCAAAAATAATTGTAAATAACCCCTGCAAGTAAAAATAATTTTTCTAGAACGATTCGAAATTTTTTAATTTTGTCGAAAAATTTCACACTTCGAATTTATTTCTAAAAAGATTCTCTGCGCCGTGGACGTTCGTGTATCGCGTTAATGGACAAAATGGTACATTGCGATCACTAATTACATCCAGTTAAACGTGACGTTATCCCTCTCCCTCGATCAGGTCGCAGCCAGCAGCACCCTGCGGCTGCAACCCTTCAAGCTTCCCCGTCTGAACTCGGTATGATCAGTGCGAACGATAAGTCGAGACGTCTGCCGGGCGTATTCTCACCGCGTTATCTGCCTGTAATTAGTTGCACCTAATGACACATAATTAAGACAAAAAGCTCTCTCGAACCGACCGTGTACTCTGTACAGTGCTCTTTACCTACCGATGGACGCTTCAGAAATATGAGATCGCGCCAAAGGATCCTCCTATCGAGGGTACAACCAGCCTCAAAGTATGGACAAACGATTACACCGTATCGAAAGAGAATATTATTTGCTCGCGTTTCAAGGAAATGTTTATCATCCGTTGAAACGTCGAAACGAATCAGCACGCGTAAGAGAACACGTCGGTTCGATGTAATCTCGACGATGCACCGTTATTGTATTTATGGTAATGTTGAAGCGACGGAATTAATGGTCTCGGGGATGATATTTGCTAACCGCGGCAAAAATAATGCGAGTTCATACGGATCCGTGGCCGTTTATTATTTTCATCGCGATTAATTGCCGATCTGATATGCATGATAATGATAATGTATCGGGGCGCTGTTCGACCAGGCGAACCTGCATTAATATGAATGACGAAGAAAAACAAACATTCGCCTAGTTGCGTAATAACGGGGAACTTGCACTGAATTTCGTGCCAAACGCACCGACGCGATAATAATTATGAACTCGATCGTGTAGTTTTCGATCCCGCGGTTTTCGCAACACCGAAACAAAAATAGGGAAATGATTTTCCTTTAGGATATCAAAAACAATCTTTTTCGTGAACATGGATGCTAAATAGAGACCGATTTCTAAACATGACTTCGGATTAACATAAGATAATTTAACCAAACACGGCGGAATAACGTTACCCCGTTGTTTCCGCGACCGAAACAATACGCTATTAGCATCCCAACGCCATCATAATCATATGCTCGTGAACTCACGCAACAGCGAGTAACCGGAGCCGTTATCTCAGTTAATCCTATTATAATTCATATTAGGTCAGTCAGCGAAGCTCTTGTAAATTTTTATCGGTCCGTTTCGTTGCACCGAAACCCGTTTATTATCGTTGGTAAACGTCATCGTTGCTGTTGTCGTTTAGATCGATCAGCCCCAAACCCTGTTTTCAGGAATAGACCGTTTATTTTCCGAGAAAACCATTTCTATGAAACATTGTAAGCGTTCGAAAACATACATAGCTTCCCTCGAAAAATTAGGATATTTTTAATCGCGTTTAAAGCGCACGGAGAGTGCTGGGGATTTATTTAGCGGACGTGGTCGACAATTTGCCTCGGTCCCCGTGCGTGTGCCTGGGGGATGCTCGAATAAATAATATTAAAGCAGGTTCGGAGACCTTGATTCATTAAATAGTGGTTAAAATCTCGGTAATACGGGCGAAATAGGAAACGTGGAACGGGGTCAAGCACGTCGGTTGAACTCGGGGGGGGGGTTAGTTCGGTGTCGGGAGTGTGTATAATCCTTTCCTAATGACGTGCCTATTTTTACCTTTAATACAGCTGACACGTCGCGATCGCGCCTAGCGGGGAAGATCTAGTTCACGCGTATATGTTTTTCAGCACATTTCGCGGTCTGATTAACGTGCATACGTGTACCGTGCAGCCTAAATCCTCGATTCGAGCTTCGAAAAGAATCTTTTTTGGGAATTAATTAATTTCCTTATATGTTTGGGAGGTTTAATAACGAGTCTGTTTGTTGTTTACAGACGCCACAGCGCAGCGTAGCGATATCGACGACCGTGTTTCACCTGCTGGTCCTTGCCGGTCTGTTCACCTTCGGCGCCGCTGCGTTCTGCCCGATCAAGTGCATCTGCGACGACGACAACCTGGTGGTCTCCTGCATAGAGGCGAACCTGGACGTGATACCGATCGCCCTGAACCCTAGCATCCAACGGATAGTGCTCAAGGAGAATCGGATAAAGACTGTGGAGGACGCGGCCTTTCGGTTCTACGGTGACTTAAAAAACGTCGATCTGTCCAGCAATCACTTGTTAACCATTCCCAACGGGAGCTTCGAGGCGCAGAAGCAACTGGTGGAGCTGCACCTCAGGCACAACAAGATCTCCGCGTTGGCAGAGAAGGCGTTCCAAGGTCTGAAATCGTTGACGGTGCTGAATCTACGGGACAATTACTTGGAGAGCCTGAAGAGCGGTCTGTTCGCGTCACTGTTGAAACTGGAGGAGCTCGATCTGGGGAAGAATCGTATATCGAAAGTGGAGGCCGGTGCGTTTCAGAAGCTGGGCTCGCTCAGGGTGCTTCATCTCGACGACAATCAATTGAGAAGCGTCCCGTCGCCGGCTCTGGCCCCGTTGAACGCCCTGGCGGAGCTTCACATAGGCTGGAACGCGTTCTCATCGCTGCCCAACGACGCCTTCAAAGGATTGGAACAGTTGACCGTGCTGGACATCACCGGTGCGGGTTTGGACGATATCGGGGACGGTGCTTTCCGTGGCTTGAACACTCTGCGCACCTTGGAACTGGACGGGAATAAATTGAGGGAAGTGCCGACGAAGCAGCTGGCGATACTGCCGCGGCTCGAAGAGCTCACCCTGGGTCAGAACTTTTTCACCTCGCTGAGGTCCGGGGCCTTCCAGGGGCTCTCGAAGCTGAAGAAACTGGACATATCCGCGGCGAAATTGTTGACCACGGTGGAGCAGGGTGCGTTCTCGGACAACGCGAACCTCGAGACTCTTATACTGAACAGCAACAAACGACTGACCACGATGGAGGACGGCTCGCTGGCCGGTTTGCCGAACTTGAGGCACCTGATGGTGCGCGACAATGCGTTTACCGGATTCTCCGAGTCCCTGGTGGCCTGGAAGGAGCTACGCCGACTGGATTTGAGCGAGAATCCGATGGTGTGCGACTGCAGCCTGCTCTGGCTGTCCGAGGTGCTCGTCCCGAGGAACTCCAGCCCGGTGATATGCGCGCAACCGCCGGAATCCAAAGGAAAACCCATCAAGGGAATGACGCCCGACGAGCTGGGCTGCGCCTTCTCCGATCCCCGTAAACAGGCTTTGCTGGCCACGCTTTGCGTGGCTGGACTCGCCCTTCTCACCGGTTTGACGTTGATCCTCTACTACAGATGTCGCAGACGCGTCAGGGACGCCCTCAAGGACTACAAGTGGAAGAACCGAGCGATCTCGCGCAAGGAGCACGAGTACCAGAAGACCTTCTCCGACGACGAGTACATCGTCAGGTCCGCCCATCCTCATCATCACCATCATCATCACCATCAGGCTCAGTCGCAGCCTATACCCACTCATCATCATCATCATCACCTGCAGCAGCAACAGCAGCAACAGCAGCAGCAACAGCAACACTCTCAGATCGCCACTGGCATCAAACCGATACCGGTGACGGAGCTGTAGCTAGAACTTCGGGCGGCGAGCCCCGGAGCCGGCGGCGTTTGGTTCTTGCCCCACGGCAGCACTACTCTCGCCGAGGGCTTCACCTACATCGACGGGGAAACGGCGCGACAGATGCGCCGTCCGGGGACGCTGCCCAACTCCGGGGCGTCCGGTGCCCGTCGATCGGCCGGACCGATCGACGACGGATCGACGCCCCTCAGCGTGAACGGGGACAGTTGCTCCACGACCAGCGGACGACTGCATTACGCGAATCACTCTTTGCGTCGGGCGCCCCAGTCGCCTCAACCGCCGCCAGACAGCCCCCAGAACGACTCGAGGGTTCAAAACGGCGTCCCAGGACACCACCACCCTGCACCGCCGCTACCCTCGAGACACCAACCCTCCTGCGGGCAGTCCTCGTACCCCACGCTGCCCATGAACGGCCACGCCGCTCATCAGTATCATCATTTCCCCCGCGACAAAGACAGATCGTCCGGTCGCGAGAGAAGTCGCGATCGTGACCTGGCCGTGCATCGGCCCGACAAGCACCGCGACGCTCACGTCGAGATGGAGATGCGCGACGGGATGGACATGGGCGAGATCGGACCCTATCGAGCGTAAGCCGCGAGATCGAAGCCCCAGCGAATTGAATACCAAGACTGAATCGTACTGGCCACGTTTCACGCCTCCTCGTATTCGTATTTGCGATGGAATTGCTGAAGACTGATCATGATGTACATTCCAATCGCTCGAAAATATCAGAATAATCGACGCTAAGAAGCCAAGAGAGAGCATCGATACCGATAGATTGCGAAGCCTGGGAACGTGAAACGTCCTACGAGGAATCGCGTCAAAGAGTCCGAGGGACAGAGGCACAGTACGTATTACGACGACGACAATTGTGTTCGTCCCCGGAAGCAAAGACGCGTATTCGAGACGGCAGCTGACTTTGAAGCTTCCCAGCGAGAAGCTACGGAAAGACGAGACCGGAGGAAGAAAGCGGAAACGATAAAAGTGCAACGTCCAGTTGCGAGAACGTCATCCGACGAATGAGCGTTCCAAGATGCGTCGTTCGTATAAGTCACTTTGACGCGATCGAAAAAGGACTTGAAACTCTCGCTGAAAACAGTCTTTCGGGTCGAAATGGAGCAACTTTCAAAAGGAAAAATCGTATTCAGAGTGTTCTGTTGTCGATTCGAAGCTTCGTTCGTTGTTTAAAACGTAATCGATCGATGGTAGATGAAATTTCGGGATCCCGAAAGCAATCTCAACGAGTCGACTGGCAGAGCGATCGTTCAACCGAATTCGTTCTCCTGTCCTTCGCGAATCTCGAACGTAATCTTATAACGAGCTTTCTTGAACCTGGAGGGCTCATTCCGCTGAAATAGAGCTCGATCATGGACGCGGAACCTTTCACGGAGAGAATCGGGGTCAAAATGGCGTACAATTTTCTTTCGAAACCGTCATCTCCGAGATCGACCATTTTTAATTTGACAAACTTTCTTTAGATCGTTTTGGAATCTTCGATGAAAGCGTTCCCCGGGAAAACACCGACGAACGAGTTAGTTTTCCACCAAAAGACTCGAAACTTTTAAGAAACAGAGCATTCCTGCAATTTATCAATCCAAGTTTTCCCCGGGTTATAAATCCTGTAGTTTTTCCAACTTCGCCGAGTATAAAGTTGCTGCTATTGTTTCGACTCGAGGGAAACTCGAAGCGAACAATTTCAGTTGAATTCCGGCGAATTCATAACAACGTTCATCCGATGAAATTCTGTTTTCGAATCATAAAGTCCAGATAACGCTATTGACGATCCAGCTTCGAACGTTTGTGAAATTATTTTTGTATTGTCCGGTTGCTCACAATAGTGTTCTTGATTACTGTACAAGTCTTCACCGAGTTCGGTACGCTCTTTATTTCTCGTTTCCTAAACTCATGCGATCGGCAGCTGCGTGTAAATTAATTCCATCCACCGATAGGAGCTGAATTCGGATTATTTTTAATCCCACTTTATACTGAACGTGTACTTTTATTATAAACGAAAGGCCCCTGGGCGTGTGGGGCCTTTTTCCTTGGAAACGTCGTGGATTCTAATAGTTTTCGAGATAAATTTCGTGCATCCTTAGCGTAGGACGTAACTCAGGCGGCCGTTAGCGCGATATTCGAGGCTCCTCTTTCGGAAAATGTCGGAGGGAAGCGTCTGACAAATGGAATCGCGTTAAGATAGGATGCTGCAACGGGGTTTGCAACCGCTCGCGGTCCGGTTCAGCTGCTGGAGAAAGATGCGAGCCTTGGTCGAGCAGATTATTTTTCCGGCCGAGTGTACCCTGAGGAATTCCACGGTCACCCAGGCCGAGAAAGGTGACTGCACCTTGAATCGACTCTAGCGCGCCATTCTCAACCGTGCAGAAGCTGGATTCCAGCTTCGATCCCGCAATACCTTCTCGAGCATCCACCATGATCGATTCTTTAGCAAAAAAACCAATCCTCCTACGCGTCAAAGACCTTTCGACCTTCTCCTTCGATTGTTTCGAACTTTGTTCACTTTAAAAAGATCAATCTTTTGTTACTCGTCGAACCAAAATTGCATACAACGCTCTTCTTATTAGAAATTCCATAAAATTGCACTCCATCGAATATTTTTATTTCTTACACTGTGTCAAGAAACGAGCATCTATGCCATGACAAATAGAGGTCCCTAAGACTGAGAAATTTATGTTTTTTTTTATCAATTTGATTCTTAGAAATATCGAGATCTTTGTACGAACACAAAGTTATTCTACGATAATTTCTAAAAGAGCATCGTTGAAACAAATCTTTGCGAATTATCGTTCTTTAGGAAAATGTATGATCGTATTTGCCAAGTATTTTTTCCGCTGATAAAATCGCAATAAATAACAAGTCGACGAAAGTCAATTTGAAATCAATAAATCACATTTCAATTTCCGGGTTTCTCGTTTGGAAATGGGTTTTATTAAATGAACAAGTCCGCGATGAGCAAAAAAATTGTAGAAACAAGCGTGAAAAAAATCGAATGAAACATAGAACTCGTTTTTATCGTAACAGTGTACACTAATCGATTACGAAATAGTATACAGAAACGAAATTTTTTCCTTCGATATTATTATTAGCATAATTTTGTCGATCGAGACATAAATAATAGGTTTTAAATTTGCTCGTGAAATTTATTCCTTTTCCCGGTCGAGTATTAATTAAACACAAAGATGCTAATGCTCGCGCGAACTAAAATGAATCGTTTTAACGCTGATAAACGCAAAGAGTGATTGAAATATTTACCATTGAACATTTTATTCGCTTCTAAATGAACGCTTTATCCGCGGCGCGCGTACGTCGGTATCGAATTTCTGTCCGTGACAACAGATGTTAAAAATTCAAAAGCTATCCTGTGGGTTTGTTTGATCCTCTGTTCGGGAACTTCGAAAAAAAAAATAGGGGATAAAACATTTATTAGTAATTTGCCTTTCTTGATAACGTATCGGTATATATAGACAAATACTGCACCGACTGAAATATTAAATTATCTTTTTACATGTTTGACACGTTGTGTTTCGTCGATAGATTCTATTTGCAAGTGTAATATTCGAGGATCCATGAAATTTCTGCCATAATCGCGACAGAACGTGTTCTGAGGAAGAAACTTGCATTTTATCCTGCATGCTATTAAATGCATTCCGGCGAAACGTTTCGGGATCGAATATCGAACGATCTACCGATAAGTCAGCTCTAAATATATCAGATCTTATTTTTTAAGCAGCGTAAGGGTTTACGGAATAAGAACGACGACGCTAGAAGGAAGTAAGGGAGAAAAGCACAGGAAATTGGGCGTAAAAACGTCTCTTGTGTTTCCGAGGATCGTCGCGCTGAACGAACCTTAATTAGAGTGTCCGATTGTAATTAAGTATATTGTAATTATAAATGTCGGGGTCAAGTATCGTAGATAGTCGATGGAAGAGAAAAGAGGGTAATCTGTCAAAAAAAATTATATATTTTACGATATGTCTGTCGTTTAAAAATTAAGTGAGCTGCATCGTATCGCGTTGCTAGTCAATCGACACGAGTCGATGAGGAGTGGATTGAAAAGATTCGATAATGGGGCAAGGGGTAGAGAGAAGCGTGGAATAAATCACGAATATTAAATTATTGTACAAAATTTAATGCCGATAGTTTGTAAGGCCTATCGTTTTACGAGATCGACCGTATGTTTATATCGTATTACGTATCTATTATAAATAGTACTATGCGCCCAACTCGTATTCTATGCACACGATTCCATCACGTTCCTTTCGCGTAAACGGGCCGAGAATTCCGACTGGTTCCGAGCAAACGTCCACGTAACATGTTATGAAACTTCCTTCTCGTTCGGGATATCCACAAACGGAAGTGTTCCCGCGGATAGAAAAATCCTCGAAGCGAAACTCACGTAAAATAGCAAATATTTTCGATCTCTGGGACTCTCGAAACGTCATTCCTGCTCGAACTTTGAAAGATAGAAAGAAGAAGTAATTAATGACGATTAGAAACCGCGAAACCGCGAATGCTCGAACCAGGAAGAGCTCTAGCTCGTTTGTCAACGTAGTAGCGGCTGACTTCGGTGTCCAATCCCCCAGTTCTTCGACCTCGTAAACTCTGAATCGTTTCCAATTGAAAAAAAAAAAAGACTGAGGAGGTGACGAGGCTTGACGAAGCCTGGCAGAACTATGAAAGATCATCAGCCGGCCAAACAAGAGGAGAGATGCGCGCGATGACGCTGTACATTGGTGTAAAGCATAGCGGAGCCTTATTGAGAAAGCAATATGCATCCTTAAAAGCTGCTTAAAAGTATTTTCAAGCTGTTCATTCTACTCGAGTAATTAATTCCTATGCTAAGTATCGGAGAAAACGCGTTCATCGACGCTGATGACCACGTTACCGAGTATCACCTATTCTATGTAACCCACGGATAGCTCGCTCAAACTTTTAAGCATCCCCAACCGGTTCCAACGCACAACGTTTTTACTTCTTACCGAGCGATCGACAAGTTTTCGATCGTTTGCACTGCCAATGGTAACCTTCTAACAGCGTTTACTTAATCAAAATCGACATTTACACGTTCGTTGAGCCGTTTTTAGCGCGTTTGTACCAGTGATATGATTTCTGATCGAGAAACGATTGCAAAGAGAAATGGTATGGCTTGTAACCTGTAATGTATGCGCTATTGAATATTCCCAGTGACCTTTGTCGCAAAAAGAAGTATTTTTTTTCGTGTATGCATGCTCGAGGGATCGACGTTATACCGTGGGCGGCAACCAGTCTTCACGGGCTGCGTGTAAATACACTTTCGATGATAGCGTGTATAAGAATCATTCGTCGCCTATAAGATACGATTTTCTCCCATTTAATGAATCTTTATTAAAATGTATGATAATGAGCGCGGTCCTGGCTCCAGCGGCCTTCTTTTCGCTGCCTTCTCGCCGGTTGGAACCGATCAAAACTGTAAATAGCGTTGCAAAACGAGTACAGGCGGGAAAAGTGACTGACGGAAACACGGACGCGCTCGATGGAAAAATAGCAAACGGCGCTATTTTCGCGTAAAGAATAAGAAAACGCGTACAGACTCGTGAGAACCGAGCGGAGAAGCAGTGGTTTTAGCGAGTCGTTGGGCCATAACATAGGTCACTAAATATAATATAATATTATAGGGATATTCCAGCGTTATTTTGTACATAAACAACTTTATCAACGGATATTAAGAAGTCATCAATAAATCTATATATAAAAAGTATTTATCTCACCTGATTTATCTTCCCGCGGTATCTGCATCCAATCAACATGTTCAACGCGTGAATGTAAATCCGAATGAATTTTAAAATAATTTATTCGATCGCCAAAGGCTTAGATGTTTACGTAACACAAAAACATTTATTCTGTTAGATTTATGTAACATTACATTTAAATAGGTTCGTACAATGGTTTCATCTTTATGTATAAAAGCTATGTCTAGAAGTACTGAAAACTTTGGTAGAAGCTAATAATCGCACAGCGAGGTACCTGCACCGAACATTCGGACAGAATTTCAACGATTTTGCATATAAATAAAATTTTTTTTATTCAAGGTAGTTACATATATCAGGCACACTGTACTAATGTTTACTTTTGTTAGGAAAATTTGTATAATAGAGCAAAAGAATTCGAAACAAATATTATTATTGTCGATATGCCAAAACCTGCTATTGGAAATAGAAATGGCACTAGATTGTTTGTTAAATCATAAACTATCAGCTGTAATAACAGGAATTTGTTATAAAAATTATATTGAATGCTATAATTAAATGCCCCCCTTGTATTGACCATAAGGACAGTAAAAAGAAAAGCATACTCCATTTTCTAAAGGAAGCTATGGATTCACTAAAGTCTCCTCGCGTTACAATTTTTTTACAAATAAAGACAAAGACGAAGATGAGAACGGGGACAAACACAAGGACTAAGAATAAAGACTAACAATATAACACAAATAAACAAGTAACATTTCCTTACATATCATGTGTTATAATTTGTGTGATTGTTTCTATAATTCATACGATTGATACGAGAAAACATTTACCAGATATACACATTCATATTTGAGACATTTATTTCTGAATATTGAACGAATTTTGGAATAGTTTCGTCCGGGTTTTCGGTGTAGATTCTCTACTGTGCATCGCGTATTCCCCTGCTGTGTAGATTTAAAATAAATCCATCTAACACTATACATTGAAATGATCAAACAACTAAACGTGACGCGTTCGGAATGTTTCTCCATGAACCAAAGAAATAGATATTACTAAAAACGTGTTTACCTTAAATAAAAAATAAATACACGGTATCGACACAAGCGATAGTTTATTACTTCTGGGTTAGTTATTGTTTGTATAAAAAAATCTCTCGTTCTATGTTACGAATTATATCGCGGTTTATTAAATTTTTTCACGAAATTACTATTTTTCCTTTTCTTTTTTCTTTATGAAATCTGACGTATATCTTGGTTAACAAAGTGTGTATAATATTTCATATAAAGCAACTAATTTACATCAAGCAATAGTTACAAGTTTCTGCTTCTTCGATTAATGTTTTTTGGACATCGCAATCCCGAGGCCAACGATACTTGCAAAGCCGATAATAACCCCTCCTGCGATGGCCATGCCACATAGGCCCTCTGTAAACAAAGTAGATCATAACATAGATCACCTTGGCAGTGTGTATTCATTCTGTCGAGCGACATCAAATCGTTACCACGCTAAACACGACGAAAGAATTACCCAAAATGAGAGCTGATACATAATAAACAAGAACGAGTTCAAAAACATAGTCATCTCCATAACCTTTTTCAAGTCACTCGTAAATTCAAAGTTATCCGCGTTGTAAATAGTGCGCATTTACGCCGAGTTCGTTCAAGTGTAACCTAACCAAAAAACTAACAAGATTGCAGAACACTAGAATTGCGTCATACAACGGTTAAGAACAAGAAGATAAAAGAAATCAATACTGTTAAGTTCTCCATTCTAATACTTAAACATCCATTCCTATACGAAAAGCTGTTTTCTAAATTAATTACCACGGATTAGAAATTTATCTTTTTTCGATTATTTTTTGATCTTGCTTTCAACGTACAGCGAATATACGATGTATTAAAAAACCCAAAGTTAACCTAACCTTAAATTGACGAAATATAGTAACTACCGACCCATGAAAATACTAATAAAGTAATAAACTAGTATAAGTAAACTGTTATTTAACTATTATAGACGATAGAATGAATTAATAAGAACCTTTTTCCATTTTTTTCTTGATCAATGTCTCCAGATGTTGTACTTGCTGGTTTCCAGGTTCGACTCTGAGGAATGCTCTAACATATGTTAAAGCTTTCGAGTATTCCTGCAATACGCAATGCACAATTAATAAACAAAGTTAATTGTAAAAGGAATCTGGATGAATCTATAAAATCTTACCTTTATTCTAGCATTTCCAATGGCTAAATAATAAAGGCAATCTCGTTTCTCGCTTTCGCTGTCATTGCTATATAGATCTTCCAATAGAATTATTCCCTTTCGAATATCGGCAGGATATTTACTTCTAACGAGACACCATGCATATTCAAATTGTGCTTTTTGCGTCACGTACGACATGTTTAATTGATCTTGGTATACGCGTTCGAATTTCTGAAAGAATTGGTCAATAATTTGCAATATATGATGCAATAAGTAAATAACGAAATATATAGATCGTTAAAATTTGAATCATATTTTGAGCATCGCAGTGACATTTCTAAAATAATGTACTATAATTTTATAGTAAACGAATAATCTCCGCAACCTTGAAACCAGAAAAACAATTCGTAATTCTTCCATAACCTCTAAAAATCGTTTAGAAATTTGATGCAATTGCATATTAAAGACAAAGCTCGAAACGAAAAGCTTAATCTAGGAAGGTATTTTATGTCCAATACTTTCCCTAATAATATACGTAAAAAACACAAGAAAGTTAGGAACAATTTCGGTATCTTTTATCGAGAAGATTTACCTTTAAATCTTCAGATGAAACAACCTCATCCAGAACATCCTCCATTTTCTAATATAGAACTATACGAATTACACGAAGAAAACAATTTGTCTTGTCCTAAATTCTACCTTAAAAGGAAAGAACACATCACAAATATACCAGCTTCTTTTCGGTAAATCGGACTGTCAGGCAAAGAAACAATAAAGTGCACACATACCCTTCCGTTTGGCACCGCAAATGCATTGGCGAAATAGCAACGCGGCATTCCACGTGAAATTTAAATAATCTTACAAATTTCGACCGTGCAATATCTCTTTAATAAAATATTATCTAAAAAATTGATGGTATAACATCGAAATCGATAATTGTTACTTCTAATTGTTAATGGCTATCATTTTTTATTTCTGTACGTTCAATCGTATTATCGCTTAATATTAGAATTTTTAGTTAATTGATCTCTGTCTTTCATTTACATTTTTAAATGCGATTATGGTATTGTAAAAATTGTAAAAAATATTTTAGGTATTGGGGAAATTCGAGGAGAGGGAATTCAAATTATATGGATCGTTTTTGTTATAAATATTTATTACATTTATTACATCATTATTTATTAGAGAAAAGTTCGTTTAATCGTTTTGTCATCGAATACAGAGGTATACCCATTACGGTATAAAAATCACCATTGATTTTCTCAACTAGACAGCCACCTAACCCTTGCACACCATATCCTCCAGCTTTATCCCTATAACCAAATTTTAATTTTTAATTTTACGCAATAGAAATGGTTGTGTATGAAAGGAAAAGGGATTTACTCTTACAAAGGTTCTCCTGTTTGTATGTATGTCTCTATTTGTTCTTTGGATATGTCTCCAAACTTTACTATTGCAGAGTCATAAAAGTTTACCTCCGCCTTTGGTGTTTTCAAACACACTCCCGTGTAAACTATATGTTCTTTATTCGCTAAACTAAAATATGATGCATCTGTATAGCTTGTAAATGCAGTGGTATCATTCGTGCATAATCATTTTACCTCGTCAACATTTCAAATGCATGCGACTCGTTCTTTGGTTTGCCATAAATGATATCACCCATTGTGACCATAGTATCAGCACCAATTATCAAAGAAGGCTGGACAGGATCTCCTGATAATCTGTCGTATACTTCTTGTACTTTATACTTTGCTAAATCTTGGACGTATTCCCCATAATTTTTATACGCAGAACTGTTCAAGTTCTCATCGTACTCCGAAGGTACTACCTCCGCATTAATACCCTGTGTTATTATAGTAAAACCTGCATGTTACTGGCATACAGTGTATAATTGCAAACATAATTATAGTTATTTTTTAAAATTTATTTCAACAATTTACGACAATTTATGTTTGACATTATAAACTAGAAATTACCAATTGTTTTATTATTTTGTATCGTCTGGGAGACCCACTGGCTAAAACAACTCTGTTTGTTGTTAAAGCTTGCACTGTTTGCTGTAACATCACCCTTTTTATTTTCTCTAACGAATCAATTGAATAATAAAGTTTCCTGCATAGATTTTGAATAGACCTGTAATTTGTTACTTTTGTTTCGTAGTTACACGCGAAATTAGTCTTTTAGAAACACGTGCAACGTAGACAGTTCGCGCAAAATTGTGTGCACCGTGTAACGATGAATTTGCTATAGCTTAAAGTAAAAGAGAGAAAGCAAGTGTGTGTCTTTCCTTCTCGCTCTGAATGGAACTAAAATTCGAATTATAAGCGTATCGCGTTATAGGTGAATTAAAAAAATAATGTAAAATAATTAATATTTAACACTTTACCGACCGGTAGCGGTTGATTAATCGGCTATCGGTCGGTAAGCGTTGGTCGGTAAAACAGTTGATTAATAGGCTGTTAGCCGGTAAAACAGTCGATTAATAGGCTATCGGTCGGTAAAGTGTTAAAAAGCTTGTATTATAGATATAGAATTTTGTAATTATTTTAGAGTCAGGGCACTTTAAAACTAATATTAATTATTAATTAATAATATTCTTTAAAATAATTTAAAAAATAATTTTTTTTTTTTCTTTTTATCGTTTGGTATTTTGTGTACATTCTGAAGTAAATGCATATGTGAGTTGAGGCCGACAGCTATTATAATTTTGTTCATAATGCGTACAAAATTTGCAAACAAAACGTCGCGTTGCCTCAGTCGTGGACGGAATTTCTAAAAAGAAACCCCACGCGTAATGAACGTCGTCCATGGTGTACTCGTTAAAAGGTTTGAAACGCGATTAGACAAACACTTTGTCGAGGGCGGGCGTGTAAAAGGGGGATGGGTACACGTGTTTAGCGCTGCTTAAAAATATTAGAGCGGGAAGAACTATTTTCTAGGCACAGAAAGACTCTAATACATCGTAATCGGTAAATTACGTAAATGCCGCATGCCATGAACGAACCTAAAGGTCAGTCAGTCCGAGGTCTTACATAATCGCAAGGCGAAAGGTTGACCCATCTTTACGCCGCAGTCTTCTTAGCTGAACAAAGATTTCGCGGTATTTTTTTCGTCATACTTTGCATTGTTTCGACGGCGCAACGCTCGTAACCGTTTAATTAATTAATTCGGAACGATTCGTCGTTGAGTGCTCGCCACGTCTTATCAGAGTTTCATTTCTTTTAAGTCACGATCATAAAGCTATCCCGATAACGTTCCGTAAAAGTCGTCTTCGCTTTAAAAACAAAAGTGAAAACTTTCGTTTATCGTACGACATTTCCGCAATTTTAGAATGTTTACATTGAAAACGTATTATTACATTAGGAGAAACGTTATATTAGAGCAGAGGAAGTCCCGGTTTCTTATATTTATGTTGTTGAATTATGTTTGAACGAAGTTTATGTTGACAATTCCGTCCTAAATCAACTCGCTAGAAACAAGGTAAGATAATGAGGTTACGTAAATTGATGGGTTCGCTATTCACGGTCTTTAGGGTCTATTAATTGTTGTTGGTCGACGGGGGCGATCCATTTGCACGAATTGCACATTGGAAATTGTGTTGGAAAATGAACTATAACCGTGGATAGATACAGGAGTCGTTATCGCGACGTTTGCTTATGATAAAATGTGTATCACGTGTATTTAGTTGCAAATAAAAATGTAAATTACACGGAATTCTTGAAACAACGCTATCTGAAGATCTACATAATCAGAGGCTGTGACAAGCAGGATATTAAAAACCAGTTATTAAAGGGTATTCATAAACAGCATGCCAAGATAAACGCGGATGATGTATGCTATTGTTATTTCATGCCTTTGCTTTTTTACGGAATCGCCGATTCACGGAAATAGTAATTTTCTGAGATCAGAAAGCGATCTCCGCCAAGGCAGGAAATTTATTCTGTGGTTTATGCAAATACAAGGTACAATATACGTCAGATCATACGTAAACCTGCGTATACCTTTGAATGGCTTGTTTTTTATCTTTTTCTGGACCAATAAAATGTGTATTCCCAAACGTTCAATGACTCGATATACGTGTTTGTCTTTCTTTCAATTTTTATATCTCATGTGCAATCCTAATTGATAAAGTCATTATTTAATTATTTATTTACGTAAGCTAATTAAAATTCTTTGATCCACTTTATTTAATCTGTTAGAATTAAAGCATAAAAATGAAAGAAATGCGATTAGATAATCCATTTGCTTGGTGTAATAGTTTCGAACAGCGAATGAAATAGTTCTTCGGTTCTTCCGTGCCTTTGGAACAAGAAGTTATTCGTTGCTGACGAATTAAAAGCCATTCGATGTTCGCTGTCCGGTTAAAATTGTGGGGAACACAGCCGGGAGGTGTAATCAAGGCTAACCGGGGTGGTACAATTAATTATTACAATTCCAATTAATGGGGATAAGAAAACGCCATCGTCGCTCATCGCGCTTATGAAATCGACGATCGAAAAAAAAGAAAGTCGGATAGACCTGGCTCCTCTTCCAGTTCGGTGAATTTACAGGTTCTGTTATCTAGTCCAAAAGACAAGTGAAATTACCAGTACATGCGTGTGTAATTTCTATGTCCACGCATTTACGCGAAATGTTGCGTGGGCATAAAAGAAACCCACCGATACGAGTGACCAAACGCGTTGAGTAATTACGAGGATGTTGCACTGCGCATCTGCAACGGACATTGCGTAACAATATTATATATTGAGTGTTAAAACGTTCTTAATCACGATACGAAATTAATGCGTAGTCGCATCACGCCGGTACATCGAGTTCTTTTTCGCTGAAAAAAAATAAGACGTAGGAGTGTTGCGACACTCGCGGGCCGTTTTCAGTTCCCCTTTTAATCTTTTCGCGAAAGTTCTTTTTATCGTTCTCTTTATTCGAGATCCTTCCACTGGCAATTTCATTTCCTAGTTTCGATTAAACGACGCTGGATGGCAATTAGGCGTATTGTAAATTGTAAGGTCGATGTTTAGAATCTTTGTCTTGAAAATCTGGGTTCGTCGACCTGGGCGCATCGAAAGGTCTCGAAATGTGTCTCCTTAATCCCGGATTGTAAGTTAATACCGCTCCTTTACGCGCCCGTGGGTTTCTCTTTCGGCCATTTTGCAACGCGCGGGAATTTGCAATGATTCAGTTGGACGGTCGGGTAGTCGTGAAAATTCGCGTCGCGGCGTCCTTTAAGGCGTCATAAAGCGAAACCAGGTAAAATCTCGAGGCGCGGGTAATCGCCAGGCTATCGTTATTAAATGCGATTACGCAACACGAAAAGCTGCTTCAAAGGACGCGCATTATGAGACCGGCACGTAGTCGTTTCTATGGGGGGGGGCTACGTCATGCCACGAAAGCGACTTGCGTTTAGCATTACGGATAATACGATCGCGATCAGGGGCGTTATTCGAACGGAACTCGATCCCGGAACAACCAGATCTGTCCTTTATCCGATCGAGGACGATCTCTTCCTCTGGTCGCTAAATACATTTACGATACGCCTGTTGGGAAGATAAGTTCGCGAATAGCTGACACACCTTCCGACGAGTAGTTTTCTGACCTTTTCGTTGTCGCTAAAAAGAAAGAAGCTTGTCCGACGGATCTTCGATCCAAAGTGACGGTCGATCGCTGTCGAGGACTGAAAACTCTGACATTTCAATCTTCGACGAGATACACCGGCTGTTTACCATCCTTCTTTCTATTTACCGTTTCGACGAGGAAAGAAACGTGGAAAATGCTCGATTCTCTGTGAACTTGTTACGTTCGTTAAAAGACTGAATATTCTATGGTGTTACGGACGTCGCGTCACATGAATGACACGATGTAAATGTCGGTATATGGCCGTGGAATCCCGCGAGAAAGGCTGGCTAAAGATTAATAACGAATCAGGAGTCTCCAGCCGGTATTAATGCCACGGACGAGTTTCGTCGAAAACTTTTGCACCACCTTACGATATTCGGCTGATGAATCGGCTTGGCCGTATATTTAATGGGTGCACTCGATCCAGTATTACGCAATGGGGAACTCGTTCAATGTTTGGCCAAGAATCGAGCATGCAAAGTATAAAACACGTCACGTGTTTCGATATTGATAATAGAATTCACAAAATTCGTACAAACGACGATATATCGATGTAACTAACACACATTCGCGCGGGCGTTTCGATAATTAAGTCACGCGTGGGACTATTAATTTTCATTAGTGACGAACAATATGTGTTTCGCGTTTGTCGGTGGAAACGGGGGGGGGCTAATAAAAATCAGTTACATCGTTTTTACGTCGGATTCGTTTTAAAGAACGACTCACCGTTTTCATGACTGCATCGATGAATCATAACGCGCTCGATCACGTAACGAGAAACCAGAGAATCGTAGAGATTACTTGTACTATCCAAGGCTGAACTCAGAAATGAAAATATCGAAATTTCTAGCTACGTCGATAACGCGAGGACTTTGATCCAAGATCGATAGTTTTCTGCGCGGTTTATAGTTTTCCATCGAGTCAATCGTTGATGTTTACGCAACTTTACGTTCTGATCTTTTTCTACGAGCAATTACCACGCGATACGTGCAAAATTCCGCGTGGTATCGTCTCGCGGTGAGTTTTCGCGGTCAGTGAAATTGGCGAGGTATGAAAATTGTTTCGCGAATCCATGAAAATTACATTCCCTGATGCATTATCGCCGATTGGACGTTGGCGCGGCAAATGTCAGGGTTAAATAGAAGATTGATGTATCAGAACGCTGATATTCCAATATCGTAACATGTGTAATTTACCTAAATTTGCGTCAGGTTCGATTTGGACGACGTCGAACGCTTTGTGTTTCACAGAGGACTTTCGATACCGCGTAATCGAAACGCTAACGCCGTAAATAGAAAAAGCAATAGTTAAATGTCAAACCATGCTTGACCAAAGTATTTTATAATATACTCATAAATATTATAATTGTTATTCTAGGAGAGTGTAAACATCCCGTGTTGCAACAGTCGGGCAAAGTTGCGAGTGAAACTTTTCTAAGAAACGGTAAATAACGAAGATGCGATTAAACAAACAGTTTTACAACGAACCGAAATGTTTCGATGTTGGTGCAACGGGTGAATGCAACGTTAACAAATGAGACTCGCGGAGCCGTGCGTGAAGAAGCTATTCAAGGAAATCATTACAATCGAATCGTTCTATACAATCGTACATGACCTAGACACTGGAACCCTTTACGCAGCGCAGCGTTCGATCGTAGTGTGTTTTGTTCGATTTTGTAAAAATTCTGAGCAAATATCCGGTAGAACCTTGCACGAAGCATCAATTATCTTCTCGCTTCGCCTTCGTTCGTTCCATCTTCGTTGCACGTTCCTCTCATTCCCACTCGCGACTCTAGCAAACAAATTAAAACGTTATTTATACTTTGTCTCCAATTTCTACTTCGTTTTCGTTGCTTATTGGCCCGGAATAACGATGCTAATTCCATTTTTTAATATCCATTTATATCTTAGACTGTTTGCACACCATACACTGTGGATAAACGTGTAAAGGGTATAGCCGAATAAGGGGGTCAAATGTGCCCTTGAACCAAATTTGTCATACGAAGGGTAGTTATTGGGAAAACTCGGATTAGCGAATTTGTGCCTATTTCCCCTATTTAATCGAGTATGAAAATTATGAAAAAAATCTGGTGCATTGCGACTATTGAGATACGTGTTTGAGAATTTTTTCCAATTTTTCCATTCCAAATCCTAGGCGTGAAAAATTGAAAACCCAAAAAAACACAGAAAAATACGGACTTCGTATTGAAGCTTTCGAGACACTAGATTTATATAATTACTGTTAATGCGTATCGTCATTGGCTATCTCCCTGAATTTTTTCAGATTTTTTGGCAGGGTGCGCCGTAGTAGCAAAAATCAAAAACCGATTTTTTCGACGTTTTTAAATACCGCTCTAGTGTATTTGCTTAAATACCCCACTGTTTAATTATGAAAAAAATCTGGCGCATTGTGGTTATTGAGATACGTGTTTGAGAATTTTTTCCGATTTTTCGATTTCAAATCCTAGGTGTGAAAAATTAAAAACGCAAAAAAACGCAGAAAAATACCGATTTCGTATTGAAGCTTTCGAGACACTAGATTTATATAATTACTGTAAATGCATATTGTCATTGGTTATGTCCCTGAATTTTTTCAGATTTTTTGGCAGGGTGCGCCGTAGTAGGAAAAATGAAAAACCGATTTTTGTCGGCGTTTTTCGCGTGAAAAAGCAACTTATACTTTGAATTTTTGTATTCCCTTTAATAGATAACTATATTCTGTGGTTTTAAACATTTCCATGTTGAGTAAAACAGTGTATACAGTGAACTAAAATGAGCATAAAGTTGTAACAAGCAATACCAGAGGGAGGAAATAACACATTATTTATATTAATAAAATCTTAAATAAAATAAAATAAAATATAATATAAAATATTAATAAATAAATTAATTTTTAATTCCAGGCAAATATTTTATAATTCAATTATTTTAAAATCAGAGACGAAGCTTCGATAACGAATATTAAAATTAATGTTTGGTTTAATGATTTCATTTTGACGCTTGTCGAATTTCTCAAAAATTGTATCGTAACGTGTGTTATAAAAATTAATAATTGCACGAGTATATGTGCAAATTAAAATCATTACGTTCTATATTCATCCTCGTTGCGGACAAGTTGGATTTTTTTCAATTTTAAATATTTAAAAAATGAGATAAGAAATGGTTTGAGTGTGGATCGATTAAAACTCACAGTTGTTGCAGAGTATGAATCTTTCTGCTCATAAAATATGCTTCCCCATTTGGGATATTATTAATTGAAGGTATAATGAGTGATCCACCCACACTGTAGCGATTTTGTGGAAACGTGGGAATATTCGTGGGTCCTCGAGCTGCCGAAAAATGAACGGTCGTGGAGAGCCGACGTCCGTTTCCCGTGTCGCGATGAAAATCCCGCGACGCTCATGCTCGTTCGAGCGCATTTTTCCGAAGATGCACTGGTCAGAAGAAGTGCATTGTGAAGAGGGCAGGGATGACCCCTTTCACTGTACCACGTTGCTACGGTCGTGTATATAAAGAGCCGAAGCATCTGACGAAGAAGCACAAGTATCAACCCATCTGCATCCTAACCGCTTCATCGTCGGTGTCCGTGTGACAGAGAGATTATGTTCACTATCAAGGTAGGTACTCAGTCCGTAAGACACGCGGGAGTAGCCATCGAGACTCGGTTTTCATCGTAGTGGCAAACGTGAATTATCCACGGTGTTAGCTGTCTTAGGGGGGACCATTTGATTTACGCGGTTATGGGGGAGCAATTCGCGTGTGCCTTTTCCAAGATCTACGGTGTTCCAGGGAGATCGATCGAATCACCAAAATGGAACCTCTCGGGGGCCCTAAAATTATTTTTACGCAAATTTTGCAACGTGTTTTGGTCCGGTAGATCGTTTAAAAAAATTGTTGTTCCACCTAAGAGTAGCTTTTGTGTAAAATATTTTCCGATAATCGACGATCGCTGAAACGTGTTTCACTTTCATTATTTTATAATGATTAAGTAAATTCAGAATCACCTGGATAAACTTTGAACGTTTCGAGACGATCGTTAATTGCTACGACAAATTTGTTAACGTGTAATTGTCGAGGAGTGTTGTATCGGCGCGAAAGCACGGATGATAACATTGACAGACGTCGCAATCCTTTCGCCATAAACGCGCAGCTTTTAAATTACGAATGACTTGCATCAGGATAATTCTACAACCGATTACCTGCGCGTAGAAATTTCGTTATTACCGTTATGTCACTCGTTGGTTGGATACTCGTTATGACATTCCGGTTTTGTCCAGGACGCGTCCTCCTCCGTTCAGTCGCTCGAGGAAATTTTCTCTTTCTCGAACAGAATAAAAAGGAAAAAAAGGTAGAAAATTCGTAGGTAAGGGCGCGACGATAGCATTGTTCTTCTCTATCCTCTGATCCTCCTCGAGGCGTTCGAAGATCTTCGTTAGCGATGTTGCGTACGATCAAAATCAATGGAACACAGAACGGGCGTGAAATTAAGAATAGAATTATCATGACAATTATCCGATTGCGTCACGAGCCGTGTCGACACCTTTTTCTTCGAGGTAGGACAATCGCGAAGGAATAAAGCGTGACACCGATGTTGGATCCTAAGTGCTTTTCTACGCACACGCGCCTCTGCCATTCTGGATTCCGATCGCGACATCTTTCGCATCTTTTCGATTGTTCGAACAAGATAAACGAACAAATTTAAATAGAAAATTAAATGTTTTCAACCCCTTGAATACGTCGATGACTTGCTCACTTTAGATTTTAGACGTTGAATCTTTCTTCTTGGTTTTTTAATTCTTTTCTCGATCGAGGAATTAATCGAACAGTTCGGATCTTGTATTTATTTTTTCCGCGATCGATATGTATACCAATTGATTTTTTCCCAGTTTCAATGCCGCAAACTCGTTCTTCCGCGTTGTCGAAGTAGCGCGCAATTGCATATCGTTGCAACGGAAAAAGAGTATGAATTTGCAACGAAGAATTGCGTGGTTCTCGTTTGAAAAAGAATCTTCACAACTGGCTTTGTACATATACTTTCGAATCGTATATGCAAATTGAACTTCTTAATAAAATTGAAAGAAAAGAAGAAGTTTCGAGCGTGGGCGGTGAAAAATGAAAAGATCGACGAATGGACCGAAGTCGGGTTGCCTCGTGATCGTTTGACATTATGAATGGAAGAAGCGTCTGGTTGTCTCTCGTTCTTTCATAATCCGTCTTATTATACGTTATGAAGAACAGGTGGACGTAGCGTCATTACCAGAACAGCATTCCTCTTCAGTTTCGTGCAACGCTTGCGAAACATTTCGTGCTTGCTCGTCGTTTTCTTGATATATTCTTAATAATTCTCGAGATTTCTCTGTCGATATCTCTATCCCCATTTTGCAATAATCTTTTTACGTTTATCCGTTAAGTTGGTAGAGTGAAAAAGTATCTGATAGCCCATGGGGGGGCCTTCCTTGTTCTCTTCCGCCCGACACTCGGCCTTCTGCGCCTCTCATTGTTCGAGTACACGACACGTAGGAAGCGATCGCTTGTTCCAGCTCGGTCATACGGTCAAGGAGAGGCGAAATATCGATTACGTTGCTACGAGAATGAAATCCTGTCCCGGATAAGGTTCCATTGACGACGTCGAACGCGATCGGTAATTAGAAACGCCGCGATCCACCGGGCAGGATTACAGCTCGCCATTTGCAATCCTATCTTTCGTCACTTGCAGACGATTTTCGAACAAAATTGATAATCCATCAAACTCGACCAACTAATAATAAAGTAATCTCGTATAAAAAAAAAGTAACATCAAGTGCCTGAAACTAGAAGACTCGTGAGCTAGATAGACGAGAATTTGCTTTTGTTTTGATATTTTCGCGAAGAATCTTCAGGCGAGGATGAGAAGCGATCGGGATGACATTTAGGGTGGCGAGGAAGATGATTCGCGGCTGATGGGGGTTCTTGAATGAAATTACACGTTTCACGGGCGCATTACACTGTACCACTTTCGTCCTGCCATTACGCCGTATTTCATAATGTCATTTGCGACTGACGTAACCGCGTCGTGCAGCCTCTAGGCATTATCATCTTCGCTTGCCCTTTGCAGCCACACAAAGCCACGCCACCGCGTTACTTTCACCAATTCTATGAATATTTGAACGAAAGGTTTTGCAAACGGCGCTAGGGGATCGGCATCCCATTGTCCACGGATTTCCCATGCGCTACCTCTCTTACCAAGTCACGAGGGAAAGAGCAACTCAAAAAAACTCGCGTTCCAATTAAGGCTTAATTGACACCCCTCGTGCTTCGTTTTCGATGCCCTTTCGTCGAACCTTTCGATTATACCAGCGATTCTAAGTAACGAAAAATATGTTTCAGGTGTTGGTGGCGGTCGTACTTTGTACGACAGGGACATTAGGGGCACCTCAACGACCCAGTGGCGGGGCTGACAAAGATGCGGTGATCACGTCCCAGCAGCTCGAAGTAAACTTCGATGGCAATTACGTCAATAAGTAAGTGCTCAACAGAACGAGGAACGATTTCTCTGAAACTGTCGGCCAGTCTCAACGCGATTTTTCTATCGTTCTTGATGGATGCGTCGGATCAAAGCGTAAGAGAAGCATCGCGGGACGCGGTTTTAATTTATAGTTCTCCGAAAAACGGGTCAAACGTTTCCGAATGAAAAATGTCTGCTCGTTCCTGGAAGTTTGCAACGTAAACTTGGGACAAACGTTTTTAAATGGTTCGACGTACAGTTTGTCGCGCGGCAAGTTGCGGGGAGATAGCTTTAACGAGGTAGCGGGCAAAGTAATTACACAAGGTGAAAACAATGGGCAGGGGATAACAGGTATTCGTTCCCAATGGCAACTGTCGCCCACTGCAATCTCTGTTCTGCATAACTGCATTGTTATTCGCTGGCAGGAGCGTTAGCTACCGTGTTTAAATGTTTATTCTTTCAATTACGCTGCCCTTTCTTCTCCATCGAGTCGACAGAAGTGATTACTTCGTACCATTTCGCTTTGCGATGATTTTGTCGTTGGATTCGGGACTCAGTTGCGTTGTTGTTTAGCTTCGAGACGAGCAACGGGATCAGCCACCAAGAATCAGGCCAGCCTAAGCAAGTGGACAACGAGACCCCGGTGGTCTCGCAGGGTTCGGATTCTTACACGGCGCCGGATGGCCAACAAGTCAGCATCACGTACATAGCCGACGAGAATGGCTTCCAAGTGCAAGGATCTCACATCCCCACGGCACCGCCGATACCACCAGAGATCCAAAGGGCGCTCGAGTGGAACGCGGCTCATCCCGAGGAGGACGACGGCGGTCAACCACGACCACCTGGCCGAGGTTTGATCCTCAGAACATCCCCCTAAACCCCATACTTTACTTTACTTTACATTACGCTTCCTAGAGTTCACAATTATCTTCTCAGAACTCCCCAATTAAAACAATCCAAGGTACTTCAATCTACTTAGAATTTCCAACACTTGGGAGTCTTGAATTAAGTTTCTCAGAGGCGATGGAACAAAAGTAGATTATCGTATCGCGGTTTAGAGTAATTATTTTGAGAATGTTAGGTGTTAACGTAAGTTAGAGCGTGATAATGAACGCGAAAGCGTTGTTCGGTAATTAACAGGATTCTCTTTCCATTCGGCAGGTTAATCAGCCCAACTATACCTCAAACGTGACCTGATTTCGAGCCAGCCATGGACAGAACCGACCCCGAGCCTCCGATGCAACCATAAAAATAAATATAGCGTGGTATATTAATCTAGGATTATACGTAACAGAAAAAAAAATATGGCGCGAGCCGATCCGGTGTATATTAACTATATACTTCGAGATTCTTTATCATACCTTGTATAGAAGAAAGTAATGCGCACTGTTCAGCAGCTTACGACAGGATCGTGCCGATGCGTGCACGCTGCTTTCACACGTAAAACGCGTAAAAAAATAAACGACGCCGTCGCAGTTGCGTGGATGCGTATCGAGCGTCGATAGTATATATAATACGTATACTTTAACTTGTGATTTTTGTATATAAATAAAAGCGTTTTGCCGATGAATTTCTTTACTTTTACATTGTTTGACAGCAGTGAACCTTCTTCTCCTATGGACAATCAGTTATGGACACTCGAAATCAACACTTGTGTTTCCTAATTAATAACTATATGGAACTAGAAGCTATTGTAAATTCTTACCAACGTTTTTCTAATTTTTAATAAATTTCCTTCACGCTCTATGAGAATGTTGTTCAATACTTTTCTATAGGTACCTATGAGTTCTACTTTCCCTAAAAATTCCATTGAAATATATTCACTATTGTAGGAGTTATGGTCGTTTGAAAATTGCACCATTTTTCATGGGGTTTTTTTAACTTTACGGGGTCAAGATTCAACTTTTCGAACATTCTTAGAATTTCTACGTATTCTTCGCTAAAATATGCGTTGTTTGCGTTTTGAATCATTATAGTCATGATCAGACATTATATTTTCAGTAATGAATTTTTTTTTCGAAAGTGGCTAGGATTTCGGGGGTATGTCTATTCACCAAAAAATATTGTAATTGACCCCAGAACTTAGAAATAATTTTTTTAGATCGATTTGAAATTTTTTAATTTCACCGAAAAATTACATACCTTCTACAATTTTTTTCTTGAAAGTGGGTAGGATTTCGGGGGCATGTCTGTTCACCAAAAGTGATTGTACTTGACCCCTGCAACCGAGAATAATTTTTCCAAAACGATTTGAAATTTTTTTTTCCGTCGAAAAATTTGACACCTTCTCGAATTTTTTTCTAGAGAACGGGTAGGATTTCGAGGGTATGTGTATTGACCAAAAATGATTGTACTTTACCCTAGAACCTAGAAATAATTTTTCCAAAACAATTTGAAATTTTTTTTTCCGTCGAAAAATTTGACACATTCTCGAATTTTTTTCTAGAAAACGGGTAGGATTTCGAGGGTATGTGTATTGACCAAAAATGATTGTAATCGACCCCCGCAACGGAAAATAATTTTTTTAGAACGATTTGAAAATTTTTAATTTTGTCGAAATTTGCCTAACTTTTGGAATTTTTTTCTCGAAAGTGCGTAGAATTTCGAGGTTATGTCTATTGACCAAACATGATTGTAATCGACCCTTGCAACTGAAAATAATTTTTTTAGAACGATTTGAAAATTTTTAATTTTGTCGAAATTTGCCTAACTTTTGGAATTTTTTTCTCGAAAGTGCGTAGAATTTCGAGGTTATGTCTATTGACCAAAAATGATTGTAATCGACTCCTGCAACTGAAAATAATTTTTTTAGAACGTTTTGAAAATTTTTAATTTTGTCGAAATTTGCCTAACTTTTGGAATTTTTTTCTCGAAAGTGCGTAGAATTTCGAGGTTATGTCTATCGACCAAAAATAATTGTAATCGACTCCTGCAACTGATAATAATTTTTTTAGAACGATTTGAAAAATTTGTTTTTCGCCAAAAAATCTCAGCATACTCGAATTTTTTTCTCGAAAATGGTTTGGATTTCGAGGTTATGTCTATTGACAAAAAATGATTATCATCGACCCTTACAACTGAAAATAATTTTTTTAGAACGATTTGAAAATTTTTAATTTTGTCGAAATTTGCCTAACTTTTGGAATTTTTTTCTCGAAAGTGCGTAGAATTTCGAGGTTATGTCTATCGACCAAAAATAATTGTAATCGACTCCTGCAACTGATAATAATTTTTTTAGAACGATTTGAAAAATTTGTTTTTCGCCAAAAAATCTCAGCATACTCGAATTTTTTTCTCGAAAATGGTTTGGTTTTTACGGTTATGTCTATTGACAAAAAATGATTATCATCGACCCTTACAACTGAAAATAATTTTTTTAGAACGATTTGAAATTTTTTTTTTGTACATTTTTTTTTCCTTAAATATAACATTATTAATAACTCGATCGATTACTGGTTTTTTTATTGAGAATTAAGACCTTACACATTTTGTACCAATTGAGAATACGGTTTCGCTAAACGTTTTGCCAAGCTCTATGCATACTTCAATGTTGTTGACCTTTTGTTTGCATTTTTCAACTCACGAATAAATACTCTTACTTTCAATGTTACAACGTGATTTCTAATCAACTAAATACTATAAAGCTTGTACACGTTATCAACATAATTTTCTATCGATATTATTACTGTTTTTCTTTATTCTTAACAGGTTTAATATTTTTGAATAACCCAGCTTAGAATTAAAGCACTCGAAACGTCGTTTGACATGTGGTTTGTATATTTATAGCAACTGGTTATTTACAATACCAGTTAATTGACGATGAAGGTGCAGATTGATTACAGGTTGCTCGTCCTGTAATCTAGCCGGAAAGGTTTACTCGAATACGTGTTACCGGTCATACGATGGTGAACCGGTATCACCGAGTGACATTTGACGGAAAATGTCGGTGATAGCGTAGCGTACAAACTATAAAAGGTGCACGGGAGACTCACCCGTTCATCAGTTCGGTTTCATTCGTTATAACTGGAAAACCACTAACCGAGGTAGCTGCTTGAACATTCAATTCTCGACAACAACAAAATTACATTCGTCGGTCATTGACCTTTCAGAATTTTATCAATACACGACAGAATCTAATTTATTTCACTATTAATTAACGCAGATATTACGATAATCGCGTCGATCAGTGGCTAACGAACTGTACATCCTCTAAACCGTGCAATTTCTTTTCAAGAAACCACCCACGCCATGTTCACCATCACTGTTTTCCTTCTAAACATGATGGGTATGGCGTTAGCTGCGGGCAACGAGATCCCCATCGTCAGTCAGAGCCAGGACATCAGTCCAGACGGTAGTTTTTCCGCGAAATGGGAAACTGGCAACGGTATTACCTATCAGGAGGAGGGATTCCTGAAGAATCCTGGCCAAAAGGACACAGAGGCTGAAGAAGTCCGGGGTTCCGCGTCCTGGACCGCTCCGGACGGTACCAAAATCAACCTCGGCTGGCTGGCCAACGAAAATGGCGCCAATTTTCAAGGAGCCCATCTACCGACACCACCGCCCACGCAACCAGTGCCTGTTCTCATTCAGCGTGCCCTCGACTGGATAGCCGCTCATCCCTACAAGGAAGAGAAGAATAGATTGTAATTTTTCACGACGTTTCACTAAAATAACAATTGAGGTCCTTCGAGGTCTTCCTCTTCCTCTTCCCAAGCGCGTAAATGCCTCGAATGCACAGGACCTAGGCTTATCAGGGCCTGGGTGATCCTTTCTACTTCTGAAACGGTTGGTAAAAGACACAATGTTATTACTGCGGAAATATATTTACCATTCTATTACTTTTCTCCTATTATTTACCTTCCTCTTCATGGCGTAACATATTTCTTCAACTATCGTCGATTCTATTGCTTGTAGAAAAATTTACAAAAATTCCAGAAGTGTACTGTACACACGACCTCGATACTTGCACGTTGAAAATTTCCATAAGAGCTGTGAAGGTTGTAAATATCGAGGGGTGGTAGAAATAAAATGGATCAGTGTCTTGAATTGCAACGTTTATTCCGTATGCATCGGTGACATATACTAAACAACGATTATTTACACTGTCGTTGCTCGTAGTAGATGCTCGCGTCTGCATGCGCGACGATACATAATACATAATACATAATACATTATATAATAGGGTATAACGATATAATACATGTGTATGTGTTATACGTATGTATGTACCTCGGTAAGTATAAAATAAATATTTACAGCAAATTGAACCAGAGTGGTGAACGCGTGTTATAGCTGGACGGGAGAGGCAACGACGGCTAGCGACTCATTGTATTTCGTGGCGTTAAAATTGAGGGGCTCGGGTGAGATCACTGACGACGGACGTGTTATCGTTTACACCTGGTTCTGGTCATCCTTGGAGGGATGCGCCGCTATCCACTCGAGCGCTTTCTGAATTAGGGGCGGGATCTCGGGCGTGGTGGGCAGATGAGCGCCCTGCGGTTGGAATCCGTCAGCGTTCGCGACGTACGTCAGCGAGATTTGCTGGCCGTCGTCGCTCTGATAACTGAAGCTGCCCTGCGCGTTCATCGCCTCGTTCTCGGACCCAGCGTTTTGCACCTGGCCCTCCTCGTCCGCTTTAATCCCGTTACCAGCCTCGTAGTTCCATTTGTACGAACCGTCCGGGTTCGGGCCCTCTTGGCTCTGGCTGACGATCGGCACCACGTCCTCCGCGGGGGCGGATGACACGCAGCACGCTAGCGCGAGCACAGCTATCTAAACAATCCCAAAACAAAACCATCATCGATTTTCTCGTTCAAGCTTAACCATCGAGATAATGTATGATTGGTAATGAAGAGTTTGAAAGTTCATGAAGCTCTAAACACCGCGTCGATTATGTGTCACGTCACTGGAGATGAACAGATACTCAGTGTTCGCGTCATTGTGCCAGGCAAGACCGTTTCCCGCGATTTAGCGATGCATCGGGTGCAAGAGTTATGCAAGTGCCTGTTGCACGAAGGATCTAGCCTACTTTACAAATAACGAATCAAAATGTTCGATTCCTGTGCAAACAAACCTCGTAACTTAACACTTTACCGACCGGGTAAACGCCGACCGATAAAACAGTTTATTACCGGCTATCAGTCGGTAAGCGTTAGCCGGTAAAACAGTGGATTAATAGGCTATCAGTCGGTAAGCGTTAGTCGGTAAAACAGTCGATTAATAGGCTATCTGTCGGTAAAGTGTTAAGATGGGCACATAAACGGAAGTAATGGAATTTTTATACGTTCAAGAGGAACAGTACGCGTACCAACTGGACGCAGTAGGCGATACCGTTTTGAGTCAGCCACGATCGCCCCGGTAGTGCAACTTTTATTCGATCGGACGTGGCTGCATCGCGCAGAGATCTTCGATGATATCGAACGTTCTGCACTGTACGATTTCTATATCTAAGATTGCACGTTTCTATTCCCAAATCTGACTAATAATTTGCGATACGAGATACACACTTTGGTTCCGATCTACGATAAGTTCACGGCGTCCTCGGGGACCAAATGCACCCTACTCACCTTTCGAGCGGTTCGAAATGTATAGAAAGAAGACACCAGGCAACGTTTCACAGAGTTTCCGGTACGTATCACGGCACAAGAGACGCGATGGTACGGGCGTGTCGCGGCACTCGACGAAATTCTCCTAAACGAGGGCTCACTGAGGACTATCCCGGATCTCTCGACGGACTTGGATCGAATTTTTTTTTTTTTTTAATTACGCTTACCAGTGACGTGTACATGGTGCAGCAGTAATCGCTGATGGGCAAGTGTTTATCAAGCCCCGCAGCGCTCGTCGTATATATACCCCTCGAGGCATCACCAATACGACCAAGTTTACGATAGCCACTGTGTTCCTAAGAGGACGCACATGGGACACGGCGACACATCGCCAGACAGAGAGAAATCACGACCGGGAGTGACAAAGATACAGAGATTTAGAGGGAGAGAGACGGGTACAGGTGGTACCTCAAGGGGGGTTACACGGATCCTCGTTTAACTTGCGCCAATGCACGCTGATATGCATGTGTGGGGCACCAACAACACACTGTACATCACCCGGAGAGAGACTACTATCCCGGGGATCAGCATGTCACATTGCGCTAAATGTCATCGGGTCCCCGTTAAAGGATGCTTACTCAATTGTCATAATTTCTTTAACGACGCAAAGTCGCGTACGGGGGGAACCGATGGTGAATCCAGATATCCCAGGAAGTCTCAGAAATAGATCTCGCAACGTTGGATCTAGGAAATCATCTCGAGTTTATTTTCAACGTTCCATTACCAAATAATTCTATCTGGCCAGGTTTTCACCAGTTTTTCATCCTATTAAAAACCTGCCAAGCACGTCGGAAAGTCGACAGGTGTGATTTATGAATTTTTGTGACACGCGGACGTAAAAAGGTGTGGCTCGTGTTTTCGTCCAGTTTCGTATTCATATATTTCGGGTGTTCGTTCGATTTTCGCGGAAAATTTCATTTCTTGAAAGCGCTAAAAGCTTTTGCGCGATGTATATAAGTTGTTTCTTTTCAGTTTGTTATTAACGACCAGTCGACGAGGTAATCCGTCGCGAATTAACGTCTGAATTTTTCTTGTACCCGGATTCGATTACAATGATATCGATAGCATCGATTGATCGTTAAATATCGTGAATAGCAAGCATGACGTGGTTTAAATCATTAACTGGAAGCAACCTTTCATTACCAACAATGCTCTGTCAAAGTTCTAACAGTTCACTTTGTCGCTAATTTTCTTTTCAAACGTTAGAATGATCGTAATGAACGATAATTGCAGTAGAATTCTCTGCGGTACGTAATAGGTTGTATTCTCTAACATTTAAACACGCGATTTTCTTGGATTCTTTAATTATTTGCGTTGAATATTTTTTGTTTCCGTGTCTTTCTAGGCGATACTTTTTATAAATCTTTCTATTCTATTTTAAACGTGCTCGACTCATCGTTATTACCTTGAATAGAGCGTAAACGCGCATCTGTTTAATCGGGAATCAAAGTTGCCCGATCGGAATGTTAATGATTGATTATTGATAGGCATTAACGATCGTGTATTAATTACGATTTAGACTGGGGCTTTTTGTACGGAGAAAAACTTGTTGTAATTTAACCATGCGTGTACGTCGTGTTTTACGTAACATTTGTAAACCGCGGTTAATTGATGAAATGGTGGCTAAACCAAGTGTTAAACACGGTTGTACCTGTCGAATATTCCTGCTCATTTGTTTACCATTAATTTATGATTAATTTTCTAATAAAAATACCTGTTTAGGACTTTGCATCGATCATTCCACTTTAGGAAGACGGTTTTAAACGATACAACTAATAAATTATTAAATCGACGAAGGGACGATTAATTATCCGCTTCTTTTACGGAAAATGCAAGGAACACCTTCTACCGATAATAAATTCTCCGTTTCTCAGGAATGTCCAAGTTCCTTGTTCGAAACAACACTTGCAGCGGTGCGTGATTCACCGGTGGCACGTAATCGATATCTATGAACAATTATCTCCAGGTTACTGTTCGTTCATCGATTTTTTTTAATGGAATTAAACATCCCCCGGAGATTATAAAAATATTATAGAAAACGACGAGTTACGATTGTTCAGCGAATAAAAAATTCCCTAGTGGTATGCAGAAACGAGCAACGAATATTTTAATTCAACGTACGCCTGCACTTCGCTAATTGACACGTTAAAATACAGAACAAATTTCTTCTGCAAATAGTCACCGGGTTCACCAGATGCCGGATTGCGGTATGGCAAATATAGGGGAAAGTCAGCGCGGTATGTTTGTGCTTTTAATTAGCTGGTTTGCGTAATAGTGCATACAAAAGACGTGGAAATAAATATCACTCGTGAAAGTAGCCGAATGGATAACATCTTTTTAGAGTGTCGCGATCTATCGAACATGTTCCATGACGATCGAAGGGTTGAATCTTCGTTGCAACTTGTTATTTTTTTCTCGAAAGTAGATAGGATTTCGGAGGTATGTGTGCTCACCAAAAATGATTGTAGTTGACCCCCGCAACCGAAAATAATTTTTCCACAACGATTTGCAATTTTTTAATTTTCTCGAATAATTTCACACCTTCTCTATTTTTTTTCTCGAAAGCGGGCAGGATTTCGTGGGTACGTCTAATGACAAAAACTGATTGTAATTGACCCCTGCAACCGAAAATAATTTTTTTAAAATGATTCGAAATTTTTTAATTTTTCCAACTATTTCACACATTCTCGAATTTTTTTTTAGAAAATGGGTAGGATTTCAATGGTATGTCTATTGAGCAAAAATGATTGTAACTGACCCCTGCAATCGAAAATAATTTTTTTAGAAAGATTGGAAAAATTTTTTTTTCGCTGAATAATTTAAGCGTTCCCCCTGTCGATTTCTGGAAAGAATTAGTTTTCAATTTTCAATCATTTTGTTTGACGTCGTACAGAAAAGTTTTCTAATACTTTTTTGTAGGTACCCATGAGCTCTACTTCAGAAAAAAGTTTCATTGAAATCTATTCACTATTATAGGAGTTATGGTCATCTGAAAATTAGTCCACTTTTATGGGGGTTTTCTTATTTTGTGAGGTGAAGAACCAACTTTTCGAATATTTTTAGAATTTCTACATATTCTTCACTAAAATACGCGTTGTTTGCCGTGTCAAACATTAAAATCGTCCAATCCGTTCAGAAGTTATGACCTTTTTAAGATTCGCAAGGAAATTCGAGCAGACATTTCCAGCCATAAATTACATTTTCAGTAAGGAATTTTTTTCTCGAAAGTGCGTACGATTTCGGAGGTATGCGTAACGATAAAAAACGATTGTAATTGATCCCCGCAACCGAAAATAATTTTTTTAGAACGATTTGAAAGAATTTTTTTTCGCCGAAAAATTTCACCACCTACTCGATTTTTTTTCTCGAAAGTAGATAGGATTTCGGAGGTATGTGTACTCACCAAAAATGATTGTAGTTGACCCCCGCAAGCGAAAATAATTTTTCCAGAACGATTTGAAATTTTTGAATTTAATTTTTAATAACTTTTTAACGAAGCTTCCATCAACAAATCGGTATTCTTGATTTTTGTCTTATTTTGGCCTCTAGAATCCGCCATTAAAATTTTTACCAGGGGTGGCCGAACACCCTGTATAATATCTAATACTTGCATCTAAAATCGATGCGTCGATATTATCAGATTACACCAAGCGTCGTTAATTGATAAAACGTTTGCATTAAACGATCATAAGTACCCTTTCAAAGGCCTCGATCTGTAATTAACATTTCCTTGTAATCTGCAGTCAACAGAATCTATAAAATTTCCCCCTCGAACGTTCAAAGTTTCGCTAACTCGAAACGCCTCGAATTATTCGATAAAACATACCGTTGCGTCAAGAAATTTCTTAAAGAGATGATCGATGGCAAATATTGTATACACTACGGCTCAAAAGTATTCGATTACTTACTTTTATCGTACTATTTATATCCTGCATTAATTATTATTGTTCCTTGGTAAGTACAGTTATGATTACGACAAGGATAGACTTTTGGAGCAAGAGAACTACCGGTTACTGTAAAAAATTTTGATTTATTCCCAACAGAATCCAGTTAATTTGTGCCAGAGAGATTCATTAATCTGAAGAGCCATGCTCGTGTGATTTCGAAGTTAATCGAAACTTTTTTTCTAACTAAATCACACGAATTCGTGAAACTTTCCAACTAGCTTGCCCCAGTCTGTAACGAGACGATCGACGCAAATAAATCTGAAACCGTTCGAGCTTATTTTCGAAGCAATTCATTCGCGTAATACCGTCCTTTTTATTTGTTCGATTATGTTTATCGAATTGAGTCACCTGAAGAGCGTTCCTTTTTATTTCAGTACATCGTGTCCATGGCTCCCTCAGCGGAATAATGTCTTCGGGGAACAGAATTCACGGGTTTGTAAATTATACCGCGTTGAATGTCAGCCTACGCGAGCATGGATCGCAGGCAGACGCGAAAAATGCATCGACGCGAAGAAATCCACGCGAATTTCGGTCCCCCCTTTAACGAAGCGCTTTTTTTTTTTTTAATTGGTGATTAAACATGATCGACAGTCTCTCGTTATTCCGCTACGGTAAATTTTCCCTTTTTTCCCCCCGGAAATAACAGCAACTCCTAGACACCCGGATACTCTGTTAAACTCGTAACGTTGCTCGAACAATGGAAAAACATTTATAATCTGTTTCTCCGCAGTTTTCATTGACGGAGTACCTTTGATCGTGCGTTAACACCGACTTTCTCTCTATCTCCCTCTCTTCTCACTTTCCCTTGTTTATTCTCCCGTATTCTGATTCATCTTCTTACCTTCTCGCTCGTTATTTTACTCTTTAATCTCTCTTCCATCCACTTGTACTTTAACCTTCTCTTTATTCCCTTACTCCCGCTGTCCCTGTTCCGTTATACCCGATTCTCTCTCACTTCGTCTCTTTCATTCAAGTACGCATTCCGAGGAATGCGCAGCGCTCGTAAGTGCATCCGCGTGTAACCTTTCTGCGAGTATAGAACTTCTATTGCAACAACCGTGCATATAGCGCATATATCGTACTTATAAGGCCGTTGGAAATCCATTACCTTGCCGACTGATATTTCAAATTTACTCCCTACTCTTCCTTTGCAAATTTGTCAAACTTTTCGACCACTTGGTCCTTCGATTTAATCCTCAAAAAAAGAGAAAGTACTCAAAAATCGGTATTTCAAACGCTTGGAAACTTTGATGTTTCTAGCCTCGGCGTCTGATTTATCATCGACTCCTCCACTCTAAAGCTATTAATCAAATCACGAAAAGAAGAACAGAAGAATCTATTCTTCTGTTTAGGAAACTTAGATTCAGCCATCTATGTCACGACTGTGCAGAGATTTCAGAATGTTCTCTATTTGGAGTGTCGACGTAACAGCTTATTGCGCATCCAGCGTCGTTAAACACTCGATTATCGCATGCTTGTCGATCACGATTACCATGATAATAATTTCTGTCGCTTTCCTGTGTCTCACAGAGACTGTGGAGAACAGAAATCGCTTGGATTCCCGACTTTTAAACGAATGGTCCTCGACGCCAGGGTACACTTAGCCGTACCCTGCACCTAAGATGAAAGTAAAATTGAATTTGGCGTGCGTTACGTCTTCTAGCCTCCGGGTAGGCGCTCTCTTAGAATGCTCGAGGTATATACACACTTATATGTCAAGGTCGTCTTCTACCAGCAACTTCTTTACCGGTTTACGATTTATTTGCAATGACTCGGTACCGATCATTACCGTCTTCGACTACCTCGGGGCTCCGGGAGCGCAGAAATACGTTTGAATGCATACACTACCGGTCAAAAGTATCCGATCGCCTGCTATATGCCCAAACGAAAAGAAAAGACAAGGAAATTTTAATTTATTTCTCGAGGATTTATTTCGTTCGCGTGTACAATATGTTCGTTGCTCTTTCAAGAGCGTAACTATGGCCTGAGGCAAGGTTTGCTAGGTCAGCCTTATTGATGAGTACACGGATGAAACGCCAATCATTTTTGTACCAAGCATGGCTCTTCAAGATTAATGAATCTCTCTGGCACAAATTAACTGGATTCTGTTGGGAATAAATCAAAATTTTTTACAGTAACCACAGTAGTTCTCTTGCTCCAAAAGTCTATCCTTCTCGTAATCATAACTGTACTTACCAAGATAAAATAATCAATAATAATTAATGCAGGATATAAATAGTACGATAAAAGTAAGTAATCGAATACTTTTGAGCCGTAGTGTATACAATATTTGCCATCGATCATCTCTTTAAGAAATTTCTTGACGCAACGGTATGTTTTATCGAATAATTCGAGGCGTTTCGAGTTAGCGTAACTTTGAACGTTCGAGGGGGAAATTTTATAGATTCTGTTGACTGCAGATTACAGGGAAATGTTAATTACAGATCGAGGCCTTTGAAAGGGTACTTATGATCGTTTAATGCAAACGTTTTATCAATTAACGACGCTTGGTGTAATCTGATAATATCAATGCATCGATTTTAGATGCAAGTATTAGATATTATACAGGGTGTTCGGCCACCCCTGGTAAAAATTTTAATGGCGGATTCTAGAGGCCAAAATAAGACAAAAATCAAGAATACCGATTTGTTGATGGAAGCTTCGTTAAAAAGTTATTAAAAATTAAATTCAAAAATTTCAAATCGTTCTGGAAAAATTATTTTCGGTTGCGGGGGTCAACTACAATCATTTTTGGTGAGCACACATACCACCGAAATCCTATCTACTTTCGAGAAAAAAAATCGAGTAGGTGGTGAAATTTTTCGGCGAAAAAAAATTCTTTCAAATCGTTCTAAAAAAATTATTTTCTGTTGCGGGGATCAATTACAATCGTTTTTTATCATTACGCATACCTCCGAAATCGTACGCACTTTCGAGAAAAAAATTCCTTACTGAAAATGTAATTTATGGCTGGAAATGTCTGCTCGAATTTCCTTGCGAATCTTAAAAAGGTCATAACTTCTGAACGGAGTGGACGATTTTAATGTTTGACACGGCAAACAACGCGTATTTTAGTGAAGAATATGTAGAGATTCTAAAAATATTCGAAAAGTTGGTTCTTCACCTCACAAAATAAGAAAAACCCCATAAAAGTGGACTAATTTTCAGATGACCATAACTCCTATAATAGTGAATAGATTTCAATGAAACCTTTTTCTGAAGTAGAGCTCATGGGTACCTACAAAAAAGTATTAGAAAACTTTTCTGTAAGACGTCAAACAAAATGATTAAAAATTGAAAACTAATTCTTTCCAGAAATCGACAGGGGGAACGCTTAAATTATTCAGCGAAAAAAAAATTTTTCCAATCTTTCTAAAAAAATTATTTTCGATTGCAGGGGTCAGTTACAATCATTTTTGCTCAATAGACATACCATTGAAATCCTACCCATTTTCTAAAAAAAAATTCGAGAAGATGTGAAATAGTTGGAAAAATTAAAAAATTTCGAATCATTTTAAAAAAATTATTTTCGATTGCGGGGGTCAATTACAATCAGTTTTTGTCATTAGACGTACCCACGAAATCCTGCCCGCTTTCGAGAAAAAAAATAGAGAAGGTGTGAAATTATTCGAGAAAATTAAAAAATTGCAAATCGTTGTGGAAAAATTATTTTCGGTTGTAGGGTTCAATTGCAGTCATTTTTGGTGAATAGACATATCCCCGAAATCTTGCGCATTTTTGAGAAAAAAAATTCAGTAAGGGCGGCACTTTAAACGTTAATAACTTTTTAACGAAGCTTTCATCAACAAATTGGTATTCTTGATTTTTGTCTTATTTTGGCCTCTAGAACACCCTGTATAGTGTAATTTAATACGTTCTTATCCGGGGCGAACATGCACGATCAGCTTAACTTCGTGTTTTGCGTTTAAGCGTATAAATCCCGGAGATCTCTTCAGCACCTGGAATAAAATGATCCCGAAATTTCAGCCGGTCCTTTATCCAACGCGTTATTTGCTTGGCGTTGTTTGCTTTGTTGCATAACATTACAATAATTTTCTACGCACCTCTCGATTACGCAACACGATCGACGGAGCCTCGTGTTGCGACAGGATTCAAAGATGCGCGGCTCCCCGGGTGCAAAAAACCCAGACAGCTTTTTTCTTTCTCTTTATTTTCTCTTCTTTGTCATCGAGGTGCAATCGTTCCGCGAAGAACCTCGTAAACTCCGTCAGCTTTTGCCTTTACGCGCCGCCTGGTGCTCCGTAGACCTTCGAGATTTATAGCTAGACGTTATCGAGGAAATTTCGCCTCCTCGTCAACGGCTGTCTTCGATTAACCGGTGACATTTAAAAATGTCGAACAAGACGCTTTGACGCTGCAAAGGATGTCAGATTGCACTTTTGGCGGTGCTGAAACTGTCGAGGAACACATCAAATGTTATTTTTTAATCGAAAGTCTCATCAAATAGCTAGATGCAAGAATTTATTCCTGGAATCTGGACTTGGATGACCTTTCTCCTTGGTCAAAAGAATACTCTGTATTTTCTATTACACCTTTGCATGGAGATTCTGTTTTGTTCAGAAAGAAGGTATCACTGGATAGATTTTCGATGTAAAACTTGGAAGAAAACACACCTTAAACTCCTTAATACTTAAATATATATTTATTCAGTAATCGTAAACGAGCATTTAGTGATAACGTTACATAATGTCTTACATCCTCATTAGTGCGTACACGCGTGAAACATCACTTTGCAGCCATTGCATCGACTACCGTTCGAAATCGCGAATTACATTACATTTAGAATAATTTATACTAACATACAAGTTCTAATTTGTAAGTCTGTAGAGAGGAATTGCGTGTAATTGGACTTATCGTCGCGTCAACGATCTATCATCGGTCTCTGTTCCTTGATCAGCGAGTTTTGTCTTGCTCAGGATGAGCGGCAATGTATTCGAGGGCCTTGAGAATCCCTTCAGGGATCGGATGGGGTGTCGGGAGGTGTTCGCCCTTGGGCTGGAAGCCATTTTCATCGGCTACGTAGCTCAAAGCCACGGGAGATCCATCTTCGAGCGAGTAGCTGTACGATCCTTGGACAGCGATCACAGAGGTAGTTTCGTTCAACTGCTTCAGTTGGCCGCGTTCCTCAGCTTTGATGCCGTTTCCAGTCTCGTAGCTGAAGACATAAGATCCGTCAGGGTTTGGTCCTTCCGCTGTATACGCCAAAATGGCCACCGGGGTCGTGGGGTCCACCGGAGCAGCAGACATGGTCGCCATCAGGGCAAACAGGATGCAAATCTGAAGAAATTTTTATTTTATTTAGCTCCAACTTGGCTGATTTCAATCCTTGGGATCTAGATGGTCAACACAGTACCTTTCATGAATAGCAATATATGTATATCTCTTAAGTATAGAAAATTGTAATATACAGGGTGTTCGGCCACCCCTGGGAAAAATTTTAATGGCGGATTCTAGAGGCCAAAATAAGACAAAAATCAAGAATATCAATTTGTTGATGGAAGCTTCGTTAAAAAGTTATTAACGTTTAAAGTGCCGCCCTTACTGAATTTTTTTCTCAAAAATGCGCAAGATTTCGAGGGTATGTCTATTCACCAAAAATGACTGCAATTGAACCCTACAACCGAAAATAATTTTTCCACAACGATTTGCAATTTTTTAATTTTCTCCAATAATTTCACACCTTCTCTATTTTTTTTCTCGAAAGCGGGCAGGATTTCGTGGGTACGTCTAATGACAAAAACTGATTGTAATTGACCCCCGCAACCGAAAATAATTTTTTTAAAATGATTCGAAATTTTTTAATTTTTCCAACTATTTCACATCTTCTCGAATTTTTTTTTAGAAAATGGGTAGGATTTCAATGGTATGTCTATTGAGCAAAAATGATTGTAATTGACCCCTGCAATCGAAAATAATTTTTTTAGAAAGATTGGAAAAATTTTTTTTTCGCTGAATAATTTAAGCCGTTCCCCCTGTCGATTTCTGGAAAGAATTAGTTTTCAATTTTTAATCATTTTGTTTGACGTCTTACAGAAAAGTTTTCTAATACTTTTTTGTAGGTACCCATGGGCTCTATTTCAGAAAAAAGTTTCATTGAAATCTATTCACTATTATAGGAGTTATGGTCATCTGAAAATTAGTCCACTTTTATGGGGTTTTTCTTATTTTGTGAGGTGAAGAACCAACTTTTCGAATATTTTTAGAATCTCTACATATTCTTCACTAAAATACGCGTTGTTTGCCGTGTCAAACATTAAAATCGTCCTCTCCGTTCAGAAGTTATGACCTTTTTAAGATTCGCAAGGAAATTCGAGCAGACATTTCCAGCCATAAATTACATTTTCAGTAAGGAATTTTTTTCTCGAAAGTGCGTACGATTTCGGAGGTATGCGTAATGATAAAAAATGATCGTAATTGATCCCCGCAACCGAAAATAATTTTTTTAGAACGATTTGAAAGAATTTTTTTTCGCCGAAAAATTTCACCACCTACTCGATTTTTTTTCTCGAAAGTGGATAGGATTTCGGAGGTATGTGTACTCACCAAAAATGATTGTAGTTGACCCCCGCAACCGAAAATAATTTTTCCAGAACGATTTGAAATTTTTGAATTTAATTGTTAATAACTTTTTTAACGAAGCTTCCATCAACAAATTGGTATTTTTGATTTTTGTCTTATTTTGGCCTCTAGAATCCGCCATTAAAATTTTTACCAGGGGTGGCCGAACACCCTGTATATCTCTTAAATATATAGAAAATTAAAATATAGGTAAATCGAAGATCGAAGTCGAGGTGTTATTTTAATGGTAAATAATTGATTTTTTTGGCCGCTGGATTTTCCTGTGTAACTCACCAAAGTGCTCATGTTGATCAGAGTAGTGTTCTCGTTGTAAAGAACAACTCTAACGGCCGGGTTTATATAGCGGTGCCGAAACCTTGCGAGGTGCGAGGACCTCCCTCTCATTGATAGATTTCTGGCCAAGCCTTAGACACTGGCAAACATTACGAAATTTTCTGGAGGGTCTAATAGAGGGGCACGACGAGCACTGACCACAGTACAGACTCGCGACGTCTCGTCAACGTGTACCAACTCTGTCCCTGTGGACATGCTCATCAAGCTTCTTGGAAACGTATTCAAATTTGCGGTCGAAGACAACCACGTCATGTGAGTAGGATTTAAACGGGTCAATTTCCATTTGGAAAACCATTCTTTTCCGAAAGCGTGATCAGAGATGGACGAGTGCAGGAGAAGAAAAGTGTCTGTAACATTATCTTTGTTATTAATCCAAGACACGAGTGTTTGTTTCAGTTTCTCGAAGATAGTTCCATTTTCTTAGCAAACTAAAATTGAGTTCGATTAATTTAATAGCTTTGCAACGATAGACTGTAGTACTGAGAGAAGAATGGTTGATTTTCTATTCAAAATTCGTCGAGTGTCCCGGTGACTTGGTAATTAATAATTAAATATTTTGGTAAGAAATGTGGGTTTGAAAGGACGACGTATGTCATGCTTAAAAATGCATTTGGCGACACGTATGTACCAGAAAAAAGAAGGTCTGCCAAATATGGAATGCCTTTGCCTCGCTTCCATTGACCCGGTGATCCCTTTGTGGGAATTTTCGTGTTTCGCGTGTGTTATAAATTCAGCCCTGTAACGAATCCCCGGGGCCTTGGGGAAATGCACGCGAACCGAATACATAAGTTAATCTATCTTCTTCATGCGAGAGGCTGCCAAATTTTTTTCCCAGGAACCATGCACCGTTAACTGTCTCTTCAATTTGTCTCCGCTTATTGAAATTCTTTTCGTTATCTACGTGCATGGATTCCATTAAAATAGTCAAATTACAAGAATTCTCGTTAGGAATTTTTGTGTTTATCAGAGTCGAGGATCTCTGGCTCGACCAATTACGTAATAAAATATCTAAGATCGGACGTATCTTTTTTTTGGGGGGGTCTCACACAGGTGAAAGGACTGTTTTATTACTTTTCAAATATATTTTTTAACTGTGTCGCAAGATCGTTTCATAATTGTGCAAAAAACAGGAGAAATTCGAAGGACCTGAGATTCTAAGATCTTTGAAATCTTTTGAGAGCGATAGATCGTCGCCTAGGATCGAGTATTTAAAATTCTATTTGACACTGTGTGATATTTTAATGGATTAACACATTACCGACCGATATTAATCGACTTTTTTACCGACCAACGCTTACCGACCGATAGCGTATAAATCAACTTCTTTACCGACCAACGCTTACGGTCGGTAAAGTGTTAATAAACAAACGTTGCACGAAATTTGCCAACGGAGAGCGTTTCTTTGATCGATACTTGTTGCATTGGCGTGTTGGGAGGTGCAGGTGAATGTTCAGACTCCACTGGGAAGTGTCCTTTTGAGTCATCTACCTGTTTCTGCGTACGATTATTAGCCAGTTCGTTTTACAGTCGGTAATATAGTATTGAAATCTGGTTGCAAATACTACAGGGGCTTCTGAAAAATTTCTATAAAAATAAATATAAAAATATTGATGAAAGAAGAAGGCAAATGTGTTTGAAAACCACGCGAGCCGATTTTCAAGTCCACTCTGTACAAGGAGTAATTAAATGTACCTGCAACAATTGATAACGAATATCGGAAGACACGAATCTTCCTTTTGCGTTCATTAAGCCGCGGATGAAAAGGTTGTCGGTCGAGCCGAAGGCAGAAGTGATAAATTATCATAACCTGTCGTACGTGGTTCCTTAATCGGCGACTACGTAACGTTCCTTTGAGAAACTTTAAGGGAGTCGGCTCATCTCGTGAAAGTAAAAATACTGTACGAATTATGGCCCCGTGTCTTCTTCTCCCTGCTCGTGCTAGCAAACGGGACTTACCACGGGTCCTCCTGGCCCTGAATGAATCGAAGTGCAATCGAGAAGGCCCCGAAAACGTTCTCAGCGTCTCTACGTACATTCTCCGGGGATAATGACTCTCGATATTTATTACGAAGCTGTGTTCCTTTATTAATTCTGTAATTCGGACAACCCGGAGCTATTTATTCCCCTTTCTTATCGTAATTACACGGTTGTTGAATGTCCAATAATTTTAATTCTTTTATTGAATAATTCTAACAGGTAAACAAATTTGAAAAACGTTGTTCCAGACGATCTTGTCGAGTCATTTAACGAAGATCCCATTTAACACGAAAATCCTAAAATTGTCAACGAGACCAAAAGTTTGATTTCAAATTAAATAAATTGAACTCATTAAAATTTACGAAGCCTATTAAAATTTATTTTTTTTAGCATTTTAATTTGAGAATGAATTGTTTTAGTTTCGCTTCAAGTTTGGCGAAAGTTCTGTCACCCACATGTGGGTCACGCGGCAGTCAGAGTGTTTATTTTAATTCTTTTATTGAATAATTCTAACAGGCAAACAACACTTGAGAAACGCTGTTCCAGACGATCTTGTCGAGTCATTTAACGAAGATCCCATTTAACACGAAAATCCTAAAATTGTCAACGAGACCAAAAGTTTGATTTCAAATTAAATAAATTGAACTCATTAAAATTTACGAAGCCTATTAAAATTTATTTTTTTTAGCATTTTAATTTGAGAATTAATTGTTTTAGTTTCGCTTCAAGTTTGGCGAAAGTTCTGTCACCCACATGTGGGTCACGTGGCAGTCGAAGTGTTAATTTCTAATAGCAGAATGGCTTTCATTACGAAATACATAACCAATATGAATATTGTAAATGTTGTATGAAGCTACGGATGCCTTGTGTCCGGTCGTTGGGTGGTTATGCAGATTTCGTCCTTCGTAAACACCGCGTTATTACCTTTCGTTTCGTGGACAACCGATTTTAGAGTCAGTTACGGGATCATAAAATTCTATCGTGACGATCTGCCTTAATGTGGTAATAAATATTCCCGCGAGACGTCGTATTTTGTTTCCCATCGAACGCCATGGCTTTTCGGCTTCTAAATACCCGCAGTAATTGCAACGATAGTGAACTCCGATAACCGTTCTCATGGTAAAGTTACATACGTGATTAGCCTTCAAAGTAGCCTTGGTGTTTATGGTTTCTCGGTTATTTTTTTTTTAAATTTTTCTTTGTTACGTTTGAAATGAAATCGACCTTTCGATTTTTGGAGAAACGCGTGGATTTGTCTAGCATCCGAGCAATTTCGCAAGAAGCTTTTAATTTTTTACGCTCGTTTTCGTAACGATTGAGCATTTATTTTTAGTATTGAACATTATTATACATTTATTCCTCGAGGATTGTACAGACCCATTGCTCAATACCGTTTTCTTTTCTACGTAAAAATATACGACATCGACTATAAATTCGTATTAACCTTTCGCATTAAATCAGCTCTTGAAACGCAAAAAAGGCTTGAATTCTGATTGAAAATTAGAGGTAATCACGCTTATTAATAGCATCCACGCGAAACCGAAACCTTACTAGCCCATTTTTATCAACAACCTCTCCGACCAGTCGAAATTATGCAGGAAATTAGCAAATCTGGAAATGCCAAGCAGTCAAACTTCGAATTGTTGCGTTTCGAAGAGTTTCTTTCCTGTTGGACCATCGAAGAACCGATTTCCCTTTTTTTCGTTTATTACTTTTTCTCTCATTATGCACGTCCAAGGAGGAAGTTATGAAAGGTGTTCGGAGTAACAAGAAATTTATACTTTGCAAGTGTCCACAAGTTTCATATTTTACATGTCAGGGGTAATCAGATAATCGAGTGCCCCGTAAGGCACGAATCGTCCCCCCCTCCGTCTTTAAGTACCGAGACACACAGTGGTTCCTCCTTATATAACGTTACGCAACCGTTAAAACGTATCAATTCCTTTTGCACCTGCAGAAACGATGCACGAGCTGTAAATAAAGCGCACGGCGACGTACTGAGAAATTTACGAACGACGATCTGAACATTTGCGACTCCTTTTGCGAAACTTTTCGAATCTTTCGTTTCGGAAATGTAAATTTCATTCAGGTTACGCGGAGAGACCGGAAGATATCTGTTCTGTATCTTGATTAAGAAAAAGTTGCCAGAATGCACGGGTGATACCTGGATCTAGCCACAACCTTTCCGATCCACGGATCGACTGCTATTTTGTCCGTTCTTGATCCGTGTGTGTGGATCATCCGCAAAATTTGAAGGTGTCCAGGCTTGTCCAGAGTGGGAGGAGAAAGGGCTGGAGGGGGATTAAATAAGGCATCGCCTTGTCCGAAATTCTGCTGATGGATATATAAAGGGACCCTCTGCACGATATTTCGAGTCAGTGCAGTGAGAAGCTCGTGTCGGAAGAACCACGTTTACTTTTTGCTGGAAATCGACAAGTATCAAGGAAACACATCATCATGAACGGATTGGTGAGTTCGAGAACACGGTGTCGTCCTTTATGGGATCTTTGTGGGCAGATTGAAATGGGAATTCGAGGAACTGTGTTACGCCATACAGCGATCAGCCGTCTTAATAACAAAATTTACGTAAATTCTTGCACGATGAGCCCGTAAATATTGTCCATTCTTTCGATATTCGATACGTGACAAATCTTAAGATATGTCACACGTATATGCGTATAGAAAAATTATTTTTTTGTTCATTAATAAACGTCTCGTGACGTTCTTCGAAGTAGAATTATTAGAATAGAAATTCATTCTTAATTTTAAGTCAGAATAAATGTGATTTTTTTACGGAAAAAAAAAATTTTCAAATCGCTTTGGAAAAATTATTTTCAGTTGCGGGGGTCAATTACAAGCATTTTTGGTCATTAGATATACCCCAGAAATCCTGCGCATTTTCGAGAAAAAAATTCGAGAAGGTGTGAAATTTTTCAGCGGAATTAAAAAATTCCAAATCGTTTTGGAAAAATTATCTTTAGTTGCAGAGGTCAATTGCAATCATTTTTGGTCATTAGACATACCCCAGAAATCCTGCGCATTTTCGAGAAAAAAATTCGAGAAGATGTGAAATTTTTCAACAAAATTGAAAAATTCCAAATCGTTTTGGAAAAATTATCTTCAGTTGCAGAGGTCAATTGCAATCATTTTTTATCATTAGACATACGCCAGAAATCCTGCGCATTTTCGAGAAAAAAATTCGAGAAGGTGTGTAATTTTTTGACAAAATTAAAAAATTCCAAATCGTTTTGGAAAAATTATCTTCAGTTGCAGAGGTCAATTGCAATCATTTTTGGTCAATAGACATACCCTCGAAATCCTGCGCATTTTCGAGAAAAAAATTCGAGAAGGTATGAAATTTTTCGACAAAATTAAAAAATTCCAAATCATTTTGGAAAAATTATTGTCAGTTGCAGGGGTCACTTACAACCATTTTTGGTCAATAGACATACCCCCGAAATCCTTTCCAGTTTTGAGAAAAAAATTCGAATAGGTGCCTAAATTCGCCGAAAAAAAAAATTTTCAAATCGTTCTAGAAAAATTATCTTCAGTTGCTGGTACCAATTACAATCATATTTGGTCAAGAGACATACCTAAAAAATCCTATCCAGTTCCGAGAAAAAAATTCTTTACTGAGAACACAATGTGTTATATTTATTTTGAATTTTTCGAATTGTCGCAGAATAATGAAGTTTGCTTAGACATGTTTGATTTGCTTTTGGAGAACCTAGGTTTAGCTTGCCCAAGGCGTCCATTTCCAAATAGTTGGACAGACACTAACCATAATGCAAACATTTCCAGGTAATCGTCCTGTGCGCCGTAGCTGCGGTTGCATCCGCGCTCTCGCCAGTCTCCGTGGAGCCGCCAGTTCCAATTCTGAGACAGGTGGCCGAGGGTCCGAATCCCGACGGAAGCTACAGCTACAATTTCGAAACAGCGAACGGTATCCAGGCCCAGGAAGTCGGCTACCTGAAGGCACCTGGCACCACAGCCGAGGCTCGCGAGGCCCAAGGAGGCTACAGCTACACCGCGCCCAACGGCGAGGTAGTCCAAGTGAACTACGTCGCCAACGAGAACGGATTCCAACCCCAGGGTAGCCACATCCCACCCATTCCTCCCCAGATCCTCAGAGCCCTCGAATTTATCGCCGCGCATCCTGAAGAGAATAACATTGGTGCTCAATGAGATGATCGGGACGCCTGGAATCTCGATACGGGAAGAGGATCAGTCTCCAAGGGCTCCTCGGCGGTGATCTCTCGCTAAATCTCGAGGGCTGAAATCGAGACGATCCACCAAAACTTCTTGACTTTCTACTTTCGCGGTTATGTTTCACATTTATACGGGTACCTCGATGTCCACTTGTTATTTTGTCACTTCCAGAAATTATAAGAGAATGTTGAGGAGGCTTTGTAAATAAAATGTATATTGATAATTCTGCTCTTTCTTCGGTGATCGAAGGGTGTTGCATCGATCAGTTTCAATTATTAGTCAAATGGTGTTTTAGTGTACAGGTGTAAGAGCTGGGGGACATCGCTCAAAGAAAAATCAATTTATGCCAAGTTTCATCCCCCTGTTACAACTTTTAATGTCGAATATGTATGATATAGAAGATAGTGCTTTTGCAATCGCGGAATTACACGGTAAGTATAGAGAGTAATATTTTTGGTACAAAGAGCAACATTACATTTTTACTTTGATAATTACTTAACAAGATTTATCGATAAGTTCGTAATATTGCTCTCTTCGTGCCAGAAATATCATCAGAGACAGAAGTAACGAAGATTTTCTAGAAAAATACAAATTTATTCGTAGTTACATTACAGACTACCAACTGAACTTAGGGACTACTTAATGCTAGAATCGCGTGGTGTTCCGTAGGTTCGGTCTAAGAGATTTGAACTGGTTGTTGCTGGTCGGTACAGAGTTCTGTTGGCTGGGCGAGTCTTTGGCAGCTTCCTCGGGATCGGGGGTGGAGGGTTGTTTCGCGATCCATTCGAGGGCTCTCTGAATGGCAGGTGGAATGGGGGGTGGTGTCGGCACGTGGGTCCCCGCCACTTGAGTACCAAATTCATCTGCGGTCCAGCTGATCGCTATTGGTGTACCATCCGGGGCATTGTACTGCACGGATCCTTGAATCAGTTGCGTCTCCGATGGCGTGCCCGCGTACTTGCGACTTCCTGTCTCTTTCTGGACGATTCCGCCCTCCGTTTCGTAGTTGAACGAATAATGGCCGCGGTTGTCCCCCAAGTCACGGCTTTCCGTCAGGATCTTCTCTGGCTGACGGAAGTATTCTTGACAGCTAACTGAGGCGACCACCGCGAGAAACACCTGAAATTATACAAAATTAATAAACCTTTTATATGTAACATTTTTTTTAAAGAAAATTTGCATAACATGAAAGTGTCTGTTTGAGGCTCGATCGTTGTAATTATCGCTATTTATTGGTATCGGTGATCGATGCAGCTTACTATGTTACGTCACGAGCACTCAAGGAAAGTTGATCCACCGGAAAGATAATCTCTGATGGATATTCTTGTTTCGAAGAAGATTCTTATGGCGTTTTAATCTTTTAACGATAGATATATTCACGCTTCTGTGTCATGTTTATGGCCTTACTAAATCTTACTAATAAAGTTGACATTAAAAATTTCCGGAAATGCCAACTCCTTGAATTTCTCTCCGTTGCATTCTTTCTCTTGGTAATTTTGTTTCAATTTCGTCGAGTGTTACGATTAAAAGATACAACATCGTTCTAGTTGCGTGAAACACCCTGTATAATGATTATAGAACAAGTACCGCACCGAAGGTTACTAGCCTGCTAGCATAAATTACGTGTCTGAAGCAATGAACTGTAGTAGCGATGGGATCGAACGTATCGCGGATATTGTTCAAAAGTTATCATGTTCCTAACAATTGATAAGAGAATTATGTTTCCGTGTGTTCGTGCATCGAAGTGTTTGCAGAGTCGATGGAAATAATTCGGTAAGAAAAAGGACCGACAGGTGTCGATGTACACATGTTTTGAAAGATCCGCTTTCTAATTTGCAAGTCAATGGTTTTAATTTGAAAGTCAATACACATGTAACGTAGTGACTAATATCTAAAGTAGTACAGCGTGTTAGGTGGTAATAGACGTATCAAAGGTGTGCCTCATTAACGAATCTTTCGTAAATTTCCTAATCCTTTGCTCGATGTTTCGAAACGCAGAACCGATCGATCGACGTTCGAATAAAATGAAGTTTTCCGAATGATTAATGCAAAATTTTGAGAAGGTAATCGTGTTCCCGATAGAAATATCGTGTCTCGAGTCTCCGGACGTCTGTCACTCGAATCGTTCCTTCGTAATTAAGCTTCGGTGTTCTTTGTTCGTAGAAACTGGGATTGAGAAAGGTCGAGACCGTCAGAATATCTCTCTATCCTCGATCAAGGCGTAGCTAGAGCGTGTATGCTTTAATCTTCGTCATGTTTGTCCTGTAAATCCGTCGAGATACCTTTCTCCGTGAAAGGTCAGGGCAAGACAGATGTGCTCGCAGGTAGGTCGCAATAATCGTTGCATTCGTAAGCGGTAAAAGGGACGGATACACGATTTCCAACGGCCCGTTACACGTAAATTATCAGAAAACTTGGTTTTCATAGATTAAACCGATCCCACGATTCAATTTTTACCTTCGATGCTCGTTTTAAATGCCAAACGAAGGCCTGGCGAGTGCTCCAGATGTAAAACAAACGAGACACTAAGACAGAATTATAATTACATTAATTGTTTCTATAGAGTCGGTGATAGTTTTGTTTGGTGCTGTTAAAAATACGATATAAACCTATGCTCCTTATAAAAATGAATGCTGCATTATAGGTATTCTAAATTTGTGTATAATCGTCGAGACAATTTGTAATCAAAATTAAAAACTCGATGACACTGACCTGACCCAACAGTGTCGAAAATTAATTACCTAAGAAGGTTTACATATTCACGTATGGACGAGGACAGGGCTGAGCAAGCATGTTAAGAAGCTGGTAGGAAATTGAATCTAACTTGAATTGATCGAATAAAACTGTATTTTACCACCGTGGTCACGAAGAGCTCTGATGTAAGATTAGAATATCGTAAAATGGCAAGTTTGCTATGGAATTATCGATATTTTAGGACATTTGAACGTTGATTCGACATTGTATTTTGGATCGTAAAAATCTGGGTGGCTTTGGTCGAAGAATAGTTGGATAATTTGTACATTTAGAGGCGAAGAGGCGTTAGTAGAGACTTACCAGGGGCCGCATGTTGCCGAAACGATGAGAGGACGCGGATAGAACGTGTGAACGGTGGAGGATGTGTCTGTCGTCAGGTAAAAAGGCAACGTCACATATAGAGCGTCGGTTGTTCTGTCGATGATTGCCGGCGTGAAGTTCGTGAGCAACTCTTGGACTGTTGGGGGCACAGCCGACCTTTATACCGGCGAGACTACATGCCAGCTGCCTTTACATAACCCGAGAAAGTGTATTTCGGCACAGCAGCGTCTCCCTCTGGAGCACAATTCAACCAGAGAACGATTCACACCCCCGTAGGAACGAAAACGGGTAAAACAGAAGAGGAGCAAGGATACGCGATTGTTCGCCCGTGTGTCCCTGCACGGCGTCTTTTTAACGCGATTTCACCAACGCGGATTCTCTCGTCCCGGACGAGCACCTCGTTCCTTTACGTAACAACTCTTGCGTAATTCCCATGTGGGTAGCAGTGGAGGCTCCTTTTTGGCGAGACCTGACAATGCAACAACCGACGACGCGATAATTTCGAGAGATGGAACCATTTTGGGACAAGCATGTTTTCAGCTGGTTTCTTTATGCGATAATGGAACGTTCTTCGTTCTTTTTATCGATACACACGAAGAGTCATTGCCACGATCTACATACTTAGATCGAGAGGTGCATATTTCTATAACAGGTTGCTCTTAAATATTCATGGATCGATGGGCTTTCGATCGTTCTCTGGGTTCCAAAGGTCCTCGGAGAAATTCTCGCGATCCAACAGTTTCTCGATCCCATCGAGTCGGTCGTATAATTTTACATCTCAATAAGCAGGCAAAGAGTGGCCTCTGTAATTGTATAGTTGATCTAGAGTGTTTAATGGGACGTTTGGTTCATAGAAAATGGTAAGGGCATCATCCTCGCGAAGAAGCAACCATAGTTGAGCTATAGACCTTTCACCTTATGGACTTTCAGTGGCCCAAACTGACTGACGAGTTGAGAAAATTCGGAGGTGATTTTCGCGTCTTCTTCTCTCATGGTCAGTCGAGAAACTATTCGCTGAACTGATGTATTGATGGGCAGACAGATGTAGCGTGTGTGAGTTGAAAAAGGCAAGTATTATCAGACGGCAGATGTCCAAAGATGCCCCTCCGCTTGCACACACTGCATTGCCACCTTGTATATGAGTTATGGCGCTTCGTACAGCGTCAGAGATTCGAGAAAGGAGGCGAATGTGAGATGTGAGTCTTCCCCTTCTTGCTCTCAACACAGATGAACGCATCACTGGCATGCGATCTCGAATCTCGACAGGTATTTTTTACTTTCCGACCTAAGTAAGCAAACTACCATAATTTGCAATACGGATAGCGAAGAGAGTCGCGAGGTTTCGTACGAAATAAAAAGACAGGACCGCAACAGCGTATGTGTTTCATTTGTCTCACACATGGTCACCCACCTAAAGCTTGCAATTAAGCAACAGTCTCCCTTTTTACGACTCTGTTCGTACTTGTAGATCATGTCTTAGAGATCTAGCTACCTATGTCTTTATATTAACGAGTGTTTTATACTGTTCTCTCCAATTATTTCGTCCTAGAACTCATCCAGTAGCCTTATACCTACATGATTGAACATTGCGTATGAATGGACAGGTGCATGTTGTGTGTGTGTGTGTGTGTGAATGGGCTTGGGACCGCAGACGCTAGTGACCAGGCGTCTGCGGTTCAGTGTGAATGTTGTGGGAGGTTTGATAAAGGCAACACGTGGCGGGGGGACTTTGTGACGTCTCACAGAGTCCCCCCCTAGACGTGTGACAATGGTCACCGTGGGGTTTTAGCCGGTAGGAGTCCGGCACTACCCGTCGACCCTCCCCCCACCCTTTTGGGACGCCCAAAGGGTGAAGGGAGGGCCGGAGGGTGTCCATGAGGATTTCCCCACGTAAAAGAACAAAAAAAAAAATAGAAATTAAGACTTCAAACCAGGTGACAACCCGATTTCAACGCCACCATCGTTGCAGAAATGTTCTGGACACTTTGGACATCCGGTTTCGACCTTTACCTTGAACTGAAGGCCACTGGAAACTTCAGAAATTTTCGAGCGCTTCGAGAATCCAAATGGCCTTGGCCTTGACCTTGAACTCAAGGCCACTGGAAATTTGAAAAATTCTCGAGCTCTTCGAAAATCCAAATGGCCTTGGCCTTGGACTTGACCTTGAACTCAAGGCCACCTGAAATTTGAAAAATTCTCGAGCTCTTCGAAAATCTGAATGGCCTTGGCCTTGACCTTGACCTTGAACTCAAGGCCACCTGAAATTTGTAAAATTTTCGAGCTCTTCGTGAATCCAAATGGCCTTGGCCTTGACCTTGACCTTGAACTCAAGGCCACCTGAAATTTGAAAAATTCTCGAGCTCTTCGAAAATCTGAATGGCCTTGGCCTTGACCTTGACCTTGAACTCAAGGCCACCTGAAATTTGTAAAATTTTCGAGCTCTTCGTGAATCCAAATGGCCTTGGCCTTGACCTTGACCTTGAATTCAAGGCCACTCGAAATTTGAAAAATTCTCGAGCTCTTCGAAAATTCGAATGGCCTTGGCCTTGACCTTGACCTTGAACTCAAGGCCACCTGAAATTTGTAAAATTTTCGAGCTCTTCGTGAATCCAAATGGCCTTGGCCTTGACCTTGACCTTGAATTCAAGGCCACTCGAAATTTGAAAAATTCTCGAGCTCTTCGAAAATTCGAATGGCCTTGGCCTTGACCTTGACCTTGAACTCAAGGCCACCTGAAATTTGTAAAATTTTCGAGCTCTTCGTGGATCCAAATGGCCTTGGCCTTGACCTTGACCTTGAATTCAAGGCCACTCGAAATTTGAAAAATTCTCGAGCTCTTCGAGAATCCGAATGGCCTTGGCCTTGACCTTGACCTTGAACTCAAGGCCACTTGAAATTTGAAAAATTCTCGAGCCCTTCGAGAATCCGAATGGCCTTGGCCTTGACCTTGACCTTGACCAAGTTTTGAAAGTGGGTCAAGGTCACCAGCACTTCAGAAATCACTCAGGTCACTTTGTGAATTGGATTTAGATCGTTTTAAGCAGTTTATTTATATTTTTTTTTTTGTTTTTTTACGTGGGGAAATCCTCATGGACACCCTCCGGTCCTCCCTTCACCCTGTGGGCGTCCAAAGGGTGGAGGGAGGCTCGGTGGGTAGTGCCGGACTCTTACCGGCTAAAACCCCACGGTGACCATCGTTAAACATCTAGCTGGGGACTCTAATGAGTCCACACAGCTCATTCACACTGAACTACAGACGCCTGGTCACTAGTGTCTGCAATTCTGGGACATGGGACTCTGGTCACGGGGTCATATTAACCATAGGACCAAGTGTCCCATGTCCCAGTCCACATATGCACACGCATTCACACTCAAAACACATTCATACCTGTGAATGGTCCTCAGAAGCTAACATGGAGATGTTAGATACTATCTAACATGTGTGGAAGGTCAAGAAATCTTTTGAAGAAGGCTTTTGTCTTTTACTAACACGAGTCGAACGAGTGACAATGCCTAAATCTACTGTCGAGAGATGTAAGCGACGCCAGCGATGCAAGAGCGAAAAATAAAGCGAGTATTAGCCTGTCCTCTCGACTGTCAAAACCTCTATGAGCTCACGTACAGGGAATTTTGATCATGTTGGGCGAAAATGGAATGTAGAGTTCCTGGAGCCACCGATGTATTATAATTTAAAATAAGAAATAGAAGATTTGCGATGTATGGTATCAATGAGATCCTTAGGTATTTTAATAATCATAATCGATTGATCACTCCAATGAAATGAATCGATCGATGCCCAATAATGGACCGTACGAATTTCATTTCATGAACAAATAATAAAAATTTCTGTGAGTTCAACCTGCTGGTAACGTCGCGAGTGACACGAAAATGGTAAGGGGGTCTCCGAGGCCCCATAAAGACGGGCCGAAAAAATCCATTGGGTGAAAGGTCTGTGGCTCGTCCGTGAAAGCACCGAAGCCTTGCAAAGGAGGCCCACCAGGTCCGGAGTCGTAACGATACGCGTATCAGTAGTGTTCGTTGGGACCGCGAGAAGGCACTGTGGATCTAAAAAGCGATAGGCGTGCGTGTGCGTCACGGCTGGTGACGTGCAATCGGCGTGCACAACGCCGTCGCGACGCGACGTCGACGTATCGCAATCGCGTGCAGCCTACGACTGTTCCCGATTTCCGTGGCGTTCTCTCTAAAAAACCCCGTAAATCGCGACGTGTAGTTACGCGTGAACGCGAGGATTCGTGGGTCCGATCTTGGGGCCGGAATTACCAGCCCACGGTACATCGATGGATCCCGGTGACATCGTTGGAATGCAATCGATCCGGTCGGAGCCCTCTTCGATCTGACAGGTGTGTACTCTGACACGTGATCGTGGCGCGTATCTTCGATTCGTAGAAATTCCAAGATCGTAGAGACATCGCCCACGCGAGAAAGAAAAAGAAAAACGTTCGACGAGGAACCGATGTTTTCGATCAGCTCCGTACCCACGTATCTGAATTTCGTCGAACGATGAGACCATCGGTTTTTATAGGTCACTGGTCAATGCTACCTCAACCGGTATTCCACGTCGGATCGTATACAACGCTCGATATGACTTTATCTCCGCGCGATGTTTTATTACACGTATGTTACAAACGGCTGGCGTTGTCAGATAAGAGTAATTACATTTATACGATAATTGAAGATATTACCGATGACAGAGTGTAGTCGTAAAACGTATCAATTTATTCGATAGAATTTATCGCCCGTGAGGTATTTTTCCAGCGGAGAACGTAGGATAGTGGCCAGAGGCTGCGAATGCTTTCGCGGTTCTTCGCGTCAATGAGAATTACCGGAAGTTCGCGCAAGCATTCTGCGTAAATTCCTATCTCTCTCTCTCTCTTTCACTCCCCCTCTCACGGCGTGGTAACTCCACAGTTGTTCCCGTCTCTCTCTCTGTCGGTAGATCGCTATGCCATGATGAATGCCACGGGCAGCAAGAACGCTGTGAACGGCAACGAGACGATCCCAGGCAAGACGAGCCCGCACGGCAACAGCGTCGCCCGTCTCCAGAGCGTGATCGGCAAGCAGAGCAGCTGCGTGCGCAAGATGAGCACGATGCCGGAGGAGGAGGACGCAGGGGACGACGTGGATCCTGACCCGACCAGATCAGGACACCACCAACATCATCACCACGACACCGACTCGGATTCCCCGTCGGAGGAACGAGGACGCCTGCTCTCCGTGCAAGAGCCATCCCGAAGGATCACCATAGCGCCCTGCAACGGCCTGAAAAAGACCATCCCTCGAACGGACAGCAGCAGCAGCAGCATCCACGAGAAGTCCCATCGATTGCAACAGTTGAAACCGAGGGATCAAGAGCCACGAGGAGTGCTCAGATTCAACAGAGGAATCGACTCGCAGAGCGGACGGTACCGTTGCTCGAGCGTCCGCTCCGTCAGGTCTAATCCGACGATGGACGACCATCAGCATCACCAGTATCATCCTCCAGCGGCCAGCTGGGCCTCCATTGTCTTCGCCGATGGGAACGCGCAACCTCACGTCCGGGCGTTCCCCGATTCCGTCTCTATACGTTCTCTAGCATCGATCGGCATGGGCTCTTCCGACGGCCGGAAGCTCACGATACGTAGAGTTCCCACATCGCCGTCGGAGCTGCTTAACATGGTACATCCGCCGCCGTAAGTGAGCCACATTACCTAACGTTCGCGTTTCGACCAAGGACCAGGCTATCAATCATCTCCCGTGGTTCCTCTGCATGCGGTTTCCGGTTCTCGACCTCACCACGCTGTAACGCTCGAGGAATCCTATCTGACGATCGGAGAATCCCGATAGATAAGATACCCCGTTATCGCGACCGTTAGCTGCTTTTTAATCGAGATGATGGCTAATACGCGAGTTGAGAATGATTGATCGTTGTTTGGACAAACGTCCAGTCTGGGAGACAATCTCTCATGACGTTCGCGACCAAGATGTTACGGTACTTTCCAATTTATCTCGTTCCTCTGTTTGATCAGAGTTAGCTTCCGTTATAGAAGAATATTCCAGACGGTAGAGTTCTCTACAATGCTTGGAATATACTTGGAATATAAGATCGACGTTCAGATTTCACGTTTACATCGCGAATACCGTCTAACGAGCAGCCCAAACAACAGGTTTCGTCATCGTGTTGCATAAAAACTGGGCCTAGAGTCCTTTCCGATCAGAACGTTCGCTAAATGCAACTAGGGACCAGTTCCTACTGACAAAGTGGAATGAAATTTCTCAGCTAGAGTCGTTGAACTGATAGAATCATCTTAAAACGCAGTGGTAGTAGAGATCCGACTGTTATGGCTAGTCCAAGTTAGAATTTCGGTGAGAAGAGATGCTTACGAAGCGTGGTCTCGTCATCCAGGGACTGCAATTCCAGCGTATTGTCCCAGAGACGTAAGTGGATAATAGGTGTACAATGTAAGACCATACTTTTGTTACAAGTAGGTGTTCATGCGGTATATTGTTGTAGCTGCCCTGCTTCTTCCATTGAAATCGTAGCGGGACCGTTTAAAGGACCGTAATCGTTGCTCCACATTCGAAGTTCCTATACGCAGCGTTAATGAATTCTGCGTGGAACGGGTCGTTTAATCACCGACCGTAATCGCCAGCATTTATAAGGCTCCGGCTAGGAATTAGTATTCTATATTTTTACCCCCCCTCTGTGAATAATCCCGAGAAGACAAAGAGGATGATTGCTGTGTTAATTCCTTTCGTCAAATGATGCTTCGATAAAATTTGAAAATTTGATAATGACGTAATAATTTACTATTGTCGCCCCTAGCCGGACCCGCCTGGCTGTCCACCATTGTTTCAGCATTGTGAAATATTTCGGAATTTACACAGGTGCGCCGTGTTTATTATCCGGCTACGTCGATTGCCATAACTCTCGCCGTCATACCGCGACATCGTTTCTGCATCTGCCGTGTCGCGAACCATAAAAATTCTTCTTCGTTCGGTACGCTGCTTATATAATACCGAGTGTCAAGGTCCTACGCTTCGTTTGTACCCCTAGTTTCCCACGGTCGTTAATCATAATATGGGCGACTTACGGGGCCCGATTTTCTCTTCTCCTCGGCGACATTTATCAGCCCCGGGTACTGGACACGGTAAATTTTTCGCGTCCTCCTAACGATTTCAATAAATCACGCAGATAAGCTTCGGGATTCTTGGCCAGCTACGGGTGATTAAAGGTAACCGGTTAGGTTAAAAAAGAAACTCGCAAAAGTGGTGAAAAACTCAACCCTTTTCGGTTCTACGTCAAACCGCGAATGGACAATGGAGAAACGATCTTTCGAGCTTTTGTTCTCCTAGAAACGTCTCGATTGACGTGACAGTTTGATAGAAGGCGTGTCATTGATCAAATCGACAGGCAAAACGTGTGTCACCTGGTCGATAAATATGCAACAACTTGCATAATATTGTTCATCCTATATTGTCCTATGGAAATCGAGCGCTCTTTAAATATCTAATTTATGTGGAGTCTCGATCGTTTTATATTCCACGAAGCGAGTCCAAGTGTTAACGTTACAGGAGAATAAATTATTAAAAAATAACATGATACTCTAGGATTAAGAAGTGCCAGTAAGCAAACGAGAGAAGCTAGAAATTGCCAAACTTTCGAGCGTTTAGCTTCTATGGTAAATCAGTAATTCTTCACTCGCGATTCGACGAACGTTTCAGATCATTCGAGGAGAATAAATTATTAAAAACTAACATGATACTCTAGGATTAAGATTGAGAAACGAGAGAAGCTAGAAATTGCCAAACTTTCGAGCGTTTAGCTTCTATGGTAAATCAGTAATTCTTCACTCGCGATTCGACGAACGTTTCAGATCATTCGAGGACGATCTATCGGTGTGCACGAGCCTGGACGATGCAGATGCAGAAGACCTCGGGGATTACAGGCAACCCAGACGACCACACTGGGCCAACAAAGTCCAATTTGTCCTTGCTTGTATCGGTTACTCCGTGGGCCTGGGCAATGTTTGGAGGTTCCCTTATCTGTGCTACAAAAGTGGCGGTGGTGAGTTTCCGTACAATGTATATTATTTATTAATCAACTCGAATTCAAGGTTTATGCAATCTCGATCAACGAATGAAAACATTTTCAATTGCGTGGGTGTCGCGTTTACGATTTATAATGCGCTTCAGCCGTGGAATACCTTTACGAGAACGCTTCTAACGTGTGTTCGTTGAAAACAAATTTGTACGTGCTAGATTGCTGGCTGTGACATACATGTCACGATTAGTGTGCTTGTGATAAAAGTACATACATACGTGTTTATCCTCTGCGCCGTGACCTGCTAAAGATGAACTAATTTCTAAAAAAATATTACAATTATCCTGCATGGTGTTATTCAGAATTATCAGAAAACGATCGATTTAATTTTCAAATTGGTCTAAAGAACCTCAAATAACACGTGTTTATCCTCTGCACCGTGACCCTGCTAAAGATGAACTAATTTCTAAAAAAATATGACAATTATCCTGCATGGTGTTATTCAGAATTATCAGAAAACGATCGATTTAATTTTCAAATTGGTTCGAAGAACCTCAAATAACACGTGTAAAGGAATGAAATTGCAATAGAATGTTGCAACAAAAGAATGAATATTATAGATTATTCTATAACTACATGCTTTACTCTGATAACAGAACGTGCCAACAGTCACGTGTCAGAATAGTGTAACTTTAGATAATCGTGGTTTCTACAAAAGAGCGTCTCAACACACGAAATGGCAATCATGATGGAAACGTATTGCAAACAACGGGAAACGATGCGTTTAAAATTGACAGAAAGGCACGCGACATCAGCGAATAGCTAAAAACTAGGTGAAGGTGACCAAAGATAGAAAAACATGGCGAATCGAAGCATTAAAGTCGTCTTTAAACATTTACAAATTGTTTTCGAGTTAAAACACTTTTGCTTTTTATCAAAAAGCAGAGTCGATAACCTGAAAAACATAATAAAAGTCTTCGCGATAACTCTCGTTAATTAAAAGAACTTTGCAGGACGATTAACCGACTGGAATTAAATTCTACGTTAATCTTTCGAGTATTGAATGTTTCCATATGAAAGCATTTTGTTACTTTTTTATTCAAGTTTAATTATCCCTTTTTTGAGATTATTATTCCAGAGTACAGAGAGTTTGTGTTATGCATCGCGTGACCATTTTGCTGCAACCACATCCCCTTTACGCGACATTCTATGAAATATATAGTTCGAACAAGGGCAGACGTTCTCTCCAGGCCTGTAACGCAAGTGCGTATCGTGTTGCTGGTAATTTTCAAAGTCTGAAAGCATCTCGACGGAGTCCGGACGTGGCGCAATCCGCTCGCGGAACTTGATACATGACCTTGCCGGATCGTAGCTGCACCAGCAACCATAGTAAATGATTTCAATGACACCGGTGGAAATAATCGACGGAGTATCGTTTCAAACGACCGTACGTTAAATTGTACGACCGGAAAACCTGTACGATCTGATTTCTCACGAACAGATGCACGTTTCTCGTCAATTACACGTCGATATTTTACTATGGAGCGAATCCTAGTCCACTCTGATGAAATAAACTTTGCATAGCGAGTACACAGATTCGTACACTTGATTCCATCGTTGCAAACAGAGACCACGGATGATAACATTAATGGGGAACACTGGGATGCATCGAAATGATCATTTCGGTAATCGTGCATCACGAAGTCAAATCAGAGAATGCTGTCTGATTTGTTCGACCAGCGCGCTGTATGTCATTCGTGGAATTAATTTACATACGCGTGAGGTGCACCGACGCGGCACGAATTATTTCAGTGTCACAACCGGAAACAATAATCGTCGCAGTATCTGGGGAACGTGATCGAATATAGCTTATCGTTAAATATTTATGGATGCAGGATAAACGAAAATCTGATTATTAATATATTCGAACTGCAATAATAACAAAATCATGTTCTTAACAAGTCGCGGGTTGTAGTTCCTGTTTTACCCACGCGAAATGCGTAAATAATAACCAGTTTCCTAAACGATCATGTTGATACAGAAACGAATACGTAACCGTCATGGGAAGGAATGCATACAGGGTGTTCGGCCACCTCTAGCAAAAATTTTAATGAGCGATAGTAGAGGCCAAAATAAGACGAAAATCAAGAATACTAATTTGTTGATGGAAGCTTCGTTAAAAAGTTATTAACAATTAAATTCAAAAATTTCAAATCGTTCTGGAAAAATTATTTTCGGTTGCGGGGGTCAACTACAATCATTTTTTATCATTACACATATCTCCGAAATCGTACGCACTTTCGAGAAAAAAATTCCTTACTGAACATCCAATTACGTGCCTTTCAACGGAGAAAAAAAATTGAAAATCGTTGTGGAAAAAATTATTTCCGGTTGCGGGGGTCTACTACAATCAGTTTTTGTCATTAGACATACCCACGAAATCCTGCCCGCTTTCGAGAAAAAAAATAGAGAATGTGTGAAATTATTCGAGAAAATTAAAAAATTGCAAATCGTTCTAAAAAAATTATTTTCGATTGCGGGGATCAATTACAATCATTTTTGGTCAATACATATACCCACGAAATCCTACGCACTTTCGAGAAAAAAATTCCTAATCGAAAATGTAATTTATGGCCAGAAATGTTGTCCGAAAATTTCATGCGGATCTTTAAAATGTCATAACTTCTGAACGGATTGAAGGATTTTAATTTTCAAAAATGCAAACGACGCGTATTTTAATCAAGAATACGTAGAAATTCCGAAAAAAATTCCTTACCAAAAATCTAATGTGTGATCTTTCTGAATGTTCTTTCAAAATTTCATGTGAATCTTTGAAACATCATAACTTGTGAACGGATTGCACGATTTTAATATTTCAAAATGCAAACAACGCGTATTTTGATGAAGAATATGTGAAAATTCGAAAAATATGCAAAAAGTTGATCCTTGACCCCGCAAAATGAGAAAAACCCCATAAAAATGGTCCAATCTTCAAACAGCCATAATTCCTACAATAGTGAATATATTTCAATGAAACTTTTTTCTGAAGTAGAGCTCATAGGTACCTACAAAAAAGTATTGGCCAACTTTTTTGTAGGGCGTCAAACAAAATTATTAAAAATGAAAAACGAATTTTTAAGAAAAATCGACAAGGCAAGTAGGTGCCTAAATTTTTCAGCGAAAAAAAAAAATTTCAAACCGTTCTAAAAAAATTATTTTCGTTTGCGGGGGTCAATTACAATCAGTTTTTGTCATTAGACGTACCCACGAAATCCTGCCCACTTTCGAGAAAAAAAATAGAGAAGGTGTGAAATTATTCGAGAAAATTAAAAAATTGCAAATCGTTGTGGAAAAATTATTTTCGATTGTAGGGTTCAATTGCAGTCATTTTTGGTGAATAGACATACCCCCGAAATCTTGCGCATTTTCGAGAAAAAAATTCAGTAAGGGCGGCACTTTAAACATTAATAACTTTTTAACGAAGATTCCATCAACAAATTGGTATTCTTGATTTTCGTCTTATTTTGGCCTCTACTGTCGCTCATTAAAATTTTTGCTAGAGGTGGCCGAACACCCTGTATATCGAGTATGAAAAAGAATGAAATCTATGTGCCAAAATAAGAAGAATATATTTACGATATGCGAGTGAAGGGAAATATATTTCTGCAATTTGATCGGACTAAATGCTCCTTCCCAAATTAAGTCGTAGTCCACGGGACGGTGATCATCGTTTATTACGAATAAAGAGTTACATCCAGTGACCTTGTTACTGCCCACAGAATGACGATTAACGTTGAGTACTATTACGTACGAGTCGAGTTTAATGCAACCTTTAATAAATCCATATTACAGGCAGATTTAGTAACGACGTTTTTATTCATCGAACAAGTACACTTATGCGCGAAGAGACTGAAAGGAGATGCTTGCAGAAAGGTTTCACCATTTATCACACATGTAATGTCTTTGTTTCGAATTTTCAGGTGTGTTCTTGATACCTTACTTCTTAATACTTATCGTATGTGGAGTACCGTTGTTGTACATGGAACTTAGTATTGGGCAATTCACTCGACGTGGACCGATCGGTGCACTCGGTCAAATTTGTCCCTTGTTCAAAGGTACATTTCATTTAATAAATCTCAGAAATGTTTGATCAAATGTTAGGGAGAATAAACTAATTCGTAATGAGAATAGAAGTTTGGGCACTTTTAATCTAAAAATACTACAAACGACTTAACCGAAGCCTATCTCCAAGATCTTCTCTAAACAGACTACCTTAGACATTTCGTCTGATGTATTACTTTGATACGGAGGGCCCATTTACGAAACTATGTTTGTACAAGAGTTTCGTTCGACGCTGCAATCGGTAGAACAAACGCCTGGTGTTTGGTCAAGCATTTCAAGAATTTCGTACCTCCGAAGAGGAATGTGATTTAATTTTATTTGTTCGAACAGGAGCCGGCTTGTCATCGGTGGTAATATCGTTTTTGATGTCGACCTACCATAATGTGATAATAGCTTACGCTATATATTATTTCTTTGCCGCGTTCAGAGCAAAGCAACCTTGGTCCGACTGCGACCACTCGTGGAACACGTTAGCCTGCTGGCTACCCACCTACAATTTCATCGACAATCGAACACGTCCAAACGCTTCCAGAACGCCATCGGAAGAATTTTTTGAGTAATCAAAAATAAAAGCATATTTTAATTGCTTCCATTAGTCGTGTCTTATCTAGGCACATTTTAAACCCCGATAAAGTTTTCGTATCTTGATTTATTTACTGTGGGCCTGTGGTGCGAAGCCTCTTGGTAAATGTGACTTCTTGGATAGCAATCTTCTCCTATTATCGTAATAATCTCGCCACACGCGCTGACTCATGTACTTTTGTCTACGGTAGATACGAGGGTCTGCTTTCTCACATTACTAACTTTCCTTTGGGTTGTACGATCTGTATTTTATTAGAAAAAACAATAGTTCGGTATCAAATTCTGGTTAACTGATGTAAATAGAAAATTATACTTTCCAATGTTTTAGAACAGTCTAACAACGCGTACTGAAAATAGTAAAACTTTGGACCTGTGTAGTTCCAGAAGTACTCATGCTTTATCCAAAATTCAACCGTCATTGGAAGGGGTAAACCTTCCTCTTTAAAAATGGTTTATGGTTTTTGACGATCGGACTTCCGGTTTTCGAGATATCGTAATTTATGTAAAGGGGGAATTTTTTAAAGGGCGCTTCCCGTGTTACGACTGACCACCAACGCGTATGAAAAATAGTAAAACTTTAGACGAGTGTACTTCCGAAACTACCCACGCTTTATCCAAAATTCAACCGCCATTAGAAGGGGTAAACCTTCCTCTTTAAAAATGCCTTATGGTTTTTGGCGATCGGACTCACCGTTTTCGAGATATCGTAATTTATGTAAAGGGGGAATTTTTTAAAAGGCGCTTCCCGTGTTACGACTGACCACTGACGCCTATCAAAAATACTAAAACTTTAGACCTCTGTAGTTCCGAAACTAGTAGTGTTTTGTTGAAAATTGAGGAATCGTGAGCGGCGGTGAACCTTCCTCTTTGAAATGGCTTTTGGTTTTCGACGATCGGACTTCCGGTTTCGGAGATATCGTAATTTATGTAAAGGGGTATTTTTCTTAATTCGACTATCGCTGTCTTTGTCTGGCGCGTCGGGCCTCTTTGTCGCACGTGCGTGGTGCTGACCTACTCCAATCTCGTGACTCGCGTGACCTACTTCCGCGTAGTATTTCCAAGAATTTACTACGCATTGTTTACTACTCGGGATCAATGAACTCGCGCGAGCGCACCCTTATATCTCCGAAACTAGCCACCGCGTAGACTCGAAACTAAAATCGCTATATCTCCGGAACTAATCACGCTATCCACACTCACGACCTCTCATTTTAAAGGGCATTTCATCCTCTATCCGATGACCATAATTTCTTTTATAATTTATTCTGTCTTCTATATTTTTTTTAACATTTACTTTGACGCTGCACACCTAAATAAGTTTCTTTAATTCAGAATGAATTTAAATAATTGTTTTCAGTGCACGTAGTAGTAACTTGACACTAGAATACGCTAAAATATAGCTTCCCAGTGCTTTCTAAGCAACTCTAATTTTTACTCTCTACGCTTTGCATGCTCACTGGACTCTTTAACACTCGGTCTCTCTTCTTGCTAAGTCCTGTCTAGACAGACTCAAACAGAACTCTCTCATCGACTCTAACAAACTGCACCCTTTCCGTTCCACACTTGTCATACTTGGGGGGGGCCTTCGCCCTCGCGTACGTACAAACATAAGCGCCCACTCAACCATTCCTTGAACTCTATGTCAGTCACACTTTTCCTCGTAATAAATGCATTTCCACGAGCTTTAAATAATTTTAAATTAAATTCTTTTATATGTAGCATTAATAAAGCGTCGTTTCTGATAATCCAGCAACAAGGTACTCCAGATCAGTAAAGGGATCGAAGAGTCAGGAGCACTAAGATGGGAGCTAGTCGCGTGTTTGATCACCGCCTGGATCCTCGTGTACTTCTCCGTATGGAAGTCCATAAAATCGTCAGCGCAAGTCAGATACATCACCGCAACCCTGCCGTTCCTTTTAATCGTCGTCTTCCTGGCACGATCCCTCACCCTCGAAGGCGCCGACAAGGGCCTACAATTCTTCTTTCATCCCCGCTGGGAGCTCCTCGGCGACGCGAAAGTAACACGTCATTTGTTACGCAAACTTTCAAGGATCGATCGTTATTCTCTCGTTTGATTGTTAGGTATGGATCAACGCGGCGGCCCAAATCTTCAATTCCGTGGGCATAGCGTTCGGCTCGATGATATGTTTCGCGAGTTACAACAAGTTCCACAACACCATCCTCGTGGATAGTGTTGCAGTCTCGCTTATAAACGCATTTAGTAGCCTGCTGGTTGGAATATTCTCGTTCGCGACGATCGGTAACATCGCTGTGGAGCAGAATATGTCCGTCGAGGCTGTTTTGACTGATGGTACGTGAAGCTAATGGCGATTATTTTAATTTCTCGCTGAAGATAACATCGAAGGAAGACGGAAAGTTGCAGTAAGTTAATAATTTCTGTTCAAGGACCTGGTTTGGTGTTCGTCGTCTACCCTCAAGCGCTAGCCAAGATGCCAGCGTCGCAGCTCTGGGCAGTATTATTTTTCTTTATGCTAGTCTGCCTCTCTTTGAACAGTCAGGTACGTGGAAAACTTGTTAATACAAATTAACACCGATTATAATTATTTCAAATGGATTTTAGTTCGCTATAGTGGAGGTGGTTGTGACTTCGATCCAAGATGGCTTCCCTCGATGGGTGAAACGTCATCTCGTGTGCCACGAAATGCTGGTCCTCTTAGTATGCGCCATATCGTTTCTGTTTGGTCTGCCCAACATCACTCAGGTTAACAAACTCTTCATTCTTTCTCTTTTATTCTTATTCGTATTTTTATCGATGATTTTTATTTACAGGGTGGTATTTACTTCTTCCAACTGATAGATCACTACGCAGCCTCGATATCGATCATGTTTCTAGCCTTCTTCGAGGTGATAGCGATATCCTGGTTTTACGGTGTGAGACGGCTGTCGAACAATGTGAAGGAAATGACTGGTCGAGTGCCGTCAGTGTACTTCCGGTTTTGCTGGCTCGTCGCGGCGCCTCTGCTGATTATGGTAAATTTCTAATAATTATAAGGAGCTTTTCTACGTAATGATTTTGATACATTCTGATCGTTTCCAGGCTGTGTGGGTGTTTAGTTTAATCGATTACGAACCACCTACTTATCGAAACGGGGAGTACGAGTACCCATGGTGGGCAGAGGCGATTGGATGGGGAATATCATCTCTCTCCCTCATTTGCATCCCCGCTTTCGCCATCTACGAGTTCGTCAAAGCGAACGGTGACACTTGCTCGGAGGTATTTAGAAAAAATTTTGAAATCCCCATGGAACCAAGAGTTCTGATGCAAAATTTAAATGCAACTGGGTCTTTCAGAAATTTCGAAACGCCATCAAGCCTCATTTCGAAGCGTGCAAGATCTGTGGCCAGGAATACTGCACCGAGCCTATTCACAATTACGAGGATGAGATTGTCAAGGAGCTTCAACACGATACCAACACCCCGATACAACTTAACACCAGTATTCTTTTACCGAAACCTCAGACATGATCCAGAGAAGCAACGAAGATCGAAATCTCGCGTACCATTAAACGTACAGCGTGTTTTTAATAGCAAGTTTAGAGTGAAGTCTGAACGTGTGGCGAACCGTAATCCCACTTGCAAGAGTTTCTTTTCTCGTGTCTTCCTTTTTCCCAATTATACTCTTGCAAGTAGGAATATGACATAAGTGTCTGATCGAGAATTCTGAGACTCCAATTTCGAAATTGAAAGGCCTTGTGACCGGTGCAGTGCATCACTTTTTAAAAAGAACTGTACTCTGTACTGAACCGAATCTCTCTAATGAAAATGAATATTTGTGAGTCAGTGTACAGATCGACATTAATTCTCGTTACGTAATATTAACACATTACCGACCGATAGCCTATTAATCGACTTTTTTACCGACCAACATTTACCGACCGATAAAACAGTTGATTAATATCGGTCGGTAAGCGTTGGCCGGTAAAACAGTCGATTAATAGGCTACCGGTCGGTAAAGTGTTAAAAATAGAACTGTACGACTCGAAATTGATATTATATCATGCTGTAAACCTTACAGGTTGAAGGTAGAAGATAGTTAAACGCACTGCAATTAACAATCGCTGTACCATATAGACGACGATAAGTAGAAACGAGTACAAATGCTAACATTAACACATTATCACAATTTATACAATTTATCAAGTAAGTAGCGACGATGGTAGACGGCCGTAGGGGTAAAAGAACGAATAATTATCGCATAAAATAGCAAAACACCGTACAAAGCCAAATTGTCAGTAATAGAAGCGTGTTAAGCACACTAGCCTGTAATAAATTATTACAATCGTCGTTTGTAAATATATTTTTGTAGTTTTAACAACTGTAAACACGATGTAAATGTACGAATAAAAGGATTTCGACAAAATGATTTGTTTTTTCATAATAAACCTGCAAAGGAAACCTTAATAAACGTATCGAACTTATGTAAGTTGAAGACTGCTTCGAAACGAATCCCCATACGTTAAATTGGATTAGCTTAATTGCGTTATGTGCCTACGGAGCGGAGTTTCACGGCGGGATCTGGTCATTCGAGTCTCATGCAACCCCAAGTTCGCTTCAAGGCAACCTGCAGAAGCTGAGGAGAGAAAAACGAGGGGAAGATGACGAAAAAGTTCGAGTTCAATTGGCTAATAGAGGTGCCGGAGCTGTTGAGAAACGGCTCTGTGTTCGATCGATGGTTCGAGGACAAGGAAACGACGGAATTCGAGCCGAGTTGCATGTTCAAAGTCGACGAATACGGGTTTTTTATCTATTGGAAGAGCGAAGGGAAGGTACCACGAGCTTGAAACCTTGAAATCTAACCATAGATGCTAATAGAACACGTTCACGTAGCTTTTAATAAAGAAATTAAATGTTCGAGTACACGGTAGTTTAGACGAATGATTTATAGCTGGGAAATTTGTTATGTAGGACGGGGACGTGATAGAGTTGGCCCAGGTGAGCGACATTCGTTACGGTGGCACGCCAAAGGTAAATCTGATCGAGAAATTCCGATTAACATTTAGTTTGGGCATCCACGTAACAAGCATTGAATGTTTTAGGACCCTAAATTATGCAACAAAGTAGGGAAACACGGGTCGATGGAGCAGGTGGACGAAAAAAGCTTGACTATATGCTCGGGCATCGATTACACGAATATTCATTATCAACACATAATTTGTGCAGACGCTCAAACAGCCAAGGTAATGATAATGATAATGAGAAGCTTTATCGAGTACTTATGAGCCTTTCAACGATGAATATGATTGTTCAAGGATTGGCAAGCTGGTCTGCGATTAATTACCCATAACACGAAAGCTTCCAACGTTTGTCCCACGATTCAGCTTATGAAACAGTACGTATCATAGTCTTCAACCCTTTTTAAATGACTTTAGGTCGATGAACGTTTTGTAACAGAGATTGTAAGAATTGTGAACGATTCTTACGGTGTACTGATAGGAACTAGAACTCAAAATCGTCTGAAAAGTCGTCTGAGCGAGCCCTGGCTCGTGATGTTTACGTTTCGGGCCAAAATCATCACGAGACTCGTTAAAAGGGTTAATTTTAAATTGTAATCTGTTTGTTTAATTGACCCAGTTGGATGAGGCTGAGTTTCCAAGTGGATCCCAAAGGAAAAGTGCCAGTGAAAGTTATATCTAAGACCTTTGCTTCCGGAAAAACGGAGAAACTTGTGTATCAATGTCTATCGGACTTAGGCTTGCCCAGTGGAAAAGTAAGGAAAAACGTTCGAAAAAAGCTATTTTCAGAATGAATTTTGATGCTTGGTAACTTCGTCGATTTCAGAGCGACAAGATAGAGCCAAAGGACTTCACTTTCGATAAGTTTAAAACTCTGTATTTCAAAATTTGCCCCCGAAACGACATCGAAGAACTATTTCAATCGATGCAAGTATTATTTTAAAGAATTCTATAATATTTTAAGCACTGTCCTGCATTTATTAACGTTAGAGTGATGTGATTTAGAACGAAGGGGAAGTCGGATACGATCAGTTTGGGCCAACTTGTGCAATTCATGAACGAGAAACAGAGAGATCCTAGACTGAACGAAATTTTGTATCCTCTTTACGACGAGAAACGATGCACGGAAATAATTAACGATTACGAGGAAGATGAGAAAGCAAAGGGTGCAAGTAAGTTTATTTTGACTGCTTTTTAATTTCAATTAGAGAATATAATGACACAATTTCTTCGAATTTTTATTAACAGTTTATTAATAACTGTAGTTACCTCCTCCCTCCTTCATTTCCGGTATATACTAAACTTTCAACATAAAAATATTAATTCATCATATAGTGTTCGAGGTAAAACTCCTCGTATTGAAATAATAAATGAAAATAATAAATAAATCAAAATTTAATTGAATATAAATTATATGGAAAAAATATAATGGATAAAATTATTCTTATAAATCTAATTGGTAAATATTCAACTATAAAAATTATTGTAAATTGTCTTCTAAAACATTCAGTCTTAATAATAAATGAAAATAATAAATTAATGAAAGTTTAATTGAATATAAATTATGTCCAAAAAATATAATAGATAAAATTATTCTTATATTAATTAGATTAATTGATGAATATTCAGCTATAAAAATCATTGTAAATTGTCTTCTAAAATATTCGGTATTAAATACTGAAATTAATTCAGGTTCTCCTTCAATTAAATCAAATGGAGTACGATTTAATTCAATTGATATACTTAAAATAAATAAACAATATAAAGGAGATAAAAAGATAAAAAATTCAATATATTTTTGAAATATAATAAAATTATAAATGAATAAGCAATATAAAGGAGATAAAAAAATGTTCAATTAATATACTTAAAATAAATAAACAATAATAAAGAAGATAAAAAGATAAAAAATTCAATATATTTTTGAAATATAATAAAATTATAAAATGAATAAACAATATAAAGGAGATACAAAAATATTCAATTAATATACTTGAAATAAATAAGCAATATAAAGGAGATGAAACAATAATATAAAAAAATATTCAATTAATATAGTTACAATAAATAAACAATATAAAGGAGATACAAAAATATTCAATTAATATACTTAAAATAAATAAACAATAATAAAGAAGATAAAAAGATAAAAAATTCAATATATTTTTGAAACATAATAAAATTATAAAATGAAAATCCTTCCGTTAAAATTATTATAATTAATAACTAATTTCATAAGAAATTGATCGTGCAATTTTTATGTTGTAAGTCTTCCTAGCGTTTAAAACCCTTCTTTCGGGAAAATTATCGTGCAATTTTTTATATTTAACAGAGAATTTAACGAAAGAGGGGTTCATTCGTTATTTGATGTCCGATGAAAATGCTCCAGTGTTTCTGGACAAACTGGAAGAGTGGATGGACATGGACCAACCCCTCGCTCATTACTATATCAATTCTAGCCATAACACCTATCTCAGTGGCAGACAAATAGGTGGCAAAAGTACTGTAGAGATGTATAGACAAGTGTTACTGGCTGGCTGCAGGTATCATTTAATTCTTTATCAAATAAAAACACTTAATTATAGAAAATTACACGATTCATTAGGTGCGTGGAACTCGATTGCTGGGACGGAAAAGGGGAGGACGAGGAGCCAATAATAACTCACGGAAAAGCTATGTGCACCGACATCCTCTTCAAAGACGTCATATACGCTTTAAGAGACACTGCATTCGTGACCTCGGAGTACCCCATAATCCTCAGCTTCGAGAACCACTGTTGCCTCAAACAGCAATACAAATTAGCAAAATACTGCGACGAAATCCTGGGCGATCTGTTGCTGAAGGAACCTCTGAAAGACTACCCGGTACTTTCTCTATATTTAACACGAAAGAGACTTGTTTGTTTTCTAATTGCATGTGAATTGACGCAGCTGGAGCCTGGACATCCTCTTCCACCGCCCAGCGCGCTGAAACGCAAGATACTGATCAAGAACAAGAGACTTAAGCCGGAAGTGGAGAAGGTGGAGCTAGAGCTGTTCCGTTCGGGGCAGTTCGAGGCGAAGGACGAAGTTGTCGAAGACCCTAACGCACCTCCAGCTCCGCCAAAGGTTCTACCACCTTGAAAATTGCTTTTACAGGCTGGGGAAAGTGTTCAAATAATTGGAGAAAATGATTGCAGGAGGAAGTGCCTCCGGAAGCTCCTCCGCCAGCTGAAGGAGCTGCACCTGGCGAACCTGGCGCTGAGGGTGAAGCTCCTCCGATTCAGTACACTGGCAGCACCATGGCTTGCCATCCTTGGCTCTCATCGATGATCAATTATGCTCAGCCTATCAAGTTTCAGAGCTTCGAAACTGCTGAAAGTCTGTAAAATACCTTACTTCCTATTAACCCTTTGCACTCCGAATTATGTTTCAATTTTGTTAGCAGAAGCTCCCCAACGCCTTTAAGTAGTTTTATTTGAAATTTACCTGTTTCAAGTGTACGGAACCTCTTTGGTTTCGACGAAGGAGCTGCTGAGATAAAAATTTACGTCGAATCACACTCGACATAGGATTGCAAAGGGTTAAAAGTTGAATTCCTAGTGAATGATAAAAAAAACTAGATATTACCGTTGTTACAGAGAAGAATATCTACCACAACATGTCCTCGTTCTCGGAGACAGCAGCTCTGAATTATCTAAAGACCCATTCGGTGGAGTTTGTTAATTACAACAAGCGTCAAATGAGTCGAATCTATCCGAAGGGTACAAGAGCTGATTCGTCGAATTACATGCCTCAGGTCACTTAATTACTAATTTAAACACACATGCTGATAGCTTTCACGTTGTTTATGGTGATTCAGGTGTTCTGGAACGCGGGTTGTCAAATGGTGGCGCTGAATTTTCAAACCCCAGACTTGCCTATGCAATTGAATCAAGGAAAGTTTGAGTTTAACGCGACAACAGGGTATTTGTTGAAGCCGGAATTCATGAGGAGGCCCGACAAGGTCTTCGATCCCTTTTCTGAGGACGTGGATGGTGTCATCACGGCTCAATGCTCCGTCCAGGTACGTGAAAGTAACAATAGTGATCGATAGACTGCGGATCTTTATGCAAATTCATATTTTTATTAATAGAATTAATGAAATGGGTGTATTGTAGCCTTAAATATAATAATTCGTATCTTACTTGAAATATTTCTTATATTTTTGCACATTAACACTTTACCGACCGATATTAATCGACTGTTTTACCGACTAACGCTTACCGACTGATAGCCTATTAATCAACTGTTTTACCGGCTAACGCTTACCGACTGATAGCCGATTAATCAACTGTTTTATCGGTCGGTAAAGTGTTAAGTGCATTCTGTAGTTTCTTGAGAATTAAAATTCTCCATAAATGCATAAACATCCGCGGTCTAGTGATCAAGATTGGGTCAATGTTGTTTTGTGGAGGCTCACAGAGGGATGGAGACTTTGATAGGGAGATTAGGACATTGTAACAGTGACAGGGACCTTGACAGAGAGACATTGGCCCTGTAACAGTGATGGAGGCATTGACAGAGACAAAATAGGGGTAGAAACAGAAACAGAAACTCTGACAGAGAGAGAGACAGGACCTATTCTGCCTATTTCTACCACCCTTCCCTTTTCTAGCTTCTACTTTATTCTAAAAATGATTAAAACTACTGACAGAGGGATGGGAGACGTTGATAGGGAGATTCCTGGGGCCTTGTAGCACTTGTGGGAGGCAAAATAGGGGTAGAAACAGAAACAGAAACTCTGACAGAGAGAGAGGAAGGACCTGTTCCACCTATTTCTACCACCCTTCCCTTTTCTAGCTTCTACTTTATTCTAAAAATGATTAAAACTACTGACAGAGGGATGGGAGACTTTGATAGGGAGATTCCTGGGGTCTTGTAGCACTTGTGGAGGCAAAATAGGGGTAGAAACAGAAACAGAAACTCTGACAGAGAGAGAGACAGGACCTATTCTGCCTATTTCTACCACCCTTCCCTTTTCTAGCTTCTACTTTATTCTAAAAATGATTAAAACTACTGACAGAGGGATGGAGACTTTGATAGGGAGATCCTAGGGCCTTGTAGCACTTGTGGGAGGCAAAATAGGGGTAGAAACAGAAACAGAAACTCTGACAGAGAGAGAGGAAGGACCTATTCTGCCTATTTCTACCACCCTTCCCTTTTCTAGCTTCTACTTTATTCTAAAAATGATTAAAACTACTGACAGAGGGATGGGAGACTTTGATAGGGAGATTCCTGGGGTCTTGTAGCACTTGTGGAGGCAAAATAGGGGTAGAAACAGAAACAGAAACTCTGACAGAGAGAGAGGAAGGACCTATTCCACCTATTTCTACTATCCTCTCCTTTTCTAGCTTCTATTTTACTCTAAAAATGATTGAAACTGACAAAATCTGGCTGTTTTCTAGGTGATAGCAGGTCAATTTTTGTCTGACAAGAAGGTGGGCACCTACGTTGAGGTGGACATGTACGGTTTGCCAGCAGACACCATTAAAAAGGAATTCAGGACACGTATGGTCCCTGCAAATGGTTTGAACCCAGTTTACAACGAGGAACCGTTCCTTTTTCGAAAAGTTGTGCTACCTGACTTGGCTGTACTTCGACTAGGTAACTAGACCAAACGATCAAAGACAGAAATGGACCAAAAATTCTGATATCTGTTGATTTTCTCTAATTTTTTGGTTGTTTAGGAGTCTATGAAGAGAGTGGAAAGTTGTTGGGTCAGCGTATCTTGCCTCTGGACGGTCTTCAAGCCGGATACAGGCACATATCGCTGAAGACTGAAGCAAATTTCCCTATGGCGCTGCCCATGCTGTTCTGCAACATCGAGCTGAAGATTTACGTGCCCGATGGATTCGAAGGTGATATCGCGGACGAGTTGGCAGAAATAGAAGTGTAGTTCGATGACTGTGACTCGAGACGGTTTTCACCGCTTCCAGACTTCATGGCTGCTCTGTCGGACCCGGGTGGATTCAGCAAAGGAGCGGAGAAACAGGCGGAGACGATGAAAGGGCTTGGAATCGAGCAAACGGACGCCAAAGCTGAGGCCAAGAAGAAAAAAGAAGAGGAAGCTAAGAAGGGTATTAAGAATTTTAACCATTTGCACTCCGAATTATAGTTGAATTTTGTTACCAGACTATCCAACGCTTTTAAGTGTTTTATTTGAAGCTTACGTTAACCAAAAAATAGGAGAATTTAAACAAATTCTATTAACACTTTACCGACAGATAGCGTACTAATCAACTTCTTTACCGACCAACGCTTACCGACCGATAAAACAGTCGATTAATAGGCTATCAGTCGGTAAGTGTTAGCCGGTAAAACAGTCGATTAATAGGCTATCGGTCGGTAAAGTGTTAAATATCTGTTTCATTTACGCTACTGAAGTATTTTGTAAGTTTCGAGTATCTCTTTGGTTTGAATTTGAAAGAATGTAGAGTCACACTCGACATGGGAGGGCAAAGGGTTAAGTAAATCTCATTTGTGATCGGTCAAAGGAACGAAATGAGTCCTTCGATCGCCTCGATTTGAATTTTGATTAATTTTAATTGGTAAACTTGCATTTTTGCCAGTGTTTACGAATGCTAAGTTCTTGTTGATTTGCAGAGGAGTATAAACCGGAACCAATTACGCTGGACACGCTACGAAAGGAGAAAACGTTCAAGCTGGGGAAAAAACAGCAAAAGGAGCAGGACACGATGAAGAAGAAGCATCTGAAGGAACGACAGACGATGCAGAAGAATCACTGCGCCGCCATTGATAAATTGGTCAAAGGAAAAGAGTACGTAATTGGAAAATGCTGGAAATTGCTATGGCGGCTAATCTTGGGAAATAAATTTCATATTTTCCAGTAAGAACGCGTTGGTGCAGGATGCCAACGTGAAGAAGGTAGTGAGCGAGCAAACCGCCCAATGGTCGTCCATGGTGGAACGACAACGGAAAGAGGAGTGGGAGTTGTTGAAGAATCACACGGATGCTGCTCGAGAGGAATTCAAAAAATTGATCGATGTGGTGCAAGCTGGACAGGTTAAGCAATTGCAGGCGAAACACGACAAGTACGTGCATCAGCATGATTTCGTTCAAATTGAGATTGAAAGATTTTCCTGTCTACTTTTAGAGATATCAAAGAAATGAACGCGAATCAAGTGAAGGTATCTGTGGAGACAGCTAAAGAAGTGATGAACGATAAAGCGTTGAAGACGAAGGGTGACAAGGATCGTCGTATTCGTGAGAAGAAGGAACAGAATACGAAGAAGTTCATGCAGGAGAGGAAGAACGTGCAGATCAAACAGGGTCGCGAGAAGGAGAAGCTGAAAGTTAGCCACGAGAAACAGGTGGCTGGATTGGACGGAGAGATCGACTCGGTAATTTTTGTGGAATTCTCCTTTGAATTGAAGTTTTCTTATTTTTAACACATTACCGACCGATAGCCTATTAATCGACTGTTTTACCGGCCAACGCTTACCGACCGATAACCTATTAATCGACTGTTTTATCGGTCGGTAAGCGTTGGTCGGTAAAGAAGTTGATTAATAGGCTACCGGTCGGTAAAGTGTTAAACACAGGACGATACTTAAAGATTTCTCTGTTCCAGACTATCGAAATGTACAAGAACGAAGCGATTCAATACGACTTGTCCTCCAAGACAGAATTTTTCGTATGAATGTTGGGACCTGTGGACATTATACATATTTCTACCTTTCATTTGATACTTTTCTTTATACGATACTTAATACATGTGTAGCATTTTTTAACAGTGAATCTACGCGTAAGGGTTCTTCTTTCGAATTGTTACGATAAAAAATTCTGTAGAAACTTGTAATTACTTTATTATCCCTTTGTACAGTTATAATGCATTCTATGTACAACACCCGTTAATTGTTAAGTATTACACGCTAATTTGAACTGAAAATCTTGTATTATCATTACCCAATAAATAGGCCCTAAATAGTAATGATTTTGGGGGCTAAAAACCCTAACTCGTTTGTGCGTAAACGCTTCTTTTTAACAATCTGAAAGGTTCGATCGTGTCGTTACACGGAAATAGAACACTGATTAACAGAAAAATTGAACGAAAAGAAACCATGAAGACTTGAACTACTCTGGAACTTAATGAATCTTCTCCTTGTACTGTTCCATGTACCGTTGAATGAACGGCGATCTATAGACTCGTAAAGAGGCGATAGAACCGGCGCATGCGCCTACCCAATACACTATTACATGATCCATAAAAGATGTGCCCAAACATCCATACTTCAATGAGGTTGCCAGCGCGGGATTGAAGTAGCCGCCGGAATAATCGAAAGCTGAAAATAGAGTGATCGTTGAGCACTCGTTGCTAAATATAAATCAAGGAGCGCTGCTGGGGTCCACGGATAATTACAATTAATATTAAGGCTCTAAAACAGTAAATAACAATATTAATATAATAAATCGATCGAACCTGCGATGACCAGGCTTGTCCCAATGAAGGAATCGATGATAATGTTGAACTTTGAGTTTATTTCGTTCAAACCGTGCGACACCACCCTGTATACGCACGTCGCCACGCATTCGACGAACGCCCCGAATATTACGGGCACCTGAAAAATAAAAAAAACGATGTCAGTACATGATCTGATGCTCTAATGCACCTTTCAGCGAGTTAAAGCCGAAAATCCTTATTTATTTAATAAATAACTCGGTAAAGGGAGTCGGATTGATTTGGCCATAAGTCAAAGTTTGCCGCGAAATAGTTCGGTATTTCAACGCTAGATGGCGCTCATTTTCGACCTCGAGCCCCCTGGTGCTAAAACGCCCAAGTTTGTCGTCGAATAGTTCGGTATTTCAACGCTAGATGGCGCTGATTTACCGACCTCGAGCCCCCTGGTGCTAAAACGTCCAAGTTTGCCGAGAAAGCCATCTATTGTTGAAAGAACGAACTATTCGACGACAAACTTGAGCGTTTCGCCGTAGATGGCAGCACAAATCATGTACCACCGATGGGTCACACGTTCTTTAATTTATACGCAGGAAGCATCACGGGATAACTAAGCGGATATTTTAGTGGGAAAGAATGCAGTCTCTTATTTGGACACTACTGTGGTTAGTAGAATAATAATAAACTTTGTTAGCGGGGCAGGGGAAGGGCCAATGTCTCACGAAGCTTGTTATTCGAAAAGGAATAGAGAAACCTTTCACGACCTACAGAAAAGTTGTCTAATACTTTTTTGTAGGTTCCCATGAGCTCTAATTCAGAAAAGTTTCATAAATCCTAATTCAATGAGTTTCTCAACTGACCGCCATTTTTAGATCGGTATGTCAGTCAGATTTGCCCGCGAAAGTCCACAAGTTGAAAGATCTATTCGTATATCTCGTCTGTTGCTCGACTATGACCGATCAAGCGACCAACGATCGATAAAGGGTTAATGAAGGGTTAATTCCCGCTTGGAGACATTTAGGTAACTTTTAAAATAAAGAATTATATGTGCGCCCCCAGGCGGACAACCCCCTTAACGAAAATATATGAGACCGTAGTTTGTTACCTGTAAATCTGTGGTGCAATCTTCAAACGCTTTGTTCTTGTGTGTCGAGACGATCTCGAGCGCCCAAAGTAATTGTATGTATCTAAAAACAGCAAGACCGCCGACAAGCTCAGCCCATATTAAAAGGAAAGCGTCGCGCACCGACTTCTTCCCCTCGATGAAGTCCTCGATGTGCGTATAAGGACATGCAGTTGCATCGCCCCAGTTCATAGACCACCAAATCGTCAGTACGAATAAGTATAACCCATACATGGAGACGCCCCAATTTTCGGCGACTAAGATTCAACATCAAGGTAAAAATCAAGCTGTTTTTATTCTAAACTACGATCCACTTAAAAGCTACCTTTTACTAAAAAGTGTTTTGGCCCGAAAATTGAATTGGGGGGCACGCAATCTGGTGTAATTTTTCTCTAATCGGACGCGTAGAGGATATGCACTGCCAAAATCATAGATTCAGTTTCATTTCTGCGTTTCCCTTTTTACGAATAAACAAACTTACTTATTATAAGTTCGAAACATGCACCGCAAAGTTCGCCGGTAGCAATGCCTTCTAAAAATAGTGACCGTAGGAACGGGTCCCGTATATAATATGTCACGTATCTTCTCATCCAATACGCAATGAGACTCGTGAGCAGAATGTACAGCGTGGAGACCGCTAATGCGATCATTGTTGCGCTCATGGTGCTTATTTAATATGCACGAACTGGATGGCAATACTATAAAAATACAAATGCAGACTTGTGAGAAATTCTCAGGTAATTTCTCTAAATAGAAAAAGGAAAATAATAAACAAAATTGATCCAAACTTAAAGAATCTATCAGAAAGTTACTGGCGTCATAAAAAATACAATTAACTTGAGTTAATGCAATTGTATGTTAATTTATTCCGAATAGGTGTATAAACTACATATTAAAACCAGGTTATTATGCAACAAGCATAGAATCCGTACGATAAACTATGGTTTCAGTTACGTACATGTGTACATACCTGTCTATCACCGAACCTCAGTCGTTCTTTTCATATCTCGAGTTTCGTACGTTGACACGACACTAAAACTATTTCTCTATCCTTTCTCTTTTCCTACGCGCGGCGCTAGATTTTCCTCAACCAGTTATTTAAAACTGGCGAGTGTGTGTAATTGAATATATCCGTCCGGATATGTCGCCGCGGCTTTAAATAGCTCTCCCAAATTACCTGGTTGGGCACTGTTAAATATCGACTTGGGGACGTGCACGTACAATTTAAAATAAAATTGATACTTATATATGATTCGTAAACATATGCAATACTTTACACCCATCACATTATAATACCATTTACAAGGTATTACACGGTAACACAGATTTATTTAGTTTCCCCGTGAGAATGATCTAAAAAGTAGAAATTTTAAAATGAATTTAATCTTGATCCAACTTTAACCAATCGCAGGCTCGCTTCAGCCAGCAGCGTTTAGGAATACTTCTAAACAACAGACAACGTTAATTAAAAGACAAGTATACATAGTTATGATTGGATGTTTTTATTCATTTTATGAAGTAATCATATTTATGAACTACATTTATTACATAGGTAAATGATTCCATGTTATTTATGAATGTGGGCTAACTTCAATTATATCATTATAAAAAAGAAAGTAAAATTTATTTACAAGAATCAAAAGACTCTCCTTTGTGCTTTTTGGCCACTTGGGAATCATCTTGACTCTCTGTTCTTAACATTAACCTGGGAATTCGTTTCGATTTCAAATAGGACATCGTTTCGCTTGATGATCTAAAAGAAAAATTAAATTACATAAATCACTAGTTTCTTACTAGATCTTTCCCACTAGTTTCTTACTAGAATAAAGATTTTCGAATTAGAAGATGTAACACATACCTCGGATGAGAAGTTTTAGGGTCAGTCAACATTTCCGTTGGATTGCTTTCAGTCGAATTGGAACTTGTACATTGAGAATAAGGAATGGTCGGGGTTAGGTATGTTTTATTAACTATCTCATTAGTTGGTTCGGTATTCTCCGTTTGATTTGGCATATTGTTACTAATACGATTCTCTCCGTCTGCTGTAGACTTCTTCTTATCTTCTATGTCCGTCTTCACCGATTTCAGGTCGACGTGATTCTCGGCCTTCAGTTTCAATTTACCATCTTGTGTAGGAAAGTTCACGGCAGGTATAGTAATGTTCTTGTCTCCTTTGGTTGAATTCACTAACTTAATTAATAGCTTCGACAGTTCTTCCCTTTTTCTCGTCACGGTTATCTCCTCGAACCAGTTCTTCAATGTTTTTATCGGCAATGTATAATTTTTTATAGGATTCTGAAAGAAAATTGTTAAAAATAAAATTATTTATTACACTATATACAGGGTGTCCTCGCTAAAGTGTGACAGTCGCGATACTTCAAAAACTATTGATGATACGAAAAAATTGTTTATATGAACTTGCCACTCAAGCCGAGACGTCTCCACCAAAACTCAGTAAATTTCCAAGTGTTATATCTTGAAAACTAATAAAAATCGGGTGAATAAATTGCAGGTTAATGAATTTGTCTTGAAAAACACTATCGCATGATCCAAAAAAAAATATATAGTTCCATTTAAAAAACGAAACTTCACCATCGTATCTTTGAAATTAATAACATAAATAAAATTTTCATTTACGCCATAATAAAGATCCTATTTTATCCTGCATTTGTCATATAAACAATTTTTTTGTATCATCAATAGTTATTTAAGTATCGCGACTGTCACACTTTAGCGGGGACACCCTGTATATAAAAGTAAAACATGAACATACTTTAAAGAAGCTCTCCACGTATTGTAATACATATAATCCGCAATCAGTAAAATTCGATTGCTGAGGAACTTTCAACGATGCGCCTTTAATGGTGTCTTTCGAAAATACTTTTTCACTTCCAATTTTTGCAACATATTCGCAACTCAAGTAATCCCTTAATGTTGCTACCACTCGTGCTCTGCTTGCCCCAGCAAGAGAATCGAATATCAATATGCACGGCCTACGGAAAATTAAAACAGAAATATTAAATAAACAGCAATAATTCCACATATGTACATGGTACTTACACTTTCACGATAGAATTTTCCTGTGACAGATTTGGTTCTATTTTCGGCAGGCGACTTTTATCTTCCGCCATTTCCGTTTCATCCTAAATTAAAAATTAACCAAAGTCAGTCCAATAAATGATTTATTTATTTACGATAAGCTTACATCATCTTCGCTATCCATTTCCATTTCTTCGTCATCGCCTTCGGCTTCGTCTCTTTCCGAACCGTCGTCAGGTTGATCTATAGTTATGGTTGTTGTCACTGGCGCGAGCGTTGTGCTTCCGATTGTAACAGCTTGGAGTTTAATCTCCTTCAATCGTTTGCTTCTTTGTACAGTTTTGCGAACATCGTTTTCTTCGGAACGTGCTTGATTCGTAGAAACTTCGCCCACTAATCCAGGAAAACAAATAATAGCCAAAAACCAATGAGCACTGAAACAAATTTTACATATAATAGAGACCTCAACGAAAGGAAGTAACGCATTGTTTCGATATGAAAACTTACTGTTCGTTAATAGGAATTATAATAAAGTCCTTCTCAAATATATTGACATTTTTCGTCCACTTTTGCACTCTTGCGTGTCTTTTTGCAGCAGGCGAAAGAGGCACGTTACTTTCGACTGATTGAGTATGCGGACTCGTTAATCGTTTATAAAAATAAGAACTAAACACGTGAGTTCTATGTTGATCAGATTCCGATAAAACTTCTAATGTTAGATACTTTAAATAGAAGTCAATGATTACATCGTTCAAAAATTGATCCTCTCCAAGACACAAATAATCTTCAGTGTTAATGGCTATACCACCCTTTGCAGGCGGTGGAGGATATACAGTTATTCTGTAAATAATTTTAATTCATTAATATAATAATCTGATATCAATATCTACCTTGTAAATGCGAATAAATTTATTTCTTACGTCTGTATTCCACCATTGACATTCGAATTATTTAACGATGACGATTGACTGTCTTTCTTTGACATAGTTTGAACTTGCGAACTCTGTGAAAATTAAAAATTATTACCAAAAGGTTTTTCAAACGGTAATAAATACAATCGATATAATTTGTTGCTTACATCTTTCGGTGATGCCCGTACCAGAATATCGTTTGCTTCCTTCGAACTTAATTCCTCTAACAAACGCCTTCGTGAGAATAAATTTTTTAGCACTACTTTTGATTCTTCACTTAATTTCTCTGGCAGTAACGTTATCCGTTTATGCGTGTGATCTACGCGTGAAAATAAAAGAAATTTTATTTCATTTATAATCATTAATTATTTGAAAGACAGTACCTTTTCCAGCGGGGTCGTAATACGGCCCTTTTGGATCTTGCATTCCTAATAATTCACGAATCATAGCTCCAGTACTAGTACAAGTATAAAAGAAAAGCACTGGCATCGACTTCCCAAAATGAATTAGTACTTTTACAAGATCTTGAAACTTAACGTCTAATGTTACGAAGCTTTTCTCTATAAAATACGTAAATATTTGTATAATTTAAACTTAATTTAATAATTATCGATATTGGTAGAACAAAATTACCATCTTCCAACAAAGGTACACCAAATCGTACTCCATTTTGGGAGATTACTACTCTTTCCCGAGGAATATATTTATAAGATCCTATCCTTACTGTCCGACACAACAGAGAAGTATGGGGGCACTGAACAGAATTATCTAAAAAAGAAAAATAGTTGTTTTTACTCTCTGTGTCTTTATATTTATGTAATAAATGCGAGTTATTAAATAATACCTTTAAGAATATCTTCGCTATCCATACTATAGTCAGAACTTATACTAGAAATAGAATTGTTCGTAATTACTGGTTCCTTTTCAAGTATGGTCTCAGTTTCTTCTGTAAAACTATTACTTGTAATATGTGAAAATGAACTGTTATTAGAGCCCTCCGATTTTTTACTTTTTCCTTCTTCCTCTTCATCCGACGATATTGTCAAACACTCTGCGGAAGTATCATAGCCAATCATCAATTTTCATTAATATTAAATCGTGAATTAGCTTCCTACCTGGCTCCTTATGAATAGGCCTTGGTTTCACAGCGCCCCTTCCTCTTCCTCTTCCACGTTTATAAACGGACCCATCTCGTTCCAATTTCTCTAGTTTCGCTGATGAGTTTCGCTCGTTATTTTTCTTATAAAAGGTCTGAAAAAAATATGATATATTTACATGACAAATAAAAAAAATTCGAATATAAAATACAGTTGCAATATTAATATCACGTCACAATCCTTACATCAACGGATAACATGGTATCCTTTTTCTCTTGCATGCCCATTGACATAGGTATGGATTTCACATCCTTCGGTAGTTTTCTTCTACATCTTGAACACCGGTTGAAGTCGATTGAACTGATGCCACAGTGAGAACAGACGGCAAGCATTCCCTCAATGTATATAGGCTCCTAGTTTTATACAAAATAGTTCTTTCAGTATTTTCAGTTCTGCATATATCTAATTTATTAGCTTACCTCAATTTGTTGGACAGGGTTGCTGTTCTCATCTGGTGAACTGAAACATTAAACAATGCGCCTTAATATTTTTAAATGTAAATTTTATACGTAATCTTCAGTCGTCAAATATTTAATAAGAAACTTACCTATGCGAATTATCTAAATTAGTATTTACGTTGTCGTGAGAATTATCACTTTCAGTCGTATCATGTGATGCCATCGCTGAACCAGATCTAGCATCCACGATATAGTTTATACCCAATGTAGGATCAGAAACTAAAGAAACACTCGTTGACCCACAAAATACAATGTTTGCCTGAAAGTGGAAATATTTATAAAACCAACAGTTCCCAAAAGAATTCTTCTAATGGCAATGAATCAGATAACAATTCAAGTACCTGCTCTAATAAATCTTGAACCGTACAATCCTCGTTTGGTATGTCAAATGTAATTAATCTTTGTTCACCGTTAGTGAACGTAACTAACATTTTTGCAGTATTTCCTTGAATTTGATGCTGAACTATAGTATTTGATGGATTATCGATAACTTGTTGAAGATAGGCAATACTTTCAGACGAATTGTTTTCTGACTCAATTTGCGATGACAAATTATGTTGATTTGTCAGTGTGTGGTCTGTAAGTGATGTTAATTCTGAGGGTTCTGGAGATTCAATGTCCATACTATTCATATTTTTAGATGAAGATGAGAGCGAAGGTTGTTGTTCATATTGAGACTTTTGTGTTAATGTGGATTGTTTTTGAAATTGTGATTGTGATGTAGATGATATATGTTGTCTTTGTTGCGCTACATTTGTCTGTTGTCGTTGTCCAGGACAATTTAATGAACCCTGTACTGCTTGTGGCATAGCATTTGATAATCGCTGTACATTACTTCCTTGCCGTCTTTGATCTTTTTGCATTTGTTTTAATTTCGTTTGTTCCATTTTAGACTGTTGAGGTATTAATGAGTTTTTTGGTATTAAATTGGAAGCCTGAGGTCTAGTAAGAATTGTACTCAAAGAACTATGTGTTTGTGTAGAAATTGGGGTCACATTTTGTCCGATAGGACTAACTGATTTATTACACAATGAAGGTGTAGATGCTCTGACATTAGACGCATTAGCAGTTTGTATTTGTATTTCAGAGTTACTTGTTACATTCACCCTATCAAGAGCACACAAAGATCCAGTCTGTACACTGTTTATCGGATGTCGATTTCTATTTTGATACAACCTAGGTGGTTTTCTTTTTATAAGTCCAGCACTCAATGATGATGCACTCTGTTTTGAAACTGCATTTTCACTAATACTATTTTTCTGCATTTTTATCCATTGTATTTGTTGTCCTTCATTATTACAACCTATCAATGCCTTAGAACCTAAATAAGATAGTATGTTCCTTTACAGTTTATCTTCTAATACATGATTAGTGATTTTCTTAATTCAACGTATTAAAGTAAAGCTCCGTTTCAATTTCAATAGAATTACCTTTATTATCAACTATGTTTCCACCAAGAGTATTAGTATTAACTGCTGTAGTCTTTAATACGCCTTGAGGTGAAGTTAACTCATTTGTATTTGTTTTAATTATAAAAACATTTTGTCTGGAAGCAAAATGTATCATATTAAATGTGTCAATTAATATTCTGGAAAATAATACAAAGAAAATAATTAAGAATCAACTTTTGACCAGAAAAGTATAGTGTATATTTTGCATTTCACATTATTGATAATTCAATCATACATACTGTTATTTTTCAAACACATACCAATATAGAGAAGAAACTGTATAACTCGATCTTATTAATTATTTACTGAGTTAGTACAAGCTTTAAAACAGCCTGTATGTTGATTATGATTGGTTTTGTCAATCATATACAATAGTAAAATGAAGTTAAAATACAATAATTGTGTATTATTTTTACAAATGAAGATAACGAGGAAGAAAGGGTGCATTGGTACATTTCTAATTTAATTCAAAGAAACAAAAATATTATCATTGTAAACTCAACATGATCTGCATACTTTAAACTTTATTTATTCAGATATTATGAGTAAATTATATAAATAATTAAACATATTTGCATAAGCACAATTTTAATATTTTTAACATTCTTGTCTAGAATCTTTTAAGGGTATGTGTATAAGGGCATATACAAGTAATTAAAATAAATTTAATATCTCCTAACTAATATTCAAGCATGTTATTATTATTTGAATAAACAATAATATTGTATAAAAAAAAAATTTAGACAAAAGTTTTACATATATTATGGCTTGTTCCTAATTTTGTAATATGTATAAAAAAGGTAATAGTTTCATAGTGTATATTATACTTTGTGCTTATATATACTTCATATCTTTCAATAGAGTAAATTAATATTAGTATTAATACATATTATATGATCTTAATAAGTGATTGATAAACTTCTTGCCAATGAAAATATGATTACACTTACGTTTGTCTGTATTCATTATGTGAATACTTAGAAAATATGCTCACATTTCACATTCATAGAGCTTGCTGCAATTTTTTAAATTGTCAAAATACAATATTTGATTATTAAATCAGTAAATCAGAGTAGTAATAAAAAGTTTCTTTGAGGCACACGTGTACAATACTATGATAATCTATTCTAAATATGTTTGGTAGCATAAAAAATAAATAATGTGTGCATTTTCCTTGATAATTTCATTAACAGAAATGTGTTTTGTAGAAATATAAAGTTCAAAGTAATTAAAGGATCCCTTACTGAAATAAGATAATATTTTCCAAGTTATTCATTCAAATAAAATAAACATTCGATAAAAATCAGTTGTAAATATACAGTAATTATTTGATTTCATTCTAAACGATTGGATATCTCCCTAATCTTCAGATCCTGTAATTGATTTGACCACTTTCTTTGTCATATTGTTATTATGTTATATTTTCATGTGTGATTAGAAGACTACTTTAAGAAGTGTTCTATAACAAAGTGTTATAATGTATGAAAATCAATAATAATTTGAATTGCTTATTCTGATCATTAAATAAATGATATAATTAGAAAATTACTTAAAACAAATTGTTATATACATGAAATTTTATATACCTGTTTACAAAATTCTAAATTCAATTAAATATTTAATGTTTACAGTGTCATGTAATTGCGATTATATTAAACATTAAAATATATAATTTCACAATGTAGAAAATAAACATAAAATATGCCTTTTACAACCTATAACATGCTTCACAATTGATATTTAATTTTCATAACCAGTGCCACGTACCAATACCCCCTTCTTTTTTCCTCAAATATTCAATATCTTTCTGTCCCTAAATGTATATCAATATATGAATGTACAAAATTGAAAGCAAAAAGATATCACACTGCTACTTGAATATTTGAAAAGTTTAAATGCATGCGCACAAATTACCCTTGTTCCAATTGCGTTGTAGAGATTTGATTTCCTAAATTAACTTGCTGTGAAAATATCGATTGCCCACTGTTTTGCGGCGCAGTGGTATAAGTTAAAAATTGCTGAGAACCATTGTCACCATTATTTACATCTTCAAAAACTAACTGAACACTTTGTCCTTCTGCAGAGCAAATTTTCTGTAAATCTTCAAGTGATAACGTACCACTGGCATTGGTCACAAAATTATAATATTGTGCCATATTATTCAAGACTCGACTGCTTGCAAATATGATCTTTTGTCAATCAATGTAGACCAATAGCAAACTGATCAATATCACTACTATACAGGACTACACCAGTCCATCAATATCATATCTGTAGAACGACGAATTAGTATCTGCACAATAAAACCTATTAAAAATAATTTAAAGTTACTCGTGATTCTTAGTAGTTCATGTTACAAATCTGATAGTATAATTCAATAGAAAAAAGAAAATAGAAACATAGAAGCAAATCTTAAAAACTAAAAAGAATTGAGCTAATGAAAAATATATAATTACTGTTACTTAATATTTCACTATTTGTTTTATGTTTATCGCATATATTTTTTAATTTAAATTGTTATACGAATACTTTGAATAATAGTATCTCGATAACAACAAAACCTTAATAAAACAGTCAGAAATGACATAAAATCAAGACCAATTCATCATACAGATGTATTACAGAACTATATTAATTATTACATTCACATATTTGCAAAAAGTAATTTATTTCTAGATACATTTACATTGAATTTAAATCACTTATGCCTTATATTTATGGCATAAAATTTTTATATATTTCATGTATATTATCACAAGTGTTTGAAAGAAATACATCTTAGAAATTAAAACAAAATTGTCTTAAGCTACTAAATATAGTTTTAATAAACATACAAAGCATACTAAAAAACGTTTAGTTTTCTTTTATCGATAAATAAACATAAGTTGTAAAATATAACTTCTTAAGTAGTCTCCTACAGAGAATTTCTTTCAAATTACATAATAAAGTCCTAAATTGTTCAAAGTCCTAGAGTCCTACATTGTTTCTCAATTATTCGTTATACTATGGTACAAGGCAATTTTATGCACAATCGGAATGTTTGAAAATATTTGTACAGCATGTGCTTCAAAGTTTTGAAACATTGACAAAAAATTTGTAATAAAAAATTGCAGTATGATGTGTATTGTGGAATAACACCATTACAACCTGATTAGTCTTATAAACAAAAATTGTGCTTCTAAATTATAAAATGCAAATTTTTAAAGCAAAATAAACTTATAAAATTATTACCATTTAGCAAAATTTTAAATACGAGTGGAACTATATAAATTAAAAATGCAATAATTATTACTTTTAGATAATAAGTCAGAACTGTAATTGCATATTATTTTCTACGCTAAGTTTCACTAAAAATAGGTTACAGAATTATCTCCTATAATTTATAATGATACAAATTGTAAGTTTCATATAATATTTGAATTACTTAAAATAGTTATGTAGCAAGACAAATTTGCTTTTCAATGTTATAATTGTTTTCAGTGCTTTTTAAATTAATCATGTTTTTCTTTTACATGAAAGTACATATTTCTTTCTTGTATTTTTTACTGACATCGACATGTAATTGACCACTATAATAATATGACTTATAGATTCAAAATTAAACATTCAAGGTAAACAATATTTCAGAATAAAAGTTCTAAATGATATCCCCTGGCAATTATACATTGTCTAAAAGAACCAGTGACAAATTATGATTTTCTTTCAATAACTTTTAGGGTAATAGCAGTATTTAGTATCAATTCAGACAATGCATTGCCAATATACAGGACATCATTTCCAACAATTATTGTCAAACATTAATGATTTATGTTTTTATATTTTTGAGCTCCAACTCTTAAAGGAAATAACCAAGTAGCCTGTCTCAAGTGCAATAACTTGCACATAAGTTTTAGATTTAGTTATACCATGAGATACATGCCATTATTGAATATATAATATGTATTCTCACATAAATAATATATTATTTTCTATAAAAGAAAAAAACAGAATTCGTACAAAAGTATTATGCTTTTCAAAAAATGAGAAATATAAAAAGTATATATATTTATGAAACTTATGAAAGTTTTGTTTTATTTCTATAATATTGTTTGCAATTTTAAATATTTGCTGCTTTCATATAAAATCTTTATGTATTAAATGTTTCTGGTATATTCTGTATCTAATGATATTTACTAATTGTATCATCATTAAAAATAAAAATTCAAAGTATCATAAGCACGAAATTTAAATGCAGATTCGATAAATTCAAGCAGCTAAGATTCATTAATTAGCAGATAATGTGAATATTAAACGACATAAAAAAGTAAAAGTAAAAAATAAAATAATTTTTTGCAAAAAATGTTGAAGTATTATAATCAATACCTATCTTTAACAATGTGTTTTCTAATGACTTATTTATAAACAATTGAAAAAATTAATAATGTTATTCATCGTTACTTTACATAATATAAATGCATATTTTACAGCTACTGCAAACGATAGTGTTAAAAATAAAGGATGTACTGCCATTACAGCTGATGTGAAATGAGAAAAAACTTGGAAAGATTTGTTAGCATTTTCATCATGGCATGTGATACAAATTTAGTTAAAAAATAATTCATAAAGAAACTGAATATATAAAAATAATTGCGATTATTATTTCTAACATTACTGTTGCTGTTACCTTTAACAATGCAAACTAAAATTTCAAATGGCATTGAAAGGACAAAAAGTATTTAAATTTTACGGAATCATAACCTAAAAGTCGGAGAATGAAAATTATCTTCCGTTTCTCATATCTACTGTACAATAACACTATATAATTTTCACAGAAATGCATGCATCGAAAATAAAATAACTACCATGGATTATTGAACATATTTATGATTAAATGTTGAAACGTGCAAGATAAATGGTAGTAAGATCGTTGAAGAGTTTTATCATAACCTTGTTTTAGAGTCGTAACAATATCGAATAAAAGTTCCAATGAAATATTATTAAAGAAATTTGCATTTTATTGGACTGCAAAGCGGCTTTATTATTAATTCCGTACGAAAAACATGCGGAATTACTAACTTGGATACGAACCGACGTCTAGTGCACACATTACAAATTTTTTATTAAACTGACAACCATGATACTTACAGTCGTTTGTACAAGATGAAGTAAATATACAATTCCGATTTCAGCAATAACAAATACGTCTTTGATTGTACTAAAATTATTTCGTTATAGTTCGCGTAAGTAAATAACAACTCCAATTCGCCATTTTACGTTACCGTTTACGTGAAAGAATCGCAAAGCAACCGATAGACCGCAAAAGATTACGCCACTGCGTCACTGAAGTAGAGTTTCCGGCTCCGGTTTTCTAAGGCTCTAATGGCGCCAAATTCGGTACGTCGTGCTAGTAATATATTAAATAACATTAATATAGTTACATAGACGTTTAATTTATACTTGTAGAAGAGTTGAAAATTAATAGAGCATTTTTAAAATGTTTTTTTATAAACAGAAATAATTAGAATCTTAACAATAAAATAACTTCTAACATTAAAATGTATTTACTATATTTATAAATTGAAATACTAATATAATTAATTTGAAATAGGGAAATTTTATATAGTAATGCAACAGATGAAACAATATGCTGTAACAATTATTTAAAACAATTATAACAGTAATATTTAAAATCATATATCCTTTGAATTTCATGCGAATTGCAAGATTTTCAAATTTTTGAAGATTTCACAGGTTCATAAAATATCATTGTTACGAATAATTGATTTATTTGAAAAGGTGGTTACAAATAAATTCAAAGTACATTAACTTCGAAAAAAATGTTCTATTCAGTCATATATTCTATGTCTTCTTTATGTTTAATATTTGATTTATGGTCATTACTACTAGTAACATTATCGCGAAATAAAGAAATTAATTGCTGTCCACTTCGATGCAATGTATAAGAACTAAATGGGAAAAAATTCTCAGCTGTAATTGTTGCTGTCTTTTCACTACCGAATATAGGAAGCTGACTCCGCGTATTATTTTCGATTATAGTATAACAATATGCCAATTGATACATTCGTGTTATTTCCGCAAAATTATGAACAATTTCAGGGTGGCAGACTTTTAATGGATTTAACCTACAAGTTATAATTTTTGCTAAATCCATTTCTTGTAGATACAACATATCTGAAAATATATAAAAAAAAATTATTCCGATGCACTTTAATTAAAATGAAATGTACTTACATTTTTTTGAATTAGGAAAGTCATTATGCCTTTTAGTAATTATAAGAAATAGTGCTTGGCAGACAGAATAAAATACACTATGTTCTTTATTTTCGTCACGAATATATCTTAAGTGATCTTCCATATTAATATAATCGTGTATCCATCTGCACAATTTAAACTGTACCGTTTTCACTAATCTATTAAAAATACATACATAATAAATACACATATATGCACTAATTAAAAAATAGTATACAAGAATAACTAATTACCCGGCTGTGATAAAATTTGCTGTAACTAATAAACTAGCAATGTATGCCACAGATGATTGGCGTATAATAGGAGGTATATTAGGATTTGATACTTTATTCCATAACCAATCTACAAATGCCTCCACAACAGCTGTTTTAAAACTACAAATATAGAATATAATATACTGAACAAATTGACTTGCATGAGTAGGTAATATTACTGTTTCAAATATTTGTAATATATCGAAATAAAGACTTTTTAAAGATTCTATTTGCAAGACTCCTTCAAGAAAACAGGAGTTATGCATGTATTTCAGAATCAGCGTCATACACACATCCAATTTATGAGCTATTGGATGTATTTTATCTGTTTCTGTTATATCATTGTCTTCGACAATATTATTCTCATTACCAAATGTGCTGTCGCATTCACTACTATCATCTATCAAGTCTTCATCCTTATTATCTGTCTCTAAACGTGGTATGTTTACATCCAATACCATTAACCTACAACAGAAGATGTTTAATTTCTATCTCGATCATAAAATACCACATTAAATATTACCTGTTAATAATTAGAGACAGAATATCCGATCGTAATTGTGGCGCGTATTCGAATATTTGAATCAATGCATAAACATAAACTTCATGAATATGAGTCCCGTGAACAATATATGGAAATCTTCCTCTAAGCGATTGCAATAGTAGCTTACTTGACCTAAAAAAAATCATTTATTCATAAATTATATACAGTGTCTGAACAAAATTTATTAGTAATTTCTTACATTGGCACAATTTTCAAAATTTTGCAAAGTACATCATGTATGTGACTTAATCTCTGAACATCTTCTTCCCTACACTGTCCAGCTTCCCATTCCACATCATTTTCATCTAAACAAAATAGAAATGTTAGTCGAAGACAGATGTTTCACAAAACATTTAAATATTACTGTAAAACATACCTGGTTTGAATTGTTCAACTAAATTATCTATAACATATTTAGCGTAATATATTTGCATACAAATTAAATCTTCCAGAAATGCTTTATACGCGGATGTTACTTCTAGCGAACGATTTGTCCATTTTAATTGCAAAAGTGTTTCTATAAATATTTTATGAGTGGGACCAAGCAATGATATACATTGTCTTACATTTGCCAAAAATTCTTTCAAGTCTGTATCCTACAATTGAATACAGTGGAAGGTAATTTGTTAATATTCGTAATTAGATAAAAATAATAAAAATTATGTTTCTACACACAGGTACCTTCATATTTGAGTCACGTAGAATATGTATTAAATCTTCGTAATCTTTAGTTCCATTGCCAGTTTCAAAATTATATATAATACTTTTCAGATTCTTTGGAAGCTTGAAATATACTCTATTTGACTGTCTAATTAACTGTGACCTAACTCCGGGAGCTTTTAAGATCGATGACACACTGCTAACTCTTGAAGAAATAACTGACATCTGTTTGAAAAAACATATAATATTAAATGAAAGAATTTGTAATGTAAGTATCATACAATACTATTCTAATAAAGTATTTACGAAATTTGTTGTACCGGTATTAAAATTAATTAATATGATCGAGTGACACTTGCCTTATTTCTTGAAACTGTTACGCGTGCAAGTAACAAAATGAGGTTATGATAGAAAATAACAAAAAGCTTAGGTATTATTAACTTTCGGTTATATTTACAACTTTTTAATGTGTTAATATTATGCAATAACTTTGGATTATACGTCTGTTTACATTGTGAAATCGTATTATTGCACGGATATTACATTAACGAAAAATATTACAACATGCGTTCACTAACTCCATGTGGTCAAAGCGGAGCCGAATAGCCGATCTCGACCAATGCCGACTGCCGACAATCTAGATTATCGATTCGTTCTTTCGATATATATTTTTGATAACTCGAATCGTCGATATTTATTCAAACATTCGATTATTGTATTTGTTACGAAAGTTGTTTGTTGGTTGTAAATTTTAAAGACGTTGTGTATAAGTTTACAAACTTTGAATTAATAATTTTGTGCATACATCTCGTGTTTCTTAAAATACCGTAAGTTTTTTTTAACACTAGATTGCCCGAGGAAGTCATTTCGACTGCTTTTTAATTTCAATTAGAAAAACAATTATGCATATAATGACACAATTTCTTAGAATTTTGTGACTTTTTGCAGTACATATAAATGAGTTTATTAATAATTGTAGTTACCTCCCCCCTCCTTCATTTCCGGTATATGTGTTATACCTATATTGGTCAAAAGCAGTCATTTTGACTGCTTGGGAAATTTTAAATAATCAAATGACCCTTATTATTGAATTGAGTACATTTCTTATATGACCAGTTCGACTCTGTATTGAAATAACAGTTTTCATTTTTTTTCGATTACCAACACATGATAACATACAAGTACATGATAAATTGTCGATTTGGGCGTACCTAACCCAGACCTAACCCAGACCTAACCTAGACATAACCCAGACCTAACCCAGACCTAACTCAGACCTAACCCAGACCCTAGATCTGGGTTAGGTCTGGATTAGATCTGAGTTAGATCTGAGTTAGGTCTGGGTTAGGTCTGGATTAGATCTGAGTTAGCTCTGGGTTAGGTCTGGATTAGATCTGAATTAGATCTGGGTTAGGTCTGGTTTAGGTCTGGGTTAGGTCTGGGTTAGGTCTGGATTAGATCTGAATTAGATCTGGGTTAGGTCTGGTTTAGGTCTGGGTTAGCTCTGGGTTAGGTCTGGATTAGATCTGAATTAGATCTGGGTTAGGTCTGGTTTAGGTCTGGGTTAGGTCTGGGTTAGGTCTGAATTAGTTAATAATCCAAATTATCTTAACCCTTTGCACTCCTATGTCGAGTGTGATTCGACATCAATTTTGATCTCAGGAGCACCTTCGTCAAGTCTCACTCGACATTCTTTCAAGTCCAAACCAAACAGATATCATACACTTGGAAATTACAAAATACAACAACAGTGTAAATGAGACCTAACCCAGACCTAACCCAGACCTAACCCAGATCTAATCCAGACCTAACCCAGATCTAATCTAGATCTAATCCAGACCTAACCCAGATCTAATCCAGATCTAATCCAGACCTAACCCAGACCTAACTCAGATCTAATCCAGACCTAACCCAGATCTTATCCAGATCTAATCCAGACCTAACCCAGATCTAATCCAGATCTAATCCAGACCTAACCCAGATCTAATCCAGATCTAATCCAGACCTAACCCAGACCTAACTCAGATCTAATCCAGACCTAACCCAGACCTAACCCAGACCTAACCCAGACCTAACCCAGACCTATTGATAAATTGCAGTTTCTCAATAAGCTAAAGTAGTACTTGTTATTCGAATCTTTATGCAGTTATACTTGTTCTAACAAGTTGTTTATTTTATTTCTGCGCCCTAAATTCATAATATTAAAAATTAATTTTAAACAAATTTCTTTACACATTAGTTAATCTTTCACAATGCAGTCAGTTTGACTGCTTTTGGGCAATATAGGTATATGTATACTAAGTTTCAGTCTTTCTAGTGTTAATAATATTCAATACAAACAGCTCCTTTATCGTTCGAAGACTGATATTATTCGTTCTAATTAGATAATATTAAGAGAATAACACAAATAATACTGAAGTATAATTTTTATTTCGTTCTTTTCCGAGAATTGATATAAATAACCATAGTATCGTTTTCGAAAATAAAATTTATAACTCCGACGCCATGATGGAATAAAAATATTTTCATTCTTTCGTACGAAGGCACGCAGATCAATTGTAACAAGTTTGTAAACAGTCTTGTCGCTTCTGACAACTTGATTTACAACGAAAATGAGTTTTCTACTCAATTTGAAAGTTTTCTGTATCTAGTTTTTATCATTTCTTCGTTATCACAATTGGAAAATCGTATCTTTGGATTATGTCAGGGATTTAAATAGTGTGGTACGTTATTTTGTTCCGCGAGTATATTCGTTAGTACTCGATCCAAACGATCCGGCAAATGATCCAGCAGCATTCGCGGCTTAACAGTCAATTCCCTAAATTCTTCCGCCTGTGCCCATCGCATCTCGTATTTTTTGTCCTTCGCTCGTTGTTTCTTGCTAAAAAAGAAATAAGCAACACGTATAATTACGAAACTACGCTGATACTAATAAAATAACAAACCTATTTCCTTCTGACTGTTTTCTCTCAGGCTTGCGTCTCACTATGTGAAGTATTTTGCCTGCTGTATACAATTGCACATTCGTGATCCTTCTTTTCGCAAAGTCTCTCTCATATATATTATTTTCCTACAATGCACGGAAAATGTTAGTCCCTTCACTTTCACGCGTAAAAATGATAAAAAAAAAAAGATTAATTATTCACTTCTATCCTCGACTCGTTTCGTTCATTGAGCAAAGGCGATCTTCCCACCGATGTGGTGATCACGTTGCAGTTGGACCAGGTCTTGTTTAGATCATTTTCAGGAATGCCAAATAACATATAGCCCAATCCATTTAAGACCACTCTATACTGAAAAGATAACGTTTATCATGTTACGTAATTATAAACATTCGTACAGATTTTTGTTTATCGACACTATGATTCATATTTTCGCTGTAGGTGCGTATCTTATCCACTTTCTCCATTAGAACGGTATACGAGCCTCAGTTTTAAATCAAACTCGCTATCTACTTCACTTTCTAGTAAACTGGGAGTCTTGATTTTACTTTCCCGGCGGTTATCGAACATTCCACGTAACAGAGTTGGAAGCACAGCAATTGTCCATCCTCTCCAACGCGTCGAGAAATTTGAAAGACTATACCTTGGGCAGCCGGCAGGCACGGAGTCTCATGAGCATAGATGTTCTCAAATTTTCTATAGAGTGAACGCTTAGCCTCATTACTAAGTCATTTCCAAGTCCTATCGTTACCACAAATTCTTCCGTTATTTTAGCAACTTCTCGGGAGACGAGGCCCGCTGATCAGAAAGGTTTTTTTCTAATTAAAAAATCCTTCTTAAGAGTAAGAATTTGTAACAGTAATTTCACCAACAATTATTAGTATTTTCTAGAGTATGTACCTGGCGTGGAGAATGCATAGACCTTTAGATTAGGGTACCGAGGTCGCAGCAAAAATCCCAAGAGAATGGCTAATCCGGCACCTAGGCTATGGCCTGAAAATAGAACAATGTTAGAATCGAGTTATCGTCGCATCATTTCTGAATTTACCTGTAAGTATTAAATTATAACGAGGATTCATAGTGAACGCGTGCTCTAAAATTTTGTTATCGTCCAACTCTTTTAGAATTATCTTTGCACCGATTAGCATTGCTCTGTGCGCCTGTAAAAGAGGAAAAATTACATGGAATATCTGATGATACTAAAAATAACGTAACGCATAATGGTTATACGACTGTAATTTACCTGTATTACAAATGCTTACCATTGATCCTGGTGGAAGACCTTCGCATTCAAAAATGACGGAATCCGCTGTAAAATCTGTGATCAGATCACGTAACGATAGCGAACCTCGTATAGTAATGACGATACTGTTAGTCTTATGATCGTCTATTACAAAGAATGGTACCTGGTAACATTTTACAAAGATAAGCGTCATCTTCGTAACACAGAAAGAAACAAAAAATAATCACGAACCTCGCACAAACGATTTTTGAACGATGCGTATATGATATCGTCCGTGGACAAGTCCGATAAAACTTTCACGCCTGCTAAATAGCAATAGCAACAATTGTCGCCGGTAATTGCGGTACGTTTTCTTCTATAATTAAATTGCATTGATTAAAATATTCTATTTCCTGGTAAATATAAAATTTATTCTCTCACAGTTACCGAAAGCAAGTGCAGTAGGTCAGATTGTGTATAAGGCGGAAATATCCGGTACACGTGTACGTGTAAATGGCGATTAACCATCCGTAAGAAGCTATTGAAAGTTTTACGTAATGAAGCGCGTCCTCTAAAGACATCCAACTAGGCGCGTCTGACATAATGGCAGATAAATCTATAACAAAAATTATGCTGTAATAATTAACGCCGTGCATACATTAGACCAAAAAGAATGATAATTAGGGTGGTAGTTTCCTCCGTTTATGATGTTTGAAAGTTTGTTTTATAAGGTCTTAATTAGGGTTGAGAAACTCTATGACATAATGTCTGCAGGTGGCCATTTCGAGGCACTTCCTGTGAGAGTGAGCAATTGCATATTACTGGAGTATGTAGTTATACGAATGGCTATGTTCGAGAACAAGGTCAAATATGTGAACTATATGAACGTTTCTATGTCTCTAAAGTCTATGGTTTATGTTTATTATTAGTAAAATAATTCAGTTGAGGATTAAGGAAGGCAATATACATATGTATACCGTTAGTGTATCGTGGACGAACGAGGAGATTCAAACGTCGCAATTCGTGAGTTTCACGCTTCTGTTGAATTCTTAATAGAATGCAGCCCGCCATTACATCCGAGGGCACCAAGTCCGTTCCGCGGAATAGAGCGCCTATTATATCTAAAAAAAAATATTTTCATTATTATAGTGTAGGCTGTGACTAGACTGGATGGTGATCAGAACAATTGATAATCCAGAGGGATAACTTTCCAATCCAGTGGAGGATAATGGTGGTCGCCGGAAGGTCTGTTCTGACTACTGGTCTAGAAGAATCTTTATAGTACCACTATGAAAAGGACTTGTTAATTATCCATGATCCAATTTCAGTGTGGCAGGAGGACTCTTTCCAGGCCAGCCGTACCTATGTCTCACCAGCGCAATGTTGAAGAGTTTCGTCAGCTTTCTCGTCTTTGCGCAGCCACCAGAGGAACTTCATTCTGCGTAGCCACATGCCCGAAACTTTCGTATGCTCGGCTAACGTGTCCAGATCTTTGTCGGCCAAGGAGCCCAGAGGGTCGAAGATCAACGCTAGACCGAAGATAGTGAGACCTATGAGGATCCAGTCGAAAAGCACCAGAGCTTGGACGACGGTGGTCGTGTAGTGATCGTAACCGCACTCGACCCTATCCCCGAACATCCATAAGCTCCCTAAAACGTTCCAGAATATCTCGGGTAGAAGCAGTAATATCCTGTGGAATTGCGAAAATATCTCACTCTTGATGGAAATATTTCAAACGAATTTTAAGAATATACTTCGACTATACGACTGTTTCCAGAGACAATATTTGAGCATTTTTACTCTGACAGATATTTCGTATTTTTTTTTATTACCGAATAGAACAAAGTCCAACACCCGAGCCAACCAGCTCGACTAGTTAAAGACATTGCATTTCGTGTCTTCTGAAAAACTTGATGCATATGTAGATTTGAACGTATACTTCTGACAGTCTCTTTTGCTTGTTCCTACATTACATATGTACATACGTGTCGTTTGAGATGAAATCTGAATTTTTTAAAATCAATGACGAAAGAGAGACTTTTCCTATTTTGTAGGAGACTTTGTATTATTCGAGATGGGTGGGACGTTTTTGTTGGACGTTGAAAACAAATTACATCACTAAATCTCATAAAAAGTTAATTCTCTGCTCTGAAACGCATTTTTAAAAGAGTTAATAACGCGAACGGCTCGTCGAAAACACGAACCGGTTCACAAAAGACATCGTGCGATACGTCGGGATGAAAATCGATCTTTAAAATGTAAATTGCTGTTAATTTAAAACGCGTACTCACTTGACTGTCAGGAGTGGTTCGACGAATTTACGAGCGCGCGTTTCCATGATAGATCCTTTCGCGCTGTGCCTAACAATGATCAGCATAAAAAGTATTGTTACAGCGAGGAACGCAACTTGTCCCAAAAGGTACACGCGAACCAATTCGCCGCCTAATCGACAACTCCATGTGTACTGGTAATATCTACCGCAAGCACTTCCAATAAGAATTAACCTGTTAACAGATCAATTTACACCTAACATACAACCACGTTTTTTGTTAAATAACATTATAATAACAGTGTCTCTAAAATATGAAAGACCCGATGACGAGATTCAATTATACAGGGAATTCATCGAGTAAAGAAAAACAAACCTGTACTCCGAAATGCTAATTCGAAAATATTGACCGAGGTATTTAACTAGCACCTTATAAATTTATATTTAAGTATGATAATATAAAATAAATACCGTCGATATATTGTACGTATGTAAAATATATTCATGGCAATAGCGTGCATAAATTAACACGCGATGGAATTCGAGCTACGAGTTACCGAAGTATTTATTCTCGCAGGTACCAAAAATTTTATTTTTGTACTTACCACACGGTTCGAATGAAAATTTCAAACAGACCCGGATACACTAGATCATCGGTCGCAGCCAGCCATTTTCTTCCAAAAAGTTTTATCGCAGGCATTTCTCTGTAAAGCGCACGGATGAGTAAAATTCGCTTGAAACGCGGAAGCAATCGAGCTACAAATGTACAACGAATCTCAGCTCTGCTTAATGGCCGTGTGATTGTGTATCGCGAAGTGGCTCGAAGAATTTCTTTAAATCTACGTTCTCAACGTTTTGTGATAACGCAGAATCTTGAACGGAATTCATCATTATCTTCGTATTGCTGTGTGTACGGATGAATGTAGAATTTTGTGAGATTTGGTGAACCCGAGTATGTATCAACTGCAACTGTATTTCTGTGATCGTGAACCACGGATCAGAGAAAGCGCTGAGAGAAAGTCTTTGTCTATCCTACATCTGAGATTATTGACATAACGTTCCCGTCGTAGCTGGACGCGCGAGGTTATCGGTCGTTGAAAGATCTTTTTAATTTTTATTCAGTTTTATTTTTGAAAATAATTTTTAACTCCGCGCGTTCACCAGCGACTCTTGTTCATGGAACTGCCGATGAATAATTCAGTAATTACGCAGTAAACATCATTAGCCGCTCTTGGACATGTTCTTTATTCGCTCTTACATTATGACTAGATTATTCGTCTGTAATGATCAGCGAACGCGACGCTGTTGCATATTTAATCGCTTTTTCTCGCGAAACCTTCGATCGCGTGTCATACAAGGATAGTTATCGATCGTTTCACAATAGCATTTTGACATACTTCCCTATGGGGTTTATTATTATTTAAACTAAGGTTGTAGACCTTCTTGAAACGAAAAAGATTACAGGAGAGTTCGAATCGTGTCATAATCGTTCGATGCAATAATTTCACGGCAATTTAACAATGTTATAGTGGAAACGACGTATACGCGAATAATGATGCGTTTGCGTTTATAAATGCATACTCGAGGTAATTCGTATCTACCTAGAATCTTATATCTTAGTTGAATTGTTTTTTCTACATTATTTGAATTAATTTCAATTGTATTTTCCAGGCACCTTACCAGAGACACGTTTTGGGACGCTCGAAGAACTCAATATCCCAGTTTTCACGATCACTTTGGTACCCCGGATCGCCACAGTGGGAAATAGTTACGAGATTCTATTCTAAACGGGGAAGAAGGATTGTCTGGCGTGCACCGCGACTCATAATCGCGTTCGAACGCGATCGATGCTCGATTGCCGCGATCCCACCGATCGACGGAGACTGTGTCAGCACCGAAAACCGCTGAGGCAAGCACGAGGAAGAATGCGAACGAGCGCTCGCCGTGCCCCCCACGGTGGAACCACCGGTGGACAGAAAGAACCGGGGCGGTGTGCAAATTAGATAAAAAACTGCACTCGGATCGGCGAACTGTCCACACAATGCGCACGGAAACCCGTTCACCTTGTTTCGTAGCACCCTACGCTGAATCTCGCGAGAGCTGGTTGGCGGGGACTGTCCAGCCGCGGCCAGAACTTTCCCTTCGTTCCTCTCGATAACACGTTCCTCCGCTTACGAAAAAACCAATGACTCCTCGCGGGGATAAAAACCGATGGTAGGGAGCAGCTGGGCACGCAGGTGCCCCTGTATCCCACGATTGCAGCAACCTCCCAGTCTCTACTTTACACGAAAATTATGAAACGAGATTGCCTCCCGATTATTACGTTACCTTGTTGATGCTGAGTTCGCCGAAAATTACTTTCCATCGATTACCATGATCTCGCGGAGGTTGCTGTCAACAGGAGGATCGAAGGATCTATCCTCCTTTAACAATACAACCTATTAAACTGATGGTATAAAAGAAATCAGGGATCCTTTGAATAAACATGATTAAACTAAATAGAAATAACGTCGATTGCTGTCGTTACGGGACACCGTCGACTTCTACTTTGTTTTCTGCATGTACATATGTAGTTTCGCTGTATATCTATTTGATTATATACGTCAATCTATTTCATAAAGTTAACCTAAAGCTTATTTTTGTAATTAAACAGGAATCTACTACTGTATCTAAGACTGCGCTGCCATCTACGGTAGAACGTCCAAGCTCGTCGAGAAATCGTTCTGGTCGTTGTCGCTAGAGGGCGACGCTGGCGAATTCTATGGCGTTCAAACATTCGTTGTTTTCATCGTAATCGAATCCAAGACGAAATCCTTCCAATATCCTTCCACACCGCAGACGAGATATTTAACAGGTATTTATCCACATCTCCTGCAACTATAAATAATACAGATAAAAGAATGGTCTGTTTAAAAGAAAAAACAAATGGTATCTCGGGGTGTATTTTGAAATAACGAGAGCAGCACGATTCAACGAACAATATCTCCAATATTGTTCGCAAGATACTCGTGGCTCTCTACCTATAGTACAGAAAAAACGTTTAACATTAAAAGTTGATAAATGTTTCGCACATTCTCCTAGTCTTTTTCCCATCATTCATTCGTTGATTCGATTAATTTGCTTTCTGGGCATATTGGATGGCCCCCATAAAGCGCTACAAGCTATTTTCTTAAGAAAATTCTCTTTCCGTATTTTACAGCACATCGAGACATTTTCTCTAATACATGGTGTACAGATGCCTGACAAAGTTATGCATAATATAACGCCTATTCGAAACACTTCATATTTTGCACGACAGAAGAAATACGATTAAAAAATAAATTCGTAGCAGCAGGGATCAAAGCGAATCAAAAGCAATATGTTTCAGGATAGAAATCACTTTATTAAATATTATAAACAAATAAATAAATTTTTCTATCAATTTGGAATGGAAAACACGCAATCGAGTCCGCTTTACTTCGTAAAACCAAGAAAAACGATACTTCTATTTCACGGCAATAAATTTCGTATCTTCGCAAAAGAATTTTTCCTAAAAAATATTAGCTAGTTCGATCAATTTTTATTAGATGGTCTTCGAATGGATAATTAAAAATAGCCCGAATAAGGTTATGTTTAGATTCGTTTTAATCGGGAAAACCACGCTAATTTATGGATAATGCACTCGCAAATATAGAATGAGGAATAGAACATATTTATCTTTATTAATGTGCATCATATTTTTTTCGACCGTACGAGCCGAGGAAAAATCATTTTCTATAATTCGGGGGGACTGCTTGTATTTTCTGTTCGTTGCAAAATACGAAAGTGTTGTATGTGTGTTTAAAACAACTATCCTGGAATGCAATAATTGTATAGCATTCCCGTTCGAGAGAATAAAGGCTCCCTGGTTATCTGGGATGGTTGGCAGTGGTAACATACATATGTATATTTTACATCAAAGGTTTTCGTCAAACATTAAAATATGGAAAAAACAATTTCATAACCGATTCCAATAGTTTCTGAGCAAAATAGCTTGACATACTTCGTGCAACGCTTCGACTATGTATGCCAACGTACACACACACGCGCACATATATTCATACATATTCGATATGTGTGCCAATACAAATACATTATACATAAAATAATAAACTTTTACGCTAATCATACGATTTACTTCTTTCGTTTTCATTTATACACATATACATGTTTATATATACCTCTACATACATATATGCATACGCATAGACGCACATATGACGTATTATAATAATACACTATGTCGCATATAAAAAACAATTACTTATAGTAGAATACAAGATTGTTTCATACATATACATATACATACACAAATGTATATACGTATGTAAATGCATATGTATTACGTACGTATATATATATATATATATATTTATTTATTTACTTTTTTTTTTATTACTTATTAATTTGTTCGTTTTAATTAATTGAGTGTCAATTTCCGTCGTCGTTAGTTAGTATTAGAATTGTTATTACTATTATTAATCGCGCCTTAGTTCGTTATTTCGTTTCATTTTTAAATATTATTTAATCGTTCCCTCGTTCCGTCATTAAATTTTTCCCCGCACAAAACATTTTTACAACTATCGATCATCTCGATCGGATTAAGAATGACTAAGAATTCGTAATAGAAGAGTATCGATTATCGAAAATCAAAACTAAATTTTAATTTTATCAAAACCTCGTTCATATTTAAATTATTTATACAGCTAACTGTTCGAATAAGAAAAACTCTTTAAATTCAGAAACTTAATCGTATCTTTTAAAAGTACGGTGAAATAATTTGTCGTTAATTAACTAAAAGTTTATCGAGAAAACGCAAAGTGGTTTAGAAAATATAATAACGAAACTTAACAGTGAAACGAAAAGATAGAAATACAAAACGCCACTTCTTTTACAACGTTCTCTTTAATTATACAACTTTTATTAATTTTATCATATAACTGTCATAATTTTCGATTTTTTTTTTACAATAATTTAGGATTATGTTATCGTTAACGCATGACCTCTTTAACCGAATAGAATTAACCGAAAAACAGTTAATAATCAATCGACGGCATTTATAACAATTAGTAAACAAGGATGCCAAAAGTGCAACAATAAAAAAAATGGTATAAATTTAATACAATTTAAGAAAAAAGTAATACAAAAAAAAAAGAGAATTACGATTAAAATTTATTGCTTCATCGTTACTGTGATGCTGTTATCGATTATGCGATCGACGTTAAGACTGAAATTTAATAACGTTAACACGAAACAATCTTTATCTTTCATTCTACCTTAATTACAATAATGACAAATAATCGAAGAATATTTCTTTTATATTTATAGTTTCGTTTATGAACTAACAATTGATACAAAAATCGACTCGTTGCCGACACGATTAGAAAGGCTACCCAGAATACCCCGACAGGGATTAATAACCGTAATAATTATCGACAAGACTTTTCTCGTTAATTTCATTCCACTCTCTTCTTCTTTTTTCATTTTTCTTTCTATTTTTTTTCTAAATAAAAATTACCCCCAATGACAACAATAACGAATGTCGGAGACATTAAAAATTTATCTTAAAAATAAAACGCAAATAAAATCAAATTACAATCATGACTGGCATTAAACGGGGACGTAAAAAATAAACTTAAAAGTTTTACATTAGATTCAAGAGGAAAGATTCGAAAGTTTAAAAATATACTCGAAACGTTTCATTTTTAAATTTAACCAAGCGACAAAGTTACGAGACCGTGTTTTTCGAACTGGCTGTCAAGATTTATCGAAATGTATTTAACTTAGTAGGTAGACTGTTTGCTATACTTTTTCTATCTTTTTCCTATCATGTTAAAAAGAATGGAGAAATGAAAAAGGACCTTCGACTTTGAACGACAGCTATTTCTGTACAAAATATTATCTCATAGAAAGTCGTTATCAAATGTTAGCGATATTATTATAGATTGTAATTCCAGAAATATCTTTTTTTTAAAATACAGTAGAGTTGCGTTCTATCGTCTCCTGGTCAAGTTTTCCTTCGCAACGCATTTCCATATATTTTATTACACTATACGGCAGAGATTCTTCGTGTTCACACTTCAAGTCCTCATATGTATAGCCATTTCCGAGAATTTTCCTCTCCTACAGGCCCGTTCTGCGGCGATATAACGCGACTCCACTGTACTTCGAACAGACAAAAACTTGACAACCACAAAACACAGTGAATTTCGACGAGAAACTGAAAATAAAATTATAATAATATTTTTCTCTACTCTCTTTAGCGTGTCGATAAATTATATAACAGAAAAGTAATTACAGAGCCGAGAAATAAATAGCAAAGATGCCCTTACTTTTTTCCACCAAGTCCCGTGATTATCCCCCTTAACGAAAGGACCCGTTACATATAAATAAAACTAAAATTTCATTAGAATGGCAATTATTAAGGAAGCGTTTGAGTGAAGTCTGTTCAACGAATTACGAAAGGATATAAAAAATGAAATTTAAAAAAAAACAAAAATATGAATTAAACAGCATCGCGAGGAGACGATCGATTGTTCCAATTGTTCGAAGGGTGGAGATAAAACGACTCTGATGTTTAAGGGTGGGTAACAGAGGACGAATGGGTATTTTGAACGATTACGGTTAGATAAAACAAGTTAAAAACCTACCTGAAATATTCATCGGTCCGTTCAAAACATATTTCAAACAGGGCGAAATATAAAAGCACGTTTTTTTACAATAATAATGGTACATCACGATAGCTGATAATGGGAACGAGGGAACTGCAGGGCTTAAAAAAAAAAAAAAAAAGAGAAAACGATCGACTCGATTGGCAGGTGTTAAAATCATAAGTCCTCGAGTTTATTTGCATCTTCCTGGTCTTCCATCACCATCGTTCTTCAACCTTGTTTTCCATCTCTTTCTCTTCGACTACGTTCCCGTTTTTCATCTTCGAAATTAATTCGTTTCGAGTTTTTAGTACTTTTAACGTTACAATTTCTCGCCTCGTGGTTCTGCATCTTAATCTTTAATCTTTCTCCTCTGCTCCTCGGCGTTCGTCATCGATTTTGATCTTAATCTCAAACTTTCAATTATATCCTTACGTTTTCTTGCTTATCGTTACTCGTGATCCATAGTTACGCTCTATGATCCTCTGGTCGTCTTTATTGGAAACTCTGTTGTTCAAAGTTCAACAGTGTCGTGCAGCGACCGTTCAGCATCATCATTATCCTCGTTCTCGTTCCCGTTGCCATAATATCGTGTACTTTTTGGTGGGTTTCGCGCGCATGTACGTGTATCATTCGTTCGTGTTAGGTGTGTGTATGTGTCCTGAGTGTGTGAGCGTGTGTTTGTGAGAGAGATCGAGACAGAGAGCCAACTGCCGGTAAAGCGGACTCTAGCTGAAGAGGCACGCAATGTCGCGATGTTGTTGCTGCAAAAGTATTCTCTGCTCCACGTTCCGTCTCCACATCCTGAAACAAACAATGTCGAGACAATCAGAATCTGTTCTCAGTTACTCCATTACCCATTACCAATCTCGTTCGTTGCGTTCACGACTCGTATGATCCTTGAGACTCTACTGTATATCGCTTTCACAAGGAAACATAGATCTCTAACAAATTTAAAAGTCATGGCTCAAACTTCATGACTTAGATTGTGATTAGATTGCAAACTTATAATTTGAAACAACATTCCAAAGAACCAAGCAAGCAAAGATTTGATTAAAACGTATAAAGAAAAAGATACAGGAATTAAATTAGAAATTCCGAAGTACATCGAGGACAAGACGAACAAATACGCAAATAAATCTTAAAAACAGATTCTAGATGAAAGACAGATGAGTAAACAAAAATTAAAATGCTTTATTATTATTTTTTTTCCTTACAAGAATGAATATACTTTATTATTGGCAATGAACAAAATTAATAAATGTATTTACTTAAATATGCATGATACCTTCTTATCACAAAATATAGCTTAGTTTAAAAATTTCGACGCTTCTTGTAACAATCCTTCTTATTGGCTTAACAACGATCGCATACGTGTTCACTTTACTTTGACGGCCCCGCATTTGATTATTTCACTCGACGGTCATAGAAGGACGTATCGACTATCCCCCAGCTTCTTGTAATCGTACGCGTTAAGAGAGTTACTAACCACACTCGAGCCGGCGGAAGAAGCAGACGTGGCAGCAGGGGTAGGCACCGTCAATATTGGATGATATTGTCTACAACAGCGAAACCGCATGCCCCAAGACCAGCACGAGACATCAGCCGCACCAGTTCCCTCGCGTGTGACGCAGCAACTTCCAATGGCGGTCGTCGTGGCAAGTTACTCGACTCTGGAACCACGTTAAGATCCAGTTATTACGTGCACCACTAAATCTAAAACTACATCCTGGTCCACAGACCACCAAACAGATTTTAACAGTCATTACAAAGAGTTGTCTAGATCAAGCAACGCATCTTTCAATAGATAGGTACCTAATTTATGTATCTCTCACCAAGTATAGCAGAATTTAGTCTCGCGCAAACGGTTTCTCTCTGTTGAGGGTCGAGCTGCCATCCGACCGGTGAATTCCACGGATTTGCATAAGCGAGAAGACTGAACGCATCCTGAAGCATCTTTTTGTTACTTTCATTCTTCCCGTGTTGCTGTCGCAGATGTATGGACTGAGAGTAAAGCTGCCTGCCGAATTCTAACATTTTCTCGATCGCTTGTTTATCCCCGCCACAAAGCTGCTTCTTGTTAGCTTTGTTCGATGTGTTTTCTGGATTGCAACTGCCGTTCTGTTGTTGCTGAATTTGATTGGTATTATCGATCTCTGAGAACAAGTCGAGTTTTCAATTTAGGATGTTGTAAGGAAAATGCGTAAAAATATTTTAATTGATAACTTACCCATATCGACGTCCTCCCCGTTCCGACATTTGTATCCGTTGGTATTTAAATCGCCATTCTGATAGCCGTTGTTGTTTCTAACGCCGTTCACGATATTCTCGTCCATGTCTACGTCGTCTTCGATCTGTCCATTCACGAATTGTTGCTCGGTGGAACCGTTGATCGTGTTGCTAATGTTCATCTCCTCGACGTTACCATTCGCTGAAGACTTGGTGTAAGCTTTCGTGGACTGTATAACACTGGTTTGATTAACATTCGAATTCTGACAAACCTCAGAATCGCTACCATTCACCATTTCAACAAATTGTCGACATTTCAAGGCGAAAAGAAGATTCGGATCCCGCTCGAGGAGTCCCGGATACAGTCGACTGGTTAATTCTATGGCCTCGCCCATTCTACCTGCTAGTACCAACTTCAGAATTCCTGAAACAAACATCACAAACAATACACTTTCCTTTACAACTGTATTTTTATCAGCATACACCAGCCAAGAACTCCGATTGGGTGGGTATCATCTAATTATTTAAAACAGTGTATTAAGAACAGGCTAACCCACTTACCTATCCATTAGATACACTGTTTACCTATTTAAATAGAAATGCATTCCATTTTGCAGAGTTAGTACATTATAAACAAAAGTATTGAAAACTAGGTTCGAGGAAGACTTACTTTGTCTATTTTTTATGGAGTTAAAATCTTCCTCGAATACCTGACCGGTACTGTTGGCAAATGCCTCTGCAGTAGCACAATAACCATGATGGACCAAGTATGTTGAAACCATTCTGCGAAACAAAGAGTTTTCCATTGTTTGAACGAAATCGATTTGGCGGTAATGTTTAAAAAAGAAAATTAAACTTACTTATGAAGAACCGCTTGCCACTGACCCTGGCCATGATCTGGTGTCGGGTAGTTTATGATTTGCATTCTTGTTCTAACACGGAGCTCGTTGAGCATATCGTCGATATCAAAGACAAAAGGTTCCTGACCGAAATTTGCATCCACCACTTCTCCAGGTGTTTGGAGACCAACGGTTGGATACAAATTTGGCTGCAAAAAAAAAGAAGAAAAGTTATTTTCTATATCTAGAAACTTTGTAAGGGAATTGAGATCCTCTTACGTACCGGAAGATCGGTAAAGGCGATACCAAGATTATGTCCGTTCTTTGTGTAAAAAGCATTGTTGTCAACGAGATTTACACCACAACCTATTACATCCCCCGTAGTAAATGTTGGCCCGTAAGGTTGTCCTGTTCCGGAGGAACAAAAGCTGTGCCCATCGTCGCCATGATATCCATACGAAAGCTTATCCCAACCAGGCAACCTATTTACATTGACTCCGTGACCGGACAGGCCGATTCCCATGTACCCGTCTCTGCCTTTACTGACTATTTTCACTTCAAAGTAATAGAGACCGCAAGCAGCTGGTATAGAGTGAGTTGTACGCACGCTTGCTGCATCCTTGTGAGTTTTTCCATACCCTGAAACATGCACATTACTTTTCAAATCAATATTCAAGTCAACGAAGATAATAACTTAACGATAATCACTTTATAAAAAGATTAAAACACAAACATCGGTTTAATCTATGTAATGTTTCAATACATACTTTTCTATACTAAAAAGATCACAAATTGAAGGTTGTCTGTGTATTTAAAATCAATTAAATTTGTTTGGATCAGCTGTATAATTACAATCATTATATTTAATTATATATAAAGCAATAATTAATGTGTCATAGTCGTTGCTGGTAAGTACAACTCATTACAATTTAAAGTTGTATCAATTAAACAAATAGAGATGTAATGAATCGAATTAAAGGGTCATTAGGTGTGATTAGGTGCGAGCAAGATTCCAGACAAATAGAAATTATTGGTAGTTTTGCAATACCAAGAATTCCAAGGTCATTTCGGTATTCGTTTTATAATTTTTAGAGACGCGGATAAATATTCTTAGAAATGTATGTCTCGCTAGAATGTATTAGGAAAATATAATGGTACATTATAGTGTATTTAATTGCAATTAAACGTATATGAAAAAAATCATGTTCGTTAAATTTCAATCTCTTGTGAACATATTTGTAGTGATCTATGTATTCTCTAAAAAGTACTCATTCTATATATTAAACATAAATAAACAGTTGAATAACAATTGAGTAATCAAGAAGGATTTGTGATAAATAATTAACAAATCACCAGCAGGATAAATTTACATATTTCATTACATATTTCTTTTCTATCAAAGCTTTCTAAAAACAATCAAGTTCAAACATAAGTTGTGCTATTTGATAAAAAAAGTGTACAACTTATTTCAATTCTATAATAAATATAAAACGCTTGTATTATTCGATAGGATAAATTATTAATTAATAATGCACACGACTGAAACTATTCCATGAAGTTTATTTATCGAAGAATGAAATTTCTGTAACAGTGTACAAAGAAATATCAACGACTTGTGCTTTATCTAATCGTAATATTTTGTAATCACTTTGCTAGAGAGCTAAAAATAATAATAATTAAAATGTTCATTTTGTTGGAATCAAAATAGTGACTATTATAGAGGCGATTCATTTTACAATAACCAAAAATATTAAGTTCTTTACGTAACAAACAAGTTACATTTGTTAAAAAAAAAATTATTCTTAACTATATTCGATGCTATCAATATTGTGTACTATCAGATATGAAAGAGAAAATTTTTAATATTTAAATAAGATGAATTTTGGAAATAAGCAAGCAGTAAAAGAAATATGTAATGTAAATATAGTTTGGTATAAATATGCACACTTGGAAATTAGTCGACATCGAAGAATAGGATGTAGAAGGAAAGGAGTAAGAGCGACAGAGAGAGAAAAGTAACTGTTCAACATCGCAGCTGTCATTGTCATTGGGCCTTCCCCTACGCAGATTCATTTTTTTTTTCTTTCCACGAATTTCATAAAAAATCGTTCCAAGCACAACACGTACTCCAGAGGAATTTCGAGCAGCGAGAAATATTTACGAAAAATCTTTGAACAAAATTCGAAATAGAAGGAACCGAGAGAAAGTCGAACGGAGACTACGACCGATCAGCTGATTCCTTTGTTTAGGTCGCTGACACACGCGAAACGGAGGCCCTGCCATTTTCAATCGATATTACAACTCCGTCAACGATTCGTCCGTATCGAGCAACAATCGAATCCTATTGGCCAGGATCGTTCCTCGATCCTTCGAATACAACAACTCGGAAAATTCTACACGACAATTTTCTAGGATGGAATGAAATTTCTGGCGAAGATCGGGGGAGCGATCCAAACGTACCTTTGTAATGAACACGAAGATTGTTTTGCGAGAGGCCGATGTAATTGTACTTGTCCTTGGGACTCCAGGACCTTGGCAGCGGTGTTTCCTCTTCGTTGACCATCGGATAGAGCAGCTTGAGGGGATCGACGGGCTGAGTTTGCCCGGAATTCATCTGAGAAGCCTCCATAACACTCCGTTCCTCGCTGGTGGCGGCCATCTTTCTCCTGAGCAGCCCCACTACTTTCGCCCGTGGACTGTGCTTGACTGACTGCGCAACGATCCTGCGCAACTCAGCATTACCTCTTGGTTTTATGAAATATATAATACATAGATAATATACTTGGTAATAATTCTAATGTTAATCTCTATACTGCCCCCTATCGTTCGATATAGCAATAATTAAATAATTAACGTACCTATAAAATCATAGTTCATGGCATTTAAATGACAACGAAATTCAACTTTGGCTGACTTGGTAAACAAACCATTAAAGAAAATTCTCCTTTAATTATCCTTTAAAATTCATTACGAAAACATTACCACGTTCCATGCTCTAATTAATTAGTTATTAGCGATAGATCCCTTAGAAGTCGCGTTAAATAGTTCGAAAAGGTATGCAGGCTTCCAGGTATTGATTAATAACTATTTAATAACGCATGCTATGGCTATGAAAAGTATCCTTGAATGTTGCCAAAGGTCCATACTACATTCTTCAATTCTAAAAGTTTGTAAATGAATCCCAGGAAAAGAGTAATTAATGAATTATCGAGCAGTAGTTCATTAAAGGCTGCGATTTAGAGGGTTCCTATTGTGGCGCCATCTAGTCGCGGAACGCTGAAACTTGTCGAGCAATAGTTGCTGTTTTCGCCACTAGATGGCACCCAAACTACTGCACTCCGGATACCTCCACCCACATTCTGTGATCCTGGGACGATTTTTTGAGTTCGAAATCCTGATATTAGATGGCGATACCGTAGTTTGTCACTTTTTCGCGCGATGTTAGAACGACAAACTCAAATGTTCTACGCTAGATGGCGCCACAATAAACACCCTCCGCCATTGCAATAAACCACGACTTCTAACGAACTACGACTCGATAATTTATTAATTACTCTTTTCCTGGGATTCATTCATGAACTTTTAGGGTTTGATAACATAGCTGAGAGTCTTGACAACATTCAAGGATACTTTTTACAGCCATAGCTTGCGTTATTAAATAGTTATTAATTAATACCCGGAAGTCGACACACCTTTTCGAACTATTTTACGCGACTTCTAAGGGATCAATCGCTAATAACTAATTAATTAGAGCAACGAGCATAGTAAAACTGGTCTCGAAATGTTGCTAGGGATGTCTACTAGGTTCCCTGATAGCCAAAATATGCGTGTCATTGTTGAAAAATTGATAATTAATCGATTGAAGCAGACAGTGACACCAGCCGTGAATGTCCCGACTTCCGATATTTGTTAATAACTATTTAATAACGCACGACATGGCTATAAAAAGTATCCTTGAATGTTCCCAAGAGTCTATACTACATTCTTCAATTCTAAAAGTTCATATTTTATTCCTCAAAAGAGAGTTATTAATAAATAATCGAGGGTACTGCGTATTAGGGGTAGGAGGAGTGGGGGTAGCTGTACTCCGGATACCTCCACCAACATTCTGTGATCCTGGGACGATTTTTTGACTTCGAAACACTGATATCAGATGGCGATACCGTAGTTTGTCACTTTTTGGCGCAATTCTCAGCGCAATTTTAAAATATGAATCGCTTCCAGTAATCGTTTATAACTAATTAATCACATTAAATAGCGCATAGAAAAATGGTCGAAGAACTGAAATATTTGGAGTAGTTTCAAGGTATTATAAAATTAAGGAATCAATGGGAATGAGGATGTAAATAAAATGGACGGAAAGTATGGACTATGACTTTATAATATAAATATAGGAAATTTTACACGTTTCTAACTCTAATTGCCTATTGCTCAATTTTGCCAAAGTCTTAATACTTTGTCTTTTCCGCCGGATGCGACGCGCAACCCGTCCAAAGACCAGTCAACGGCGTAAACCTCATCCGCATGACCAGGCAATTCCCTAAGGAGCTTCTTTGTTTTCATACTCCACACTAAAACAACAATAATGAAATAAACATTGCTGAAAACTGATCTGATCGACAACGAATTCGTTGATAAAGTTTACTAGCCTTTTAAAGTAGAATCTGCGCTGCCACTAACGAGCAAACGAGAGTCTGGACTCCATGCAAGAGAGTACACAGCTTGTACATGACCTCTCAACGAAGCTATATATTTTCCTGTATTAGATTCCCACAATTTAATGGACTTGTCAAACGAGGCTGACGCGATTATGCGACCATCCGGTGAGAATTTCACATCATTGATCAGCTGTTGGTGGCCAGTCATTCTTGCTGAAATATTAATTAAAATCAACAAGATTAACTTTGCTATTTTACGATGATTAATACGTTTTTGCTGTAACAAACAATACCAATGGATTTTTGTCCCTTTTCTGGTTTCCAAAGGAATAACGTAAAGTCATCGGAACCGGAAACAAGTATTTCCTCGCCAAAAGACTCGTACTGCGTCTTCGCACGTTCTAACGAATTTTCAGTTTTGTCTTCGTTCTTTCCAAAACGAAATTGGCCGGATTTAAGTACATAGTCTACGTTCAATGCTAATGTATTCACCCAGTGCGCATGTCCCTCTAAAGTCCTACACAAGATTCCCTGAATGTATCAATTTTAATTAGAGATTTAATAGAATAAAATTATAGTTTACAATTTGTTTGCAAAGCTTTACATCGTCTGCTCTCCACACTTTGACTGTCCTATCCTGGGACGCGGAATAAATGAGACCACTTCCTCCCCATCTAACACACGTCACGCTTCTCGTATGACCTGAGAGAACGCGTACAGTTTGTCCAAGCTTCGTGTCCCATATCCTCAAGTCGCAATCTTTGGAAGCGCTAACTAAGTATCGACATTCTGGATTTTTATGATACGGTTCCCAGCACAAAGACGTCACCCACATGCTGTGCCCCGACATAGCTCTATCTGAAAATAAATTATTGTTTCACCGTAATCCGAGTACCAAGGAACCATATTGCTACCTTATTTCCAGTCATAAAATTATCAAGGAATAATCTTCACCTATTTGTTTGCCAGTGTCTTTATTCCACAACAGAATCACCCCATTTTTACATGCAGACGCAAGCTTACTTCCGCAAGGAGACCACGATATGCACAAAACCCAATGTTTATGACCTTCGCATGTAAAATATGGAGTTTGCGTATAGATGTCCCAAAATCTAACTGTAGTATCTCCGGAACCACTAGCTAAACATGTTCCATCCGGTGAAAATGCAACCGATATCACAGCTTCCTTATGACCTGTATATAACAAGATTGTTTATGTGTAAATTTCAGGATAAATAAGTCATTCCAAACGTACCTTCCAAAGATCCGGTGCAACGAGTAACTGCTCTAACTTTAAAAACTGCTTGCGGTTGATATATAATTTCAATTACATTCTCCTCTGTGCAAAAACTCTGCGAAATGACTTCTTCCAAAGTGTCCGTAACCTCAATATCATTCACATAAAATGCAAACGATATCGGTTCTTCGTATTGCAAGAGCGCATTGCAAATTGCTTGTAACTTGTCGACGGTAATATTTGTGGGTAAATCCAGCAAACCACCCGGTAGCACTTCACCGGTGTCGGATTTAAAACGAGACAGAACTCGTTTAGTTTCCATCGTTTCCATAATGAAATCGCTGGTTTCTTCGAGCTTGCCTCTATTTATGGTTACAATTCCCGTCATTGGATATTTCTTGGCTACAGTGAGCGTAAAAAGTATTCGTACGCTAGTCAATTTGAACAAAAACTTTGCGGAACTTTGTTTATTACAAAAGTATGTTAACAAAAACATGCATACATATTGTTAGAAATCTCTGGAACAAATGTCATTAACAACAAATTATTTATTTATATTTATTATGAAAATATTAACAAATTTCCAGAAATTTACCTAAAGTCTTTGATTCGTAACATTCCACATAGAACGATTACAAGTACGAATACTTTTTACACTCACTGTAAATCTAACTAAAAATTCTAGCGTATAATTCTGTTATTATTAATTTATACATACTCTCAACGTATTGTTTACAATATATTCAAAGCTTCATCGTGGGGACAGATCAACCCGCGTGGCGTGATCGCCGTAAACTGATGTAAAGTCGCAAACTTACAGGTTACAACTGCGATTATAAGATTACAGGTTAAATTACAGACACAAAGTAAATTACAAAGTCTATATGTTATTATATCTTACTTACATTAACGATTATCGTTTAACACTTTCTATAAAATGTGTTCAATTCCCTGACTTCATCTATGCATTTCTATGTTGGCAACATTGCCACTTTATACATGTGTACAAATCATGACATAAACATGTATAAATTCTTATTCTTCGAAGTAACAAATTGTGTATGATGATGTTATTTATTATAAATTTCTTTTCCTTCCACAACTATAATAAAATATAACTAATAACAAATAAAGACGTGACGATAATATTTTATGATAATTTCAGTTGCTTGCAATCTGAGCTTTGAATCGTTTAACATTATTTGTGGTATATAATTCTCTAAAAATATTTAACATGACTGCTACACCAGGATTTGATGAAGGATGGAGATTTAATAAAATCCTTGGTACAGGAGGATTTGGTGTTGTTGAACTATGGAACCACAGAAGCGATGCTAAGCTTGGTACGTTCATAATTTTATAATCTAACATTAAAGAAATCTAAAATCTCCATAAAATATTTTATTTATTGCAGCGATCAAAAAGTGTAAATGGAGTATTACACAGTTGACGGAAACACAACGAAAGAGATGGATAAAGGAAGTTCAGATAATGAAATGTTTGGAACATAAGAATATCGTAAAAGCGTTAGAATTACCATTTAAATACCCGGATGAAACTATAGAATTGCCGATATTGTGCATGGAATATTGTAGAAGAGGTAATCTTAGAAAGGTATGTTTTAAAATTTATTACTCTTTCTACCTAATGAAATAAAATAATATTTATTTATATTGGCAATGTTTTATTAAATTAAAGGTTTTGAATATAAGAGAAAATTGCTGTGGCGTTACTGAAAAAGAAGCGATTAACGTAATGAAGGATATCTCTTCGGCCGTAGAATATTTACATTCTAAAAGTATTACACACCGTGACTTAAAACCTGAAAATATAGTTTTGCAAGAAGAACATGATAACGTAAGTAATTTCCATGGTTTTAATGCCAAACTATCGAGGCTAGGATTTACACGGAAACTTTCTTTTAGATTACGTACAAGTTAATAGATCTTGGATATGCGAAAGAGCTCGGCGAAGCTAGTATATCTGCATCCATAGTAGGCACATTAAATTACGTAGCTCCGGAATTACTTTGGAAGCAGAAATATAGTTGTTCTGTGGATTATTGGAGTTTGGGTATTCTATTTTATGAACTTGTTACCGGTACAAGACCATTTTTACCAAAGGTGCAGCATACTATGACATGGTATAATATACAATTACGATAAGATACAAAAGATCAATGTATAACAAAGCATTTAACATTAATTAATTTTTTATAGGATGCAGCATATTAAAAATAAAGGATACAACGACATTTGTGTTTTTGAATCGGAAGGGAAGATAATATTCCACGAAAATATTCCTGGTCCTACGAATCTATCAAGGTAACAGCTATTGAATTTATTTTAACTCTTCGAGTGCTGTGAAAATATACATCTGCTCGGCAAAAGCTGGTATAATTGTGTACGAATGTATCTATCTGCTTAGAGTACAATGACACTCTTTATCAATGTGTTCTAATTTGTAAATTAGATACACACATGCTCTGTCCGCACTCTAAGGGTTAATAAAGTAAAACATAATAAAGAAGACGGAGTAATTTATATAATTTTACTGGGTTTGCGTCAGATGTCTGAGAAAAAGACTGGTAGAATGGTTTAGAGTGGCGTTACAGTGGGATCCAAAGAAAAGGGGAAGGAAATGCAATGAGAACGGTGAAATGGAACTAGTGGTATTCAAATTGCTTAACTCCATTTTATCTGTACAGGTAATGGTTAAATATATTAACCCTTTGCACTCTGAGATTGCTTAAAATTAAATGGTACGATCATATGTTTTACTTTTATAGATAATAAAAGTATTTTCTCCGTCGAGATATGAAATTAATGAATACGAAATAGATAGTAATACCAGTGTCATAGATATACAGTCTATGATTGAGAAAGATACTGAGATACCAATAAATGAACAAATTTTAACAGATTACTTCGGTAAATGTCTTATTGCGGGCGAAATATCACTCTTATCACAAATTCAGGTACAACGTAACACTGAAAATGTTTGTACATTAATTACAATTTTACTTCATTTTATTTAAATAGTAGAATTAATTAAATATCTCTCATTTATTTAAGTTAGTTATTTTACTTCAGGATCCAGTTCTATTTGTTTTCAAAACTGAAAATACCTTCATGGAGAATACACCCGCATTGGATATTCCTAAATCGGTTCTAAAAATGATAGAATTGTCTAAAAGTCAATTAGATTTTGATGTATTAGAAGATTATTATCGCGCGGCAATATTTTTGATTACACAAGAAAGATATCTGTTCCAGCTATATATTTTTGCTTTGACTATAAAAATGTAAGTTGAGTTTATATTTTCTGGTTAACGAAGCGTTAATGTCCTCAAAATGATAAATGTACATGTTTTGTAAAATTTTAGAGATTTGATAATTGTAAGATTTAATACATTCAACGAAAACGTAACGAATGCATTAACAAGTATAAATGATCTTTCGAGCGAATCACTTCTAATTCAGCAAAAATGGGAAAATGAATTCTCAAATACAGAGAAGATGGAAGCTTTGAAAATTAAGTTTGAAAAAGTTACTAAACTTGCCAAAGCTGCTGATCAGATAAAATTAAAATTCGACTCATTGATGCAAGAATGTAACGAATTGAAAAATAAAGCTGAGATGGTTGATTGTTCCGATATATCGCTATTGTAAGTAAATATTATTTTATGCAATTTTAAATATCGCGTAATGAAAATTGATTAATACTTTAATGCTCTGCAGGCGCTATAAAGCGGTAAAAATCTTTGAACTACATAAAAATGAGAATTCTCATAAAGGTGTAAAACCAACAGAAATGGTAAAATTGATTTTTGAATTTTTCAAAGTTCGACAAGTACAATTTGATAACGAAAATATTTCCGAAATTATGAAGTACGTATATGTATGAATTTACTTATACTTTACATTTAATTGTAATTAATTTACATTGTATTAAGATAATTACATTTTTTTAGGCACATAGCAAAATTAGAAATTGAACTCTTAACGTTGGAAAGAATTTTCGATTCGGTTATAGCTATGCTGACGGTATATCGCGAGGACCTTCAAAATATAACACAATGTACTTTCAATCGTACACCTCGCATTTCTAACAACGAACTACCTCTGAACACATCTGTTGTCACGCGTAATGAAATTGCAACCAATTCAAGAAATAATGATACGAAAATGTCGAATGAATTTACTGGTAATCAGTCTTCAAATACGTCCATTAAGCGCAGTGAAATTATAGACGAAGACAGTAATTTGATATATGATAATATAGTGTTACGTTACACGTAAGTTTAATTAAAATTTTTATTGTACATAAAAGTATTTTAGATAATATAGTAAAGCTGTTTTTTTCTCTTTATTTTATCAGATTAGATAACTTGTTGATAGAAATGCAAAAGAAATACATGGAAATGGTTACTCTGGAGCCGTAATAATATCGCTGGTGAATGTATGTATGCACTGTGATACATTCCGTTTTTAAATTATTGCTCTTTTATTTGCTACACAAATTCTGTTACTCGTTACTTCGAAATGTTTAATTTAATATACTTACAAAAGAATGTTAATATTTCTCTGAAAGCTTCACACTTGAAATTCTTATTTATTATTATTTTTAGTATATTTACTCGATTTTAATGCTCTTGGAATATAATGCCGCACACCCCACTTGATGTTAGCATGTTTATCTGTTTTTAAAAATGTATAAGTGGGTCCATTTGTCATAGTTTTTTCTTTTATTTTCCTCCGAATGTCACTAGATGTTGTTAAGGAATCTAGAAAACATTATATATTAATATGAGACATCGCAAATATTGTTTGAGCACTTGTTATTTGTTTTCATATACAGGTGATTGATGGGACTAGTCTCCTGACCGATCATAGACTTAATCCGATTGCATGTATAAGTGTTTTGTTATTAAAAAAAAGAATTAATATATACGTATGTCTAGAATATTATTTTTCTCAAAATAATCTGTAATCTTTGTTGTATCTTCGATTTAATTTTGTTCATTGATGCAACGTCGTATCAAATAATCTATCAATTGAGCTTACCTCCTTTAGAAATAGCATTAAATACAATATATAAGCACAAATATATGAAAATATGTTTGTTCAGTATCTGTAACAAAAATTAATCAGTGATATATAATTATATATATTTATAAGTGTGCGTATATGCTATTATGTTTATTTTTACTTAAAGTATACCTACTAAATAAATGTTTGATATTTTAAGATTCATTGTGCTTGTAACAGAAGTAAGGCAATGACTGTATCATAGTAGAATATCATCAGTAGCTTGTATTCCTTATATTTAACAAAAAATTTCATGGTTGAATAAACATGTGACACGAACGTTTTTACTGCACTTTCACTCGTACAAGAAGTAATAGTTCGGTTTTCAATTATTGTTTAATACCTTGATAAATTTTAAATATTTAAAGTGTTTATTGTATCGGTCAAAATACAATAGCTTTTATATTTTGATACATTTTATTAAAAAAATTGTATACACATCCTAAACTGAGGATTAAACAACAATGTTAAAATAAATATTATAATTTTTATTTACTATTACTTTCTCTTCGTTGAGAAATCTTACACACCGTACTATTTTGCTAGATTGTCCACATACATCAACGATTATGCAATTCCACGTATAAAAGTTCATTGTACATTAACTTGATAAGTAAAAAAAGAGGAAAAACGCGAATTCTTTTGAGTATCTGTTTGTCCAATTCATTGAGAGGAATAGATATTACTCATTTTCACTGATATCTTCGTCGGTTGTGAACTCGGAATGTTCATCAGCTGCATCAACATCTTCTGCAGTTTCTTCGTCTGAAATATCCCATTGTGGATGTTCTGTGGGCATTTCTGGTGCTTCTTTTACATCCAACTGCAGAGAAATATTGTTATAATAATAATAATCGAATTTGATTTTAACGTGTTTGCATACCTTAATATTTTGAGCTTGATCAAAGCCGAGATAAGAATCACTACGTAAACATACAGTAAATGTATAAACACCAGGCCATCGTGGTGCTGTAAATCTTAACTGAACTTCTTCAAAGTGTGCTAATGATGTAACATAATTAGGTGGTGTCAGTAAAGTCTGACTTTTACGATCGCAGATGTAAACCCACCAATACTCTTGTTTAACATCTGGAAAGAGTGGACAATGCACTTCGTGTGATAAATTACTTCTTCCCTCTAAAACTTTTTCTCTTTTAGAAATTTTTTGTTGAAATCTATATTATAAAAATATCAATAGGTTATTGGAATTAATTTTATCGGTAATAATAATTTGTTATAAATAAATGTTTTACCTTTCCCATTCGGTATCATCGTCGTCGACGGCCACATCCTTTTTATCATGACTGTCTTCATCGTCGCTTCTGTCGCTATCAACATCGCTGTCACTAACATCCGACAACTTATCTTTGGAAGACTCTTTTTCTATTTTATCTTCTTTCTTCCTTGAATTAGGAGTATTTGTTTGTTGAGCATTGCTATTGCCAGACTGTGATTGCGTCTGTGCATTTTTAACAGATGTAGATTTCTTACTAGTGCCTTTCTTGTGAGATTTCTTTTGACCTTTCTTTTGTCTAAGCCATGCAGGCTTCTTTACAGACTGATTTTGTTCTTCTGATACTTCGTCGGTAGGTTCGGCGGTGGCTTTACTATCCTCGATCATTACTTGTTCCTTGACAGTATCGTCGCCGAATAAATGTTTCATGTCTTTGCGTGTTAATGACACTGTTACAGTTACAACAGCACCAGCAGTATAAACCGTTGGATTTTCGTCACCAATTACTGAAATTACACAATTCATGGATATGTTTACCATAGGAAATTTGTTACACATTAATATCAGAATTTATTTTATAACAAACATTAAACATCTTGTACCTTCGGATCGTACTTTGAATTCTATGTATGGCATACTTCCAAGAACTTTCATAACATCTTCATAGTGGCTATCTGATAAATTTCTAAGAATCAGTCTTCGTTCTTCTCCTTTCAATTGTGCGAATTGTTGAAGACTTTTGATTTGATGCTAATAAAAATATGTGTTATGTAACGAAGTATAACATAGATCTTTCATATACAAAATAACAATTACCTTTTTTGCTAAGAAACATTTTAAATTATCTTCACTTATATGTGGTAATTGTAACAGAGGATTTTTAAATTCCCAAAAACCTTGTACTATCATTGGACACAATTTCATACAATTTTCTAATGTTTTTATACTTGGTAAACGTGGAACTAAAAAAAAAAAAATATATTTAAATCTATGTTTCTAGTAATACCTTGAATATGAAAACATGTTATACAAATACAGGAAGCATGTACCTCTTTTAGCATAAGCTAACAAAATTACTCGATTTAGAGAAGTTAGCATTCCTTGAATTAAATATGGACATTTTTTTACTATGTACTGCCTATCTTTGTCCAATGTTTCTGGATTTAATGGTATACGAAATAAATGTGCATGAAGCAAAGCTCTAGCTTTAATGGAATATGAATTACATAGCGGATCTTCTTGATTTTTTGCTCCCAGTTGAGGTAACTGCTTACTGAGCTGAAAATAATAACACATAAAATGTCCTATAACTCGTACTAGTCCACGGAAATGAATACAACATTATATATCAACTCTTACCGAATGAATTTCGTCCCTGTCCGTATGCCTTTCAACTATTTCTGCATTTTGTTTTTTATAAAATTCGAAAGAAGCAGCTAGAATCATGATTACTCTTTTTAGTGACACCGAAGGTGTCTTGAAAAAGAAGAAATAATACATTTCAGAAGTCGCCAACAGTACCTAAGAGTAAATAATAAAATAATATAAGCAGTTTCTCGATAACGTTCACTTATATTATTCAAAATTAGTTATGTATTTACTTGGTCACCAGTGTAACGAATACTCTTATACCACCACATTCCAACAACAGTTGGTAAAGCAAACATAAACACCAATGAATATAATCCCAAAACCCATACAGAATTTTCTTTTTCAACGATCCAGGATGGTAAAGCTATACCAAAACTCATTGCACCTGGACCGTCTGGATTTCCGTACTTCTCCCAATTTTTGCGTGCTTCATCGTCCGTTAATGCTTGATAAGCTATTAATACGGAGGAGAATATTATTACCTTTTAATAGCAACTAAGATATTAATATCTACAGTTGATATTATTTATATAATGGCATTATTACTAATGAAAGATATATACTTAAATTGTTATACAACTAACTGCCAGTATGTAAGCGCATATCTGTTAGTGATTGATGTATTCTACGTTATTCTATCTTAATTCTAACCTTTGGTTAGTTTCATAAATGCTTTTTCATTTCCAGTTTCTTTATCTGGATGGAGAATCAAAGAAAGTTTACGATAAGCTTTTTTAATGTCGCTCTGCGATGAACCCTATAAATAATTACAATATTATAAATATATGCCCCGATATAATCGAATATCTTTTCATGTACATCCATCGCACTTACAGGAGAAACTCCAAGTATTTCAAACGGATCAAAATTGGCCATTTCATAGTCAAATTGTGATACTTTATATGCCAGAAACAGAAGTATTACCCATCCAAGGATAATAAGGAATTTTCTATAAATGATACAGTAATATCAGAAAAACTGCTAATATTTATACATAAAAGTATTTATGTATAAAATGTAACTTACGTAAATAATGCTTTGGTTTCTTTCCACGGTTCATTGAGTTGCAGGATAATCTTTTTCTTTTTACATCCATCGCATTGGCACTCTTTTGCCTCTTGATCAGGATCTAATATATAAATAATGTCAAACATCCTCTTTGTGTAATAATAACGGATCGAAATATAAAATTAATCAAATAAGAATTATTACTATTATCTTCTTCTAAAATTCACACACATCATGTACAAAAATTGTTACAGTTTATAACAAATAATAATAATGTTATAAGCTTAATTATATAATATTTGATGTCGCCTGCTAAAAAATATTGCTAATAGGTATAACATAGAAACAAAACGAAATTGTTTGTAAAATACATATTGCTGCCACATATGCCTTAATTAAATATTCCATAAAAATATATAAATGAAGATCAAATAACAAATTAGTACGCCGACGAACGTTGAATATTTCGATATTATTTTATTTGGATACAAGTATTGAAAATACAGCCTCTTTATTTATTAGTAAATTACTAACGGGATATTCACAATTAAGTGGTGATTAGTCTTCCGTCACAACATTATGGAGTAGGTTGTATATCGATAGAAGGAAGCGTAAAACACGGTAAAACTTATTAAATTAACGAGAAATATGAATGATTATGAAACGTTATTGTAATGTCACATAATTTATACATTAAACCGAACAGAATAATAGAAATCTAACCTTGCTTCGGACAACGTGGCCAAAGATAATACGTCCCAGGTATCAAGAGAAGCGCCAGAAACGACAGTAAAAAGTAGAAAAATGTCCCGCCGCTTTCGTCATATTGAAATTTTTGCCCGCTCATAGCTCATTAAGTAATAATATTTAAGTATATCGTTTAAGTACATTCATTACTAAACACCACTTTGAATTCACGGTACCATCCGATATATAGTACAGTTACAGAGTTGTCGCGTTCAAGACTGCCAACTCAGCATCGAACGCTAACAGTTCAGGTCTGATGTGCAATTGGCGTTGCTGGTAACGTTCGTGTCCACGTAACGAGAAAAAAGGAAGCACTTTAAGAATTGCAATAATTACGTCCGTTGACAAATGATATGACGTACGCATCGTGCAGCCACAGGCTACTTTCCTACATCTATGCGAAGCTATGATACGCCATAGCATGATAATACAACCGTTTGTCCCGTAATTCTTCCTTTGCGCTCTGACCGGCAGCAACGTCACTAACGCCAACGTCACGCCAATGTCTATTGTAAACAAATCTTGAATCGATGGCTAAAATCGATAGAGATATCGATATTGAAAATATAAATGCCACAAAGAAAGTGTAACTGTTTTTGATTACCAATACGTTTAAGAATGAGCGTTCATTCGAGATCGATAGTAAACAAAAACAATTGTACTATTATTACAGGAATATGTTATACACAAATGCTTAATAAAATAAGATATACCCCGAATTGTTCATACGCGCTACGAAAATGAAAAGTCACTACGTGAAAATTAAAATATTAAAAGAAACAGTATTTAATGCCTAATGTTATATATTACGCGTTTCATCTTTTCTAGCATTTCATTTCAGGATGATTATGATTCATGCTGAACGCGTTTGCATCTGATACAGAATATTCTTTTCCACTGTCGATCGAGCTAATTTATCATTAATCGGTATGACTAAGAATTAGTATTATAAGTAATTACGAAATGAGCCCATATATACGGTTTGTTCCATGAATTGAAGAAATAATTATGTGATGAATGAGTTCAGATGTGCTCATGACATTCTGATCGATGATTTTGTCTGGATTGATTTATTTACAAATACTGCCAATCTATGGTTTTTCTTAATTGTAATACGATACTGATTACACGCATACATTATGTATACTAAACGCACTAAAACATTGTGATATCTATCCTTGATAATCCACGAATGAAATTTCTAAGGTGAGTAAATAATGTTTAGTGGTTAGGTTGAATATATATTTTAAAATGTAAATGATTCAAAGAATTGTTTTTTTTGTTATTGTTATTGCAGCTAATATTTTAAATAAATCACTTATTATTTTGCTATTTTTGCCATCATTAAAAAATGTTATCGTACCGATGGTACACACTTTCAATTTTTTTTAATTTACATACCATAAATTTTATATCTAATCTAATTATAATGCAAATATTAAGTACAATTTTAACATTCAATTATACAGAATTTGTACAACTTTGTAATTAGCATAAAAAATGCCTATAAAAAACATAGCTGATTGGACGCAAAGCGACGTGACAAAGTGGCTCGGCGAAACCGGGCATGAAAAATTCATTGATTTGTTTCTCGAACATGAAATTGATGGAAAGGTACTGCTGACTCTAAAGGAGGACGATTTAAAATCGAAAGGCATGAATATAAAGAAAATTGGAGATATAAAAAGATTATATATTAGTATAAAACAGATACAAAGAGACAACATGGCAGTATTATTTGAGTTGGGATACGTTGACTTATTTCCAACATCAAACTTTTATAATCACCATAAACAGGAAGTAAATAGAAACAGATAAATGAAACTAGTTACGTATCTGTAATTGAATATAAATATTTTATATATTTTTTACAGATACCTAGTAGTACTTTAAACAATGAAGGTTCTATGGAACACGAATTTTATTCAGCTTCTATATCGGAAGACGATCACGCGTCGCATTTACCACCTGAAATTTGGAAAGCTTTTATTAGTTTGGCGTATTTGTTTATCGTTACGTGGATTACTGCCTTTGTGATGGTCATTGTTCACGATCGAGTGCCTGACATGAAAAAATATCCTCCATTACCCGACATATTTTTAGATAACGTGCCACATATTCCCTGGGCATTCGATATGTGCGAAGTCACGGGAACCATACTTTTTGCGATATGGCTTATTGTACTGATTTTTCATAAATACAGGTAAAGTATATCGCAATATTTCTTTAAATTTTTAATGAACGAAATTAAGGTAAGTATATCGATGCGCTAAATTAAAATGTGTTTAGCAAGTTTGTGTACTTTGTAGATTTATCTTATTACGAAGATTTTTTGCTTTATCTGGTACAGTCTTCCTACTAAGGTGCGTTACGATGCTTATTACTTCCTTATCAGTACCAGGCGCACATTTGCAATGCCAACCGCGAACGGTTCCCGAAGATTGGACAAGGTAAAAATAGTGTGTTATTGATTGAAACAATTATTAAGAAAAATCTATACATTATTCTTCTTATTTAGTAGTTCCGCATACGTCGAGCTGTACAATAAAATTGCTATGGCTTATGTTATATGGCGTGGTGCTGGTATGTCTATTCAAGGAGTTAGAACCTGTGGCGATTACATGTTCAGTGGCCATACTGTTGCACTCACTATGTTAAATTTTTTCATTACAGAATGTAAGTATCATTGTATTTTTTTACTTTTAGGAAAGTAGAAATAGTACTTGATAAATTTCTTATTTCCAGATACTCCAACACCATTGTACTTTTTACATACTTTTACTTGGATGCTCAATATGTTTGGTATATTTTTTATCTTAGCAGCACACGAGCATTATTCCATCGACGTTTTTGTAGCCTTTTATATAACTTCCCGATTATTTCTATATTATCATACATTAGCGAATAATCAAGCATTGATGCAGCGTGACTCGAACAGAACCAGAATTTGGTTTCCATTATTTAGTTTCTTTGAATCTTCCGTAGACGGGATTGTTCCAAACGAGTATGAATCACCGTCATTGATCATTTACAATCTAGTGTGTACAGGGAAAGATATTTGGGATTTGGTTCGATCTTCGATTTGCTTGAAAAAATCGTGGCGTAATGTACGCAGTAGTGTTAAAAATAATACAAAGAAAGAACATTAACCAATTTATCGATTGTATCGGTTTATATTTATTTGAAAATAGAATTTGAAATATTAACTTTATTTGATAATTCTCTTTACACGTGAAATAAAAAGAAAGAAAGTGAAAATAAATTAACTGTAAGTATTTATTTTTCTAAGTTACATAAATAGTTATTAAAATTACCTGGCTGTTACTAAAATAAATTTATATGGTTCGTCTAGATTTTTCTACTGCTTACCGTACGGTCATTCGTAATATAACAGTTAAATCGAACTATATTGTGGCCTTCCAAAGTAAGTTCTAGCTGATAAAGTGTTATGTTTCTCTGGTCCTTAATTAATATAGTTTGTCGTAATTTTAATTTCGTATTTTTATCATTTCATTTTGTTTGAAATTCTTTCCATTCGAATAGGCATAATGTTACATAAAATTCGCATTAAGACATTGAAAAACTTAAATTTTGTAAAGAACAAAGATTTAACGTGAAATAAGTGTGATAATTTTATCAAGGTGATAGCCATGTTTGTATCTGCCACAATGTTATAGTATTATACTTCTGTTGGTTAAATGGGTACAAGTTTAGAGATACATTTCAAGTGTTGCGCTTATTAAAGTTATATGTTGACGAACGTTATAACGTTAGATTTTCTAGATGAACTTTGAAAATAATGTAAATGATGATTTGATGAAAATATCAATACACCATCTTATTTTATAACTTTTGATATCGGGTCTTGATGGAAACAGATGAATGGAATAGTTGCGATGTTGTGTAAAAATATAAATAGCTTTTCCACCTTTAATTCGTATACATATTTTTTACTGAAATGAAGATACGAGCTAAAGGATTTCATTCTTGGATCTAGCAACCAATCTAGCAAATTATTCAGGTCTGATCCTTGTCGTTCGTCTCTATGTGCTAAAAAGATTCTGAGTGAAGTAGTAAGGTGTAACTATACACGGACAAAAAAAAATCTAGTGATTACATAACGGCCATGATCAGACTAATCATTGAATACTTGTAAACAAATAGAGTGTATGTACACGTGAATGCGTATGTATGGATATGTTGTATGTTGCATATATGTATATGCAATTCATGTACATTTTTCATACAACTTAAACAAGAATAGAAGATTAACATTTAACTTTGTATGAGAATTACTAATCAATAAGAGGCTACTTCTGAGATAATTCATTATATTTATATTTGTTACAAATAGATTTCTGGTTAGAGTTTATTATTATTTTAACTGGAGGCTCGTAAATATTATATTATTAAAAACTAATTAATAGGGGGATAGTAATAAAATGAAGGAACTAATTTGTCATTCTATGTATCGATCCAATGACATTCTATACCAGATGAATAAGATTGCTCTTCGATATTTTCTTACTTTAAATATTTTTCATATTTCTTTATAAATAGGCGCACAATTCGATAGATTTAAAACGTTATTACGTAATTTATTACGCATGTTTACTAGATAACAATTTTGTAAATAGAACGTCTGTATTATCATTAGAATTAGTGTAAAAAGGTGCTGAGTTGGGACAAATAATTTCTATCATATACGGGGTGTTCAGCCACCCTTGGGAGAAATTTTAATGGGGTGTTTTAAAGACCAAAATAAGATGAAAATCCACAAATTGGTATTCTTGATTTTCGTCTTACTTTGGCCACCAGAATCCCCCATTAAAATTTTTCCCAGGTGTGGCCGGACACCCTGTATATTCTTTTAAGGATGTCTAATGTCAACATGACCGATATTGTCTATTGTAATATGCACAAGTCTCGATTTCAACCGATAAACATTTTCTGGATACGAAGTACACTAATGGACAATAAATTGTTTGTAATAATTGCTGCGATAAATCTGCGCTTCTTTCAAAAATAGTACCGTCTACGCAAAGTGTACCGTATCTAAAATTAAACCGCCGGTTCCGTAGACTGTTTGTGATTTCAGAGATGTAATGTCGGTACTAGCAGCCCGTTGGCTAGTACTACGTTATTATTTTACTTGCCGATACTTTGTTCGATTCGGAAATGGAATGTTAATAAAATAATTTTACGCAACGTGTGGCTTCGTATTATCGTTTTTTGAATCTAATTCTTAAAATAGAAGGTAGATTTGTCGGGAGAATATGTCATCGGAAACCGAAGCTGCCTGCCCGATTTGTGGGGCACACTCGAATGCAATGCTCAAGTGCAGCGGCTGTAAACAGCAAGTTTATTGCGGCAAAGATCATCAACGACAAGACTGGCCACGACACAAGTCAGTTTGCAAAGCATGGGAGGTTCACGAAAGTCCCGAACTCGGACGATATTTATTAGCATCGAGGGACTTGAACCCTGGCGATTCGATCATTTCGGAATCGCCTTTGGTCTGGGGCCCGGCTTTGCACACGGATCAAAGAGTTTGCATCGGTTGTGGGAAACAATGCACGTCCATCGACACGAGGTGCACGACATGCCTTTGGCCGGCGTGCCAAATGAACTGTCCCGGTCTTATCGATAAGAATAGACACGGTTTGGAATGTTTATTTCTCGTGAAAGCTAGAATTGTACCCAGGTTTGTAAAATGTTTGATTATTCGTTACTGCGGTATTACCTGCCTTGTATTCTGTAAAGTAAACCAGATAACATCGCATATCTCCCCATAAGGGATTAAGAACGCTTGTAGCTTAATAGCCACGTTTGTTTACGTTGCCATTTTTCCGTAGGTGTGACGTTCTCCTAGTGATACGCATGCTAACACTATGGCGGAAAAAATCCAAATCGTGGACGTCTTTGGAACAATTTCTGAGCCACGAAGAGTCTCGCGGACCTGGCACAACCGCGTACGAAGAGACTCAGAATGTGACACAACACATTGAGCGCCTTCTATCGAACATCGAAGGCGGTAAGGAAATCGTAAGCAAAATTTGCGGTTTGATAGACGTTAATGCGTTGGAAACTGTGCCACCCGAAGGCTCGGTGGCGATTTATAAAACAGCGTGTCTTTTGGAGCATTCTTGCTTAGCCAACACAAAGCACAGCTTTGCAATCGACGATAAGGGGGCGCCACGTATCACGGTGAAGGCACTATGCTTTATAAAGAAGTAAGTTAGTTGGATATGCAATGAAATATATAATTATTTTTCACTCACTGATCGGTTGATTTCAGAGGAGACCACTTGAGTACTATGTACACGCATGCTCTGTGGGCAACAATGGCCAGAAGAGCTCATCTCAGGGAGACAAAATACTTCTCTTGCCACTGCAAACGTTGTGCAGATCCAACAGAGTTAGGCACACACCTTGGTACTTTGATATGTCCTCATGACAATGGTTACATTCTGCCCAAGGATCCATTGGACTTTGAGTCAGACTGGAAGTGTGATTCGTGTCCAGGAACACTTACAGCCTCAGAAGTGATGCAGTTCACTGGGAAACTGGAGGAGGATGTTGATGAAGCTATGGCTGAAGCAAGAAAAGATAAACTGATTGACCTTCTGTCCCGGTAATAATGATTTCTTTCTCCCTTACATGGGAAACACTTAATCTTCTATTCTGTTTCTAATAATTATTTATTTGATATTACAGACTTACTGCACTGTTGCACCCAAGCCATCAGCAATGCATCACTGTCAGTCACTCGTTGATTCAACTGTTATCTGAAAATAATCCAAAGAAACCTGAATTGTGTAAACGTATTATAGGGATTACCAAAGTATTGGACCCGTACGGTGCAAGATTGTCATTGTATACAGCTGTTGCGTTGCGGGAATTATCTACATGTCCGGGCGAAGACGAAAAAAGTCTTTTGTCAAAAGCAATTTCGTTGCTGCAATTCGAACCACCGAATTCGCCAGGTAAAAAATTTAAAGAATTACTAGAGGACGAATTATAACATCTCAATAAGTTTAATATCCACTGCTGGCAATAAAATTTGTATTGAAAGTTTCTATATTTTATAGAATGTATTATATTACATTTGCTAAAGGTATTTATGCTTAAAAAATCATTCTCAGTTTACGGCTTTATATTATACAGATATATAACATAACATAGGATTAAAATGATAAATTTCCCGCATAATTGAACAAATGAATTCCGATTATTTGTAACTATACAGTACATATAGCCGTGACTATTAGCACCGTGATGCATAGTTTAATTCGTTGTCCATTCTTGTATGTCACATTTTACACGTAACAGTATGCTATTAAAATTATGGTGTATTTACAGTATGATTGTATAATTAATACCTACACGTCTGTTTTTTTTTATTTTAATAAAAAAAGAAAGTTGACTGTTTTTTAAAGACAGATATCGGTATCGATGTTTTTTTTTTACAATCTTAAACTAGAGGAGAAATGCAAATTCCAGGTAAATCTTACCGAATCACGATGCTTGTAAATCTAGACTAGATTTAGCTTTGAAACGGAATAGCTGATTCTCATATCAAGAAGGTACTCTTTTATAACAAAGAAGATAATGAAAATCAATTATATTAGACACTATTTTATCGAATTACTCTTTAAATAAAATATTTATAGAACAAATGAGCTTTTATCGACAGAGGATTATGAGCGAGGAGTCTAAAAAAAATTTATACCGATCGACTCGAGTTATTTTAATAAAATTTTGCTAATCTCTGACTAAAATAGCGAGATTGTTTACATGATAGTTACCGAACTATCACTGTACCTCAATTACCTGTACACGAGGATCCAGTACAAATAATAAATGCTATGAAGTAAAACAAGAAACAAATCTAAAAACAAAACTAAGAGCCCAAGGTGTTCGAATAATGTTCGTTCTTAAGGATTATCATTGGTTGTTCTTATTCTGCTTTTTAAAATTAAGATAGACAGGAACGTCGAGTGCGTACACCTAACAACGGATAGGACAACGATTGGCCATTCACTTGCGCCGTGATTTGCAAGACGTAAGCCTTTCCTGGCTGCAACCGCTTTAGGGTAAATGGTAACGCTCGATCGTTCGCCGGACTCTGTTTTTCTTCGCAGACTTCGAAGGTATATTCCGAACGCCGTCGACGATGAAGCTTGCATTGGTCCGGGATTGTTGTTATGCTGGCAAACGACGAGGTGCTCCTCAACTCTTGCACTAAAATACAATACTTGGCTGCACCCGCTGACTCTACTCCTATCGTCACCTCGTGGCAAGTCCTTAACGATCTGTACTCACGTGGTGTACTTCTGGATGGAATCTAAACAAAATATCTTTGTTTGTCTATCTACTAAACAGAACTGTGATAATTAAGGGAACGTAGCTCTGTCTTCCTTGTTAATATCTAAACTCAACAGATTATTTGCAGTATTTTATTAGAAATGACGTTTACTGATTACGTGGTGTACTTCTGGATGGAATCTAAACAAAACATCTTTGTTTCTCTATCTACTAAACAGAACTGTGATAATTAAGGGAACGTAGTCTGCTTCCTTGTTAATATCTAAACTCAACAGATTATTTGCAGTATTTTATTAGAAACGACGTTTACTGATTACGTGGTGTACTTCTGGATGGTATCTAAACAAAATATCTTTGTTTCTCTATCTACTAAACAGAACTGTGATAATTAAGGGAACGTAGTCTGCTTCCTTGTTAATATCTAAACTCAACAGATTATTTGCAGTATTTTATTAGAAACGACGTTTACTGATTAATTGTGGATTAATTATATTGTTGATAGAGGACTAGTGCTTTTGCAGTGTTGTAAGTGTTTATACGCATCCCATGTGATCGAGAAATATCTAATTTGTATAAACGCACCTGTGGAAATATTGTGGACGACTCTTGAGTAGCTAATACCTTTATAGCAAATACTTGTGTCAACTCCTGCGGTGTGGCGGATATCCGTAACGTGTACGCCCTTCCTGAAGTTAAAGGTGGCACCCTTAATGATGCATATCCTACTACTTCCTTTTCCTATAAACGTAGATTATTTATAATATCGATACCAATAGTAAATATTGTTCATTTCACATGAAACCGTACCTAATAAAGAAACACGATATCTTTTCAACTGACAAGTATAACTATTTAGAACTGTATAATGTACATGCGAAGAAACATTATTTTAGGTGGACGATTAATGTGGAATTGAACTATAATTACTATCAAAATGATCTCTGTTTACTCTGGTCAGACTCTTGTGTTGACTGAACTCTTATAAACATGAATCATTGGTTATAGAAATGAGTATATGATTACTTAAGTGCACATGTACTATATGTTGTATATATATATATATTGTACTATATGTTGTATATATATATATTGTACTGTATGTTTCATTACCCGTGAAATTCCTGGGCCACTTAATTTCGCTTTGACGATGCCACCACCGCAGGGAAGAATATGGAAGGTGCTGGAAATGTTCTCCGGAGGACGGTACCGGAAGTTAACGAACCCATCGGTTTTACGCAAATTGGCCGTGGCATAACGACCAGTGCGTAGCATCAATTCCGGCGTTTTTCGGAATCTTATCGTATCGGCGGCCACTCGATTCGAGACATTGTTTCGTGTATTCACCTAATACAGAGCAAAGACAATACTACAGCTATGCATTTTACAGGGGCACGGGTTCCCAACCTCTGGTTTTTCCCCCTTGTAAACAGAATTTGGCATTATTGGTGGAATATCAACGGACACAAAAGTTGGGAATCCCTGTATTACGTTATTAACACTTTACCGGCCGGTAGCGGTTGATTAATCGGCTATCGGTCGGTAAACGCCGACCGATAAAACAGTTGATTAATAGGCTATCAGTCGGTAAGCGTTAGCCGGTAAAACAGTCGATTAATATCGGTCGGTAAAGTGTTAATGAACATTTGGAAGAATCGGTATCGCAAACGATGTGTTTTCCTTGCGACGGAACAATTGCAAATTGCAGTTTTACAATGACTTCGGAATAAAAGTGTTACAAGCGATATTACAAGTATTACAAAATGACGCTGCGCAGTAATCGAAACATTATAGTGGCAGTAAATTTGTTAATCGAGAGAGTGTTTCCCAAGTCCCGATTACTAACCACGTATAACGTGAAATTGTACGTAGTATCGTACTTCATCCTGTGGAGTGTCAATTTCGTTTGTCGAACGCAATGGAGTCCTTCCGGAATGCCGCGGTGTTGTTGCTCCTTGGACGACGAGCTTCTCTTCATGGGGTGCGTGTGAACACGCAGAACATTCTGCGCTGCGCAAAGCGTCAGGGGGTGGGGCTGGGACCCCGACGTGACAGCCAAACAGTAGCGGGATAGGTGGGGGTCCACGTTGCTGTAAACATAAATGCATCCACCTCGAATTCCCAGCGTCTATCAAGAGCTAATTCCAATCCATCGAGACTGATTTTAATCGGTAAATTCTCCTCAATAATAATTTATCGATAGAACATGTCGATTCCTTTTCTTTATCAAACTTCATTTCTTCTTTAAGCGATAAAATTACATGGGTACCTTTGGGGGGAATACACAGTCGAGTTTGCACGCACTCCTACCGCCCCTGTTGTGAAAATAAACATTATTAATAATGATTAGGATGTGTAATTAGTTGTTAGAAATAGGGACCCCTCTTTGGAGGAGGGTTAAAGAGTTTTGACTTACTAGAAACGATTTGGCAATTTTTAACGACCTCCACAACGCTGTTCAACCGCCCGCAAGTGGGTGGTGGGTGGACTTGCTGGTAAAAACCACCCACCACCCACTTATTCGATTCTGTACAACACACACAGATTCACTGAACATTCACTCGGATTCATTAGAGATCTACTAGGCACTCAACACTATCCAGCATCAGTATACATACAGTATACATACAGTATTTAGTGTGTCTCGCATACAAATGATACAAATGTAAAAAAAAGAATTGAAACTGAAGCTTACACATGTTTTAACACTTTACCGACCGATAGCCTATTAATCGACTGTTTTACCGGCCAACGCTTACCGACCGATAGCGTATTAATCAACTTCTTTACCGACCGATAAAACAGTTGATTAATAGGCTATCAGTCGGTAAGCGTTGGCCGGTAAAACAGTCGATTAGTAGGCTATCGGTCGGTAAAGTGTTAAATGCTTAGAATATTTACATATTTACAGTTGCACAGCTTAAAAATAGGTGTTCAAATGGGCAAGTAAATTGATAAATAGGAAAAATGGCATCTTTTAAAAACTCTTCTTAACGCTAAACTTCTGAACGCTAAAAGAGAAAAGTTTAGTTATTCAACGACAAGATAAAATCGACAATCACGTTCCATCGATAAAGTATTAATAAATTGACCAGGTTTAAGTTTCTATTAAACGATATGAACGGTACCTTTTGTCCCAGGATATTGTAAGTCGACGCTTACTTCTTCTCTGTTGGAACTTCAACGGACGGTGGCGATTTTTCTTGTCGTTCGCGTACCACTTCGACACGTGATCCAAGTCGTTGGAGGTCGCGTACAAGAGCACAGTGCTCGGTGTCGGTTTTTGATAATCGTCATCAGGCGGGTCCACGGATTTAATTTCGAACCAATAAAGGCCAGCGCGGGTCTTTGGTATCGTGAAATTTTGATCCTCCGCGCCTCTGTACGTGAAAAGGGGGGAGCCTGGCTTCAGAGTCTTCACCGGCCATCGTGTTTGCGCTGTTGTATCGATCATAACACTCATTCGAAAGATCATCTTAACATAATTTCATCGATATTTTAATCTGATTTCAAACGTTAGAACTTTCACTCACATGCACACATACAACAAAATATAAAGAGGACGAATTATACGATAGAAACCTAATTTTTAAATTCGCGAAACTCGAGGCAGAAATCTTTAGAGGTTTAAAAATACTCGAAACTTTTAAAACTGTAAATTAAGCGATATAAATATGAATTTTTAAAATGTTACGTTTGTTTTGAATAATTTCTGTGCACTTAGAGGTTTAGAAGTTTCTAAGTTTCGAGTATCCCTAATAAAAATCAATCGAAAATGTGGAATTACACGAAGCTCGCAGAATACTGTAAAAATGGAACTGAATTAATCATTTTTATTTTTACTGTTGTTTCTAAACACTTACGGTGGTATAACGTGTGTTTAAATTGCTCTCAATCTTAGAATTGCTCTCAATCGCACGCGTTTCATTTCTCGAAAACGAAGGCTCGTATAAAAAAATTTTTTTGTACATTTTCGATTTATTTTTGTACAAGGAATCGCCTATGTCCGGTTGCACCAACTGTCTTCACCCATCCTGTATAAAATAATTGAATTAAGAACGATTTTTTTATGAAATTTTATTTAATTGAAATTTTAATGTACAGGGTGCTCGACCCTGGAAAAAATTTTAATGGGAGATTCTAGAGGCCAAAATAAGGCGAAAATCAAGAATATTAATTTGTTAATTGAGGCTTCGTTAAAAAGTTATTAAAAAATTAAATTGAAAAATTTCAAATCCTTCACGGAAAAAATTATTTTCGGTTGCGGGGGCCAATTACAATCGTTTTTGGTGATTACATATACCCCCGAAATCCTACGCAGTTTTGAGAAAAAAATTCGAGTAAGTGAAATTTTTTGACAAAATTAAAAAATTTCAAACCGATTTAAAAAAATTATTTTCGGTTGTGGAGGTCTATTTTAACCATTTTTGGTGATTACGTATGCCCCCGAAATCCTAACCACTTTCGAGAAAAAAATTTCTTACCGAAAATCTAATGTGACGTCAGAAATGTTTGCCCGAATTTTCATGCGAATCTTAAAAATGTCATAACTTTTGAACGGATTGAAGGATTTTAATTTTCAAAAATGCAAACGACGCGTATTTTAATCAAGAATATGTAGAAATTCTAAAAATATTCGAAAAGTTGATCCTTCACCCGGCAAAATGAGAAAAACCCCATAAAAGTGGTCCAATTTTCAAACAGCCATAATTTCTACAATAGTGAATATATTTCAATGAAACTTTTTTCTGAAGTAGAGCTCATGGGTACCTACAAAAAAGTATTAAACAAAATTTCCGTAGCGCGTCAAACAAATTTATTAAAAATGAAAAATGAATTCTTAAGTAAAATGACAGGGGTAGGTGCATCATTTTTCCGGCGAAAAAAAATTCTTTCAAATCGATTTGAAAAAATTATTTTTAGTTGCAGGGATTAATTGCAATAATTTTTGGTGAATAGACATACCCCCGAAATTCTACCCAGTTTCGAGAAAAAAATTCGAGAATGTGTGAAATTTTCGACAAAATTAAAAAATTTCCAATCGTTCTAAAAAAATTATTTTTAGTTACAGGGGTCGATTACAAGTATTTTTAGTGAATAGACATACCCTTGAAATCCTACTCATTTTCGAGAAAAAAATTCGAGAAGGTGTGAAATTTTCGACAAAATTAAAAAATTTCAAATCGTTCTAAAAAAATTATTTTCGATTGCAGGGGTCAATTACAATCATTTTTGGTGAATACACATACCCTCGAAATCCTGCGCATTTTCGAGAAAAAAATTCGAGAAACTTCTGAAATTTTTAGACGAAATTAAAAAATTTCAAATCATTCTAAAAAAATTATTTTCAGTTGCGGGGGTCAATTATAATCATTTTTGGTGAATACACATACCCCCGAATTCCTACGTATTTTCGAGAAAAAAATTCTTTACCAAAAATATACTATTTTTTTAATAACTTTTTAACCAAGCCTCAATCAACAAATTGATATTCTTGATTTTCGTCTTATTTTGGCCTCTAGAATCTCCCATTAAAATTTTTCCCAGGATTCTCGCGTTTCTATTCAGTAATTATAACTTTAATTCACTTCTCGATGTCCTTTAGTAAACAAACGGGAATATCTTTGTTCATAAATAACTCAAATTAATTGCCAATTGATATATCGAAGGACGTGCACGTACTTTGTACTTTTACATGCAGAGTAACGAGGAGAACCGTTTAATATGAACAAGAGAGAGAAGAAGAGAGACAATAGCATTAACAAAAGATCAAACATATACAATGTTAGATTTCGTTAAATAATTGCACCCAAATTTTTAATTTTTCAGACTCCCTTTCCCCATCGAGACGTGGAAAATTATTTACAATAGAAAAAACCAAAAAATATGGAAGAACAACTTGGTGCAAGAAGCATGGAAATGAATACAAAGTGATTGTTGACTCTACGATATACAAAATTTAGAAATTAGAAATTAAAACACTATTCGTAGTAAGAAAATTGTCAATGGTCCACTAAGGAAAATAGTATGGATGGATTCAACTTTGATATGTATGTGACATCCAGTAGCGAACGTGTTAAGATATTATATTAGTATGATATTTTAATAAACGATAATTTCATCGATTTTTCTTACATTTCGATCCCTCCGTTTCCTCGGTGTCTTTCGGTGGTTCGACGTAACTGACAGTCCATGATATCGGTCCGCTACAGGGGCTAACAAGTAACGTGAGGGGCGGGCCTTCGCGTGGACTCAGGTAATAGAACCTGCAATAATTTTTATCTGCATCCAGTATGATATTGATGCTCGTAATGAAAATGATTGGGTAATTATTGGGACAGGGCTCACCGATTTCAATAACTCTCAAATACGTTGGACAACACTCTGAACAACTTTTCCCTGCACGTACACACATCACCACTGGCTGGTTTCAGTTTTCAAGATCACAATTTTCTATAGTTCGACTTAAATTTAAGGAGCTATTCTACTATATCATTTAATCTACTGTACTCTTTGAAGAATATCATTTGAAATATGTTTGAACAAGTTTGAACAAGTTTGAACAGGTTCCAACAGGTTTGAACATGTTTGTTTACTTATTAGGAGAAGTATTTACATTTAGAGTATCTTAGACAATGAAGAACTTTGAAGAATATTATTTGAAATATGTTTGAACAAGTTTGAACAGGTTCGAACACGTGTGCATGGAAAAATTGTTGAGAATATTGTCACCAACTGGAGACTATTGAAATACAGCAGAAGGCCCTACGTTCCTAATAATTATCAAATGATTTCTGAGTCAACGTTTAGATAAATTAATCTCTTCGCCTGTACGTACGGTGTAATATACATACAGGGTGTCCCAGTAATAGCAGTACAACTGAGAACGGTTATGCAAAAATGTATGATAAAATTTTCTTGTACGACCTTCCGTTTTCGAGAACGAAAATATTAATTGTTCGACAAACGTATATCTAGGAGCATACATACACATACATACACAAGGGGTGGGCGTCTCCGTATAGGAGTAAAGACACAAATGTAGCGAGGCGTTTATATTTAGTCATAATGTGTGATCGTGCCCGTGCAAAAGTCCCCCTTTAAAGATCGCACCGGTTAAGTTTACGCCTCGACATAGCGTTCGCTGTTTCCCTCTCGCTCTGTCGCACTGATTTTCTTTCACTTTCTCTCTCATACCCTCCTTGCTCCAGCCATCCCCTAGGACGTCGTCACGGCTCATCCCGGTTAGCATACGTACGAGAAGAGCGTCGGGACGCCGCACGTGCTTTTCGCTCACGGACTGGCACTGAAACGGCTATTGTAAAATTAGCGTCTACACACAATGCCGGCGTCGCGGCGTCTGGGGTCGCGCAGCCACGACCCCCGTCGTCTAATTTTGGCGGTCGGCTTGTCCCACGGCAAACTCGAATTGATTCTGTCATTTCGCGAGGACGTTTCGCGACTTTCGTGGAAATCTGGCGACGTTCGACCCACCCTATCACGCGACGTCCACCGGTGCCCCAAATCGAACCTTTCACTCACATTTTTCCGCCATTACAATAGATAAACATTGGAGAATTTTCTAAAAATCATGTTTGAAATATTACGATTTTCATTTGGACGAAATTTGCTATAATTACGAATTTAAACTGGAGAAAACGCATGAAAGAAAGATGGCGGATTCTGTGTAGATGCACAGTGCCCTAAATCGAACATTTCCATCGCATTTTCCCACCATTAGAATAGATAAACATTGGAGAATTTTCTAAATATCCTGCTCGAAATATTAAGATTTACATTTGGACGAAATTTGCTATAATTATGTATTTAAACTGGAGAAAACGCAAGAAATAAAGATGGCGGATTCTATGTAGATGCACAGTGGCCCAAATCTAACGTTTCACTAACATTTTCCCATCATTAGAATACATAAAGAGTGATAAATTTTCTAAAAACCCTATTCGAGATATTAAGATTTACATTTGGATGAAATTTGCTATAATTACGAATTTAAACTGGAGAAAATGCATGAAAGAAAGATGGCGGATTCTATGTAGATGCACAGTGCCCTAAATCGAACATTTCCATCGCATTTTCCCACCATTAGAATAGATAAACATTGGAGAATTTTCTAAATATCCTGCTCGAAATATTAAGATTTACATTTGGACGAAATTTGCTATAATTACGAATTTAAACTGGAGAAAACGCAAGAAATAAAGATGGCGGATTCTATGTAGATGCACAGTGGCCCAAATCTAACGTTTCACTAACATTTTCCCATCATTAGAATACATAAAGAGTGATAAATTTTCTAAAAACCCTATTCGAGATATTAAGATTTACATTTGGATGAAATTTGCTATAATTACGAATTTAAACTGGAGAAAATGCATGAAAGAAAGATGGCGGATTCTATGTAGATGCACAGTGCCCTAAATCGAACATTTCCATCGCATTTTCCCACCATTAGAATAGATAAACATTGGAGAATTTTCTAAATATCCTGCTCGAAATATTAAGATTTACATTTGGACGAAATTTGCTATAATTATGTATTTAAACTGGAGAAAACGCAAGAAATAAAGATGGCGGATTCTATGTAGATGCACAGTGGCCCAAATCTAACCTTTCACTAGCATTTCCCCACCATTAAAATACACAAACATTGACAAATTTTCTAAAAATCCCCTCTCGAAATATAAAGATTTGATAAAATACAAAAAAGAAAGATGGCGGATCGATCGTACCCCTCCTACCATAACTTTCTAATTACTTTGGTACACGTTTGTCTAAATGCTACACGTTCTCGATTATTTACAATTAGTCTGAGCGCAAACAGGTGTAATGCAAAATGCAACGTAAATAATTCGCACGTCCAAACGTGTTGCGCGCGTTGTTTGGCGAACGATTCGTGGAAATCCATCGACGGTCGATTTTTGCCGCGAGCACAAAGGATTTTCCATTTCGCGTTTCGACGTGTTTAATGCAAATTCGCCACGTGTGGTCGCGGGTTACAGCGAACGAATCGAGTTTAAATTATTTATCGAAATGGACTAAATATCCGTTAACAACGATGCAATTTTTTTTTAATATTTCAGCCAACAGTTCTGTCTCTTATTTGCAAAATTTTAATAATTTTATTGCCCCCCTCCTCTTCCTTTTATCTCAATTAAATCCAATACTGGTTCTAGAATAGAAAAGAACACTTTACTAGGTAACTTGAAGTCAGGTAGTCCACTGTTACTTAACTCTCGAAGGATTTGTAATACTTGGGGCTGAATGGAGTCCTTGACACGTGACTGCGATATCATGCATATACACTGCCGTTCAAAAGCACTCGATCACTCGTTACAGACACTATAAAACAGTAGGAGTTCGATTATTATTAAATTACAACTTCAAACGCGAGACAATTTTTTAGAAATAAAAATAAACGCCAAACGCACCGGTACAACACTGATGTTTTGATTGCTGCAGCATCGTTTTCCAACCAGAGATATTTAAATTCGTATAACATTACGAAGAAAATATGGTATCTGGCCGACTTGGCCAAAACAAAAGCATCGGGTTAAAAGTATAAATTATGGTTAAATTTAGAACGATCTTCGAGGGAAATATGAACATACAAAGACCAAGAATCGAACAGTTCTAAATAAATACAGTCTCGAACAATTAATGTACATTTTTTAAATGTAAATTTATAACTTTCAAATTGTTCCTTTTCCCTTAACGCTCGAATCCAGCCATAAAAGTTCAAGTTTAACGCGTATTTTAGTGTCAGAATATTTACAAGTGTAGAATTTGACTCGTGTACGAGTTTCGTGGAAACCATCTGATAGTAAAACTTTATGACGCGTAGCGTCGCGACGCATCGGACCATTAAGTGCCGTGGACCCATTGCAAAAAAGTACAGAGCTCAACGACAATACCGGTGTAGACAAATTGGCTGTTCAAGTATCATCCAACACTATTCTAATCGATAATTTAATTAACAAGATGTGACAGTGATGCGCAGTGTAATATTAACAAACATTCCGGAAATAGAAAATTCTTTGTTCGACAACGTAAGAAACGCGCGGAGGATTATATCATTCGCCAGCAAAGTGAGTCGAATTGTGTTTGGAAAATGTGGTGCTACGGTTGCTGAAACGTGACACGGGGCGCATGACGTTTTTGTATAAACGTTCGGGGCTCCCATGGACTCTGGTACACGTGCATGGTAAACAAGCTGCGTGGCACAAACGAAATTCGTACGAATTGTTTCTATAGTTCGACGAAAAGTGAATGCACCTTTCTGTCCGCTAATTTTAGATCCAACCGAGTGTAATCACAAGGGAAAAATTCTGTTAATAAAACGAAACTCTCTGATCATTACCAATGAGAGATAGAAAAATTAATTGAACGAATCGTTTCAATTTCACACAATAATAATACAAATTGTTTTCTCGAGTGCGAATGATGGTTATCTAATTGGTCGAGGGTTCTAAGATGCATTAATCATTATAGTGCATCTCTACACTCGATCGACGTTCTCAGACATATGTAACCTGCAGATATCTATGTTTCTATCGCATCGTTTGACAAATCAATTGAATTGTCACTTATTTCCCCGTTTAATCGTTCTCTGAAATAATTGTTTTAAATATATAATAGTGAACCTATTTTGGTAGTTTGTATACAATGTATAATGTGAGTTGGATGTGATACTTCCTTCCAATAGAAAAGAGCAGAATTTCTAATGAAACGAGATAGAATTACACAGATCAAAAGGATGTATCATGTCCTCTGAAAAACGCAAGAACTTTCTGCGGTACCTGATATATCAACCAGTATCAACCCATAGGTGTTTATATACTCCTATTACATTCTTTTGGCTAGTATTTCATTAGTACAATGATATAACGAGGTATCATGTGTAACGTAGTAAGGAAAACAGCCGCCTTCCTCACGCTTGGTTCAACAATCTACGGTTTTGCAATGTTTCACGGCTCTACGGAAGATCTGTAAGAGTTTGTATCGAATGAATGAAGAGTCAAGGGTAAAGAAGACGTTTGTGAGATCGCAATTGACGTGGTAGACGAAGGGTAGAGGGTGACAGGTACTCACTGAGACACATTGCCGGGTCGAAGGTTGGCTGGTATCTGGTACTCGGGGTGCAACACGCCTGTTCTGTTGAACTCCTGCACTCTGGTAGGTTTCTCGGACCCGAAGGGCCTGGGGCTACCGATCGTCCTGTATCCCTGCTGCTGCGACAGCCTGTCGCAGAAAGCGCAACCGGTGCCCCTGCGCGCGAACACTGACACAAACGCAACGAGGAAACCGACTTGGAAGCCGTGACGGAACATGACGGGGCCAGGAGCTTGGGAGTCTAAAGGACGACGGTTGACGCCGCGACGTCTGTCGTCCAGTGGCGAACGAGTACGACTGTGTGCCGAACGGTAGACGGGTGCCCAGTCAGCGAGCGAGGCTGCCGCTTGGGAAACCACACTGAGACGAAACGAAATAACCCCTCTTCGCTTCCTACCGAGGCGACTTCGTGTTTGCCCCATCTTCTGGAAGGAACCCTCACTCCTCTCCCCGGCCTCCGCCTCCTCTCCTTTGCTCACAACCCTGCCTCGTCCCCCCGGCGATCAAACCGTACTCGTTGTTATGTTTTGCCGTGCATGTGCCAGCGCGCGACCACGTGTGCACGTGACCCTGATTCGAGGGCATTTTTGCAGAACCGCCGCGTTTGAAGGAAGGGTAAGGGTAGTCCCTGGCAGACCTGCAAAAATATTTAATTTTATTCAGAAACAATGGCCCTGGATATGAGAATCCGAGTACCTTTTCTCTTGTGATTCGGAAGGAGGTCATCCGTGGACCTGGGGGGAACAATGGCGGTTAGCAAATTTAGATTGTTTACACTACGATAATGTATCTGTTACCGTTGGAACCGTCTGTAAGTTAATACTCTTAATCTCGCCGCGGCGACTTCGACAAAGAGGACCGATGCCTTTGTAATTGGGCCGCGTTCTGAGAAGGTGTCCGAGGTGGGAGCCACCCTTTCACGTGTCCAGTCCCGACCTAGACACTGAGACCAGTGACATCTTTTATTTTGAAAATCGTGTGTGTCAGCTATGGCATAGATACGAAAGAGGTAATTATTAATTCTCGTTGAGAGCGACGTGTACCGTGCTGCATAAGGTAAAACAACGGGACCTTCCTGTTTCGCCGGGGCGCAAGGAAAGAAGGAGCCGATATGGCGCGAAAGATCGTGCAGAAAGGGAAGTTATATACGGTACGCTGTATCTTGGACCAACCATGGGACGATGATGACAGCAGGTCTGGCGGGTGGCAGGCCAATAAATCATGGCCAGCAGTGTGGGAACCTCTGCCTATACGTTCCTCTCTCGCGTGTATGGGGTACGCCATTGGTAAAACCTTTACTCCCGTGAGTCGATCGCAGGGTGACCGTACGTCGTACCCGTGCATATAACTCTTTCTCCTTCTTTCTCCGCCTGGGTACGTTCTTTTTTGATTCCGCGCGCGCCTCTTACACACTATCAACCATGGCTGCGTTGCATCCATAGGTGTGTATCGCTATGAATCGTATTATATTGTTACCATCAAATGCATCCTACGTAATCAGTAACGGGCGAGGACCCTTCATCTTTCATTCTTCCACAGTCGGTGATCAAATTGTTAACTCGTTCCAAGTTTCTGCAACAACGGAATCAGATAAGCTTCTGCTTTACTGGCGATCGATGCACGCGCAGTTATTTCTGTAATGCGGAACCTTTGTTACATAACAGCGTAACGTAATTCATAAAGGAGACCACAGATTTCGAGAGGATCGTGTTCGCGATAGGAAAAAAACTTGCTCGAAGAAGCAAAACGACACGAGGGGCAAAAGTAGGGCTTCCCTGCGGTGTACATTTTTGGCCAGTTATCGGTTTTTTTGGAATAATAACAATCTTTTAGGTTAAACAATGTTCCTCTCTGTATCTGGTCACTTTTATGATAACAATTCTTCTGTATTTTCAGTTTAAATAGCTCCTTATAGAGCCTTATAGAGGGGTAAAAGTAGGGCTTCCCTGCGGTGTACATTTTTGGCCAGTTATCGTTTCTTTTTTTACAATCTTTTAGGTTAAACAATATTCCTCTCTGTATCTGGTCACTTTTATGATAACAATTCTTCTGTATTTTCAGTTTAAATAGCTCCTTATAGAGCCACATTGTTGCGAAATGAGTGAATATAGTGAAATCGGATCTCACACTGCTCACGATGCGGTCAGGTCTCTGGTGGACTCCCGGTGAATGGCACGAGCAACTTTGTACACTTTAATGCTTTGTCATCCAAGTCGACTTCGTTTTGTTTGGCTGGTGCGCTGAAAGAAATTGACGTTATCAAATTCCATCACAATGTTTCGATCAATGAATAAGTACAACAAGCTTTAAATACGTGGTCCAGAAATTTGTACCTTATAAATGGTAGATAATAATATAATATTGGTAAAGACTAGTTACGATATCTCTGATAAATATGTTAAAATTACCAAATCGTCTCGGGACGTTCACATGATTGGCCAACACGTGCCCGCAAGTGCGCGTCAATATCTTTCAATTAAGATAAAGGCGCATCATTAATCTTGTTAACAATAGTTGCCCACGGAATCAATTTATCTACCATCTATCACGCAATTTTTGCATTTTAAAAGGTTATTTTCGTTCGTTAAGAATTGTCTATCGAATGCTGACACTTCCTGCTTTATAACTATATAAACTTATAAACCATTCATATTATATGTGGTTCCAAATTCAAAACATTAACATATTTATCTTGAACAATACTTCTTAGATTTATTTAACGGCTATGGATAGTAGATAATAGATTTACATTTCTGAACACGTGTTCTCTAGCGGCTAAATATTACTTCATACACCGTTGAACAATTAATTCCGGGTAAATGTGTCAGGAAGGCAAGAAAGCTGCAAAATCGTTTCGAAACAAACTACAACGTAGCACTCTTTAATTTCAATCTCAGGAACATGAACTCCATTAACTTTTTTTCAACGACTTGTATGTTTCCGGCTTAATTGCCTTCTACTTTTATCCCCCCGGGGGACTGGTTATGGCAATAACGTGGTAGATGCGATATTGGATCTAAAGTTTCGATATTATCCCCCGGGTCAATCGCAATAAATAATCATTTTGCTTGAAAAAAAAGAGCCAGCCACTCCGGAGCAGTCAGTTTTTCGCCCCCCGATATGCAACGACGCTGATGATCTATAACTGCAACATTGTGGCCCATGCCATGAATCGGCAACTAATACACTTTTGGAGAACCGGTTAAAATCGGAGCAGATTGTCGCGATCGTACCATGAAATTGATAGCTTCCATATCTTTTACACGTACGATGCGATCGTTTAGCGAACCTGACGTACCCTGTACGCTTTATTTGCAATTTCAACGGCCAGACTATACATTTGACAGAATGCTACAAGTGGATTTGTAATTAACAGACTGCGAATCTTTATGCAAATTTTTATTAATAGAATTGATGAAATTGGAGCTTTGTAGAGGGTTGTCTCAACCCCCTACTTTAAGTATTTTTTATATTTTTGTATGTTAAATGCATTCTGTAGTTTTTTGAGGATCAAAATCCGCAGTCTGGTAATTAACGATAACAAACAGGGCGTGGCACGAAATTCTAGGCCCAATAAAGCCTTCAGGGTGTACAAAAAGATACATATGATAATTTGATACAAAAGACTTTGATAATTTTCACTGGATATATGAAAATTTCTCTATTATTAAATAATATTTTTGAATCGTATCAATTTCAAGATATTGCAGTCAATTTGTAATATTTAATTAAAAATTGAATTTTCTCTATTATTAACCAGTTAGCTGTGGCGCCCCCTTTCACGAGCGCGCACCTATATGTGTCGCCAAAATCGAGCGATGACGAGTATACTCGTGAATCACAGAGTAAGTGTTGCTGTTAAGATATTGGATCAAAAAGATGTGTTTATTTTATAAAATTGACACTTTTATTACTAATGCTTGGCCTCAAAATATTCTAAATCTTTTGAAATTTCAGAATATGTTTTGTTTTTCTCAAAAATTACAATTTAAATAACCAATGGTCACTACTTTATATGCATGACGAGTATACTCGTCAATACACAAAATCGTGCCATTTCTCCATGACGAATATACTCGTCGATCACAGTTAACTGGTTAAATAGAATTTTTTGGATCATGTCAGGCTATTTCATAAGAATTTCATTGTATATCATTTCAAGATATCGCTATAATCAATTTATATTTAATTAAAAATTGAATTTTCTCTATTAAATAGGATTTTTGGATCATAACGAACCAAGGAACGTTGTAGGAAAACGGAAGATTGGTATCTATGGACTGCTGCACCCCTGATCATTTTATCTGAAACATAAAATTGCTATAAGAAGCTAATCCGACCAGCGGCCGATATTATGTAGATATTTACCGATCGGTAAACACTTTTGCAGTAAACTGGCCGTAATAGAGAGCCCCCGGCGGTTAGCCGCAACTTATTGGAACAAATGACGTTAGATGTAGATGAGAAGGGCTCGAAAAGACTTACACCACAAGTTTTGCTTTACGTGTTTCGGTTCACCCAGGTTGATCCTTTTCTGGAACGAGGCAGAGAGCCTCGAATGTCAGGTTCCGATGATCCAGCTGAGTATCGAGTTTACACGTAACTCGCTCATATGTTGTCCCCCCCCCTCCTCCTCCTTTGCCCCCTCTTCCTCTCTCAGTCGCTCCTGTTCTTCTTCGCGCGGCGAAGACCTACTCTTGCGCTCGGTGGCCACCACCTCGTGATAGTGACCCTGGACGAAGGACCCGCCGACACCTTCCAAGTGTTACCGTATAACCGTGCAAGAAAATCTCACCCGGCCACGCGAGGTCCCTTTCGGGGCGCTCGGGTGTCACACTGGCAACCTGATATCTTATTTGGACCGTGTAAAAGTACACGCGTATGCATTATACGTATATTGCTCTCCTACGTTGCCCCATAACGCGACCCCTTCCAATTCGTTTCTTAGATTAACCTCGCTCGAGTTGAGTATTTCTCTGAACTTCCATTCAGGGGCCCACTTCGGTAATTTTACACCTTCTTCCCCCCCCCTCTATTGTATCTTCTTCCAACCCCCCCACGGTCTTTACGATCACTGTAAATATTTTTACCTAAAAAAATTCACAAAGTTATAATTCATTTTGTACTTTCAGATGCAGATTCATTGGGGGCCCCAGTTTGGTAATTTTACACCAACAAAATCCACCATTTTTCCCCCTCTATTGTATCTTCTTCCAGTCCACAATCTCTACAATCTATCACTGTAAATTTTTACCTGAAAAAATTCACCGAGTTACAATTCATTTTGTACTTTCAGTCACAGATTATTTGTACCGAGAATGCATACTAATTTTCCAGACATACTTCTTCGAGCCCGGAAAATACCGACTGGTGTAATTAAAAAAGTTCATCGGCATTCTTTTACATAACTTGTAATTTCTGATTACCACGTTTTAAAATTTCCCCGCGAATAAACAAACTCTTCTTCGCCTCTGTGCATCAATACTTTTATGGCCCTTTGTTTCCACCGCTGTTTCCTGTTTGGCTCTCCACTTGTGTTTTGATACGACGCATAGCGGAGATAAAGCGGAAGAATGTCCATACATTACTGAGAAACAATTCAACGAAAATTAGTACGAATTCGTACGAATTATTTTGTAATTTTAAACTTTATAAAAGTTCCCCTCCGGGACGTAGTGGAGTCTAGATTTTAAAAAAGTAATTAAGCAGCGTTTGATTAAAAGTTTTAATATGAAAGAAAACCTACGGCGATTCTCGTGGTTTTACGCTATTGAAAAAATTCGTTTCGATTAAAATATTTAACGGGAGATCCGATCGGATACGAAATATGCAAACACTTGGTCTCTGTACACTTGTTGCATATTGCGCCGTCCAGATATGTATTTATAGGCTTCTTCGAAATAGGTTGAGAGCAGTTGCAAAGACCGTAGAAATTCATTACAATTCACGCACGCGGTATATCACACGCTCGACTATATTTCACGTTCCAAGTTTCATCCAAAATTCCATTCCGCAATTTTAGTGAGCTACAATTTCTATTTCAACGCATTCGTTCCTAGATAGATCAGAAAATGATTAAAAATGGCGATCCTCGCTGCCATTTGTATCTCAACCATTTTACAAAGTGTTTCATTTTTTTTTTATCAGTTTTTACTCACTGAACAGGTTGGAGGTACAAGTGTTATCAATAACGAGATCGTTTCGTTTAAAAATAACAGATCTTAACGCTATCTGGTTAATTAATTACCGAGTACCGAGTCAGAAATAAGCAGATAATTACTGTCACAGGCATATAATACACATTATAGGAGCTGGAGGAGGGCGAATGGGGCCCGAGAGGAGGACCCTCAGTGGGCCTAAAAGTGTATACGCGTACCGCTCTGGGCAAACAATGCATCTCCTTGGCCCGTGCCCCTCCCGGAATCCTGATCTTTCGGGTCGAACCGACGTATTACTTATTTATTAGGACCGTGCACGGGTGGTCTGCGACATGACGGAATCGATTACGCGAATTCGCGGAACTGGCCTTCCTGGCCCCGAGTCCCCTCGGAATTATGCTTCCATTCCTTCAGATTCGTCCCTCTTCTCAACCTTCTCCTCCAGACCCCCTCCGTTTCACCGTCTCTTTCCGTCTATTCCTTTCTTGCAATCCTTCCTCTTCCCCTCCAGGCTCCACCTTTTACAAACTTCTACCCACCCTCTATCCTCTTCTACGCTGAACGTTAACGCTCCGCTTATTACGTAATCAGAATTACGATAATTGTTTCGGAACTTTCGACTGCTCATCAATCCGGGCGACAGCCGGTTGCCCGCGGCTACTTGTAGGCATGGATAAGGATCAGAGAGCATTATCTTTGCCTTTGTAAGCTTTCAACAAGGAGATATTGCGAGTTATGGCCATCTCTTCCTCCAAAAAAGTAGATAAAACAGTGTCCACACAGCAAATCACTACATCCATACTGTGGACTGCTACTATCAGCTGCTACCTCAGCTGTGGGATGATAATAACATTGATCAGCACGTTTGCTAATATATAATCTTCTCAAATAAAACAAATCCACAGAAATAATTACTTTGGTATCTCTTCTTCCAAAAAAGTAGATAAAACAGTGTCCACACAGCAAATCACTACATCCATACTGTAACTGCTACTATACCTCAGCTGTGGGATGACAATAACATTGATTAGCATATAATCTTCTCAAATAAAACAAATCCAAAGAAATAATTACTTTGGTAACAGGCTCTAGAATTGGAGACCTTTTCTTTTGCAAATCTGATGAGCTGGGCCAATTTTTCTTTTTCAAATCATCCACAGCAATAATAATAACTTTGGTAACAGGCTCTGAGGATTGGAGATCTTTTCTTTTTGCAAATCTGATGAGCCAGGGCCAATTTTTCTTTTTCAAATCATCCATTGTTGCTTTCAACTTCAAAAAATACAGCTTGGATAACAAGTTTGGCTACAACATATTCAACAGTTAAATTCACACAACAAACGAGAAAGAAAAGAGGGGAGAATGGTGAAGAAACAACACCGCGAACGTTGCAATTGTATGTACAGTTTTTATTTGGGGTTAATATAGTAATTCTCATTATCAGGGCGGGTGAATACGATTGGGTCGTGTGTGTGTGTGTGTGTGTATGTAACGTGTACGTGTGTGTGCGTGTACGTGTGTACATATGTAAATGTGTATTTAGTCCGAAGAGTGAACGTGGGGTTTAAGGTAGCTAGCCTCGTCCTAGCCTCGTGTGCGCAATTCATCACACCGTTAATTAGTCTGCAGCGTTTTACGTGTTTACGTAATTATTAATTACCTTTTTGTTTTGTTCGGTCGTTAATTTCTCTTTGTAAATACTTCATCTAATTTAATTACGTACGTAATAATTCGTTTAATCAATAAATCCGTAATAAATCCGTATAAACGTTGAATCGTGTGCGTGAGTGAACTAGTGGTGCCGATCCTGTCGTAGGGCCGGCTAGGAAGTCTCTGTAGTAACCAGCGGTAAACGTATCACAAGTTATGTAGCATTCATTTATGCATTATCGGCACCGAGGGTTCGCGGATCGAGGCTCTTTCGTTCCAAGCTTTATTCAAGCACCGATGTTTATCCCTTTTCCTCGTCTCAGTACCATAAAAAAAAAGAAACAAATCTGAATCTACAACCTTTACGTTTCGTGTTTGAACTCTACTCACTCGATGTGCAAACAGTGCTTGCGAAACCGAATAAAAAAAGATTTGACGAACATAGGTTCGAAGACCCGTTCGTCTTTAACTCACATTAGATAAAATCTTTCTCAATGTCTTTTGTCCTTTGCTGTAATCTCGTTTAAATGGCCCCATAAAGTACAATACGACAGATCCTCGGACCTATATCGAGATTCCAACGTTCCTTTCGCCAAGCACTGTGTGCCCCAAAATGGCGGCCAACAACTTTTCGCGCGCTTTTCATTGATTATATTTATGATAAGCTTCGACGAGGAAAGGGTCTTGTTCCTTCCGTTTCTGGTCGACGTTAAATTCGCGTTCACATTGATACGAAACACGTCGATCCACGAACACTCGGAAGTATTGTAGTTATAACGTGGCGGCAGTGCCGTGGCGTTTTATCGTTCCGCGACGCCACCTATGAATAGGCGAATCGCGGTACACACGGTCACGCCACGGTCCCCTGCGCTTAGGTAATTGTTATTGTATATCAAACTTTATAAACTGTAATACAATGTAAACCTGTAAAAAATATACTGGGTGGCGACGGCTCTGTATAATATAATAAGTAGTATTATAATCGTTATGGTACAATTGTAATTAGTATAAATATATCGTTATATTATATTTCTGCAATGTGCGCTTCCCTATCTTCATTTCTTCCTTTATCTCGCTTATCAATCTTTCGCCATGTATCGTACATATCGGCGGCCAAGTCGGCTGCCGATTCGCGTTCTATTATTTATTTTCTGCTATACTTTACAACCGCCTCTCGTTCGGTGTACGGTAAATACGGCTAAGCACCATTTTCACGTATATCTGCCGCGTCACGGAACGTATTATCACTTATTCTGTACATTAATTTGCGAATATAAAGCATTCGTGTTAAAGAGAAACGTACAGGAAATAAAAAAATGTATCTCGTGTACGTCGGGGGGACACCTTCGCAGCATAGAAAATGAAACGATCTTCGACAATCGACGCGAAACTAACAACGAGCGCAACGTTCAAGTAGCTACTATTCAACTAAGATATACAGTTACATATTTATTGCGAAACTCGTGATCGTTGGAGGAATAATATCATGTATTTGTAGTAATAGCAATAAAGGTTAATAATTATTCCTTCAACCAAGAGCATCAAAGGCGCAGCGTTTACCGTACCACGAATGAACAGCGTTTTAGTCATTTGTTTATTTGTTTTTTTTCTCATGCGCTCGGGGCGAGGCTAGGGCGATTTAGGAACTACGTGACAGCACAACCGATGCAAGTAACTATTTCATCTGTTTCCTGGTTTTCGTTTTCTTTTTCCTTTTCCTGTTGTTGTTGTTTTTTTTTCTTTTTTTTTATACAATGAAGTCTCGGTGAAGTTCGATTTTGACGGTTTCCATGTCACGACCATTGAAACCCGAATCAAAAAAAAAAAAAGAGGGACCGATGTAGTTATCCCTTGTCCGTGTCGAGTGAAAAGTCGCGAAAACTTCGGACGAAATCGGGAAGGAAAACTTCAGACTTTTGTCGTTTGGATAAACGAATAAACCGAACGAATAGTTTTTCGCCGCGGCGAACACGTGCTTGCTCGACTGACGCGAGACGAATACTGACGGTTGATAACACCGCGACAGAGTGAACGATAGAAACGTACGGGGCGCCATCTATCGACGACGACGCGTACCTCCCCGCACTTGATTCGCTTTCCACTCGATTCACGGAACTTTGGAAACTTTCGCGTTATTTCTCACATAATATATATTGCACGAGACGACGCATTTAACGTACTCACTATCTCTTTCTCTCCTTCATATCGTCTTTCTATTCTTCACTCTGTCTTTCGCATACACGCACGCATTCTCGCAATTTTGTCTCATTAAAGGTTGTATCCGAAGAACAATGCTCGCGTTGCACAATTATCGATAAATATATATATATATATGTATGTATATATATATATGTATGTATATATTACGCATAAATAATCGACTGCGCGCTCTTTGATTCTATGTACAAGTGTTGGCTTCACGTAAATTAAAAATAATTATTTTTCGGAGACACATCGCTCTTTCTCTCTCGCACACGCACACGCGCACGTACATACACGCTTATAATTCTCTCACGCGTTTACTCCTATCTCTTTCATGTAAATAATACTTTTCATTCGTCTTCCTGCTCGTTATTCGTTTCTTTTTTTCTCTCTACCACTGTTTCGGCTATTACATCTCAATGTTTCCGGATAAAATCGTACAATCTCATCCCCCTAACTGTAGGAACTTAAGATATGGTGACTTCGGCGTCGGAGTCCCAGAAAAATCAAAGTACATTCGTTTGTCGTATTTGTGACTTTCGGTATTATGTATAACTGTGCCCATAAGCGGTAGTATTATCGATGTAACAGTGTATACAATCTAGTGGCGATTCGCGGCGGCGGCATTGGTGAAACTATGAGACGCAGAGGCGGCGTGGCGGTCAACGATATCCGATTACTGATAACGACCACGACGATATAAATTATTACAACTAATCGGAATAATACCTACTTAAATACTAACGAATAAGAGAAACAATGGACACACGTTACGTGAAAATGAACCCCTCTTTCGAGCGAAATGGTATCTCGAAAATTAAGTTTTGATTCATATATTGATACATATTTTATTCATTAGTATTATTACTTTAAAATTCATTATTATTAGTATTTTAAAATTCATTTAAGCTTCGCACAGTTTTCGAGTTATTCAAAGATCGTAAAAAAACGTAAAATAAACGTGGAATTTTGTCATTAATTATTAATTGTTGTTAGTAAATAACGTAGAAAAGAACCGGAATGAAACGTCCTATTTTATTAACTATGAATCTAAAGGATCTATTTTGCGGTAAGGAATAGTCCTTTTATTGTCTTGTTACGTAAATATTATCACATGTTTGCTGGTGATAAATTTGATAAATTAACGGTTAATTAAACATTTACAAAATCGTACGTTATAAACAAACAGAATTAAAAACGAGTAGTTTAATGCAAATTATTGCATCGAACTGTAATTCTATAAATTTGAAACTACATTTGTGGCTTCTGAATATTTCGAAATACCATTTCATTCGATAGATCGATCCTCACGACGTCCGATTCGATATTAGAAGATAAACGACACCGCGATAGAGCTAATGATATGTCGCGGTCGCGTCCAGGTGCGACCATAAGCGGTGAAAATCATATTCTATCCGTAAACTAATATTAATAATAAACGTAACGCATGGAACGATAATAATACGAATAATAGCAATAGTAAAATTAATAACCGCGTCGATGTGTGCGTAACAACGTCTTTCACCCGTTCGAATACAACCTTTCTATCTGTAAAGCCCCTATTAACACATTTACCGACCGATAGCGTGTTAATCGACTGTTTTACCGACCAACGCTTACCGACCGATAGCCGATTAATCAACCGCTACCGGTCGGTAAAGTGTTAAATCCCTCCGTCATTCATGCGTATGCGTATCCAATGATTTCTAACAACGAATCAATAATTATCAAACGGCCCAACCCTTATCAACCGGTTTCGCGACCCTTCACAAACTTCAACTAACTTGTACTACGCGCGATAATTATGCGAATTATGGTTCGCAGTAATAAAAAGATAACCAATCGATACGCCCCCAAAATCTCGTATCTTTTTCTTTTTCTTTTTCTCTATCTACACCTCTAATGACAGTCTCGATCGCGTTCGCCTGTGTGTACATGTATGTGTGTGTGTGTGTGTGTATAATTTCCGAGTCTCTCTTTCTCACTATTTCGCGCGCGCAATCGTACCCTTCCTGTCATCTGATTATCTTTCACGTAATCGTTTTCGTCATCGATCGTCTCGATCGAAGGCCGTTCACATTTTCCTAAGGGCTTACAAACAACGAAACAGGCGTAACATGTTTCCATTTCCCCATCGAGGAGTTACCTAACTAACATACCGATCGTTCTTGTATCTTTTATTTATTTTTTCTTTCATCCCCCGTTAACTGTAAAATAATACTGAAGTCTGCACATGGTGCCTATCACATATGTCTATTACGTAGTCTCTTTCTGGCAGTCACTCCCGACACACACACGCTTTTTCTATCGTTTACATACAAATTACAACTTTCAGAAAACGTCCCCCCCCGCTCCCCCGCTCCCCTCGTCTCGTTTTCCCATAATCCCGTACCGATCTCGCAAGCGCGCCGCAGCTTTGTTCGCTCATTTCTCAACAGAGTGGATAAAAAATTGTTAATATCGTTCTCGACGCGGTCGTACCCGCCTCATTAATTACATAACTTTTTCACAAAAATTCGAATTTCAACGCAAAAACACACATACACGCATACACAAAACAGAAGCTAGTCTCGAGTAAGCTGTTGTCAAATGGAAACAATTCAGAAATGGACACGATTAAAATAAATAGAACAATAATAAACAACGATAATTAATAATAATTTCCCGAGCGTGATATAGGGGAAGGCGCGGTACAACCCGTCGAAAACAGTTATAAACTCTTTCGAAACACCCTGTGTGTATATCTATATATATATATATAATAATAATAATATATATATATATAAATATATATATATAATAATCAATAATAATATCAGTTTGTATTGTACAGGCTATTTTTTGGGCCGAAAGCCTGTGGTCTCTCTAATATTTACTTAACCCCCCCCCTCCTCGTCTCGTACCCAAACGCTCTCTCTCATTACATTCTACTTAAGTTATTCTTTTTAATAATATATTTAATCTCGCTTTCGCTAGGTGTAGCAAGGTGTGACATAACGAAATCAACCACATATTCCTGCCGTTCTCTCACCGCTCTTTGTGTGTGTGTGTGTTTTTTTTTTTTGTCTTTTTTTTTTGGGTTTTTTTTTTTTGTATCATTTTCTTAAGTTCTTTAACGAAATAATCATCATAAATGTATTATAGCTTTACGTTACTTTTTTCATTTTTTTTTTTTTTCTCATTACCATTACTTTTACAGTTTAATACGTAACTTTTTTTTTTTTTTCTCTTTATCTATCGTAGATTTGTCTGTGGCTATCCCTGATGTGTTAGTTACCCTGCGCTTCCGTCTGGTTGTCGAAATATTGTATTTTTTCGTTTTTTTTTTCTGCGAAATTGTGGTCTACGATAAAAATTTTCCCCGTTCACCGTACGTTTCCATTTTTTCCCCATTTTTTTGTTTCGTCAAATCGTTCGACGACTATTCGTTTTGTTCGCCGTGCAAAAAGTTCGCGCGCCCCGGAACCCGCCAAGATCCACCGTCCCTTCCGGTTCGAGCGTCGCGAAACCGCGCGAGGCTTTAGAAAAATATCGTGCACGAAAGAAGAACGAACGAGAAGGACGTAAGCGTTAACGAGAAAAACATTATTTACAGATCAACGTATTCCGGGCGTTGTATATTGCACCGATTTTACCGGAAGTAGCGCGCGCTCCGAGTGGAGGTATCCAGGGGGGGGATCTTGGCAAGCTCACGACACCCTGCGTGTGATTATTATGCAACCCCCGATCGTGAACGTCATTCTACGAATCGGCGTGATCGAAGTTCAGAGCTTTACGGGCATTTTAATCGCTATCCGGAATCCAATCAGGGAACAACGCAAACGGCTCGCGCGAAAGTGACGTATTACATTGGTCGAATAACCAACACGGGGGGCTGTGTGTGTAAAATAATATTCAAACTGGAAGCTCGTTTACCACGTGCTTTCGGAGGCAGCGCGGACAACAAGGGCTCGAGGGAACCCTACGCTAGTCGAAATCGCTTTTTAAGAGACACCAGGTACAAGTTATAGTGTATAGTGTCAGGAAAACCTCTAATACATTTCTTCTCTCGATGGGCCTTCGTTTTCCAGATACTTTTATCCAAAAGTTTACACTTCAATTCACTTTCTAGATTTGAGTAAGTCGGTAGGACGGTTGACTTAAATGTTTTTTAATACAGAAAACATCAGTTTTTAATATAGAAGATAGAAACACAGTAATAAAAGGTAGCAGTGTCTTGCAACATTCCCCATTAACGATAAAGCTTACGTAAGCAGAATGAACCAAACTGTTGCAATGGTAAATTGCAATGGTATATAATTAATACAGAATTCACTTCTATTTTCTGTATTAAAAATGCATGTTTTATGTTTAACAATTAATATTGATGTAATACATAATTTTCCATTTCAAAATTGAATTAAAAAAACCCAGTAGCAACGTCGGGGATTCGAACCCACGACCAAGAAGAATTTCGTAGTTAAGCGCTCTACCGACTCACCCAATGCTGTAAACGAAAAATAAACTCTTTCATTATGTATTTATTGAACTTTAAATCAAGATACATATCTCGAGAACAAAGGCCCGTTTAGATGACCATATTAGGGTACTTTGATACTGTGTACTATAACTTGTACTTACTACCACTGGCGTAGAGTTCTCTTGATCAACGTTTCTCCTAATGGAAACTTCGGTAATGTACAATAGAATAACAATTGGCGTTAATCCGGTTGGGCAGAGACGTTGTAATATAGAAATCTGTATAGGGGGAAAAATAGAATAGTAAGTGGGGGGTTCCCTTGCCGCCTCCGAGCGCGTGTTAGAAGAGGTATCGTAACAATCGACGGTATCAAACTATTGTTCGAGTCTTGTAAGCTTACCTCATGTGCATCACAGGCCACGAGGACGTTAAAAGTAGAAAGCGCGGTGTCTCCCTAATCGCGTACGTCACTTTCTCGCCGAGTAGTTGTGCGATCCAAGCAACGGAGTGTGAGCGTTTCCAACAATTGCTATTCCATACAGCAGCCATCGTATTTACTCAGCCGTTTACAGTACTATTTGGTATAATCGCTCTTGTAGCAGGAACTATTTATAGTGATGATACGAGTGGTCTCGCCCGCCAGCAAAAGTGTCTCCGCCACGAAGGCGTCTCGGCACTAGTGGATCATTTTTTTTCGTAAACCCGAAACGCGTTCAGGGGAAACGAGCACCAGAAAAGACCACCGCCTAACGATGGCCCTTCTCTTCTCTCGAGCGGTCTCCGGGCGTACCACTGATATTAACCAAGTAGACACCGGAGTCCCGAGCAAACGAAACAAAGAAAAGAAACGAGACACGATCCTCTCGAGAGAATTTCGCCGGCACGCTCGACCGAGTCCGGCGTGTTTCGCGATCGACGGACAAAAGGGGCGACGTCAATATTTTCGTCCACCGGATAAAGACAGACAAAGAAGGTCGATGGGAACGTAAAGAAAAAAAATCGAGAAGCGAAACGTGGCAACAGTGTGTGGCTTAAGCGTGGATTGAGCAGGGCGTTAACGTCCGTCGAATTTACCCCGGGAGCTGTAATTGGTGATAGTCAGTCTTGTGAAAAAGAGAACAATCTCGCGGAAAGAATCGGGGGGCGTGTGTGTGTGTGTGTGTGTGTGTGTGTTACGTTCGTTGTGTAGGTGTTTTCGAGTGTGGGTGTACGTGTCGAGGGTTTCGTTTAACGGGATGGTTTTATCGGACAGTTATGTGTCCGTGGTCCATCGACGAGGATAATAAGCGTCACCGCGCATACCTATGACCACGAGTAAAACGATTTTGCTTCTAATCCGAACCATTTTGCTGGAGTAGCGCTGGCGCCGACTGAGGCGGTTGCGGTTGCAGCGACTCGTGATGATGGTGATGGTGATGATGATCGACCGGCGACGGGGTTCGACTGCTCCGCGTGGTGGAGAGGTCGCCACCGCTGCCACCGCCGCCGGGATTCCCGGTTGGTTCGAAGGCCTTCTGTTCGCTAGGTGGTAGCAGATGCACCATGCTGACAGGCACGGGGAAAGCAGCGGCGGCGAAATCGGGAAAGAAACCCTGCGGCAGGTTGCCACCGAGCAACGAGTGATGAGGGAATCCACTGTCGTCGCCCGGATGGGGCGGCAGACCGGCGAGCGGATGGGACATCTGCGTGGGCGGCTGGACGGTCTTCACGTTGTTGTTCAACGAGTTCATCACGACTTCGCCCGTCGTCGCGCCCGTGCAGTCCCTCCTGAGCTGCTCGAGCTTCAGGCTCTTCCCGTATTTACCCCTCACGTACATCAGAAGGCTGTTGTACGGTATACCGAAGATCCTGCTCGCCTGCGACGTGGTCATCTTCTTGTTCCAGACGTGTTGGAGCGCCTCGGTGAGCTCAGCGTTCGTCCACGACCTCGGTGGTCCGCCCCTGGGCGCGCTGTGCTGACCTTTCGGCCTTCCCACCGGCAACCCTCGGCTACCGTGGTCCCCCCATCTGCGTGGCGTGTCACCGTCGCCTCTGTGCTTCTTGGGCTTCTTACCCTGATGATGGCCGCCGAGACCCGCCGCGCCGAACAGACCGTGCAACGTTTCCGGCTTAAAGCTATCGTGTAGATCCGCCAGAAGGGATCCCCTGTCGAGTGCACCAGCGTGAGGGAACAGTCCCCCGCCTAACGACGCCACGCCGTCCAGCGGGAACATCGCCGTCACGGAGCTGCGTCGCGGCGTCAACGGGGAGTCTTGCTGTTGCTGTTGCTGCTGATAAGGATGCGTCCTGTTGGGCCCGTGCGGACTGCCCTCCCGCGGATGGTGACCCTGCGGCGGTGGCGGTAGTTGGCTCTGCGGATGGTTCGGCAACCACTGAGCCGCCAGCTGGCCCAAACTCGTCAGGTACTCGCTGTGATGATGCGGCGGCGTCAACGACAAGGCCGACATCGCCGGTAGGCCCGCCGCAGCCGCCGCCGCCGCCGCTGCTGCTGCCGCGGACGGAATGTCTTGAAGGGAACCGTCCGGATGCAGCAGACTGGTGCCCGTCAACGGGGATCCTCTCGGACTGCTCGCCGCCTCGCTGCTCTCCGCCTTCACGTGATGATGGTCGGTTCCGCTCGGCGACATGGATCTCTTCATCGAGAGGTTCTCCGCCATGTCCTCCTGCTGCTGTTGCTGCTGACTCTGCGAACCCATCGACTGCTGTTGCTGGTGATGCTGTTGCTGCGACTGTTGCTGGCTACCGGACAGGTTCAGACCGCTCGTAGGTGGGCTGAGACTCGACGGCGGATGCGGTCGGCTGAGATCCTGCGGCACCAGCTCGCCGGATCTTCGTCGCGGTCGTGCCTGTTTCCGTCGAGGCAACAACGGCGACCCGCAGCTCTCCCTGAGCTCGCGGATGCCGAAGTTCAAGTGACCCATGTGCGGTAACCTGTCGCGATGGTCCCTGGCAGGGTGGAAAATAGTGGTGGTGGTCACCGCCGCTGGTTCCCGCGTCGACGGCGGTGCCGTGCTCTCCGACGCGTTGTCGTCCTCTTCAGGGGTGCCGTGCCTCGCGCCCTCAGGCGTGGAAGGTTCCCCCAGAAGAAGATCGGCCGTCGGGGTTTCCGGCGGCGACGCCGGCCGCGGCTCCGACGACGCCAATCCCCGCACTTGCAGACTCTCAGCGGCTCTCATCAGTCCTGGAAGCTCCTCGCGACCGACCCGTACCTCGCCACGATACATGAAGTCGATCAGCGCCGCGACCTCGTGGCCAGGGAAATCCTTCAACACGATCACCGGATGCTTGCAGGGATGCTCCGCAAATATCCTCTCGAAGAACGGACTGCAACGCAAAGTATTCGAGTTAGGAACGCTTTCAGCAAAGAGGTCTTTTCAATTTAGATTAATATTACTAATGTGGGGGGTCCTGTTGACGAGAGATGGAAAAGGAAAGGGGGCACAAGGCAGCAGGTCCTCAGACGCCCAGGATTAGTGAGAGGTGCTGCCCTCTGGTGGCGAGTACGGGAGGCTCTTGGACCCCAACACTACACCAACGATAACTTTACATCATTGTAATCAATTAAAATTCTACAGCAGTTCATATACAATGTACTCTAATTATGGGAACTTTCCCCCTCCTATCAGTTAGAATTAAAGTGTCCATATATGGAACGTTTGAAAGTTCAAATTTCCAGAAATAGCATTGCATATGGAAATTAAAGCCTGCAGGATTGTTCGGATTATGTACATCTGTACTACATTCCATTCTCACATAAGGACTGTGAAATTCATAAAGCATCAAGAAAGTTAGGTGAACAGCGTCGGCAGCGTGTCGACAGATTATCCCCATATTGGAGAACACGAACATTAACCCATCGCTGGTGCATTTGTGACGCGATTTATCGTCCAGATGTAACGAACGCGAGACACGTACAACGTGCACATAATTCAGCCAATTCGCGGTTCCTCGATAGGTTTATTTTATCCTAAATACGATAGAAGAATATTAGATTTAATTGGAATTATATTGGAAGAATAAAATAAAAGGAATCAAAGATCAAAACGATCGTTTGAATTAAATTCGGAAATTTTCTCGATTTCCGGAGCGGTCGTTATAACCGACGTCGACTGAATTTTATTTAGATGGACGGATTAAAAGTAACAAGAAGCAAATACGATGGGAAATATTCTCTGTACTCTAATACTAATGGTGTGCTAAAATCAAAGAATCTCGATTTTAAAATTTCTCATCGAAAATATGGCTCGAGATTTATTTTAATTTCTTCCAAACAAACCCTTTATTCTATTCCTTCCTTTGTACCATGCTTTCTCTATCAATGTCGGTTACATTTACCATTTCGTCTTCACTGTTTCGGGACATTTCTATGAATTGTTAAGGGTTACTAAGTTCTTCACGAACTTCACTGTATCTTGTAAAACACTTCTGAAAAATAAAAATTTTCTGTTTTATATTCCTATGTATGGTAGGAACATAAACTTTTGTAATTTTGGCTTATCAGAAGAGTTTATTACTATTTTTATTTACCTCGATCACAGGTTCGTAATATTTCTGTTCCACGCTTTGTTTCTTTCTTTCCTTAATTTCGATCATAACCATAACACGATCATTTGTTACAGGAACATACATTGGGCAAGATTGATTGTCTTCACATAGTTGGAGAAATTACCCTGTATTTTCTATTTATTTTTTCACAATAAAAGAATGGATATTTTTAATACGAAAGTGCAACTGCGTCATCACGGACGCCATTATGCAGTTTTTTAAATTATTCTGCAGGGTTAAAGATAAATAATCAACACAGGGGGCAGCACTGTTCAGTTTTTTAAATCTATTGGTGGAATATAACGAATATCTAACCCAGAGACCTAACCCAGTCCAGATAGAGTGTGAAATATAAATAATCCCGACAGGGGGCACCACTGTTCAGTATATTCGACTTTAAATCTATCAGTGGAACGTAACAATTATTACGCAGTCCTGATAGAGGGTGAAAGATAAAGGTAAAATAAGGATCGATTACCTGCAGGCACTAAGGACGACCTTGTGCGCCCTGAGGCTGGTCTCGGCGCAGACCAGTGTCACGTCAACGAGTACCTCGTTGTGCAGCAGCGCCTCGAAGGCCTGTAGTATGTGTGTCTGATGATTGTTCCATCGTAGGGAATAGTGCGACTGCAAAGCCATCCCATCAGGACTGTCCGCGGCGCTCGACATTTTTTCACCGCCGCTCGTGCCGTTAGCGGAGCCACCTTGCTCCGCCTCGTTCTCCTTCGTACCTCGGGCTACCGCGGTCGTCTTTCCTTTCCATGCACGCACGCACGTGATCACGCACGTATCGTGAACGATGCCTCCCCGTCGACACTATCTTGAACGGTGCTGTCCTCCTGAAACCCCAACAAACCACATACAGACCCAAAGCTTTCGGTATTCTCATCATTTCTCTAATCTATTTCCCCTTAAACCGATCAGCGACGAACATCCGTTGCGAACCAGTTTTAAATCACTTAAAACATTTCAAGACGTAACCTTCACTGCATTTGTTTTGGCGGGAATAACTATTCTCTTCTATTACTTTTGAGAAAGATACAACCAGAGAAATAACGTTTAACTTTGGCTGAACGAGTACACGAATTATGATCAAGTTTGACCAAGTAAAAGTATTCTAGTCCACGAGCGATTTAGGCGGCAAAGCGCCCAAGTTTACAGAGGAATAGTACCCATAATTAGCGCCAGATAGCGCCACCATAGCCACTTTACCGCCAAGTGCATACACTTCCCGCGTAAAAAATCTGTTGAAGCTACGACCACGCTACGTAGCGCGTTAAAATGCCCCACACAAGATATTCCCAACGATCTTCGTACGTTTCGACCGGTTTACGTAAGTTTCGAGCTGTACACACTGATTTTATGATAAGTTTCACGATAAATTGGGAATATTTGTCCACGGAAAGTACTTACAGGTAACGAAATTAGTGTACGAGAGTCTTTCTTAACGAATATTCTCTCGTAATCTTAGGAAACTGTGTCTATTACCTACGTTTAGTATTGTAACCTAATTTAATAAATGTGTGTTACGATTAACCCCAATTTCCCAGTCTCCCCGGTAGGTTATGCAAAGCTCTGGCGCATGGTGAGTCGTAATTTGTATAGAATTCAACATTTCCTGACAAAATTTAGTAAATTTTTAGTTTGATATGTCTATTTACTCTCAAATATTGCATAAATAATTAATACAATTACGTAAGAGGCTTTAAAACAGAATGTTCTCGAAATATTTCACTTTTCAATCTCTAATTTCTTAAAACGTTTGAGGTTAGTTAGCCACGAGAATCTTCAAACGATTTTAAACGTTCTCGATCATATTTAGAATAATTTATGCGTATAGTAGGTTATTGCAATTAAATTTCATTGTAGAATGCAATTGAATACGATTTTCATTGCAACATGATTAGAAATAGCGATTCAAGGACAAGCAAATCGTCTTCAATTGCCTGGGAACTTATAAATTTTCACGTTCAATTATCTCGAGAACGAAGTCTCGAACAAAAAAAGTTTATTCTTTATTTTTTATTTGTTTTTTCATGCAGCATCAGTCCCCCGAAAATGGACCTTCGAGTTGTGGCGGTTTAAGCGTACGAGAAAAGTGACGAATCGTGCGACGGAGAAACCGACTAAGAAAGTATTTGGCGGCCATTTTCCTGATGTTTGTCATACTCGAGTGTCACGGAGCTTTCGACGCAGCGTACGGTGAGTCAAACGATTTAAAATGTTTTATTAATACTTTAATTCCTTGTTTAACAATTTATTGTTCAATGTTGTTCTTTATATTATTGGTAAATTGGAAATTTTATATTAAAAAGATGGTCGACGAAAGATGGTATACGACTAATCCATAACCTTGCAAATTAACACAGTTTTTGTATAAAAAGAAGTGTTACGAATCATTTGAAATCATTTTTTATGGTTAAATAGAATTTTAATTATTATTATTGTGTGAAAGAGTGTGATAATTCATGCGTAAGATCGAAGTGGGTTACAGAAATTTCTGATTAACAAAATGGCGGCCACTGATATGATCACTTAGGAACTTTGTGTCGCAATTACTATCGTTTTACAGCGTTGTTCAATTTCTAGACCAGCATTATACATATTTATTATAGAATATGCTAATTTATGACATTATTATACGCTTTACAATTATTATTCAAGCACTGTTATGCTTATATGATTCACAAATGCATATTAATACTTTAAGAGGTAAATCTGCACTCTAAAATAAGTAAAATATGAATAAAACAAAGGCATATTCAGATAAACATTTAAAAAAAATTGTAAATTATTATTATAAAATAATTCTAAAGGTACAAAAACTTTTCATTGAGTTTGTTCTTCTGAAAAGTATTTCAAACTATTTTTTTTCATTTTTTATGATTCATAAAAGTCTAAATAGAGAAAGTTTAAATTGTTGTTTCATTGATGTAAGATTATATGCAAAACTGGAGAAGTTTATTTGGAAATAATCAGCAATTTTAGAGATAGAGGCTCAGTGTAAGATTAAATCTGGGTGTGATACTTTTCTAATGGAAAGATTAGATCATTTCTGAGATTATTGGCTTGTTTGATTCAACGTTTCTAAATTGCATTGGGTCGATGATATATTTATGCAATATTTTTCACTTGTTTTAGCGTACAGGTTCGATCTTTGATATATTTATATGCATTTTGAACCGCCCCTGTGTGTCCGCCGATGGTCGATTAAGTTCAGAAGCGGTCGAGTCTCGAGAATCTCTTGGAAGTTGAAGAAAAAGATGCGAACGAAATGGAGGAGCGAAACTAGCGCGCGTAGACTGATAAGAAATGACCGATGAGCGCAGGTGAAATCGGTGGGTTATCGCGACAGGTGTTTCAAAGGGTTAGATCACTAAAAAATACAATTATAATACTTCTGCGAATTGTCATTAAAATTGGGAAGACTCTGTACCAACAAATAATTAGTTTTTATGGTAATAATCGTATAGTAAATTATTTTTACACGTTATCGATGGTGTTCAGCCATTAATTAAGTATTAATTAAGTTTAAGCTCCTCAGTAATTATAATTATATATAAAAAAAAAATTAAACGTCCACATATGTGGCCAAGGATGTGATTAGGTTAATTTTAAAGGTTCTCAGAACAATGTAGAGAGAGAATATTAATGGTCCAGGGATATATAATTTTCATTGGAATGTCATTAAAATTGGGAAGACTTTGTACCAACAAATAATTAGTTTTTATGGTAATAATCATATAGTAAATTATTTTTACACGTTATCGATGGTGTTCAGCCATTAATTAAGTATTAATTAAGTTTAAGCTCCTCAGTAATTATAATTATATAAAAAAAAAAATTAAACGTCCACATATGTGGCCAAGGTCGTGATTAGGTTAATTTTAAAGGTTCTCAGAACAATGTAGATAGAGAATATTAATGGTTAAGTCCAGGGATATGTAATTTTCTATGGAAACCAGTGTAACTTTCACAATCTTGTGTTATTCGTCCCCATCGATCGGTATTTTCTTTCTACTTTAATTAACGTTTTATGCGTGCGAACGCTCCTTACGAAAGGAGCAAGAAATTTACTCGTTACATCGATACAATCTGGCGAAGTCGATTAAAGTTGCGTGTAAGAAAATATTTCACGATAAGATGTCTGTCGGGGAATTTATATGGGCGAGAAGGAAACTAAAAATAATTCTGATAACTTTTGTATTTGGGGCTGTTCGCTGGTAAATTGTAGGTAGCTGTATTGTTATGTTCAACGCGAAGGTTAATACAAAAATGATGAAAACTAGGATCAAGGGGATTGCAAATTAACAATAATAATATTAGTTATTATATTTTTTTCTTCAATGCAAAAGGTTATGCAAAGATAATAAAAGCTAGTATGGAGGGGGTTGCAAATTGACAAGCATTAATAATAATATAAATCATAAATGGAAGCTATTATATTTTTTTCTTCAAATGCAAAGGTTATTCAAGAATAATAGAAGCTAGTTTTGGGGGATTGCAAATTAATTTCACAGCAAAATGGCAAGCAATAATAATAATATAAGTGATAAATAGTAACTATTGTAATTTTCTGCTGAATACAAAGGTTATTCAAGAATAATGAAAGCTAGTTTCAGGGGGTTGCAAATACATTTCAAGACAAATCAACAAATGATAATATAAGTAATAATATAAGTTATAAATAGTAACTATTATATTTTTCTCCTGAATGCAAAGGTTATTCAAGAATAATAAAAGCTAGTTTTTGGGGATTGCAAATTAATTTCACAGGAAAATGGCAAGCAATAATAATAATAATATAATGCATAAATAATAGCTACTATAATATTCTCTTTAACACAATGGTTATTCAAGAATAATAAAAGCTAGTTTCAGTAGATTGCAAATAAGTTTCACAGCAAACCAACAAGTAATAATAATATAACTAATAAATAGTAGCTATCATAAAGTTAATACAAAAATTCTAAAAGCTAGTTTAGGGAGTTTGCAAATAAATTTCACCTCAAATCGACACCTCATAATACTATAAATCATAAATAGTACCTAAAATATTTTTTCCTCGATTTCAAAGCACATCTAAAAATTCTAAAATCTAGTCTCTGGATGTTGCAAATAAATTTCACAGCAAATCGACAAATAATAATATAACTAATAAATAGTAGCTATCATAAAGTTAATAAAAAAATTCTAAAAGCTAGTTTAGGGAGTTTGCAAATAAATTTCACCTCAAATAGACAATTTATAATACTATAAATCATAAATAATAGCTATTAAATTTTTTCCTCGATTTCAAAGGTTATATAAAAATTCTAAAAGCTAGTTTAGGGGAGTTTGCAAATAAATTTCAAGCTAAATCAACAAATGATAATATAAGTAATAATAAAAGTTAGTTTCAGGAGGTTGCAAATAAGTTTCGCAGCAAAATAGCAAGCAATAATATAACTAATAAATAGTAGCTATCATAAAGTTAATAAAAAAATTCTAAAAGCTAGTTTATGGAGTTTGCAAATAAATTTCACAGCAAATCGACAAATGATAATATAACCAATAAATAGTAGCTATCAAAAAATTAATAAAAAAATTCTGAAAGCTAGTTTATGAAGTTTGCAAGTAAATTTCACCCCCAAATCGACACCTCATAACACTATAAATCATAAATACTACCTATTAAATTTTTTCCTCGATTTCAAAGCACATCTAAAAATTCTAAAAGCTGTCTCCGGAGGTTGCAAATAAATTTCAAGCCAAATCAACAAGAATAACGCTTTCGTGATTCCAGAGAAACGCGCATAAACTTCCCGTTGTACTCGTGTCGCAGTGTTTACGATATAAGCTACCTCTCTTTCGAAACAATACACGTTTCTTCTATCGGTTCGTCGATACAACGCGACAAATTCCGCTCGAATCTCGCGAGTCTGGTGCATCCAACGAAAATTAATCGGCCAATAGGGGGGATGAAAAATCCCCGCGATTGAAATCAAAGTTCGCGGAAGAAGAAAACACCCGATCGCGGGGTATCGGAGAACGCGTCGAGCCTCGTCTAAATTTCAACCCTTGCATTATTCATGCCCGCTGACTGCTAGGAAAAAACACACACACGCGTGTAGGAGGGGGAAACGTAGAAAATTGTTCCAGGTTAATTCGATATGGAGTCAATTGCATTTCCCCACGCTTCGTCACTCCGCGTCCGAAAACTTTCTTCTCAAACACGTGTTTTTTGCTCGATGTTTAACGGATTTTAAAGTCAAACTGTATAGACACTGATTAGAAGAAATATTTGTCAACGATTCTGTGATTCACTGTTAACTCTAAAAAAATAGTTTGTTTTTGAATTTGTAGCTTGGAATAAAAAAAAAATATTCTTTAATTTTTACAAGTAGACAGTTTTTTAAGCTCTGGTCGAATCTCACGATTTTTTTATTATTATTATTCATTTATTAACGGGTAATTAAACCCTTTAGCAGAACGATGTAATATCTAAGGAACTACAGATGTGGATTTTACATAGTCAAACATTATCGCTTGGTGAACGTAACAAGAATAAATTAATTTACAATACGTTGCAAGGATAGTTTTAGACTTTCTAATGATTGTTCAATTAAATCTGTTTTTGTGTGTGCGAAATTTACATTACTAATTTTTGTGAAACATTCTCTGTATTTTTGGAGAGTTAACACAGTGGTTTCGAGATTGGAAATTGTTTTACGATCGTTCACGATCATTTCCACGAGTTTTCCTCCCGAGTGTTTAGTAATACGAACCCAACCCTGTTGACGACAACACCGACGATTCGACGGTTCGAAGAGGACACTCGAAACGTGTGTGTTCTTGGCAACGAAGAACGAACGTTGCCGAATTCGACTCTGATCACACGAGTCCGCGTTTCTCATCTAAACACAGTCCATGGTCACAGGTAACTAGATAACCAGATAGAACACACATGTCACTGGATCGTCGAACGGAGGTATCGTCGGTATGGAAAAGTATTTTATCCGCACTATCTGCTGGGGGTCGAGTATCTCACACTGTTCCCCATGGTACGCGGAGGCAGGAAGTTACACACTGGGACGTTTCTCGTTTGGCGGGAAAGCTAAACACGGGCCGGGCAGACCGCGTGGTTGCCGTAGGTACGATCAAGAGAGAGAGAGAGAGAGAGAGAGAGGGGGGTGGGAAGCGCGCGCGAGATAGCGCCCCTAAACGATCAGCTGGTTCCTCACTGTCACCGTCTTCTCCTCGAAAGCACAGACGCGTTCACAGATCGAGATCGATCGTCACCCGCGTGTACCTCGCCGTACATCGTCGATCACTTCCGGTGCCCCCCCCTGGGGCCGACGATTCGACACCAACGAAAAACGCAGGGGGGGTAGAAAACGTAGAAAAACCTCGAAAGAGGGAAATCGGTGGAAAAATGTTTCGACGAAACTGACCGTATCGTGTGGATTGCGTGTGCGGCACAGCGGCGTCGGCGACGGCCGGTGAGTGAATGCGCCGTGACGTTAGGCGCCCCTCCTAAGATCTCCGCCCCTCTCGCTCCTTAGAGCTCCCCCCTCCCCTTCGGTGACGAGCACGCGTCCTCTCTCTCCCGCAGCCTGGAACACGACACTCTCTCGCTCGCGCGCTAACTAACCGGCCTCCCTCTCTCCCTCTCTCTCGCCACTCGGCCGCCTCCCCCTTTCTTCCACCTATCCAACCCTCTCCTCTTCCAACCCCTGCTTTCTCCTCTTCGTCACTTTACCGCCCCCCCGCCAGCACCTCTCGCCACCTCTGGCGTGTGTCCTGCCGCTCCAACCAACATTCGCAGACCGCCAACTACCCCTTTCCTTCCTTTCTACTTCGGGGAAACCTACTGTTCCGCGGGAGACGCGTTCCTTCTTGTTGCCCTAACTCGCCTTTTCCCACCCCCCTACCGCGCTCCACCAGTTGGTTCTAGAGGGGTTCGTTCGGGGCAGCCACCTCGCGCTCATCCGCGGACCGATGTAACCGATAAGACAAACTTTCACATACGAAACGGGGATTCCGCGACCAAGATCATCCCTGATGTTCTATGTTTCCTTCTTGGACCCTACCACCCCCTAGAAGATGTGAACTCTGTTTATATTTTAGAGATTATCGTGAGTTTATCGGGAAATTTTGTTTCGTTAAACATTGGTGATTATTCTTTCGTTATGGTCCTCTTTAGGGTTGCAAATTAATTGGGGGTTAAATAATTAATAAAATGAGCTTGGTACGACAAGGATTGGTATCGAAATTGGGAACGTGTGCTTCGAAAAATTTAGGTTAAGTACAGGGTGAATAGATGTGAGTAAATTGAAGTTGATACAGAGGTATATATGTGCTTCAAAAAATGATACAAAATATAGAGAAATTTGAGTCAAATACACGATAAATAGATGTGATTAAATTGAGCTTGATCAGGTGTATCGAAATTATATACATATGCTTCAAAAAATGATACAAAATATAGAGAAATTTGAGTCAAATATATGATAAATAGATGTGATTAAATTGAGCTTGATAAGGTGTATATATAAGCTTCAAAAAATGATATAAAATATAGAGAAATTTAATTCAAATACACGATAAATAGATGTGACTAAATTGAGCTTGATACAGGTGTATGGAAATTATATAGATATGCTACCAAAAGTAATACAAAATATAGAGAAATTTGATTAAAATACACGATAAATAGATGTGATTAAATTGAGCTTGATAAGGTGTATATATGTGCTTCAAAAAATGATACAACATATAGAGAAATTTGAGTCAAATACATGATAAATAGATGTGACTAAATTGAACTTAATACAGGTGTATCGAAATTATATAGATATGCTTCAAAAAATAATACAAAATATAGAGAAATATAACTCAAATACAAGATAAATAGACATACCTAAACTGAGTTTGATAAAGTGTATCACATATACTTCAAAGTAATAACAAATATAATTTGAATACAGGATTAACTAAACACGATAAATAGATAAATAGATATAGCTAAACTGAGCTTGATAAGGTGTATACATATGTTCCAAAAAATAATATAAAATATAGAGAAATATAACTCAAATACACGATAAATAGACAACGAATAGGAGTGATTAGGGATTATCTAATCATAGCTTGATGCAAGTGTATCGAGACAATAAACATACCAAAAATAAAAAAAAAACACACACAAAGAAATATAATTTGAGTACACAACAAATGGGGATGATTAGGAATTATCTAATCATAGCTTGATGCAGGTGTATCGAAACAATGAACATACCAAAAATTAAAATTAAAAAAAAAACACACAGAGAAATATAATTTGAGTACACAACAAATAGGGGTGATTAGGGATTAGGGGTTATCTAAACATAGCTTGATGCAGGTGTATCGAGACAATAAACATACCAAAAATTAAAAAAACAAAAACACACACAGAGAAACATAATTTGAGTACACAACGAATAGAGGTGATTAGGGATTATCTAAACATAGTTTGATGCAGGTGTATCGAGACAATAAACATACCAAAAATTAAATAAAAAGACACACACAGAGAAATAGAATTTGAGTATACAACATATAGGGGTGATTAGGGATTAGGGATGATCTAAACATAGCTTGATGCAGGTGTATCGAAACAATAAACATACCAAAAATTAAAAAAAAACAGACCTAATCCAGACCTAACCCAAACTTAATCCAGACCTAACCCAGACCTAACCCAAACTTAACCCAGACCTAACCCAGACCTAACCCAAACTTACCCCAAACTTAACCCAGACCTAACCCAAACCTAACCTAGATCTAACCCAGACCTAACCCAGGCCTAACCTAGATCTAAACCAGACCTAACCCAGACCTAACCCAGATCTAACCCAGACCTAACCCAAACCTAACACTACAACTTTCAATTTTTTTTACCACAACAACATTGTTATCCTCCCTAAAATCTATTTTTAATATTTGTCCTTCTTAATTTTAATTTATCTCTTTATAGATACCAAAGTAGCAACCCTTCGAGAAACATATCCCATTGAAACTCCTAATAAACATAATGAATTGTCCCTTTAATGCTTACCCCCTCCTAAAATTGATCCCGAATTACAAAAAGGTTGCCTTGGATCCATAATTTCCTCGAGTCAGCTGTCCCGCGAGCGATAAAATATTCCCGTTTTCCCCATTAAACGCAACGAACTCGTAAATCACACGAATAAGGATAATAGTGATTAGTGATTATCTAAACAAAGTTTGACACAGGTGTATCGAAAAAACAAACATAAAAAAAGTACAGAGAAATATAATTTGAGTCCACAAGAACCAAAGCATAAAAATTTGTATCTACAAGGAATATTGCCACCCCTATTAGCCCTGCACTCGAATATTTTCTTGTTACTTGCATCGCGTGATCGAGTCATCACCGAGTCTATCATCGTATTTTTGTAATTGCGTTTGAAACGCAACGATGACGATGAAAATTCGACGGAGGCCCGAAATACGGAGTTGCTCGTCCAATCGCGGGGGGGTCGCGGAAGATAAATACAAAGCGGGTGTTGCAAAGATTTCGAGGACGATGAGGAGTCAAGGCCGCCGACGGAGGTGGTTACCGGAGAGGGTGAAATTCCAAGTTCAGGACCGTTCGAAGGATGTTGAATCGCGACGGGGCACCATACGAAGGTAGGAACTGTAGATAGTTTCCCTCCTCCGCTTACACCCTCGCGGGCGCCCCTCATGTTTCCGTGTCCGTGTTCGTGTTCGTGTTCGTGTTCGTGTGCGTTTATGTACTTCCGCCGAATACCCTTGCGTCTTCTCGACTTCGTGACGCGATAAACTGCGGAGCAACTGAAAATCTCCACGCAGTTCTCCGTGAATCCGATCTACTTGACTTTTTTTCACCCCTATGCGTATAATTAGGTATTACGATTTTAATTAACATGGAAATTTTAAGTAATTAATGATCCAGAAGCCCCATCTTTTCTTACATTCGCTATGAAATGCTCAGAAAATATTTAGATAAACTGTTTGTTGATATTTCTAATGCCTGTTTAGATCAATTTTATGATAGGGAAGACTACAGGACTTCAGGATACGTGAGTAGAGAATGATCTAGGATCCATAGAATGGTCAGAAAATATTCACTGTCCATAAACTGTTTGTTGATACGTCTAAAATCTGTTTAGATCAATTTTATGATAGGGAAGACTACAGGACTTCAGGATACGTGTGTAGAGAATGATCTAGAATGCATAGAATTATCAGAAAATATTCACTGTCCATAAACTGTTTATTAATGTGTCTAATATCTGTTTAGATCACTTTTATGATAGTGAAGACTACAGGACTTCAGGATACGTGTGTAGAGAATGATCTAGAATGCATAGAATTATCAGAAAATATTCACTGTCCATAAACTGTTTATTAATGTGTCTAATATCTGTTTAGATCACTTTTATGATAGTGAAGACTACAGGACTTCAGGATACGTGTGTAGAGAATGATCTAGAATGCATAGAATGGTCAGAAAATATTCACTGTCGATAAACTGTTTGTTGATACGTCTAAAATCTGTTTAGATCACTTTTATGATAGTGAAAACTACAGGATACGTGGCTAGAGAATGATCTAGGATCTATAGAATTATCAGTGAAGCGCGCATGTGGCCCGCGGATTTTTAAAATCGAAAATTCGGAAGCAAATCTCTATACGAACGAATTATAGTTTTTTTAGGTAGTTTTCAGTGTAGAATTTTCATTTTGGTTTTTCACTGCAAGACACTCTGTATAGTGATTGAGTATCGCCTGGTAACGCTTTTTTTTATCAATCGTCGGCCATTTTGTGTGCACTGATATATTCACGATAGAGATAGGTAAAACTCAAATAATGATTTCAAATAATGATTTATTCACTGAGTAGTTGAATTTAAATTTGTATGTTTATTCATTCTGTAGTTTTTATTTTTATTTCGATAATTCTCTGCCTTGATTGCTTGCAAAATCACAATAAATAACAATTATCGAAATTGTATTCGCATATTCCAGAAACAGATGGGTTTTCATGGTTCTTTAATGGGGAATGCAAAGTGTGATCAAAGTTATTTAGATCATTGCAACATAGAGAATAATCAAACATTACAGTCGTTTTAAATACGTTTGTAAACATTTAATTATGGTGACAATATTTAGTGTTTTAAAAGGTTAATTTTTTATAATTCATTTAAAAGCAGTAGAAGGTATATGTAAAATTTTGTTATTTAAGAAGAAATTTAAATATTCAACTATGCATGGAAACAATATATAATTGCACTATCGAGGTTGCTTTCTATTTTATATAATTATTACTAAACACGAAGATTTTTGTAATAGTTTACGAATAACAGAGCATAGAGTGCAATAAAATATGGGCAAATATTCTCGTCCAAATGACAATTTTAAAAGAATATATAATGAACGAGTAAACGAATAACAATTTGATTTATCATCAAAATCGACGATACAAATGATTCATACCGAAAAACAAGACATGGATTGCAATGAAACACGCACTGAGAAAATGAGGCAAAATTCTTGTCCAAATGCAAATATTCTTCAACTATTAATCGAAGGACAAGTAATTCATATCACAAAATAAACAATTACTCCAATCGTTGGGTGAAATAAACTCCTTTAAGTGTCTATTATTCGAATAAACTTTTGCCCATCTCTGACCATCGACGTCGATCAAATATGCAAGAAATTCATACTGAAAAAACATGATATGGCAATAAAACACACGCTAAATAAAAATCCTTGATAACGAATACTATTGTTTCGTTCACTCAAACATACTATCAACAATGCAAGTAACTCGTATCAACAAAACAAACCCGAAAACCAAGGCGTTGCAAGAAAACACGCACTGATGAAATGAATCGTTCGCAAAGATGAGGCAAAAAAAGAAAAGTTCTTGTATAAATGAACATTTTCACTAATTAATAATACACAAAGAGTAAAAAAGAAAACATACTATCAAACCATATATCAACGATGCAAGTAATTCACACCAAAGATCATTGGACGAAGCAAACTCCTTCAAAGATCTAACTTTCGCCCCATATCTCCGACCATCGACGTCGATCAAACGATATATGCAAGAAATTCATACTGAAAAAACAAGGTACAGATAGCAATAAAACACAGGTTGAATGAAAATCCTTGATAACGAATAAAAAATGAACGACTATTTGTTTACTCAAACATACTATCAACGATGCAATTCGTATCACAAAACAAACTCGAAAAACCAAGGCGTTGCAAGAAAACACGCACTGGACGAAATGAATCGTTCGCAAAGATGAGGCAAAAAAAGTTCTTGTACAAATGAAAATTTTCACTAACTAATAATACATGAACAGTAAAAAAATCAACGGATCAAGTAACTCACACCCAAAAACCAAACAATTACTCCGATCGTTGGACGAAACATCAAACATCTCCGACCATCGTCATCGATCTTAAGCCCCGATGTCCCTCAAATACAAAACAACCGATCTACCTCTGTCTCCCAGCACAGAAGCATCCACTTCGAAAAGAACGCGTCCATAATCGAAAAGGTATCTACCTTGAATCGTGTAAAAATATCCCAGGTTGCTGGTGGTTCTCCGTTGGGCAGTTGGATCACATCGTGGCCGCGCGAGCACGTGTAACTCTGGATGGATCGCAGTGGTAACACGCAGTATCACAGCACAGGATTCGCGTCCCGTACACGCGTATGGATCCACGGTTTCCGTCACGCGTGACGATCCCACGAACGGTATCACCGATCATTGACCGAAATGGGGGGGGGTGGTTGGGTGGGTGGGGTTACTCGAATCACAGTCGGTTGGAAAATCGCGGGCGGCACGCGTGGATATTCCGCAGGTGGTGGTCGACTGTCAACTATGTCGGTGGCAGGTGTGCACGGTCCCGTGCACAGGTGTGCGGTCGAGTGGCGGCGGGCGGCGGGCGGCCCGGCTCTTAGAGCAGTCGCGTTGTGACTGCCTCTTCGGACTTGCCACTGAAAGTGGAGAACGAGGCGAAGAGTCCCACCTCCTTGTGCCACCTCCAACTGGGTGGGTACCAGCCCATCGGACCCTCCTTCTCCTCTCTTGTCCTGTTCAATCTTTTGCCACGACGCCACACGCCGCCTCGGCGTCCTTCCGCCGCTCCAACGTCCAGACGCGTTTTCCCACCGAGAATCTCGAACCCCCAGAACCGATTACACGACGCTTATGTCAGGTGAACCACGGGTCCCTCGCGAATTTACCTGTACCGTGCCCCAAATATCCAACGTCCTCGCGCACCTGCTCGACCTCCAAGCTAACTGACCGTTCTGCTCGTTCGCGGGGGAGTTTTCTCGCACCGTTTACCCCCACCCCTTCTACGAGGATTTGTAACCGAGGCGCTGCCATGTCCTCAGGATCTAACGTCTTACAAGACGTTCCCAGGTACCAACCGCTGACCAGCTCTTTACACTCAATTACTAACCATCTTCTACCTGAATTCTATTTTTACCTGTTAAACATTACCATTCGATTGCAAATTACTTCTCAAATGCTGTTCCAACTCATCATTTAACACATTGACCACCACGTGACCCACATATGGGTCACACGACGTTTCACCGAGGAGTTAAAAAAATTAATTTCCAAGATTGGATGTTAGAGAAAATAAAGCCCTTGAATTTTAACTAGTCTGTGAAAATAAATTCCCATGACAAATTCTTGTCTAAAAAGAAAATTTAATTTTCCTTTTAATTTTAGGGGTTTCGTCCAGCAGTCAACGTGTTAATTACGAATAATTTTTCAGATACTAATTTTGATTTTGTTTAAATTTGTTCAAGAAATGGTAAATATAGTAAAAATGTGTTCATTTTAATGTGTGAGACTTGCTAAAGAGTAGACTCATGATTTTGAAACTTAACATCAGGAACTTTTGATGGAATTAATGTTACCTTCACTACCACCATAATTTTTAATAATTTTTATTCTATTTTATCACAGTTCCTATATATTAATCGTTGAAATAAAATTTGACAAGCAAATGCATAGTGAGAAGAATAGATTTGTTTTTTTGATACCTTGTGAATGGAAGAATGTGTTCATTTTAATATGTGAGACTTGCTAACGAGTAGCTTTATGATTTTAGATCTTATCAGGAACTTTTGATGGAATTAATGTTACCTTCACTACCACAATAATTTTTAATAATTTTTATACTATTTTATCACAGTTTGTACATATTAATCATTAACAAGCAAGTGCATAGTGAGAAGAATAGATTTGTTTTACGAAAATCTCCTGAATGGAAAAATGTGTCGATTTTAATATGATTACAAAAGACTCGATGATAAAATTAAAATTTTACACTAATTTAATCAATTACAACAAGTTTGACTCATCATTCTGAGTAGTTAAATAAAATTGACTTGTATTTATGCACAATGGACAGAGAATTCAATATTCTCGAGACCCTATCGATTGAAAGACCATAATTTCAATTATTTTTCAGTATTATTGAATTTTAATAAATGAAAACGAGTCACAAATATTTCGAATTACAAGTTTATATTGAGAAAATAATTTATACTTGCATCTAAGCACATATACAGGGTGTTCGGCCACCTCTAGCAAAAATTTTAATGAGCGATAGTAGAGGCCAAAATAAGACGAAAATCAAGAATACCAATTTGTTGATGGAAGCTTCGTTAAAAAGTTATTAACGTTTAAAGTGCCGCCCTTACTGAATTTTTTTCTCGAAAATGCGCAAGATTTCGGGGGTATGTCTATTCACCAAAAATGACTGCAATTGAACCCTACAACCGAAAATAATTTTTCCACAACGATATGCAATTCTTTAATTTTCTCGAATAATTTCACACCTTCTCTATTTTTTTTTCTCGAAAGTGGGCAGGATTTCGTGGGTATGTCTAATGACAAAAACTGATTGCAATTGACCCCCGCAACCGAAAATAATTTTTCCACAACGATTTGCAATTTTTTTTCTCCGTTGCAAAAATTTAGGCACCCAATTGGATTTTCGGTAAGGAATTTTTTTCTCGAAAGTGCGTACGATTTCGGAGGTATGCGTAATGATAAAAAATGATCGTAATTGATCCCCGCAAACGAAAATAATTTTTTTAGAACGATTTGAAAGAATTTTTTTTCGCCGAAAAATTTCACCACCTACTCGATTTTTTTTCTCGAAAGTAGATAGGATTTCGGAGGTATGTGTGCTCACCAAAAATGATTGTAGTTGACCCCCGCAACCGAAAATAATTTTTCCAGAACGATTTGAAATTTTTGAATTTAATTGTTAATAACTTTTTAACGAAGCTTCCATCAACAAATTGGTATTCTTGATTTTCGTCTTATTTTGGCCTCTACTATCGCTCATTAAAATTTTTGCTAGAGGTGGCCGAACACCCTGTATATTAGGCAGCCCTCCGAGTCTGCGAGGCGTTCAAATCACAAAATTCGCAAAAAAGAATTCCACAAACATCCTTCCAATTTTACAAACAATACATTGAATTTGTCTTAAAATTCTAAATAATCGCCTTCGATATCTAAAAAAAGTCGCTTTTTGTCGGTATAAGTCTTTCAATCTAGATATTCGCAAAAGATTTCTATTTTATTCTCTATTATTTATTTATTTACTCGATAAAAGGGAAATTCAATTACCTTCAGTCAAAATAAGGTTACAAAGATCATTTTAAATGGGTAAACAACGCAAAGACAAAGTGTTAAATACAGTTTAAATTCGCTGTTTTTGTATTTATTTCTGACCAGTTATAAAAAATATTTACATCATTATGAACACTAAAATTTGACTGTGAGATGAGTTTGATGCCATGCAAATGAGAAGTTATGATCGTAATGAGTCTTTTGGCTCTTTTCTTTTAATCTTCTCATTTTAACTAATAGTGATCTTCTTCAGTGATGTGTGCACACTCGTTAATTTCAATTCTATCGTTGTCTAGCCAGTTTTCCTAGCTTCAAACCTTGTTGTATTATTTTTGTATGTGCAACCATTTAGCGTAATATTAATTTCTCGTTGAACATGGCGTATTCCCATGCAATAAGTAACGCAAAAGGTAACGAAACCGTGGGGGTATACCAAGACCGCAAATTGGCTAATCGTGTAGCAAAAGGGCGCGATGCCAAGCAACATACAGTCGCCATAAGTAAATGACGCCGGTGATTGTTAAATTGAATATTTACGTTTACCTTGGTACACCGCGAATTACACGAGTTACGCAAACGAGCGTATAAATGTATAAATTAATGCGAAACTATTCCGAATAATTTACATCCGCAGTGCAATTTATTACCAGCAATTGTGCGTCTGAATCTGAAAGGCATCGAGCTCTGTTCGAGATGAGAAGCTTTTAACGTTCAAATAGGACATCGCTATTCTCCGTCTAATCGGTTTTAAGTATTAAACAAATTAAATTGCCCGTTTCAACCCCGCGTTATTCACGTTCGGTTACATATTATTTATATTCAAGGAAAGATAGTCGAGTTATTTAAAATTCTTCCATATAGGTTGACAAATAATTTCAAATAAAATTTTAATCTTTCATGGTGCATATCATTTATTGGGAAACTGTCGTTAAGCTTGCGTTCGTAGAAAATACGGTTATTTTAAATCGTTCTCGAAATTAAATATAATCTAACCTATTTTCTTAACCTCGTCGAAGAGTGAAACTAATTCAAAATTTATCTATTGATAGATAAAATATTGGTTTCATTTTTTATTTCACTGATTTCCAACGTGAGATAATTAAATTGAGCAATCGAAAAATCTAAAAATGGGGTTAATCGAGATCTCTGAAGCCCTCTTAGGGTCACCATTTGTTGAGTCCAGTGACTAATACAGTATAGCAAAGAGGTATGCAAATTCAGGCTAGAAAATGATAAGTAACAAGAGTTCTTTTTTGCAAACTTTCCTCGACAAGTTTGCCCTTTAAGAAGACGTTGCATCGAGGCTACAACTGTGGCAAAAACTGTTTTTTTAGAAAGAGTTAAAAGTGGGTCAAAAAAACTAGGCTCCTTTCCGTTCCAATAATCAATTTTTCCTATAATAGAACGTCGTACGATCGTTTTAATTAATCGACATTCTACAGTATGTGATCATTTTATTAAATAAGAAATTACATAAATTTGGTGGAGACAAACGAGAAGGAATTATAGCATAAATCATAAGCTATAAATAATCTAGAAGTGCGTGAGGGGTTCGAGACACCAGAAGTCCTCTTAGGGTTAGCCACCCTCGACTATGCAATGACTAACCCAATATATATAGCACGTAGCATCGACAGGGATAGATTATTATCTATAAATACTAATTCCCTAAGGAATATATTAAAAATAACTTTAAAACGGAAGAAACATAAAACTAATGATTTTGATATCTCGTTTGTTTTTTGTTTTCTCAATTATTTATATTCTCGTCCAATAAAAAGCTGTTTCAGTTTGCATCTGGACCGTCGCCAGATATAAAACATCAAATTGCATTATTATTTATTCAACCTAATGTTCTATACTATATTATAATATTCCTCAGAATAATGTAGAATATTGTAATATTTTTCCAGTTAATAATAGGAACTTTGTCAGTTGATTTTATGAATCTTGAGGCAAGTCGTAATGTATAATCGTTAGGTTTTCTAAGAATTTTATAAATTCTTTCACACGTTTCTAACGATTAAGGGTAGTTTATTTCATGCAGTATGTTGTGGCGGATCAAGTTTTATTTCATGAAATATTTTAATGTTAAGTTGGTGATATAACAGGAAGTTTCGTACCTCTTCTTGCGAACTTCGAGGGGTGGTTTCAGCCCCTCAGATACGAAAAGAAGCCAAAATAAAAACATACGTCTCTGGTATTTTTCGATAGACATATGGGAAGTTTGGAGAACGATCGAAGGTGGACACTTAAGGGGTGAAAATCACTTTGTACCTCCGCAAAACTTTGCTATGAGACCTATCTACATCAAGGGTGCCCGAAATAGCATTTTTCTCCCTTAATAACATCGACGTTTGGTCGTCTAATTTATAGAAATTATTTAGAATTCCATAGTCGAGCTTCACCCCTAAGAATATGAAGAATATAAAGAAGGTAATTTGAATTAAATGTAAACATATATAAAATTAGCGAAAGTGTTTGGGAAGAAGCAAAGTGAGATCCGAACCCCTGTCCGGTGATTCGGTGTGACCAGTGTGAAATTAATTAGTGTTCCCATAGCGCATTAATAATCGTGGTAATTAAAAGTCACCGAAAATCCGAGTCGGTCCGCGAGTTTGTAGCGTCGTATGAGGAGTCAGGTGGCGTCGGGGGGGTTGTTCTGCATGGGGCCACCGGGCAGAAGGTGGGGCGATACGGGGTTGGAAGGGGGTTGAGGTGGTCGGAGGAAGTACCCACTTCCCGTACCCATTCACCCGTCCTTGTGTCCCTGTTTAAGGGTCTCGCCAGTGCAGCCTGGTACCACTACACCCTCTTCCCCCCCATAGCGAGCCAAGCTCAGTCACCCCCTGCCTGGCATCGTTGCCGCCACTACCATTGCCGCGTCCTTCCAACTCCCGGAGCCAACCCCCCGTTTTGCCCCACCAGGCCGCGGAAGAAGCGGCCGTCAGCGGTTCTCATCCGTGATGTTGCTCCGCATACATCTATACGCCGTTGTACGGATACAGGGAGGACCCAGGGCTGGTGGGGCGGGTGGTGCTGAGCACGCGTCACGAGGCGCTAGAAAAGCAAAGGTGCCCACGGATGTATTTTTTAATTATTGATTTTAATGACGAGGGGAGCCGCTGCCAACGCCATCTTGGATGCTGGGCGGAGTAAGAAGCGTCTCTCTCTCCCCTCCCTCCTCCCTCCGCGACCCTCGTCATCCTCATCCTTCTTCGCCCGGTACTCTTTCCGTCTTTATTCAGCGTTCGTCCGGCGCTCCCTGCGTGGACTCTTTCCTCTCTTGTTCTTTCGCTTCTGCACGCGCCCCCCCCCACCCCCCTTCCTTCCTTCTGTCTTTTCATCCTTTCCACTCTCTCTCTCCTTCTCTCTTTCTTTCACCTCTTTTCTACCGTTTCCTCGCTCTTTGTGCCACCCTCCCTCCCCCCCTGCTCGAATGCTCCGTTCCTTCCACCCACGTTCCCCTCCCCCCTCCTACCCAACCCCTTTCCAACGCCTTCGCGGATCCTTCGCAGGTTACCCCCGCGACGATGCCCTCCTCCTTTTCTTCTCGACTAATGCCGAGAGATAGACAGATGATGATTAAGAAAGCGCCGCTACGTGTGAGGACAACGCCGCGACGCTCTACCCCTACCCATCCTCCCCCCCGTCGACAAACCCCCCTCCAAAACCGTCCGTCGGTGCTTTCTTCTCGATTTTGCTACGTCTCCACCGGTCCTCCGCGTCTTTTCCACCCCTTTTTTCATTCGCGTTGCGTGGGACGATTGGTCCTCGCGGTTCCCCGGGAACGTTGCACCCCCGACGAAACTTTTGGTCACGGTTTTGGGTCACGCTGGAACCCCCCCGCAACGCTACGTCCACCAAAGTGATAAACAATGCGTACATATCCTAATATCCTCGATACAAATAAAATTCAATAATTTTAGTGTTAAATACGCTACCAGCGACGGTCACAGAAAAAATTGAATCTGTGCAATTGATACAGTGATCTCCAGATCCATTTGTGCCCCAATTTTCCCATTTTGGAGCAATGGAACTCGCTATTTTACAATTTTTCCTATTTCAAATATAAATTTCAAGTTTCCAAATAAATTAAACAGCACATCCTACTCGAATATATTTTTGGCCCGTAATTATTTATGTAACATCACGATCTAGACAGCGTTAAACTTTTACAATCCGGTTATATGGTATTTAATTAAACACGACTACACGCGTCGACGCTAAATATATAAGCTCCCTCTCCAGAAATACGATACTCCTTACCTTTTATAAATGATACATGGATGATTTGAAATAATCGGAAGAGCCTTTTTTAAACTTGCCTCTTTGAGCTAGAAAGTTTACGGGGGGCTATTCATAAAACATTAAGTTCATTATCTTCGTTATTAAGAACGAGGCAGAGCTCGACGAAGTTTGATGAATTTTTTCCCAACGTTTCCGACCCTGTTGCTTTTTCTGTGAATAATTGTGTAACAACCGAACAGTCAAAGTTCAGGTATTTGCGTGTCTGAAACCGTACTTTAATAAACGTATGACTCAGAGAGAGACCCCCCTAATAAAAATAACGCATTGAAATATTTTTCTGGAAACGAATGGGGCACTTACTTTGACGAAATTGCGGTAAATTCTTTATGTTCGAGCAAACAGTCCCGAACACAGGTATAGTTTATACCTGACCGTGCACCTGACCGCACCGTGTGCAACATACACAATTGTTTCTCGCAAAATGGCTACCGAAAAAGGTGTTTTCGATCGTTCCCGTGCGTCATGCGTTTATAGGTGTCGTTTCCCCCCCCCCTTGTCGACTAATTACTATTTCTATGAGGCCACCGGGGACTATTTTGATGGGGGGACGATGCTATAAACGAAACGGGCGAAACCAGGTAATCGATACCTGCTTCCTGAAACGTTTAATCCTCATCGATTGTTTCCTCGATCGGTCGGACCCGGTGAAACTTGCCCGGTGAAACTTAATTTCACACCTTCCGGTGCAAAGAGCGCGTTTTACGATCGCCATGCACGTTTTCTTATGTTTTTGTGTGCCGCAACTCATGGCCGGCGGGGTTCGTAAGGAAGCAATTAAACGCGTGGAAATATGTATTCGGACCCGTAAAATAAGAATAACGCGAGCAAACGATAATGCCTTGCGTCTATGCACGTTTTAAAATTGTTCCTTAACTTCAAAGAATGATAAATTAATGCATGGAACTTTCTGTTAGCGAATTTAGACTGTACAGAATGGTGGATCTACGAGATCTTTCTGATTATTATTGATTAAAACTTATTTTTGATTGGGTGCTCTTTTCGACGAAATTGAAAAATTTCAAATCGTTCTGGGAAAAATTATTTTTAGTTGCAGGGGTCGATTGGAATCATTTTTGGTGATTAGACATATCGTCGAAATCCTACGCATTTTTGAGAAAAAAATTCCTTACCGAAAATCTAACGTGAGGTCAGAAATGTTTGCCCTAATTTTCATGTGAATCTTAAAATTGTCATAACTTTTGAACGGATTGAAGGATTTTGAAGTTTAAAAATGCAAACGACGCGTATTTTAGTGAAGAATATGTAGAAATTCTAAAAATATCGGAAAAGTTGATCCTTGACCACGCAAAATAGGAAAAATTCCATAAAAATGGTCCAATTTTCAAACAGCCATAATTCCTACAATAGTGAATATATTTCAATGAAACTTTTTTCTGAAGTAGATCTCATGGGTACCTACAAAAAAGTATTAAACATAATTTCCGTAGCGCGTCAAACAAAATTATTAAAAATGAAAAACGAATATCTGGAAAAAATCGACAGGGGGTAGATGGCTAAATTTTTCGACGAAAAAAAAAATTTCAAATCATTCTGGAAAAATTATTTTCAGCTGTGGGTGTTAATTATAATCATTTTTTGTCATTAGATATACCCTCAAAATCCTACGCGTTTTCGGGGAAAAAATTCGAGTAGATGTGTCATTTTTCGGCGAAAAAAAAAATTTCAAATCATTCTAAAAAAAATATATTTGGTTGCAGGGGTTAATTACAATCATTTTCGGTCATTAGACATATTTTCGATTTCCTACGCGTTTTCGGGGAAAAAATTCGAGAAGGTGTGCAATTTTTCGGCGAAATTAAAAAATTTCAAATCGTTCTCAAAAAAATATATTTGGCTGCAGGGCTTAATTACAATCATTTTCGGTCATTAGACATATTTTCGAATTCCTACGCATTTTCGAGAAAAAAATTAGAGAAGGTGTGAAATTTGTCGGCAAAATTGAAAAATTTCGAATCATTCTAAAAAAAATATATTTGATTGCAGGGGTTAATTACAATCATTTTCGGTCATTAGACATACTTTCGAATTCCTACGCGTTTTCGAGAAAAAAATTCGAGAAGGTGTGAAAATTTTCGTCGAAATTAAAAAATTTCAAATCATTCTAAAAAAAATATAGTTGATTGCAGGGGTTAATTACAATCATTTTCGGTCATTAGACATACTTTCGAATTCCTACGCGTTTTCGAGAAAAAAATTCGAATAGATGTGACATTTTTCGTCGAAATTCAAAAATTTCAAATCGTTCTAAAAAAATTATTTTTAGTTTCTGGGGTTCATTACAGTCATTTTTGGTGAATAGACATACCCCCGAAATCTCACTCACTTTTGAGAAAAAAATTCGAGAAAGTGTAAAATTTTCGACGAAATTAAAAAGTTTCAAATCATTCTAAAAAAAATATATTTGGCTACAGGGGTTAATTACAGTCACTTTTGGTCATTAGACATATCCCCAAAATCCTACCCATTTTCAAGAAAAAAATTCGAGTAGTTTTTGAAATTTTTCGACGAAAAAAAAAATTTCAAATCATTTTGAAAAAATTATTTTTGGCTACAAGGGCTAATTACAATTACTTTTTGTGAATACATAAACCCCCGAAATCCTACTCACCTTTGAGAAAAAAAATTCTTTATTGAAAATATAATGTTTGGCCAGAAAAAACAAAAACAAAATTGAACATGATTGTTTAGTATAGTTTATTCTGTTTCTATAAGTAAACTCGAGCATAGGAAAATTACAATATAACTTATTAAGTTGATCAATTCACTGCTTTCATATAAAAAGTAATTATAATGGAATCGAGTACAGAAAATTAATATTTCTTTCGTGTCTTCAATTCAGTGTGCACTGACAATAATATTATAAAACGTAAGACGTTTACCTAACATGCATAATACCGTCGGTAGATGCTATGTAAACGGGTTAAATAAACAGTGGAATAAGCAGGAGCAAGGAAAAAAGCATTTAAGAAAATGTTGAATAAGTAATTCGCAACTATGACGTATTCGCAAGTAGTACGCGTGGAAAGTTTCGTCGGTAATTAAAATAGAAAAGTTTAAGTCCGGGATTAAGAACGTGATTAAAATCCAAAAGCGTGGAAACAATTTTCGATATATGCATACGGAAACCAGTTTTAAAAATAACAATTTTAATAACTTTGAAAACCTGGTAAATAAATAACTTTCTCAAAATAACTCAAAATAACTTTGAAAACCTGATAAATTTAAAAAAAACGTACCAGTCACGATTTGCATGAAATCTCGCATAAAATTCGCGGGGCAGTGATCCTTCAATCCACTAAAACCTATTATGTAAATAGACGAATTGACGGTGAAAGGTACTTAAACATATGCAGGGATCGATAGAAGGGCGAAGACGAAGATTCATACGCTATGCGGAGGAACTATAAGAATACGAGCTATGGTCGAACCACCCCCATTGTGAATTAATTACCTAGAATCGTTGCAGAGGGGGGTGGCCGTACATTTCGTGGCTCGCGACAATGCCAAGTCACGATTTTATTAATTCCCGACTTTATCACGCGTGTTGCGATCTACGTGTATGTTAATTGATCCACACCAATAATTTCCACCCTCCAAACGACGATTTTTCATCACTCGTTTCTGTGTAGACTATTAGAAGAGTCTATCGTAGAGAATGGTGGCGATTCCTATTCAAATCACGCGCGAAATCGGCGCGATCTAGGATCTAGATTTTGTGATAACCGCGCAGCTACCTGCTCGTGACGATTGATACGCTCTCAGTCCGTCGAGTGAACGTCAACAGAAACGATATAGTGATAGCTAGTATAGTTAGTCATCTTCGTGTGTTTGGAAATAAGTTTCTCGAGTAAGTTGCATTTATAGGAGATCGTTAGGAGCTAATATCGAAACAGAGTAACCCTAGTGCCTTTACAAGTTCCAACGACGGTATTAACCGTAAAATTGCTGTAAAGTGAAGAGGATTAAAATCTTACGAAAAAGAATCTGTATATAAAGTTCGATTGTTTTTCACGTGGATACGAGGCAGGAGGTTTCCAATAATCGCTCAACACGTCCCGGGTGCAACCCATTTTTGCGACTCGAGGGTTTATCCATCGGTGAGTCGAGCGATGGGAAATCAAAGGGTCTTTTCTTGATTCGAACGACTACACTTTTATTTTCCTTTCCCCGATACAAGACGGAGAAAAAGAAGCGTTCGCGTGATGTGGTAAAGTAACAGGGAAGTGTGCTCGTGAGGGGGGGAGAGGGAAAGGGACAAGGAGAGTTTGAGAAGGAAAGAAAACAAAATCGTATCGAGGGCTCTGTGTGTGTCCGGGCGAATTTCTAAACAGTGAGAAACGCGAGTCCACCAGTTCTAACCCCCCCCCCCCCCCCCTCACCCCCCCTACTCAACGTCGAATCATATTTTGGTCGCGTTTCAAACTTTCTTTGCAAACAGCCACGATTTACTATGTTCGACACGACCTTCGAAACCGAGCAACTAAATAAAGTGGTACAACGAGACATTTCTTTCCTTTTGAGGACTAATTTTATAAACTGGAAGATTTCAGCGAGTCGTTTAGTTATATTTAGAATTAATTTTGTAGACAGGAGAATTTCAAGGTAATGAATAAAGTAGTACAGCGACATATCCCGTCCTTTTAGCGCATATTAGTTAGATTAATAATTATTTTATAAATAATAAGTATATTATACTATCTATATAGATCTATTAATTTAAAATCTATAGTTATCTATAAATATATATCTAGAGTTTGATAGTATATAAATATCTATGATTTTATAGAATCAATAGATTATCTATTAATATACAAGTCATAATTTATTAACAATAAATTTAATATTTATACATATACAGGGTGTTCTGCCACCCCTGGGAAAAATTTTAATGGGAGATTCTAGAGGCCGAAATAAGACGAAAATAAAGAATATTAATTTCTTGACTGAGGCTTCGTTGAAAAGTTATTAACAATTAAATTCAAAAATTTCAAATCGTTCTGGAAAAATTGTTTTTAGTTTGAGGGGTCGATTACAATTATTTTCGGTGGATAGACATACCCCCAAAATCCTGCACATTTTCGAGAAAAAAATTATTTACCGAAAATATAATGTGATGGTACCCCAAAATTTCATGCATATCTTTAAAACGCCATAACTTTTGAACGGATTGAAGGATTTTAATGTTTAAAAAGCCAAACGACGCGTATTTTAGTCTAGAATATGTAGAAATTCTAAAACTGTTGGAAAAGTTATTCCTTGACACCGTAAAATTACAAAAACTACATAAAAATGGTACAATTTTCAAACGACCATAACTCCCACAATAGTGAATATATTTCAATGAAATTTTTTTCTCGAGTAGTGCTTATGGATACCTACAAAGAAGTATTAGACAACTTTTTCGTTGGGTGTCAAACAAAATTATTATAAATTATTATAAAAAATCGACAGGGGGTAGATGCAGAAATTTTTTGACAAAATTCAAAAATTTCAAATCGTTCTGGAAAAATTATTTTCAGTTGCAGGAGTCAATTACAATCATTTTTGGTGAATAGACATATCCTCGAAATCCTACCCAGTTTCGAGAAAAAAATTCGAGTAGATGTGCAATTTTTCGACAAAATTCAAAAATTTCAAATCGTTCTAAAAAAATTGTTTTTAGTTTGAGGGGTCGATTACAATAATTTTTGGTGAATAGGCATACCCTCGAAATCCTGCGCATTTTCGAGAAAAAAATTCGAGAATGTGTGAAATTTTTGACGAATTTAAGAAATTTCAAATCATTCTAAAAAAAATATATTTGGTTGCAGGGGTTAATTATAGTTATTTTTGGTCATTAGACATACCCTCGAATTCTTACGCAGTTTCGAGAAAAAAATTCAAAAAGGTGAACAAATTTTTCGACGAAAAAGAAAATTACGGATGGAACCTTAAACGTTAATAACTTTTTAACGAAGCCTCCATCAACAAAATCCTTGATTTTCGTGGTATTTTGGTCTCTAGAATACCCCATTAAAATTTTTCCCAAGGGTGGCTGAACACCCTGTATATGTATAATATACAATTATCTTAATCATATTTATAATTAATTTAGATAGATAGGAGAATTTTAGTTTTGTCTCAAAGTGACTAAGCAATGATACTTTGCAGTAACTCCTATTTTCTCACACATCCAAACACGTGTCATAATATAAACAATATATCTTCACACGAGGAAGGAAGTGTTATTATGTCGCCTTACAACAGTGTGGGACCTAATTGTAAGTTGTAAGCTGAGGCTAGAGGGAGTCTGTTGTGCAACCAGGTGATTTTTATCGAGAAAACTCGCCCAGAAACGAGTGCAAGGGCACAGTCGAGGGATAATTGTAGTTCGTGCGTGTTGATAGCAGAGGTCCTTCGAGGAGACGCGTTTAGATAAAAGGGATCCACGTCCACGTGGATTACTTACCGCGCGACAGAAGCACACGGACATAGAAGGGGGAAGCGTTCGAAGAAAGGGGGTGCGCGAGCGCGTAAGAAGGGAAAAATCGGAGGGTAAACAGGAAAATAGAAACTACTAAGCGGTTGTAAGAGAAGCGAGGCGAACAGGAAATCACTGGGAACGGGAGGAGAAAGATGGAGTGTTTTATTTGAACATCATTCACTTCTATGTACCTACCACGTATAGTTAAACTTTACGTAGCAATCAGATATCCCAAAATCGATCGATGGACTAACGAAATAAAACCGACAAACTTTTTACGGGAAAATTCAACGCTAGGCTCTTAATTGGACCATCTAATACTACAACTCGACTTTTCAAAATTTACTACAATTTTCATTATTATATTATTATATATATATTCCTTCGAGTATCTATCGTTTCAATTTTATTTTTTAATAATTGTAATTTTAATCATTATAGTATGTTTATGTGAATGTATTTTATTGTTTTTGTGTGTAGAATCTAGTCCTGAAGTGTATATTAACCCTTAAGTACACGTTTGAACTATTAATTGTTTAATGTATGTTATTAGTTGATTATTTTTTAAACTATTTAAAGGAGAGTTGATTTCCATTTAATAATTTGGTAAAAATTTAAAAAAAACAAGTGCATAGAACCCCTTGACTCACGATTTAATTTCAAGTGATTTTTCATACAATTTGTACCACCAGAAGGACTAGATTTGTGTTACGAATAGCTTGTGAGTGTAAAAATGTGTTGATTTTCCAAGATTCGATGACGAGTATGGCCTGAAGATAGTGAAAGTTGATACGAAGGACGTGTGATCGTATGTTAAGGGATGAAATGGAAAGAGTGGTCAGAGGAAGATGGAGAGCGTGAAGGGAGATGGAAAGAGGGTTTCTTAAAACGCGTTTGGTCCCCGGTAGGAGGAATGATCCATAGAGCGGGACGAGGGTAGCAGATCGGGAAAGTCTGTTGGTACCCTTCGTATCCGGCTGCGTGCTCTCATAGGCGCCGAGCGTTGATGAGTCGAGGCAGGAAGATGTGGAGAGGAAACGAGGGCGTGTAGGATGAGGGGGGGTGGTGAGACGGGGAGGTAGGAACGACCATGAAGAGAATGAGCGCGAGCGCGATAAAGAAGCAAGGACAGAGGCAGAGAGAAGGAACGACGGGTGGAATGAGTTAGAGACGGAGGTGGCGGAGGTGGAATTAATGCACGCACCGGGCCACGCACCCAAACCCCTTACAGGCAGCCAGCCTACTTCGTTATACGACAAGTATAAGAGGAGAGCACAGAGACTTTTATTGATCGCCTGGCAAAAACTCAGGAACCCTCATTTCGTGCTCCGTACCCCCGACTCTTACCCAGCGAGCTTCCACCATCCACCAACCATCCACCCCCTCCACCCTCTTTCTCACCACCCCCGGGTTGGTCCCCCTTTTGAGGAAAAAGTGGGCTGCCGACGTCGTCGTCCTACTCGTCGTTGTCGTTCGTTGCTTGCTGCTGATACCGGTGCTCCTCCGCTTCCCGATAATCTTTTACACTTAAGGCCTCCCCGTAACCCTTTCCCTTTCGAAGAATCATCCCGCTTACGTGTCGGTGTACCCTCCCCCCGTTTTGTAGTTCGCTGCCCTCTTGCTCGTTCGTTTTACGCTCTGGGGGGCCTGTTCCCCCTCCTTACCCTGCTCTTTTCGTCTCTCATTTTTTGATCCCGTCTCCCTTGATGCTTCTTACTCGCGCCATTATCTACCACCTGCGAGGGCCGAAGAATCCCGGGGGCGATGAAGGTATACGCGACGGAATTACGTCGATGGCCCGGGACTACGCGGCGAAATTCTACCTTTCTTTCTCGGGATGTATGCAAAGCTTTCTGACCCTCCTTGTTTTTCTATATGACCCTTCTGGGCTGATTCTTTCCCACTCGGGGACGACTTACGCGACAAGACGCGACGTAATTTCTCGAAGGGCACTCCTATTTTGAATAAAAATTACAGAGATCGATGAGAAAAGAAGCTAGGAATACGGTAGTGCCCCGTTAACTGTCCACGAAGAACTACCTAGAGACACAGAAACGTCGATATTGTTTTGGTCTGGGTTAGGTCTGGGTTAGATCTGGATTAGGTCTGAGTTAGGTCTGGCTTAGGTCTAGCTTAGATCTAGGTTAGGTCTGGGTTAGGTCTGGCTTAGATCTAGGTTAGGTCTGGGTTAGGTCTGGCTTAGATCTAGGTTAGGTCTGGGTTAGGTCTGGCTTAGATCTAGGTTAGGTCTGGGTTAGGTTTGGCTTAGATCTAGGTTAGGTCTGGGTTAGGTCTGGCTTAGATCTAGGTTAGGTCTGGGTTAGGTCTGGCTTAGATCTAGGTTAGGTCTGGGTTAGGTCTGGCTTAGATCTAGCTTAGGTCTGGGTTAGGTCTGGGTTAGCTCTGGCTTAGATCTAGGTTAGGTCTGACTTAGTTCTAGCTTAGGTCTGGGTTAGCTCTGAGTTAGGTCTGGCTTAGATCTAGCCTTAGGTTTGGGTTAGCTCTGGGTTAGGTCTGGGTTAGGTCCTGTGCAACACACGTACAAAATAAAATCATTATTTTCTAGGAGAAATATAAACCTCTAAAAATAGATTTACCAGAAGAATAGAGATGTCGAGTTTCTGAGTAAAAATTAACCCATTTAAACAATTTCTATGTTAATAATGTTTGAGAATGATTGTAGATGGTAAAAAATTGGACTTTTTCGAACACCGTGCGAGGGTAGGCGAAACTTTTAAATTTATCTCGGCCGATTTAGAGCGAAACCTCCATCGAGGCGTCGATAGATGGGAAATTATGCGTCGAGCTTATGGACGATTCTCAGTTTGGGAAATTTCGTCTTTGTACGAGTTGATCGATGAATGGTTACCATCAGGAACAGCTGGTTTCGGGGAAAGTAGAGTAACGCTCGGTTAACTGAACGGTACAAGTGTACGCGGTATTTCAGTTATTCGGGGGACCTGACAATTCTCCCTTTTTTAGAGTTCAGACTTTGTAGTTAATTTCTCACTGTATAGTAGACTATGATGATTATTAATATAAACAAATGCTCGGATAACTGAACGGTACAAGTGGACGCGGTATTTCAGTTATTCGGGGGATCTGACAATTCTCCCTTTTTCAAACTTTAGACTCTGTAGTTAACATCTCACTGTATAGTAGACTATGATGAATATTAATATAAACAAACGCTCGGGTAACTGAACGGTACAAGTGGACGCGGTGTTTCAGTTATTCGGGGGACCTGGCAATTCTCCCCTTTTCAAAGTTCAGACTTTGTAGTTAACTTCTCACTGTATAGTAGACTATAGTTTGATGAATATTAATATAAACAACGATCCTACGAGAAATAGACTCATGCAAAAAAGTTTCAAACTCATTAAAAGACACTAAAGTATTGCTCTAAATACGATCAGTTCCACTAGGTAACCCAATTGTGTTCGCTAATAACTAGACTGCGGATCTTTATGCAAATTCACATTTTTATTAATAAAATTAATGAAATTGGAGCTTTGTAGAGGGTTGTCTCAGCCCCTAAATATAATAATTCGTATCTTACTTCAAATATTTCTTATATTTTTGCATATTAAATCTGTACTTTTTTGAGGATTAAAATTTCCCATAAATGCATAAAAATCCGCAGTCTACTAATAACCAACAAGGTGCATGTGACCTAAAACGCTCAAAAAACAAAAAAAAACGTTACATATTATAAACGCTAGGGGCAAGAAACATTTATTTAGAGTTTCGTGGAAAGATCGAAAATCGGTAGGAGACAGGAAAAGGCAAGGGAATGAAAAAGAATGGCCATTGTCAGAAAATCACGCAACTGTAAACTCCACGGTTGGTCCACGCACCTCCGGTTTGGATAGAAAAATTATGGCGTATCATTGCCGCGAGTAACGTTCCTGTCCACCCTATTGTTTTCCCCAGTCCGTCTATAGGGCGTGCAGAGAGGCAATAGAGCTTTTAAAGCTTAAAAAACGTAAGTATGTGAAGTCCGGAGGCGAATCTACCCCGAAACGAAGGTCTGGTTTTTGTGCTGGGGGACGCAGTGGAGGCGGCGAGGAAAGGGAGAGGGTAAGAAACGGTGAACGGGTAAGATGTGTTTGTTCCACACGAGCTATTGTTCGCCAAGACTACCTTTCTATTGTTTGTTACAGTCTCACCCTCTCTCTTTCAACAACACGTTCTCCCCTATCGGTATCTTACATCGCGCCAAGCTTTATACCGTATCTTTTGAGGCGAATATTTCAAGAGTTTTCTACTTTCGAAAAATCCCCCGTCCCTTCGCCAGATTCGACTGTTTTATGTCCCCTTTTTTTCTCCCCAACTAGTTTCCGCAAACTTTCACCATTTACCGAACAACAGTTCCTGAAAATGTCATCTTTTTCCATGGAATAGAAAAAAGAATTGCATCAGGTGTACGCAGAAGTTAATTATTCTAAAAAAATACAATTTTATTTCGAGTTTAATATCGTAGCTGAAGTAGCAGCGTGGCTTGAAATTATCGAAATAATTTTAGAATCAGGAGATACCAATATCTGTTTATTTATTTACAGAAATGAATCCTCTTGCGTTAGTCTAGGTATTGTTGAATGCAACATGGAGAGTATTTCCGGGAGATATAACCAATCCATTAAGAACTTTATAAATGAAAACTAAAAATACGATATTGGATCAGAGGTAATTGAAGCTAAATATTTAGATCAAGTCGATAATATAATCACGATCTATTGTAGGAGTTCTTTCAAGTATTTCTTTGATAAACCAAATCAGGGATATTCTATTTTATTTAAAAGAAAGGTTTCTCGGAAAACCTCGATAAACTTAGAAACAATTTATTACGATCGATGGTAATAAATAGAGAGCTAATTTCGGTGTAGTTTTTGCCGGGAGAAGTCTAATTCGATCGTAGTATCGCACCGGATGGTAAGATTCGGGGGAGTTTAGGGTGGTGAGGGGGTGGGAACCGGCCCGCGAAACTTTGAAAAGCGGCGCGCGCGGCGAGAAACTCAGCGCGTCCCTCGTGCTTCCGGTTAGCAGATTTTCCGCGCGTCAAACCACGAGTTCCCCAACTAATTACTTAATTTAATCCGGTAAAAATTCCGAACGAGAGTGTACTTATCCGTGTAGCACTCGTGAAAGTACAAGGCCCCGAAAATCAAACATAAAGAACCCAGGAAAAGGGGGAAAGGGGGGGTGAAAAACGTAGAAAACCACAAAAGATTTCAATCTGTAGGTCTTTGTAGGTGGAAAGCGTTTGCAGGTGCACAGAGAGTTTGCTCATTCACGTACGAAGGGGGGGGCAAGGTTGTACCTGGGCAAAGTAGTCTGTCGGTGCTCCTTATTGTCATACACTCCCGGGCTCCCCGCTATAATAATAATTAAAGTTCCCGTGCACACAATCATAGTAATGGCCGCCAGTGGCACCGGTGTTGTCCGCCGCGGCGTCGAGGAACGGCCAGACGCTCGGAACGAGAGGAGCGAACGCGAATAACCCGACCGACGGCGCAACCCAGTGCCGTCACACTCGAGTGCACGGGACTTCACCCTTGCACTCGCCCCCCCTCGCGAGCACAACCGTAGGAAGAGAGACCAGCGGGGAGGGGGAACACCTGGAAATATTCTAATAAGCAAAATTTTCGCTTTTGTGTTTAAGAAAAGAGAAAGAAGTGGCGGGCAAGTACCGTCGGAGGGCGGAAGAAGGAAGGAATCCTGGGGCTGGCTGGGCTGTACTCTTCTGGTAGTCGCGATGTTGATGGTGGTGGGTAGCGATACCGGTCTTCAAGGAGTTAGAACGATGGCGGAGGGACGTACAGGGGGGATGGGGAGGGGGAACAAGGAAATGAAGGAAAGGGGAACGTACAAGTAAGAGTTCGACGGATGAAGAAGAGGAAGAAGAAGGCGAAGAAGACGGACCGAGGCAGGCAAGGCAGGCAACGCAGGGGGGTTGAGTTGGTCGTATTGTCTCAGCGGGGTGGTTGCTCGCGGGCTGCGCGGGGGGGATCGAGGGGGGTTGGTCGGGTTACTCGGGAGAGGGGGAGAGATGAGAAGGGGCAGGAGGTTAGGCAGTCGAAGGAACGAAGTGGGCGGAAGAAGAAGCGGAGGCAGAAGAATGAGAAAAGAAGAGGGCGACCGGGTGGAGGGGCACGGCGGCGAAGGGGGTAAGACGCTGCATGAAGGGTTGGAAATGTAGATAGAATTTCTTCATTTCACGTCCTTCGCCCCCCCACACCCTCCGTGCTCACCCTCGTCGACCGCCACCGCGATCTCCACCCGCCCCCTCCCACTCCTTGAACCTACGCCTTCTTCGTCTTTTCCTATGCTCCCATTTCTCTTCTTTCCGCGCCGTCCCCCCTATCCCACCCACACCTCCTCGACACCCTCGCCAACCCCCGACCCTCTCCTCTCATTTCACCCATCCCCGCCATTCTTTCTCTTAAGACTCCGCGGCAGAGGAATCGTTAAAATCTGGCCGTACCCTCGGTACCCACCCTACCTTGCTACCCTCCAATGACCTTCTTCTCTCTCGCGCTTCCACCCTCGCTGGAACCTTTCCTTCTTTATCGCGTTCCCTGCCGTCGAAGCTACTGCCCCCCCTCCCCCCGCCTCCCACCACCCCACAGTCACCAACCCTTGAATGCCGCTCACTCACTACTTACTTTCACGGGTGGTTCAGAGGGATTCGTGGGGGAGGTAGGAGGACCGCTGGGTCTCCCGGAGGATAGTATTCCGGTATTAATCGGATGGAGTGGCTTGTATGGGAATTTTCGAACCCCCCACCCACCCCCCCGTTCGGAACCATTCCCTTCGTCATTAGCCTTTCTTATCATCAAACACAATTATTACTATTATTCATCCATCTAACGCCAAATCGAACTCCCATACAATTTTTTCTATTATTATTTTATTAACAGCAGAAATTGATCCATTTCTAATCAAAATTCTTGCAAACTTACTGGACCGAATTTTTGCTAATTTATTTCCATTTCTTCGAGTATCTTTGGCACAAATAAACATTAGGTTTGCCAAGAAGTTCGTACGGTTCTTAACATGTGAATATAATAGAAAGTAATTATTTTATTCAATAATGCATTTTTCATAATTTCTCATTAGTATAATAATAAATAAAAAAAAATTAGTCCCAGTGGAAAATCAAGATCATTATTATTAGAATTCCACAGTTTCCCTTTTGTTTGATGCTGAAACACGTGGGTGCAATTTTTAATTAATCATTTTTTAGAGTTTTGACACCCTTACGAATGGTTGGAAAGCCCATATCGATAAACAATTAGTCGCGCGGGGGTAAGTTTGCACGCGACAAACGGCGGAACATTATAATTTTAATTAAGCAGTTTAGCGTTAGACAGTTTGAGTTTGTCGCGCTGGATCCCGAAGTAGTAAATCAGTCCCTAAAGTTCACGACGCAGCGCGCGGATTTAGGGTCAAAGACGATCGCGTCGTCGGGCTCTTCTGCCTCTTTTGCTCCCCCCCCGAAGCAGCGACAGTGGGGGGGTAACCAGAGTGTTTTCGAGCGACGCTCAAGGGTTATTGTTTCGGGTACTGTGAATTTACATTATTTCCTCCGACCGGTCTCATTGTTCGTTCATTTTTGAACATTGCATTCTCAGTCACGGATTCCTCGTTGTTCTTGCGTCTCACGATACATTTGTATAAGCGTAATTACTGGTGCGATGGTGCACCGTATTTTTCGTAATTAAAATCACTCCTTTTTCTCTTCTTGCGCCCATTTCTGCCATCGCATTGTACCTAATTCCACCGCAAAACCTGATTCGAAATTACCTTTATTATCACGTTACTTCTATTCTCCACCAGTCGATTCTCTTTGATCGATCTCGATCTCCCATATTCTCCAGAATCCACAGAATTATAAAAATTTCCAAACCAAAACATTCGTATCGTAGTTACAGGCACGTACGTGACAAGTTTTCCAATTATTTTCAATTCTGAAACCCATTGTTACGGTTCTCGAATTTACAGAAATTGTTTATTCATTCTTTTGGAAATCTTGATATTAAAATTTCTAATAAAAACATAGTCAATCTTACACACAGTATTATAGAGTATTAGACATTTGGTAGAGTTAATGAGAAGCTTCCCAATTCTTTTATATTCCAAGCTTTCAAATTATTTTCAATTCTGAAACCCATTGTTACGGGTCTCGAATTTACAGAAATTGTTTATTTATTCTTTTGGAAATCTTACTATTTTTAACCAAATTTTTGACCAAAACATAGTCAATCTTACACACAGTATTGCAGTTACAGGCACGCGATATGTTATATAGATGTTACCGTGAATGACCGAAATTGGAGAATGTCAACTTTCACCGGTGAATGTCAACAGATACCAAATACGTCGGTGAAAGATCGAATATTTCATTACATTGTTGTACATTCGGACCCTCTCCGGTGTGTGGCGACAATCACAGATATGCTCTGGTGGAGGTCCAAAACAGAAGAGCCAAAAAACAAGCGACTGGCTCTCTCCTGCCAAATCCTTTGTTCTGCTCGGAGTCAATCAGTTTTGTCAGTCTTATGCAAGCTTTGATAACGCGAGCAACGTTTTCTTAATTTTTTTTTCCGATACCCTAATTTATACTAAATGGATACTGCAGTAAATCGTGATCTTTTTCCAAACCCAGACCCTAGATCTGAGTTAGGTCTGGATTAGATCTGAGTTAGATCTGAGTTAGGTCTGGATTAGATCTGAGTTAGGTCTGGGTTAGGTCTGGATTAGATCTGAGTTAGCTCTGGGTTAGGTCTGGATTAGATCTGAATTAGATCTGGGTTAGGTCTGGTTTAGGTCTGGGTTAGGTCTGGGTTAGGTCTGGGTTAGATCTGGAATAAGTCTGGGTTAGGTCTGAGTTAGGTCTGAATTAAGTCTGGGTTAGGTCTGGGTTAGGTCTGGGTTAGGTCTGAATTAAGTCTGGGTTAGGTCTGGGTTAGGTCTGGGTTAGGTCTGGAATAAGTCTGGGTTAGGTCTGGGTTAGGTCTGAATTAAGTCTGGGTTAGGTCTGGGTTAGGTCTGGAAGAAAAATTAGATTTTCTAATTAGCAAACTCGTCTTTTTAAGAGTAAATTAAGACATAACCCAGACCTAACCCAGACATAATTCAGACCTAACCCAGACCTAACCCAGACTTAATTCAGACCTAACCCAGACCTAACCCAGACCTAACCCAGACCTAACCCAGACCTAACCCAGACTTATTCCAGACCTAACCCAGACCTAACCCAGACTTATTCCAGACCTAACCCAGACCTAACCCAGACTTATTCCAGACCTAACCCAGACCTAACCCAGACTTAATTCAGACCTAACCCAGACCTAACCCAGACTTAATTCAGACTTATTCCAGACCTAACCCAGACCAATTCATCGCTGATAACGGGGGTTAGGTCTGGGTTAGGTTTGGGTTAGGTCTGGAATAAGTCTGAATTAAGTCAGGGTTAGGTCTGGGTTAGGTCTGGGTTAGATCCTTTCAGAAAGAGAGGCGAAAAAGTTACGTCACCCTTGTGACGTTTTATAGCGACTGAATTACGGAGAAGAAAATATAATTCTCCAACATGTTCAACACTCACCATTAGTGCATGGTGAATGTCAACATTTACCGGTGTAAGTCGACATTCTTCAGATTTCGGTGTTTCACTCTAACATACACATTTAGTAGTTATCGAGAAGCTTCCCAATTATTATAAATTCGTACGTTTCTCGAATTTACAGAAATTGTATCAGTCAAGGAGCGTTGAAAATTTGTTTATAAGATCGATTCGTCGCGTGGAAATAATTATTACAGAAAGATGCATGATTGAGAGGATTAACACGTATAGAGGTGGGGTTTTCGTTTGGATATTAAGAATAATAAAATTGCATTTGGTACACGAGACGTCTCGAGCAGTGTACGGTCGTTCCGTGTCCTTTGTTTCGGCCCCGTAATAAAGTCAATTCTCGGTAAAAAGTTTCCCGGGCTGTAATTATTTGCATCCACGCTCTGCACCGTGAAAGGGGAAGAAGAAACTTATACGGGATACGGCGGGCACCCTCCGACTTGCGTGAAAAATATGTAAAGTATTGATTGCATTTTATAATTACTTGGGAGAGCCGGTCGTCTTAGCTACCCTATCCACTCTCGTCCGACTCCAGCCCCTCTCGGCGTTCTCACACCCTTCGCTGTCATCCACCCCCTCACGACGATCTTTCTTTCTCTTTCCAGCGTCTTATTTCCTTTGTCGTTCTCCCTTTCCTCGCCCGTTTCCTTCCACCTCGAGCTAGAAAACAGTTCGCCCTCTCCTCCCTCGCGTTACGCGTGCATGCTTATACGTTTACGCTCGAAATAAACGAACGGATACTCTAGCCATCTTTCCAGCTTGCTTAACCTTTCAGACGAATTTATTTTATTTCTATTCCCTCAAATCATCTTTATAATGTCTCGAAAATAAGCAAACACTCCTATTTTAAGCTCTCGATATATCAATCCAATAAATATAATTTCATTTCAATTCCTTCGAGTCCAAGTCTCTAATAGCTTCCAAAGTATAGTGTGGAAATAACTAGCCAAAAAGTGAAGAATATTTTTTTTTATTCTTCAGGCTATTTGATATAATAATGGTCCCCTTCAAGCTTCAATTTTCTAAGATATACTGCCAATATATATTCTTTTTTTATCCACCATTTGAAACCTTGTACGAGATTTAGTCCTGCTGTACAATTATTTATAATGATTATGTAATAGGTAAATTAAATTATAAGATTTCGATTGGTAAGAGTACAGTTGAGGGAAGATACGAGTGACTGTTAGGAGCTGTTAGGGTTGTATTTGGGGCCAGTATCGCGAAAATGTGAATGGTCGTCGCGATGAATCTGCGTGGGATTCGATCGATCATCGTCGCCGGGCGTTTTGTTCAAAGCGAGGAACGAAAGTTGGTCCGGAGGCTGGGAGAACCGTCGAGCGAGAGAGGGACGGGATATTTCAGCGCGAAAGATACAATTAAGATTTATCTAGCAGCGCAAAGCGGACTGATTAAAAGTTGGAATGGTGCTTTGCAAACACTCCATTAATAAACACGGTTTTAGGAAGACACCCGGAGTACCTGGTAGTTTTTCAGCCGCGATCGACGCGCGTTCGTCGTTTCCATTTGTCCGGGCGTCTCGTATTTACGAGTTTGTTGCGTTTAATGGGGAAAACGGGAATATTGTATCGCTCGCGGGACACCTGACTCGAGGAAATTATGGATCCATGGCAAACCTTTTTGTAATTCGGGATAAATCTGAGGTGGGGGCAACCTCGAAGCATTAGAGGGACAATTCATTATGTTTATTAGGAGTTTCTATGGGATATGTTTCTCAAAAGATTGCTACTTTGGTATCTGTTAAGAGACAAATTAAAATTTAGAAGGACAAATATTAAAAATAGATTTTAGGGAGAATAACAATGTTGTTGTGGTAAAAAAAATTGAAAGTTGTAATGTTAGGTTTGGGTTAGGTCTGGTTTAGATCTAGGTTAGGCCTGGGTTAGGTCTGGCTTAGATCTACCTTAGGTCTGGGTTAGGTCTGGCTTAGATCTACCTTAGATCTGGGTTAGGTCTGGCTTAGATCTAGGTTAGGTCTGGGTTAGGTCTGGCTTAGATCTACCTTAGATCTAGGTTAGGTCTGGCTTAGATCTACCTTAGGTCTGGGTTAGGTCTGACTTAGATCTACCTTAGGTCTGGGTTAGGTCTGACTTAGATCTAGGTTAAGTCTGGGTTAGGTCTGACTTAGATCTAGGTTAGGTCTGGGTTAGGTCTGGCTTAGGTCTGGCTTAGATCTAGGTTAGGTCTGGCTTAGATCTAGCTTAGGTTTGGGTTAGCTCTGGTTTAGGTTAGAACTTGAGATACACTGAGATTTTATTGACCTAAGCAACGTAATTTGCAATATTAGAAAATATTGTGTAAGAATCGATGAAAAATAGGGTCAAATGGAATTCGTTGGTGTTGTCACAGGAAACGTTCGTGGTATATTTACGAGACGGAATCCGTTAACGGTTCAGCGTTGCACACGTCGTGGTTTGCACACGGCGTGGTTTGCACACGGCGTGCAATCACCCTTTTCGGTTAGGGCGATCGTCGATTGTTAAATCGAACCGTTCTTAAGACGAGCACCGTGCCGTGCGTTCATCATATCGTCGCGCGTTCGCGTCCAGACACAACGTAACAGATCATTATGTGTTTCACCTTATATAATAAAGTCTTCTGCTCGTTATCGTTATATGTGCCTATACTTTCGACCACAGTGCATCTCCTATTGCTATCCCATTAACAATAGTTGGATTCAAACTCTCGGTCTTTGGATCACTGGCGTTCTATTCGTCGTGTTCCAACGCTGTACCGCTACTTTCCTGGTGCTAGTATCCTATATCTATGCAGTGTATCTCTGGCTCCCCATCAGTAAAAATTACACTAAAAAATTGATAAATAATACACCAGGAATTTTGCAAGCTACAACTCTAGCAAACCATGGTAACATTAAATGATTATTAAGTGGTAAAGTTACATATTTCGCCCTATACTTAGAGACGAGGGAAAGTTAAAAAGTAAAATATTTTTTTGCAATAATTTTGTCCCTTAATTTTGTTACTTTTAACACAATATTTATTGGCAAACTCGACAGAAAAAGGGACCTCCGAGTGACAAAGTTTTCTCCCCCCTCTCCTAATAGAATTCACGGATCTTCGAACGCGATCGAACCCATATCTTCGTTCCTATTATCATCCAATTAACCTCCTCGTAAAACTATACGATCCCATAAAACCTGAAACGATAGAAAATTGATAGAAAACGAGTACTCGGTTGATCCTCTCAAGCAGATGTTAAGTCTTCCACTTGTAAACCGCCAAAAAAACTCGATTTTTAAAGAAAAACGTTCACGAATTGCCTTCCATGATATCTCAAGATCCACTCGATCGATTTCCTTCAAATTTCGCGTGCATCTTCAGTGTATACACGTCTCACTATAGGACGAAGTGAAAACCCATTATTGAAGCCATTTTTTAAACTATAGAAAAATATGTATCCTAATTAAGAATCTTTTTCATTTTCCTTGAATTGGTTAAATTAGAACTCTCATTCTAAGCTCTGTACTACTCTTAATTTCGACTATTTCTCCGATAAAGTATCAAGAAGTAGCATAGTTTCTTAACAAAAAAAAAAATCCTTCAAAGAGAAGAAAAAAAAGGGTGTTTCAGGGTAGAAGACCCCCCTAATTAGTCGATCGATTTCCTTAAAATTTAGCATGCACCTTCCGTACACGTGTCACTATAAAATGAAGTGAAAACCCATGATTGAAGCTACTATTTTAGCTGTAGAAAGATATGTATCCCAATTAAGAATCTTTATCATTTCCCTGACTTGGTCAAATTAGACTCTAATTTCGACTATTTCTCCTACGAAGTGCCAAGAAGTAGCATAGTTTCTTAACAAAAAAACTACCCCAAACAGAAGAAAAAAAAAAGGGTTTCAGGGTAGAAGACCCCCTAATTACTCGATCGATTTCCTTCAAATTTAGCATGCACCTTCAGTACACGTGCCACTATAAAATGAAGAGAAAACCATTTTTCTGCCATTTTTTTAGCTATAGAAAAATGTATCCTAATTAACCCCTTGCCATACAATAACGTGTCCGACTCGTCACAAGTTCCTCGTGTCAAGTTTCACAATTACGAGGCCACTCACTCTTCATCACGTCTTATAAATTAAAATCAAAATGTTTTTACATTCCCTTAGGTATTCGTAAAACAACTCTATATTTTTCGTGACCATTCCTTGTACGAACAAATGTAAAAGAAAATTAAATAGGATACGTTTGAAAAATTATTTGGAATTGAATCGTAAGTCAAGGGGTTAAGAATCTTCTTCATTTTCTTGACTTTATCAAATTAGAACTTTGTTTCTTACCAAACAGAAGATAAAAAAAGGGGTTCCAGAGTAACCTGTAACCTTAGAGGCGCTTCCAGGGGTGTACAAGTCGCAATAATTCGTTTCGGATTTAAGACGAATGTTAGGTGTAGGTGCGCTAGGCGGTTGGGAACGGAAGGAATATCGGAAAGGTAAGGAACAGGAGACAGACGGGGTGGGTAGAGAAAAGTTGCGCGAGAGGAAAGCGGGCGTAGGATGAATTGGAGGCGCGAGTGGGAGGGCGAGGGTGGGTGGCGAGGCAAAGGGTGGGTAAAGAGGGCCACTGTTTTTACCAAGCAGCCTGCGACTGCCGCGCATTCATTTACTCTTGGTAAACTAACACCGTCTCGCTCGGTCGACGCGCGCCCCCGTCTATTCACTCACACGGTGGGTTCCTCTTGGCGCGAGCAGGGGGATGCTCGACGGTCGCGTGCACGCGTACATATCGAAACGAACGCGTTTTGGGTGGCGTGGGGACGGAACGAAAGTTTCCTTGGCTGACCTAACCCAGAGCCACACGCGTCGCGGGCCCTCGCGTAAGGGGGTAGGAACGCGCGTAAGGGTTTTCTCGGTTTCTTACAGCCGGGGGTAGTGGGAGTTTGGCGGGGGTGGGTGTGTGGGTTGAGGGAGAGCTGCTCTGCCTAGAAGTTGCGCCCAGCATTTTAATCGATTTCATTTGCGCGCACGCCGGAGGAAAAGAGACGACCAGCGCCCCGGAACGGAGAAAGAGTGGCTTTACAGGGTGCCCGAGAGAGAGGGGGGAACGGGAACGGTGACCGAGAGAGGGAGAGAGGAAACGAGCGAATCGAAAGAGCGAGTCTGTTGCCGTACCGAGAGAGAGAGAGAGACGGGAGCGGAAACGAAAGGAAAGCGGGAGAAAGAGAGAAAGCGCGAGCTCGCTCCTCCGGTGTATAAACCTTTCTTTGTTTTGCTTTGCTTGCGTCATTAGGGGTTGGGGATGGATGAGGCGAAGGCGGCGGCCGGGTGGCGGGTGGCGGGTGTACCCTACCAAGGGGGGGCTGAAAGGAGGAGGAGGAGGAGGAGGGGGGGGGAGGGGGGAGGGGGTAGGACTCGACGGGAGAGGGCGTGGTTCTTCTGCAATCTACATATAGGCATCCGTGCAGACGACTTTGGTACGTATGTCGGTATGTGTATGTTTGCTGGTATATGCACGTGTGTTTCACGTAGGTGCACACGTTCTGCCCACGGAATTCCATGTTCGTGAGAGTCGTCGCCATTCGCCGTCGTCTTCGTCCGTGTCCCTACTTATAATTCGCATGATGGGTCGACACACGCTCTAATTAAAACTTTACCATGTATCTCGTCGCCCTAACCCCCACCAACGTTACTTCCAAACGGGCGACAGCCATACGAGGGGAACGTTTTATAGACGCCTCTCGCGTGCGACTGCGAAAATACGGGGATCAGATATCACCGACTTACGGATTTTCGACTCTCAGCGTCTTTGCTGGCCCCCCAGGGGGTGGGGACGATCGACTGGGCTCGACTTTAACCCTTTTCGATCTTTAGGTTCCCGAAACTATTTTAAAAGATGAGAGAAAGACGCATCCTTGATGGAAATATTTTGTAAACAAACGTTCCATCTAATTTCAAATAATTTTCCAAACGTACACTATTTAATCTTCTTTATATACAATGGTCCCCAAAAAGAATAGATTTGTTTAATAAAAAATCTATTAATTTTAATATTATAATATAGAAACTTCACTGGTCATTGTAGGAGTAATAAAAAATTCACATCAATGTTCGTGAAAATTAAAATTAGTAAAAGATTGGTCAGTGTGAGCAATTTTTAGGGGGAGGTTTGGGTTAGGTCTGAATTAGGTCTGAATTAGGTCTGGGTTAGGTCTAGGTTAGGTCTGGTTTAGATCTAGGTTAGGTCTGGGTTAGGTCTGGCTTAGATCTGGGTTAGGTCTGGGTTAGGTCTGGATTAGGTCTGGCTTAGATCTAGGTTAGGTCTGGTTTAGATCTAGGTTAGGTCTGGGTTAGGTCTGGGTTAGATCTAGCTTAGATCTGGGTTAGGTCTGGGTTAGGTCTGGCTTAGATCTAGGTTAGGTCTGGCTTAGATCTAGCTTAGATCTAGGTTAGGTATGGGTTAGGTCTGGCTTAGATCTAGGTTAGGTCTGAGTTAGGTCTGGGTTAGCTCTGATTTAGCTCTCGGTTAGGTCTGGCTTAGATCTGGCTTAGATCTAGGTTAGGTCTGGCTTAGATCTGGCTTAGATCTAGGTTAGGTCTGGGTTAGATCTAGCTTAGGTCTGGGTTAGGTCTGAATTAGGGGAAGGTAGTTTAATAAAAAAAAAATTTGCTCACACTGACCAGTTTTGTATGAATTTTAATTGACACAAGGAGCAAGAATTGTAATAAAAAATTCACATCAATGCTTGTGAAAATTAAAATCAGTAAAAAGTTGATCAGTATAAGCAATTTTTAGGGGGAGGTTTGGGTTAGGTCTGGATTAGGTCTAGCTTAGATCTGGCTTAGATCTAGGTTAGGTCTGGCTTAGATCTAACTTAGCTCTGGGTTAGGTCTGGCTTAGCTCCGAGTTAGCTCTGGGTTAGGTCTGGGTTAGGGGAATGTAGTTTAACACTAGATTTACGGAAGCCGTCAATTTGACGGATATCTGATTCCATATTTAAAATTGCAGAACGCGTAAATATTATTTTTTAACCACTTATGTTGAGCTTGATTGATGCAATGGCAAGAATACATAGTCTAATTTGTCGGGTTTAGGATTAATTATAATATATTTGGAAGGTTATATCAAAAACTCGTTACACGTGGACGCAGGACACACTGTTGTTGTACGACGACTGACCGCTCTTGAAATTTTACCAAAAAACGTTACGCCGCACACACACACATACATACATACATAACGAATACGCGATGTGACTAATGCGGGCCCTGATTCGTTATAACTCTTTACATAATTAAAAGAAAAATCGTATTTTAATTTAATTGTCAACATGAAAGATATTAATAAATATACGTGCGATCAATACCCGTAAATCTAGTGTTAATAAAAAAAATTTCCTCACACTGACCAGTTTATTATGAATTTTAATTGACACAAGGAGCATTTTTTACAATTTTTTATTATAGCGAGGGTTAAATTGATTCGCGACTTATCACGTAAACGACTCCGACACATTCGTGGCTGATCGAGATTCAATATCATCCGCTCCTAACGAGAAGATTTAAATTTTCGCTTCGTCTTGAGCGAGTGACGTGAAGCGTTATCTCGTTGGCCCCGCATAAATAGATCGACACTTCGGGGAGTAATATTGCGGAGATCCGATTGCGCAGGAAGGTTGTACATAAGTTCGAGTAACTTGTCTATATTGGATGTCGCAGTCTACGGTACCCGGTAAATAACACACTAAACGTTAACCCTTTTGGGTTCGACGACCATCCTCTAACGGGGAACGTAACATCTTTCTTCCTAACCCAACATTTCTCAACACAAAATTATTTGTTATTTTAAATACTACTACACCAATTTCACCATTAAAACTTTGAATAATCGTACTTAACACTTTCGATCTTCAGAAACCACAAAATTTCCTTCAAACTTCTAATTTGTATTGAAAATAATTCCTGGAGTTAAATACAGAAATTATTCTATAATCATTGAAAATTTTATTTTGAATTCTCAGTAATTTAATAACCTAGGCATCGAAAATAGCGAAAATACCGAAAGTACCGGAAGTACCTTGTGTGCCCTTCGATCGTTATCCCTAATCGTCTCTCGTAAGTCTTCTAAGCGCGTGTTATCGCGCAATTTAAACATTCAGAACTTCGGAATTAGCCCCCCACCAACATGTTATCCATTCGATCTCTTCGCATAACTCCATGGCTCTGTCTTCGACCCTGTGCATTAATTTTCGAACGAGATATTTCGCGAAATATAAAGTTCGCCTCGAGATAACAGCATTAGAGATTCAACGCGCGTGAACGTTACTCGATTGCATATTACACTCAATAATTATTTAATCAACGACCTGGGTCAATCCTCCTCCCTTTCGAAGTATCAGGATATTTCTTATTTTCTAAATTAATTCGTAGGAATTTTAACAGTAATTATTGGTAGTAACTTATGCATATTCGAACAAAAATCTGTCTGTTAAATTTTGCCAATTTTCAATCGATATAAATCAATCGTAAAGTCCAAAGTTCGTTTTATTCTCTATTGGTACGCTTTTTATCTAATCGACGATGCATTTTTACTCGATGGGGAAGGAACTTTAAAGTCAGATCGACGCTAAACGAGTGTTCTCCGGGGCCACGCAAATATGTTCCCCGGAAATCTCAGGATCGAAGTGCAAGGACTTGTGTTACCTCTGTGTAAATTCGATATCGAAGCTTAAACGGCAAGGTACGTGGCAAAGTAGGGTGTATAGTTGGCGAAGAAGGGGGGAAACTAAGGGAGACACGAAGAGGGTGTAAGTGGATGAAACAAAAAAAGAAAGATCGCAAGGCTGTATCAAACGTTTCCACTATTCGTGTTTTTCTTTTCGTCATGTTTAAACATTCCAAAACTGGGGGTGCAATGAGCCACATTTCTCCAAAAAAAAGGAATACCAGGTGTTACATAACAAACCTGAGAACTTGAATGTCTCTATGGGGGTGTTAGAAGCTTTCAGAATGCAGTACAAGAGTCACTGCAAATGAGTATCTTGTCTCTATTGTGAGGAACAGTTTTAACCCTCTCATTACGCTGTGTCGATAAGAATTAGAAATTGAGAGTAAACGGAAGGATCAGACTATTTGTAAGCATATTTCCAAGACTGCATCCCCCAAGAAAATGCAAAAGAAGGATGAAGCGTGAAAGTTTTCTCGCGCAGTGAAAGGGTCTGTATATCGGAATCGGAATCGACGGGGCGCCCAGGATGGGGTTGCATAACATAGGTGAAACAGGTGTAGGTCGAAGACTAGGTGGGGGGAGTATCAAAGAATGACGTCGCTGTGAGAGGAAGCAGAGGGTGTAGAGCGTAAGAGAAAGGACAGGGACTTGTCGGAGGGTAAAGACCACGTGCTCAGCCACGTGGTGACCGAGAGCCCCACCCTTGCCACCGACTGCTCACACCCTCTCAACCCACCCCCCAGGATGCCCCTCTCACGGGCAGCCTAGCACTCTCCACCCTGTCAGAGGAGACTCGCGCGCGTAAAGCCGCGCCGACGCCAGCTGACCACGCAGTGGACCATCCCGTACCGACGCCAATAAAATCTCTGCGTTACTCTCCCGCCTCGTGGCCCCCCACCCCCGCCCCCAACGGGATCGCACGCCCGCTGAAAAGCCTTTTCCGTTCGTTTTGGTCGTTTTTCCCGTCCGCCACGTGGGCTGGCCACTCCGGGCTGGCATCAAGCTACCCGACTCGAGAGCCAGCCGGCCACGCGACACGTGACTCCTACCCCCGTCAGCTGACCGCTACCTACCTGTTTGCCCGACTTCTTTTCCACCCGACCCACCCCCGTCGCGATTATGCGCGTCAACGGACCACGATTATCGGCGAATCGATGCTCAAATCCCAAACTTTCTCACCACTGAGACGATCTTCATCGTTCCTTGTCCGTCGTTCGATGATTAGAACTCTATTAGCTGAATTTGATATTCAGGCACTGTCCATGAAAAGACAATATTATATGGTCTTCTTTTCATCAATATCGTCATATTCGAATAATTTAACACAATTATCGTCCTCATTGCAATGCTCTCTTGAGTATAATTAAATAACGAAATGATATGTCAACCCCAGAAGACGATCTGCTGCCAAATTAGAATTACTGAGCTCATACGGGGAACATAGAGCGTTACAATGATGGCGTATAATTAACGAAACAATATAGATATGGCATAAAAGAGGAAGCAAGTCGGTGTTTAGCTTGAGAGTTAATTCAAAGGTCTCGTGTCGCGTACCATTTTCGATCGGATCGCGAGGCCCGAGAATAAATATTCAAGAACGCGGGGAGCATCGCGTTGTGAAGTCTGCTCGTAGGGGTGACTCGTGATCGCGCATTAAAGGGCATGTAGATGTGCAGGGAATAAACGGCGCTAGGGATGAGCTCGTGGGGTTCCAAATAAAAGTTCGACTTGGACTAACGTGACTCAAGCAAGAAATTTTTGAGGATCTCAGCGATAATTACATGCCTCTGATCGTGGACACTTCTACTGCCACGTCATTCTTGTATGGATGACAGAACTTTTGACAGTTGGAGTCTACGTATCATGAACAAAAGAGTCTAGAAACTAGAGGAGTACATAACTTCCCTTTTAAATACTGCAAAATTACTTTAAAAACATCATTGGAAACTGCTGGGTTACGTTTGTAACTGTGCTTTTACTTTGGCCTCCCAAAATCCTTAGTTGGTCTGGGTTAGGTCTGGGTTAGATCTAGCTTAGGTTTGGGTTAGCTCTGGGTTAGGTCTGAGTTAGGTCTGGCTTAGATCTAGGTTAGCTCTGGGTTAGGTCTGGCTTAGATCTAGGTTAGGTCTGGCTTAGATCTAGCTTTTGTCTGGGTTAGGTCTGGGTTAGGTCTGGCTTAGATCTAGGTTAGGTCTGGGTTAGGTCTGGCTTAGATCTAGGTTAGCTCTGGGTTAGGTCTGGGTTAGGTCTGGCTTAGATCTAGGTTAGGTCTGGGTTAGGTCTGGCTTAGATCTAGGTTAGCTCTGGGTTAGGTCTGGCTTAGATCTAGCTTAGCTCTGGGTTAGGTCTGACTTAGGTCTGGCTTAGATCTAGGTTAGGTCTGGCTTAGATCTATCTTAGTTCTGGGTTAGATCTAGCTTAGGTCCGAGTTAGCTCTGGCTTAGATCTAGGTTAGGTCTGGAATAGTATGTTAGCGGCAATGTATTTTCCAAGAGAATCGAAAGTAAGGACCACCGAAGGACACTCAGTCTACGATAGATTTATGACAGAGTTTTGGGGTGCATTTGCCGCGTTGGGTCTCCAGCTAGCGCGTGTCGAGGCATTGATTGTTCATGGATAGAGAGAGAGTAGTTAAAAGAGGCAGACGACCTGACGTCGTACTGCTAGAAAAATAAAGTCTTTGTCCTGAAGGATCTGGCCACGGAATGGGGAAGGCGTTGGACCTTCCGGTATGAGCACTGTGAGGAACGGCACGGGACTTACCCCAGAACCGTCAAGGGCAAAACTTCTAACAAGTATCAGTCTTCTTAATTAATTTCTACAGCAATAAATCTCGATAGATGAATGTAGAATCGTATCGTATGTTCGATGATCGTTGGGGGTAAGGAAAATTTCGGAGTGAAGCAAGTGGCGCATAAGCGCAGCGCGTCAGCTTATTAGGGGTTGAGGGTGAGGGTGTGTTGTGTTGGAGGCCACACGTGCGGGCACGCGTAAGAGTAAGAGTAAGAGTTGGATGGTGAAAGAGGGTGGTAGGGAGGGGTAGGTTGGGTACACGACATGTCATGCTGTGCCTGGCTCGCCTCCACCTTCTTCGGAGCCACCTCAGCCCACCGTTCGCCAGCGCTCACCCCTTCCACCGAAAAGCAGCCTCATCCCCTCGGCGCCGCATCCACTGCCACATCGATCCACCTTAATGAGTGGAAAGAATAAGACAGCCTCCCCTACTGCGAAACCGGAGTTTCGCCCTCCCCTACGACGGCGAACGACGTCGTGTATAGGGAAAGACGGGGTCGCGGGAATCGGAGACGGGCGAAGGAAACGGGACTCGAGCCTAGTCGTGGAGGCGCAAGGGGGAAGGGGGCGGTGAGGGGCAGGAGGGAACGTGGAAGGAAAAACCGTGAGAAAGAGAGAGGGAAAAAGGGAAGGAAAAGAGAGTCAAGAAGAGCGAACGAGAGAGGGCCAGAGGGGGCTGAGTTTCAAGAGGTGAGGAGGTGATGGAGTTGGAGCCAGAGGGGTGGTAATGCTCCCGTTGTTTCGCGAGCGAGGGAGGCACGCACGCACCCCCCCGGACTCTCATCCCCCTTTTTCGTCCAACCGACCCCTCACGGCTCCGAGGAATGTTAATTCCCGGCGCTTTAATTCTTACGAATATTTCCCTCGTGCCTGGGACTATCGCCGCGGCAGAGCCAGAAAAGACGGGAGGCGAAGAAGAAGAAGAAATGGGAATCGAGGAACAAGGATGACGGAGAACCTGAACGAAGAATAAGACGAAGGAATAGAACCCCTGAAGGCTCGTCGTTCCTCACCACCTTGGCGTCGGCTTCCTCTCTGTCCTTCTTCCACAGATTCTCTCTCTCCCTCGCCACCTCTGCTCGTGTCTCTGTTTCCCTGTCGCTCATTTACTCTTTCCACACTCTCTCTTCTAGTTCGTATACGACGTCTCGCGGATTTTAAGCTTTACGGTAGTTTTCGAGTGCTTGCGGGATCGCGAGCACCAGCGTTTTTCAGACGTGAACGCGGAACCAGCCACGGTTAACACTTTTACCCGCCATTATGGTCACCGGGTGATCGACCTCTCAACCTTCCAAACGATCGAGGGGCCGTTCCCGTTTAGAAGCTCATTGTTTAGGTAACTATTCCTAGTTTAATCGCGATCGACAACTGTTTACAGTCGGAAAGGCATCTGAAATAAATTTGCAATTATAAGTTCGATATTGTTTCTATACAGAGTGTTCGGCCACCTCTAGCAAAAATTTTAATGAGCGATAGTAGAGGCAAAAATAAGACGAAAATCAAGAATACTAATTTGTCGATGGAAGCTTCGTTAAAAAGTTATTAACAATTAAATTCAAAAATTTAAAATCGTTCTGGAAAAATTATTTTCGGTTGCGGGGGTCAATTACAATCAGTTTTTGTCATTAGACACACCCACGAAATCCTACACATTTTCGAGAAAAAAATTATTTACCGAAAATATAATGTGATGGTACCCCAAAATTTCATGCATATCTTTAAAACGCCATAACTTTTGAACGGATTGAAGGATTTTAATGTTTAGAAAGCCAAACGACGCGTATTTTAGTATAGAATATGTAGAAATTCTGAAAATGTTGGAAAAGTTATTCCTTGACACCGTAAAATTACAAAAACTACATAAAAATGGTACAATTTTCAAACGACCATAACTACCACAATAGTGAATATATTTCAATGAAATTTTTTTCTCGAGTAGTGCTTATGGATACCTACAAAGAAGTATTAGACAACTTTTTCGTAGGGTGTCAAACAAAATTATTATAAATTATTATAAAAAATCGACAGGGGGTAGATGCAGAAATTTTATGACAAAATTCAAAAATTTCAAATCGTTCTGGAAAAATTATTTTCAGTTGCAGGGGTCAATTACAATCATTTTTGGTGAATAGACATACCCCCGAAATCTTGCGCATTTTCGAGAAAAAAATTCAGTAAGGGGCGGCACTTTAAACGTTAATAACTTTTTAACGAAGCTTCCATAAACAAATTGGTATTCTTGATTTTTGTCTTATTTTGGCCTCTAGAATCCGCCATTAAAATTTTTCCCATGGGTGGCCTAACACCCTGTATATATGCAATAAAAATGTTTATTCATTCTCTTATAGAAGACCAAGATTTTTCAAAAATCCAAACGAGTGGATTTTTATGTGAATCACCGAACGTTGAATGAAATTATGAATATTGATTTATTTTAAGCGTTTTGAGACCTAATTTTGCGACTGAAGCGCCGGTCACCGGTGACCACCAGTGTCAGTGACCATGTTGACTTGAATTTTTTATTCTATAGTGATATAGATCGATAAGAGATCTGCATTTGACACCACAAAGTGAAGAGGATGTCAGAGACCACGTGTAAATAAATTTAGTTGCAGGAATTCTTTGCTACGGAAATTACGAATACGGATTATGTAATATGTGATTCGACCCTGGAGGGTGGAAGCCTGGCTGCCTGCCTTCCCCTAATAATTTAATATCGCGCAAAACTGCGGGTCTGGTTCGTCTGGTAAGAGTATGTATCGAGACGTGGAATTGAGTAAGATAAAGGGGAAGGAGAATATCGTAAGAGAAACCGAGCAGAAACAAGGCACATTGGGAATCATGTTGATACGAACAAATTCCTGCAAAATGCTACAACCCAATTTAACAGAATCGCTCTCCACCAAACGAAGCTACAGTTTTCGTGATTGTCTTATACACACGTGACGTTGACGAATGTTTATCGATTATAAACAGACGGTTCTTACATAATCCATCGCATCGACAACTCGTTCGATATCTTACGTGTCGCGTTATACAGAAATTTGTCAAAACCCGGTTAATTGAAATCGATTTCGTTTCACAATTAGGGAAGAACGGGGTCGATAGGAACATGGAGCAATTGTAACGTGTTTGATACTTCAAAATCTATGATTGAAGCACATATACTCATGTTTTAACAATATGGTTACTCGACAAACTTTTCGACGACCTTTAGATTAGTATAGTTTCAGTAAAAATGTACTAAACTACGTGATTCAAGATTGTGAAAGCAAAGAACTATGAGAATTACATATAATTTCAATTTTGTTATTTTTATTTCGGATGTTATATCAAAATTTATGAAAACCCGGTTAATTGAAATCGATTTCGTTTCACAATTAGGGAAGAACGGGGTCGATAGGAACATGGAGCAATTGTAACGTGTTTGATACTTCAAAATCTATGATTGAAGCACATATACTCATGTTTTAACAATATGGTTACAAACTTTTCGACGACCTTTAGATTAGTATAGTTTCAGTAAAAATGTACTAAACTACGTGATTCAAGATTGTGAAAGCAACGAACTATGAGAATTACATATAATTTCAATTTTGTTATTTTTATTTCGGACGTTATATAAAAATTTATGAAAACCCGGTTAACTGAAGTGGATTGAATTTAGCAATGACCAAAGTGAATTTTACGATGTTCACGCGTCGTAGACGAATGGAAACTATCAGAGGCGAGTCATCGAAGTATATCAATGATTTGTTCGAATAAACACGCTCTGAGCCATGACCCGCGCAGGAATAAATGCTACAACAGACGGATGACCGGATATGACGGTCGTGCAAAAACCTCTGGTAGTTACGCTTTTCTCTTTGACTCTCTATTTGCTTCTTCCTCCGCGAATTCATCTCTGTTCATCGGTTTTTCGTTTTTGCCCGGGTGTATACCGTCTCTTTCCCCCTCATCGATCCACTTCGATCTATCATTGTTTCTTCGTCGTGTCGGGGGAAAAAGCGCCGTCAGCGTTTACCTTAAGTTACGTACCTGCCTACGCGTTGTTGTCCATTGCGTTCTTAGAACCTATAGACGGGCCTGTGTTTTTCTATACCACGGCACTTCCACGAACGAGACACGGTTTATTTAATGTAATAAGCATCCACGTGCAACGAGAAATCTCTACACGAACAAACAGAGCCACGGATTGGTCGTGTAACGCACCACAGGCGAAAACATTCGTTTTTTAACTGCCCTACACGAATCCGAAATGTGTTAACTGTAAATTACTTGTTATCTAATCTCTACTGACAATTCTGTGTTTTCCTTTGGTTTAACTGTCTCTTAATAACACAAAAAAAATTGTAGAATTCATCTGGACAAAGCGTTAGCCTACTCACGACTGTCTTCTTCGCGTTTAATTTGGAGGGAGGCCCTCGTGTCGAAAGTTCTTAATTTTTTCAGGTATTTCGAAAGATGCGCCCAGCGGTGGAACTTCCCTCGCGTCAGGGGTAACTGGAAAATCACAGGAAAATTTTTCGGCGAAATTGAAAAATTTCTAATCGATTTAAAAAAATTATTTTCAGTTGCAGGGGTCCATTACAATTATTGTTGGTCATTATACATACCCTCGAAATTCTACGCGTTTTCGAGATAAAAATTCAGGAAGATAGACAAATTTTTGGCGAAATTGAAAAATTTAAAATCGATTTAAAAAAATTATTTTCAGTTGCAAGGGTCAATTACAATTATTTTTTGTCATTAGACGTACCCTCGAAATTCTACGCGTTTTCGGGGGAAAAAATCGAGTAGATGAGGAATTTTTCGGGGAAATTAAAAAATTTCAGATCATTCTAAAAAAAATATATTTGGTTGCAGGGGTTAATTATAATTATTTTTGGTCATTAGATATACCCTCGAAATTCTACGCGTTTTCGGGGAAAAAATTCAGGAAGATAGACAAATTTTTAGCGAAATTGAAAAATTTCAAATCGATTTAAAAAAATTATTTTCATTTGCAGGGGTCAATTACAATTATTTTTGATCATTAGACGTACCCTCGAAATTCTACGCGTTTTCGAGAAAAAAATTCAGGAAGATAGACAAGTTTTTGGCGAAATTGAAAACTTTCAAATCGATTTGAAAAAATTATTTTCAGTTGCAGGGGTCAATTGCTATTATTTTTTGTCATTAGACATACCTCCGAATTCCAACTCACTTTCGAGAAAAAAATTCGAGAAAGTGTGAAATTCTCGACGAAAAAAAAATTTCAAATCGTTCTAAAAAAAATATATTTGGTTGCAGGGGTTAATTATAGTTATTTTTGGTCATTAGTCATACCCTCGAATTCTTACGCATTTTCGAGAAAAAAATTCAAATAGGTAACCAAATTTTTCGACGAAAAAAAAAATTTCAAATCCTTCTAAAAAAATTATTTTTATTTGCAGGGGTTCATTACAGTCATTTTTGGTCATTAGACATTCCCTCGAAATCCAGCGCATTTTCGAGAAAAAAATTCGGTACCGACGAAACTTTAAATGTTAATAACTTTTTGATGAAGCTTTTATCAACAAATTGGTATTCTATATTTTCGACTTATTTTGGCCCCTAGAATCCCCCATTAAAATTTTTCCCAGAGGTATATATAAGAAATACATTGTAATTGTCGATAGTTCTAATAATTGCCATCAATCACGATTTATCGGTCCAATAGAAAAATCCAACTTGGTCAATAATTACTCTAAAAACTAGTAAAAAGATTGCAGTAATTATAGATGACAAGAATTTTTTATTTAAAAAAATATCAAGGGCCACGAAAATGAATTGCTTTGAAATGAACACAAAACAGCGTGTATCGTCGTAAAACGTTCGACGTGGCGTACGATGGTCATCGAACGGTTGATCGTGTAAATCGAAGGTAGGAAAAGGGGTTAACAATCGTCCATCGTAATTCTGGCACGCTACCAAGGCGTTTCTTACGGACAAACCGGCGTAAAATATCTTCGAGCGATTCGCGTCAGCTTTGAATAGCGTCTTAATCTGCTCGTTGGGATCAGGAGTGTAAACAACGTGGCCCAAGCGACGGTAACACATGTACGGGGCCACGTATCGAAGGATAGGCGCGTCGGTTGATCTAAACTCACTACAGGCGATAAATTCAGCCGACGAATAAAATAGATCTCGACTAATTGTGAGAGATGCACGACACACTTGCACGCTCGAACGGTCCTCCTTTCTGTTCTGTTCTGTCCTCCTTCCCTGCACTTATTTTCGCGCTGTCTTACCTCGTCGGATGGGGGGGGATGCTTTCTCTTTCTTTCGCGTACACATCCTCCCACCGGTTCCGTCTTCATGCTCTAGAACGTGCTATGCACTCCTTACACTCTGCTGTGTCCTACGAGGAGGGAAGGAGCGTAGGGGAAGGTAGGCTTCGATGCTTGGTTAAACCTCTAGGAGATCGGGTTATGCACACCGCAAGTTCGTCCACAGATTTGCCGAGCGATGGCTACGAGTGATGAATTAGCTCTTCTTGGGATCCGCTACGCCTTGGAAACAATCGAGACAGAACCACCTCTCTCTCTGGATCGAGCAGCAGAAACGAAACTTGCATGCATCTTGGATGCTAATACGTGGACGATCAAATCACCAAACACACGAGAATAATCACCTATACTAGGGGCAAGATACTCTGCATAGAAAAATGGCAGAGAAAAACTATAGAAAGCTACGTACAGAGAGGTAGTCATCTTGGAAACAAACGAAAGAAGAAAATAACTGGATTATTTATGCCACAAATAATTGTCTATATTTCGTATGCAATATCGATACACTTGGTTAATAACACTCGACTAATGGCGGTCTTTACATACGTGTAGTTAGAGACAGAGTGAGGCTCGTCGCAATACAAAAACAAAAAAAAACAAAAATAAATCTTCTATATAATATCCAACAAAATTTGTAATACAGAAATGGGGGATAGTTAAATGAGTCCTCGACAAATTTTCTGCATAGAAAAATGACAGAGAAAAACTATAGAAAGTTAGATACAGAGAGGGAGGTAGTTGACATCTTGGAAACAAACGAAAGAAGAAAATAACTTTGAAAAATTGTAATACAGAAATGGAATTAATTCGAAACAGGATACACTATAGATCGCCAGAGTGTGCGATTGTATGACGATTCAATTTGTTAATAGAGTTCGCGAAGAAATCTATGTTTATCCGAAACGATGACGTCTGAAAATGATTGATTCACTTTGTCCAAATTCAGAGATTGACGGGGCGGTATCCGGTTTTACTATTTCGAAATTCTCGCGCGCGTTCGGTTCTGTTGAGGTTCGAATCGATACGGATGCGTTAAAAGAGCTTGTGCGGGGGTTTCCATTTTTGGTGCATCAAAGATTCGACGATTATAGAACCGTCGCCTGGGCGCTGAAGAGATCTGTTTCACCGAAATATTCAATGCTTCTACTTACTGGAACCATCGATCCTTACGTGTAATCTCAAAGTGTAATTTTCAATGCACTGCAATTGTTGAACCCTCGATTTTCCTATTTTTTTTATTAATAAGCTTTAGATCTTGTTCAGGTTCGTTGATACGTGAATATTTACAGGATAGTGTAATTTTATTCTTGCTATTATGTTATATGAGCTTGTAGTTTCATACTAATCGTATCATCTGTTGTTAAATGTGAATGATGACGTGTAAAGTGCACTGCAATTGTTGAACCCTCGATATTTTTTTTTTATTAATAAGCTTTAGATCTCGTTCAGGTTTGTTGGTAGGTGAATGTTTACAGGATAGTGTAACTTTATTCTTGCTATTATAATATATGATATTGTAGTTTCATACTAATCGTATCATCTGTTATTAGATGTGAATGATGACAAATATTAGAATATTCAGTTTTTATTGATACTATAAATATTGATACATAACACTGTTTCATTTCATAATTACGACAGTAATTCGACAATCACACGATAATTAAACAATCGTTAGATGCTGTAAAGAGTTAGGATTAGGATTAGATGGTGATTGTAGGTTTAGATTAAATATTCGAATAAAAGTGTGTCTATTCTGTTTCATATTATAATTCAAACACCAATCACTGGAGAATAACACGTTAATTAAAGAGTCTTGAAAGATTTAGGATTAGGATTAGATGGTAGTTGTAGGTTTGTATTAAATATTCGAATAAAAGTGTGTCTATTATGTTTCATATTATAATTCAAACAGCAATCACTGGACAATTACATAATAATTAGACAGTTTTGAAAGATTTACGATTAGAACTAGATAAATATTTTTGTCAAATATTGGAAAAATATTTTTTTAAACCACATTTGTTCACATGAGAAAAATATTGGATCTGAATATTGTATACATGTACAAAAAGTATAAATTGAATGTTTAAAAAATATAAGCTAATAAATATTCAGGGGATATAACCTAGATATTTAAAAAATATAAAGTAAATGTTTAAAAAATGTGAATCCAATATTTGAAAAATATAAATTCAATATTTAAATACCATTCAATAAAATCTTCGAATTTAAGAAAAAGTTATACAAAAAATTAATCTCTATATAAAATATCGAATTCAAAGTAAAATAAAAGTAAACAATTTATTTCGCGTCATATTCTGGAACAAATATTCATCCATGATAAACATAAAATATTTCCTGCATATTTAAAAGAAAATATTCTACTTCTAATATTACATAAAGATTCATTTTATAATGAGAAAAAATGTACACTCCAATGATATGAAATAAATATTATCTGCATATTTAAAAAAAATATTTCTAATATTACATAAAGATTCATTTTATAACAAGAAAAAAATATTCCATTTCTAATATTACATAAAGATTCATTTTACATAAAGAAAAAAAATATTCTTTTCATAATATGAAATATATGTATATTATCTGTATATTAGGAAAAAATATTCTATTTCTAATACGAAGCAAAGATTCATTTAATATTGAGAAAAACATATATTTCTCGTAACATGAAGTAGATATTTCTTGCACATGTAAAAAGAAAATATTTGTCACTTAATATAAAATAAATATTGTATGTATATATGAATATTAAGAAAAGATTGAATCTCTTTTTAATATTATATGAACGTGTATACAATATTTAGTGGTACTAGGGGTAATGAGATGTGGTGGTTGATAGGTACGAACAAGAGGGAACCGCGAGGACGTTCGTAGCCCTCGGTAGGCCTCGTGAGGAACGAGAGATCGCACGAGCGCAAAGATCAAGCAGGATCGTGCGACCCGGACCCCTCGACCTGTGTGCCTCGAACCAAGGAACGAACGAACGAACCAAACGGCCCCCTTTCGCCCTTCTTCTGTCCCTGTTGTGCGCCCGTTGATCCGCGGGTGTTTCGCCTCCTCCATCGCCGCGGCCACTTTCCTCGCCTCCCCCCCCCGCGCTGGTCCGCACACCTCTTTACCCCGCCTCGCGTGCCAGAGATGTGATCCACGCCTGTGATGCAATAACTCGGGATTGTGTTACTTCACCCCGGTGCCGGAGTCGAATTATGTCGGATACGGTCGCGGTCTCGTATACATTTGTTGCGATCACGTGTCCGCCAGCGACGAACAAGTCGCCGCGGACAAACGGGATTGGCGAACGGATCGTGAACAACTGGGATCGTCGATAGCGAATCTCTTGAAAACGGGCCTAACCACGGACTTTATTGCGCCCTGGTCCGTTTAGTAATCATGCCTTGACATTTTTCAACGCGGACGGGTCACGAGACTCCGATGTTTTAGGATCGATACCTTTTTGCACTTTCCCGATGCCCACTCCACAGACATAATCCTCTACAGGACCTCTTCACTATCGAGATACTCTTTCATCCATCACTAGAAATCCCCCAAAATATCGACCAATCGAAACTACCCCTTTATTCAAAACTCATCCTCCATCATCCCTAAAAATTGACACAATATTCAAGAATTTTTTTTTCTACATTGTCGATCATTTATTTCGATGAATTTTCCACACTGGAGGGGGCAATAAAATATATTTCACTCTTACGATCTTCTGTAAATGTTAATAACTTTCTAACGAAGCCTCCATCAACCAATTGGTGTCCTCGATTTTTATTTTATTTTCCCCTCCAGAATCTCCCATTAAAATTTTTAAAATTAGTGTCTAAAATATTGAAAATATAATCCACTAATATAGAAGCAAGCTTTTCAGATGAAAATCCAATTTTCACGGTTTCAGTAAAATTACTTAACAAATGTGTGAAGGGTGGAAAGAAAGGTAGAAGTTGTTTAAAAGGTTTGCCACGTTTAGAGGAGAGCGTCCAGTGCAACGATTCGACGAGACTATTCGCACCCTTGGCTATCATCGGTATCTTGTTTTCGTTCGAAAACCAGTACAGTGTCGCAGCCCAGTCTTAGACATGCAAGGTACACACTTTTACCTCGGGCGTACCACCTTCCAGCTGCGCTAATCTCTCGCAGATCTCCGCGGAATCTCATTAGAAATTCATAACCGTCGCATCCCCCGTGCCCGTACCCCGCCCTGGAGGCACCGGGGGGGGGAAAAAATCCATGATACGAAAGAAATAAGCAGGCAAAGTACATTAAAAATTAATTACTTTGCTGATGGAAGCTAGAAGTGCCTAGTGCGCCTTTACACCGCCAACGGTGTAGTCAGACTCAGCCCCCCTGCCTCCCCCCTCGCCCCCCCCCCCTCTTTCCCTCGCAATTCACCCCGTCTGTGAGGCGCTGCATTCCGCCTCTTTATTTCAAATACTTTCGAGTGTGTATCGCGGCCGTATACTTGTTAGCGCACTTTCCGAAGTCCGAAATAAAACGTACAAAAGCAACCCCGGGGGGTCTTTCAGTCGGAACGTTTCGTTAAGACGAAAACGCGCCTCGGTTTGAGCCGAGTTACGCGTTATTCTGCGAGTACTCGCGTGATCGTGATGCTGGCCATCTCGAAATTAGGCGAAATTAGGATTTACCGTTACTACAGTTTTTAAATATCTTTTCACCGCCACGTGTATTCAATTTTTCAATATTCACTACTTCAGAGCGAAGATGAAAGCAGAGAATCTGTCTTAGACAGCCTATTCACGCGTATTAAAACTAGTAAAACTTTAGAAGCGCGTAATTCCAAAACTACTCAATCTTTATCCAAAATTCCACCACTGTTAGAAGGGGCAAACCTTCCTCTTTAAAATTGCTTTTTGGTTTTTGTCGATCCGACTTTCCGTTTCGGAGATATCGTGATGTATATGAAAGCGTAATTTTCAAAAAACTCCGCTTATGGCGCTTCCCGTGTTACGGCGCGCCACTGACCCGCATTGAAATTACTAAAAATTTTAATTACCTGCAATTCCGAAAGTACTAGTGTTTTGTTCAAAATCGAGGAATCGTCAGCAGCGGTGAACCTTCCTCTTTGAAATGGCTTTTGGTTTTCGACGATCGGACTTCCGGTTTCGGAGATATCGTAATTTATGTAAAAGGTAATTTTTTTAATTCGACTATCTCCGTCTTTGTCTGACGCGTCGGACCTCTCTCTCTCTCCACGCACGTGAGTCGTGACCGAATGACGTCACGTTTACTACTTACTACGATCACGTGAGGTCAATGACCTCGCGGGCTCATCAATGAAAAGTAAACAAACGCTTCGAACCCTTCTATCCCCGGAACTAGCCACCGCATCGACTTGAAACTAAAATCCTCATATCTCCGGAACTAATTACGCTATCGACTGGTTCGAGCGCTCATTTTAAAGGGTGTTTCATCCCCCATCAGATGAATATATTAAATATTATTATTTATGCTATCTTCTGTGTTTATTTTAACATTTACTTTGACGCTACATACTTAGAGATGTTTCAACAACTCCTATTGATCATACAATTGGTGTTCCATAAAATTGAAGTATAAATTATTCATTTAATTGTAAATTCATTTAAATTTATATACAAGCTTTCTGTGGAGCATTTTTTCGTTAATAATTGTTCTCTCAGGATCTAATTACGCTATCGACTAGTTCGAGCGCTCATTTTAAAGGGTGTTTCATCCCCCATCAGATGAACATAATAACGATTATTATTTATGCTATCTTCCGTGTTTATTTTAACATTTACTTTGACGATACATACTTAAAGAAGTTTTAACAATTCTTATCGATTATAAATTATTTATTTAATTGAAAATACATTGAAATTTCTATACAGCTAAATAATTGTTTTCTCTGGTTTCCAAGGGTGTTTTATCTTTTAAAATTGAAAAGTTTTTTGTATAAAGTTATACTGGGGCCATATACCTGTACTCAAAAGATTCGTAGACGACTGTGGGGACAATATCGAGGGAAAGAGAGATCCATCCAGGAAGCAGTGTATAGATCGGAGCGGCTAATAGGTCGCTGGGCGAAATCCGATTGGCGGCGCACGTCCGCAAATCGTCGGCTAGCTAAGTTAACCGAACGCCGTGCTGGGCTGCCTACTCATTTTAATATCAGCTTATTACCTCTAGGCCGAAATAAATAGATAAATAGATTCCGTGGAAAGGCCTCGATCGGATTTACCGAGCGGCGGGGCACTTAAGCCGCGACCCTCTTCGCCGCGACGCGAGGCGACGCGACGCCCGTAGCCGGTGCGGAGGGTAGACCGAGAAAGAGAGAAAGATTTCCACCATCTATCTGCGTTCTCTGCATCTACATCAAATTCCACCATCCGCCACTCCCACGTCCATCGTCCTCCGTAGCGGCAGGACCCGGGACTCCAGGAGTAATTAACTCCTTAACGAAGTAAACACGACGCCATCTTAGCTTCCGCTACTACCGGCATTCCGCCCTACACCCCCCCTCGACGACCAAGCCCCTCTTGCCCTCTTCTTCTTCTTCTTCCGCTTCTTCGTCATCGTCGTCGTCCTTCTCGCGACGACTGCAGTTCCTGTTAAAGTATACCTGCGCGCGAACGAGTCCGAATGGGGGGCTGCGAGGCGCGAACCGCACTTTTTTTCTCCCTCCACCCGCCCCCTTTCCCACCCCCTCGACCACCTCCCCCCGCCGGCCCCGAGATTGCAAAAGCGATTATATTTGCAGCGCATTAATGCCATTCGCGAGATGTTACGTAGGCGACGACGCCCCCGAGCTACGACTTGCACGGTTCTGGTTACAGCCACGGAATTGAAACATCGTCGACGCGGCCACCGATTGTGCCACGGCGATCGTTTTTTTCTCGACCAACCATTTAATTCGTTCTATTATCAGGGGGGAAGATTGTTTAACATGATCGTCCCAAATATCGTGGATTTTTGTTTACTCTGTTTACGTTCAATGGATCGTCCAATACACGCCTCCATTAGTAATTAAATCGGTGTTCAGACACAGGTTATTTCCCTAAGGTGTATTCTTCAAAAGGGGATAAATGATTTTGCTTTGCATAGTTTTTTCAATAACAAAAAAGCAAAAAGACATGCCAGACATGATATTTTCGGTGAAGAATTTTTTTCTCCGCAGTGCATAGGATTTCGGGATTATGTCTATTCACCAAAAATAATTGTAATTAACCCCTGCAACCAAATATATTTTTTTTGGAACGATTTGAAATTTTTTTTTCGTCGAAAATTTCACACCTTCTCGAATTTTTTTCTCGAAAGTGAGTGAAATTTCGGGATTATGTCTATTCACCGAAAATTACTGCAATGGACCCCTACAACTAAAAATAATTTTTTTAAAACGATTTTAAAATTTTTAATTTCGTCGAAAAATTTCACACATTCTCAAATTTTTTTCTCGAAACTGCGAAGGATTTCGAAGGTATGTCTAATGACAAAAAATAATTGTAATTGACCTCTGCAACTAAAAATAATTTTTTTAAAACGATTTGAAATTTTTTAATTTCGCCGAAAATTTTCTCATCTTCTCGATTTTTTTCCCCGAAAACGCGTAGAATTTCGAGGGTATGTATAATGACCAAAAATAATTGTAATGGACCCCTGAAACTAAAAATAATTTTTTTAAAACGATTTGAAAATTTTTTTTTTCATCTAAAAATTTGGCTATCAATTTGAATTTTTTCCCCGAAAACGCGTAGAATTTCGAGGGTATGTCTAATGACCAAAAATAATTGTAATTGACCCCTGCAACTGAAAATAATTTTTTCAGAACGATTTGAAATAATTAATATTATTCCTTATGTCGATGGCGTTGATCATGTGTGTCTATCATTTTTTCCTTCGATATAGTGTAAAAAATTGAACAATGTTTTGTTCGTAATAGAATTACACATCGTATGAACTAAAATCCTCCGTAAAAACTGAAAAATCGTCGAATGTACGGGGCTCTAAACACAAGAAAACGATTCTTTCTATAAATTTCTAATTTAATTACGCAATAAGCATAGTTTAAATAATTAATATTACTATTATGTACATAGTAGTATTATTACGAACAAAATATCATTCGATTTTTTATTCCAGATCAAAGAAAAAAAATACTAAAATTCTCACCAGATCAACACCGTCAATATAAAGAGTAAAATTGATTATTTCATCCAAAACTCCATGAAACATACCAAAAAAAAAATACATTTGTATCTCGAAACATTAAAGAATATACATAGAAAGTGGCGAAATGTTTCATGAAACCTTTACACCCCAAAAAAATTGTCAAACATCGCTCCTCGTTTTACCACAATTTCACACGAGTGTTCCCTGTCGAGGTTTAAAAGCAAGAAATTGTTATTTTCAGTCGCTATAAATAATAAAGATCGTTCGAGGGAACAGCGTGACGGGAGTCTATGGGTTTTGCGTATTGGACCGGCGGTAAATAACTGTGTCGACGTTTGTAACGCGGAGTAACACGCGATGGAGGCATGCACTTTGCCCGGGGGGGGGGGTTAGGTTCATAAATTTCCTCATTGAGCCAGGTAGAGTAGGTCCCGGTGACCACTTGCCAGTGAAAACCAGCCCAGGTAGAGGTGTATTTACGGTACTCGGTCCCTCGAATAACGCGCGTGCTCACACATCCGTCCGCTTCCACGGATAATAGGACCTCGGTGTTCCATGCGAATAAGGATGGTTTAAGGACGACCATCGGTGGGTCAGGTGTTCGTGTGTGAAGGCACCCCCGGGTGGGCTCGACCTCTCCAACGGAATCCTTGTCCGGGCGTTTTTCGTTCTACCTGCCTCGTTGTTGCTCCAACGTCGTTAGGATGACTCGCGTATTAGGTAATTTGTTCCAACGACGTACAAATCCCTCCGTCTCCATTCTATATGTTCCATTATACGCGAACAAACGCCTACAAATTCATAAATTCGTTCGATATTCCGAAATTGATTCTGTAATTTGATAGAAAATAGGGGAAAGTCAGTTCTGGGGATTTCTGAGATTTTTAGCTAACATCAGGGATTTGAAATGTCATAGAAACCTGAAACCTTGTAAGAACTAAAGCACAACAATCCCCAAGCTCGTTGGTGAGTAAAGAATTCAAAAATTTTGGCTACATTTGATAAAAAATCGAACTATATTGTAACAAGTATAGAATCACTCGATAGGGTCGAAGAAAAGGGGTTTACTGTTAGTTTCTTCCACCAAAAGGGGAGATAGTGGTATTAAGAATGATCTAGTGATCGAGTTACATTCTAAATAATTTTTTTAGAACGATTTGAAATTTTTTTTTTTCGTCACGTTATACCCTGTCGATTTTTTCCCAGAAATTCGTTTTTCATTTTTAATAGATCTGTTTGACGCGCTACGTTAAAGTTGTCTAATACTATTTTGTAGGTACCCATGAGCTCTACTTCAGAAAAAAGTTTCATTGAAATATACTTACTATTATAGGAGTTATGGTTGTTTGAATATTGGACCACTATTATGGGGTTTTTTTTAATTTTAGGGGGTGAACGAATAAAGTTTTCAGTATTTTTACAATTTCTACATATTCTTCACTAAAATATGCGTTGTTTGTATGTTTGAAAATTAAAATCCTTCGATCCGTTCAAAAGTTATGACATTTTTAAGATTCGCATGAAAATTCAGACAGATGTTTCTGGCCTCGCATTAGATTTTCGGTGGGGAATTTTTTTCTCGAAACTGAGTAGGATTTTCGGGGTATGTCTATTCACCAAAAATAACTCTAATGGACCCCTGCAATTAAAAATAATTTTTTTAAAACGATTTGAAATTTTTTCATTTCGTCGAAAAATTTCTCATCTACTCGATTTTTTTCCCCGAAAGTGCGTAGGAATTCGGAGGTATGTCTAATGACAAAAAATAATTGTAATTGACCCCTGCAATTGAAAATAATTTAATTTACTGTTAGTTTCTTCCACCAAAAGGGGAGATAGTGGTATTAAGAATGATCCAGTGCTCGAGTTAGAATTTTATTAAAATTAAAAATGGTACTCGAGGGCCGATAACGAAGAATCTGGGTACAACAAGAGGCTCCCGGGTTGTAGAACGTAGGTAAGAGGACGGAGCATCGGTGATCAGGTGTTCGTGTACAAGTACAAACACCCCCGGTGGGTGCACTCGACCTTTCGTGAGTACTATTAAGGCTCTTCGTCCCTTTACCTGTTCCATTGTTAACCGTGCAACACCGTTACTACGACTCCGTGCATTAGGCACTAATTTTATAATCCTCGTAGCGAAGAAACGTCCATGTGCCTCCTGTCTCTCATTGTACGGCTATATCCGGTATATATCTCTCTCACAAAGCCATAGAAAAGACCCGGGGACGCCCTATAGTGTCTCCTAACATTATTTCAAATCGTTCTGTTGGAGTTTTGTAATTAGCTGACACGTTCGATATAACTGTTCAATATAAACGTATATTTAGAAGTAAATTAAACATGTGTGCATACAAAGGCGATCTCTCAGGGAGACATAGTTGGACTAAACAACAGGAAAACAAAACAATATGGTGTTTTCTGAACTTTGATGAGGTCAAAGCTTGGATTATTCCAGCTGACTTTGATCATGCAAAGGCTGAATCTAGACAAAACAATATGGTCGTATCGTTAACGGCCATCATCGATTCTCTAACACGTTCATTATCCTAGTTGCTTTCTTTTTGCTCTGGATGCCTCGTATGTGTGTGAATACGTTGGAATATTGACAGAAAATATTCATTGTAGACAATAAAATAAGGAAAGAATAGGATTTGTACAAATTAAATTAACACTTTACCGACCGGTAGCGGTTGATTAATCGGCTATCGGTCGGTAAGCGTTGGTCGGTAAAGAAGTTGATTAATACGCTATCGGTCGGTAAGTGTTGGTCGGTAAAAAAGTCGATTAATAGGCTGTCGGTCGGTAATGTGTTAAAACAGATATCGTATGTGTGCCAATACGGTTGGAATATTGACAGAAAATATTCATCGAAGACAATAAAATATAGGATTTGTACAAATTAGAACAGATATTTCATATTTTGAATTTTCCTTTTTTCCAGGGATCGATTGCAGTTTCAGGGATTCATTAGAAGGCGGATTAGAAAGTAAAAATAACTCACGTTCCTGTCGGTATTGGAAGCCTGGTAAGTGAGCTAAAATTTTCTAATATCTGCAGCTTGGCTCGATCAAACACCGGTTATTCGTCGATCCAGCAGTACTTGAAGATTTACTGGAACACTTGTCCGTATTACGGATGCAATTATCGACGATCCGGAAGAAAAGCGCGTATCGTACCTTCTTCAGCCTCTCCCTTCCCCCTTTCTCGGTTCGCGACGAATCGTTTTTCACGATTCAGCGATTCCACTCTTGCCATTTGGTCTTACCGATCCGGTCAGTGTTCGGGGAACACGTAAACCCTTCCTTTTCTGCGCATTATATGTTTATCCGTCTTTATCCACTTTCCTTTTGTTCTCCCACACCCCCATCGGTCCCCTGACCGTCGAACGGTGCTCTTCAGCAGGTAGTAACAGCCGTACAGGTGCACCTGCACCCACACGAACCTTTTCAACCCCCTGCAGCCACCAGTAGCGTAACCAAAATGTCGCCAAAGAACAGACTCTTTTGCAAGCCTGAAATTCGCGATGAAAACGCAGGGAAATTGGTCAGAAGCACAGAAAATCGAGGAAAATTGTTCAGAAATTTTCTATCGAGATCTTCTGGCTCGTCGATTTAGATTCTGATTCAGAGCGAAGACATTATAGTTTCGGTGAAGAATTTTTTTTCTCCAAAGTGTGTAGGAATTCGGGGTTATGTCTATTCACCAAAAATGACTGTAACGGACCCCTGAAACTAAAAATAATTATTTCAAAACGATTTCAAATTGTTCAATTTCGACGAAAAATGTCACATCTATTCGAATTTTTTTCTCGAAAACGCGTAGGATTTTGAAGGTATCTCCAATGACCAAAAATGATTGTAATTAACCCCTGCAACCAACTATATTTTTTTTAGAACGATTCGATATTTTTTAATTTCGTCGAAAATTTCACACCTACTCGAATTTTTTTCTCGAAAGTGAGTGAGATTTCGGGGGTATGTCTATTCACCAAAAATTACTGCAATCAGCCCCTGTAACCGAGGATCATTTTTTCAGATCGATTTGAAAGAATTTTTTTTCGCCGGAAAATTTAGGTATCCCCTTGTCGATTTTTTCCCCAGAAATTCGTTTTTCATTTTTAATAAATCTGTTTTACGCGCTACGGAAAAGTTGTCTAATACTATTTTGTAGGTACCCATGAGCTCTACTTCAGAAAAAAGTTTCATTGAAACATACTCGCTATTGTAAGAGTTATGGTTGTTTGAATATTGGACCACTTGTCAAGCCTGAAATTCACTATGCAAACGCGGGGAAACTGGCCAGAAGCACAGAAAATCGAGGAAAATTGTTCAGAAATTTTCTATCGCGATCTTCTGGCTCGTCGATGCAGATTGATCAGTTTTAGTAATTTTATTTAGGCTCGAGGTTTACGGCGGTGCATTTATTACGGTATCTACATTTATAGTTTCTTCTAATCATATTTCTGGCATCCTCGATGACCCAATTCCGATCTATAAACGTCAGTCAATCTAGAAATCTGTCTCGTTCGTTTCAAATCACAATTTCACATCTTCCGAATTAGAGGTTCGCACGAATGTACAATTTTAAACATTTTCCAATGATAATTCTCCAGGCATAACAAGCACCGACATACACTTTTCCTATAGCAACGATCATTTAAATAGTTATTTCACTGTTTCATACAATTATATAACCAAATTCTTCGTTTCTCAGTAGAGGTTTGCCCAAATTTTTAATTCTCAATATAGATTATAGAATGATTATAGAATGATTATTATACGGTCGATCTTCATGCAAATTCATACTGTTATTAACCCTTTACACAACTTGATTTATGAAATACATGAATAAAATTTAAATTGTAGTGTAATTCGGAATTTCGAATTCGTTATTTAGCCCCTTGATGTCGAGTTTTACTATCACAAAGCTACTGAGTGATCAAATTCATGTAAAATTGAAGCTTCAAGCTCTAAAATTCATTGATTTTTGGGACCTTCAACAATAAAAATACACTCGAACGTTCGAACTCAATTTTATTCAACCCCTTGCAACGACAAAACTGCAATTCTATTAGCAAATTGCATTCACACAAAGAGCTGAACAAAATTCATTTTTCCTACAAAGAAATTAAAATAAAATTAACTATAGATATGAAAAATAATTAAAAATTAAACGGTGGGTTAATTTGGAATGTCGCCTCCCAAAGTGGGGGTTTGATGAAAAGGTTCGATCTCCTCGATGAGTCTAATTAGCATGAAAAATCTTCGTAATCGCGTAAACCAGGTAAAGTCGAATGCACCTGATCGACAAAGGGGGCCAAGTAAAGTTATTTAAAATCGTACATTTACGCGATTTCTTTAATTACAGTTCGCATGGCCGTGGTTTGAATGGGGTTGGGGCGATTGAATGGTAGAAGGGGCCGGGGGTATTAAAATCTAAATGAAAATGTTTAAGCAAAGCCCTCCCCCGCTGCCCGGATACGCGGTATTAAGGGCATTATATAATATACATATAATTCTTAAGAGTAAAAAGGCCGGTTCGGTGGTAATTAGCTATCCTCATTCACTCGCGAGCTCCGGCAATTATGCATACTTAAATACACAATTAACTTCTCGAGCGCTAACCCGGGCGATCTGAATTCGAAAAACTCCGGGGAATCGGAGCCGGGTTCCACTCGACTTCCGTGACGGAGCAGTGCGTGAAAGGGTTCAAAGCCTTGCGCGAGCAACTTAAGTCCCCGGTTCGAAAGGGAAAGGGGGGTAAAAAAAAAAAAAAAAAGGTGGATGGCAGAAAGAAGAAGCGAGGTATTGCCTCGTCGAGTAAGGTTAAGGCAAGAGGCCTTGGGGCCATCCTTAACCACTCTCTCTCTCTCTCTCTTGCTCGATGGTTGGTTATATTCGCGTGTCCCCTCTTCCTTTGCTTTTTCCGTTTCTCTCTCTCTATTCGTCGTGTTCACCCGGTACGTGTCTCTCGTGGAGCTTACTGAAACGAAGGGCACTTGGCATTCGGCCATCGGTATGGAACTCGCGCTAATGGCTCGGGCTCTTGGACCTTCAGAGAAGTGCAACATTGTCTTAGCCGGGGCCCCCCTTTTCCCGGAATTCTCCATGCACGTCGTCCATCTTTTCTCGCGGCCAGCCTTGTTCCCTGAACGATCCCGCTCCCGCTCTCGTCACTTTATGTCTCATAATTATTGCCCCTCTGTACCCATTTTACGCTCCCTTCTACCTCCCCCTCTATCTCTCTCCCTCTACAACTACGCGATTACTTCCTCCACAGAAATCGCTTCAATTTTATTCCAAATACACACCATCTCGAATAAAAACAGTCTATCGACATATTCACTCCCCCAAACATTTACTTCTGGTACTAAAATAAATATTTAAATAATAATTAGTTTCTTGAAAAATACCTACAATTTTACTAGAACAGAAATAGTTTAGCAAGATTTATTCGTTGTAGTCACTGGGACAAGTGTTTACTTCTCATACGAATATCTACACAAAGTGTTTAAAAAATAGTAAAATAAATATTGAAATACTACTCGATATTTAAATAATAATTACTTCCTTCAAAAATACCTACAATTGTATTCAAATAATAACCATAAAAATAGAAACAGTTTAGCAAGATTTATTCGTCATATATATAATATTTAAATAATAATTAGTTTCTCCAAAAATACCTACAATTGTATTCAAATAATGACCATAAAAATAGAAATAGTCTACCAAGATTTATTCGTCATATATAATATTTAAATAATGATTAGTTTCTCCAAAAATACCTACAATCTTATTCAAATAATAACCATACGAATAGAAATAGTTTAGCAAGATTTATTCGTCATATATATAATATTTAAATAATAATTAGTTTCTCCAAAAATACCTACAATTGTATTCAAATAATGACCATAAAAATAGAAATAGTCTACCAAGATTTATTCGTCATATATAATATTTAAATAATGATTAGTTTCTCCAAAAATACCTACAATCTTATTCAAATAATAACCATACGAATAGAAATAGTTTAGCAAGATTTATTCGTCATATATATAATATTTAAATAATGATTAGTTTCTCCAAAAATACCTACAATTTTACTAGAGTAATAACCACACGAATAGAAATAGTTTAGCAAGATTTATTTGTTGTAGTCACTAGGACCAAGTGTTTACTAAATAATAAAATAAATATTTAAATACTACTGGAGATTTTCCATATAGAATGTACTTTTTTTAATTATCCCTTTGCGCTCGTCTTTATTAATAGCAACATCTATGAATATCGACTGTAATTTTTAATTTAAATACTGTATTTAAATACTACTCGAGATTTTCAATATAGAATGTTTTAATTATCCCTTTTGCACTCGTCTTTATTCATACCAATATTTAGGAATATCAATTGTAATTTTCTGACGTGACTTCTAAATCTTCTGAGTCTCTTTTCTCCATCAAAATCTAAATATGTACTTCCAACGTTCGAGTATATATTTTTATCGTTGATGGTACCAAAAATCAATGAATTTTAGAGTTTGAAGCTTAAATTTTACATGAATTTGATCACTCAATTGCCTCGTGACAATTAAACTCGACATCAGTGGGCTAAATAATCAAAATTCCCAATTCCAACATTCAATTTTTCTCGTTTCACAAATAGTTTTCCTAAAAATTCCATTTTATTGCGTAAGATGGGACTTTTAAAACTTGGATGACGTTTGTCCGTCGTAAAGCAATTTGTGGACAATGAAACATCTCAGATTTCAGTTTTAGTGAGCGTTCGAACAGGTTCGTGAAAACTATACGAAATTTGGGTGTCGAACGGTTGAATTACAAGGGAAATTGCATTAGGTGCTATCCAGAGGTGAGGATGTAAACGTTTTTGAAACATGTTGTAAACGAGGGCTCGTGGAATATCGTAAAAGGTGGTTACTTTTGACGGAACGCGCCTTCGATTTACGATTGTTCGCAAGGTGCTTCCTCGCGACAGGTAATGCTATAAACCAATATCCTCTTTCTCGGAAAGCTGTCGTTTGGAAAAGTATTACTTTCCGTAGGTATATGGAGAAAGTGGAAGTTTTATGCTCGAATATTTCGGCGATCAGAGACTTTACTTATGGCGTCCACCTTGTCACTGACACCCCTAAACTAACCCTAAGTTTTATTGCTCATCGGTCCCTATTCGCTATAAATAATATTATTACACTTAAAAATATTGATAAGCTTGTTTCAATAATCGCGGTGAAATTTTCAAACCAGATCACAATAGAAGAGAAATCCCAGCTAAAATTCTCGAAATACTCGAGCTCATTTAATTAGAGAATTAATCAGCTTTTAATGCCACGGATGTCGAAAGTTAATAATGAATTTGTAAAAGACAGCTTCGATTTTTTAATTCCATCAGAACATCCGAGGGGACGCGATTGAAATACGATTTCCAAGAATTCTTGAATACTTATCTATTTAATTTGAATTCGATTCCTGATTATTCAAAATCGCGTTTGCATAACGAATGTGTAAAAGTAAAAATCGTTTCTTTAATTATCGATTCAATTTATGTGGAATAGTATTTAAATCTAATTGTTGAGTTTAGTCGAATTGAACAGAAATTACAAGTATGGAAACTGATCGAATTGATCCATCGAATGGACTTTCGTAAAGGGTATAGCCGAATAAGGGGGTGAAATGTGCCCCCAAACCGAATGGAACGAGCCACGGGTCATTCGATAGCAAAAAACAAAATAACCCCCGTGTGGAAATTTTTAACTTGAAATCTCGACCGTGGGGGTAGTAATGGGGTGAAAACGAAAATCATGTTTCAATTATTTCTCTTGACCTATTGAGTAAAAAAATGTAAAAAAATTCAGAGACATTTCGGGTACCGGGGCACACACTTTGGGAGATTTTCAGATTTTTTTGATTGAAGAACCAGGTAGTGAAAAATAAATAACAGCAAAAAATGCCGAAAAATGCCGATTACGTATTGAAGGAGGCCCGGAACTACTTTTATACTTTTACAGTAAACAGGTATTACTATTACTATTGCTCTCAATTTTTTTCAGATTTTTCATTTTGGTGCGCCGCAGTGAAAAAAAATAAAAACCGAGTTTTTCCTCGTTTTCCGCGTATTAGGGTAACTTACACGTTGAATTTTTATGCATCCTTCGATATATAAGTGTTTTGTAGACTGTTTAATGTTTCTACACTAAGCAGAATTACATGAGTAATTGGATTATTGATTGGTTTTGAGGTCTATGATTCTGTGCAGAGTGTTTTGTTTATTGGTTTGTGAAGGTGGTAGGTGCTAGGTGGTAGGTACTTGCAATAATATTTGAATGCAATTGTTGACTTCAATCGAATTCAACAGAAATTACAAGTATGGAAACTGATCGAATTGATCCATCGAATGGACAAGTTTCGTAAATTTAGCGTTAATGAGTAATTGGATTATTGATTGGTTTTGAGGTCTATGATTCTGTGCAGAGTGTTTTGTTTATTGGTTTGTGAAGGTGGTAGGTGCTAGGTGGTAGGTACTTGCAATAATATTCAAATGCAATTGTTGACTTCAATCGAATTCAACAGAAATTACAAGTATGGAAACTGATCGAATTGATCCATCGAATGGACAAGTTTCATAAATTTAGCGTTAATGAGTAATTGGATTATTGATTGGTTTTGAGGTCTATGATTTTGTGCAGAGTGTTTTGTTTATTGGTTTGTGAAGGTGGTAGGTGCTAGGTGGTAGGTACTTACAATAATATTTAAATGCAATTGTTGACTTCAATCGAATTCAACAGAAATTACAAGTATGGAAACTGATCGAATTGATCCATCGAATGGACAAGTTTCGTAAATTTAGCGTTAATGAGTAATTGGATTATTGATTGGTTTTGAGGTCTATGATTCTGTGCAGAGTGTTTTGTTTATTGGTTTGTGAAGGTGGTAGGTGCTAGGTGGTAGGTACTTGCAATAATATTCAAATGCAATTGTTGACTTCAATCGAATTCAACAGAAATTACAAGTATGGAAACTGATCGAATTGATCCATCGAATGGACAAGTTTCGTAAATTTAGCGTTAATGAGTAATTGGATTATTGATTGGTTTTGAGGTCTATGATTTTGTGCAGAGTGTTTTGTTTATTGGTTTGTGAAGGTGGTAGGTGCTAGGTGGTAGGTACTTGCAATAATATTTAAATGCAATTGTTGACTTCAATCGAATTCAACAGAAATTACAAGTATGGAAACTGATCGAATTGATCCATCGAATGGACAAGTTTCGTAAATTTAGCGTTAATGAGTAATTGGATTATTGATTGGTTTTGAGGTCTATGATTCTGTGCAGAGTGTTTTGTTTATTGGTTTGTGAAGGTGGTAGGTGCTAGGTGGTAGGTACTTGCAATAATATTTGAATGCAATTGTTGACTTCAATCGAATTCAACAGAAATTACAAGTATGGAAACTGATCGAATTGATCCATCGAATGGACAAGTTTCGTAAATTTAGCGTTAATGAGTAATTGGATTATTGATTGGTTTTGAGGTCTATGATTCTGTGCAGAGTGTTTTGTTTATTGGTTTTTGAAGGTGGTAGGTGGCCAAGTATAAGGATCGAGGTAAAAGGTAGTTGGATCATGAATGAACCTTGACACGACCTCGCGAACTCGACACCAATCCTTGAATGAATCCAACTATTCGTACGCAGGTTTCCGTGGAGGTGCAGAGAATCCCTGTGGCTGGTCTCCATGTATGAATGAACACGGAAATAGCTGTGCCAGGAAGTGGTGGCATAATAAATACCTCGTCTAACTGGCTCCTCTTCGGATCTCGTCCGTTCTCTGTCATTCCCTGCCTCTTTACCGAGTCAAAGGTTATTAATAATGTTAATAAGGACAGTCGTTTCGTTCCTTCTAACTTGATCACTCGTTTTCAGACAAGTCTTTCCCCTTCGAATATTTTCGTATGCACGTTCACGACGTCGACCGTTTTCGGACAAACTCGGAATAGAGCGATTCCAAATATAAACCGGTTAAATGCTCAAGTTTCGAATGAATATCGCGACGAATTGTTCCCAGGGAAACGTGTGTCTCTCAAACGTCTCGAAATCGTCAACGTCCAACTCATTGTCAATATTTAATATTGATTATATATATTTAATGACAAGAATCAATTGGAGTATAACATATTTTCATTTGGTTGGATGTTGATAAAATAGTGCAAGTTATTAAAATATCATCGAAATTTTAGATTTCTCAAAGTTTTCTCTGTTTCGGGGATGTTTTATAGAATAACAAATATTTGATAGTTTAATGGGGTACTTGTTGTTTTGTAGTATTTCTAATGGCAATAATATTAGTGTATTAGTATGTTGAACTTGTGTTTCATAAGCTTGTTCGTAATTAATTCAAAATATGATGAGGCTTTGTTAAAGAATTATTAACGTTTAAAGTGGAGCCTGTAATGAATTTTTTTCTCGAAAACGCGCAGGATTTCGAGGGTATGCCTATTCACCAAAAATGATTGTAATTGACCCCTGCAACTGAAAATAATTTTTTTAAATCGATTTGAAATTTTTCAATTTCGCCAAAAATTTGTCTATCTTCCATGAATTTTTTTCTCGAAAACGCGTAGAATTTCGAGGGTATGTCTAATGACCAAAAATAATTGTAATTGACCCCTGCAACTGAAAATAATTTTTTTAAATCGATTTGAAATTTTTCAATTTTGTCGAAAATTTCACACCTTCTCGAATTTTTTTCTAGAAAGTGGATAGGATTTCGAGGGTATGTCTAATGACCAAAAATGAATCTAATTGACCCCTGCAACTGATCATAATTTTTTCAGAATGATTTGAAATTTTTCATTTTTGTCCAAAAATTAGGGAACCTACTCGAATTTTTTTCTCGAAAATGGCTAGGCATTCGGGGGTAAGTCTAATGACCCAAAATGATTGTAATTGACCCTTGCAACTAATCATAATTTTTTCAAAACGATATGTAATCTTTTAATTTTGTCCAAAAATTAGGGAACCTACTCGAATTTTTTTCTCGAAAATGGCTAGGAATTCGGGGGTAAGTCTAATGACCCAAAATGCTTCTAATTGATCCCTGTAACTAAATATAATTTTTTTAGAAGGATTCGTAATTTTTTAATTTTGTCGAAAAATTTCACACCTTCTCGAATTTTTTTCTAGAAAGTGGATAGGATTTCGAGGGTATGTCTATTGACCAAAAATGATTGTAATTGACCCTCGAAACCGAAAATAATTTTTTCAGAGCGATTTGAAATTTTTTTTTTCGTCGAAAAATTTAGGCACCTTGTCCTGGGTTAGGTCTGGGTTAGATCTGGATTAGATCTGGGTTAGGTCTGGGTTAGGTCTGGATTAGGCCTGGGTCAGGTCTGGGTTAGGTCTGGGTTAGGTCTGGCTTAGACCTAGGTTAGGTCTGGGTTAGGTCTGGCTTAGATCTAGTTTAGCTCTGGGTTAGGTCTGGGTTAGGTCTGGCTTAGATCTAGGTTAGGTCTGGCTTAGATCTAGTTTAGCTCTGGGTTAGGTCTGCCTTAGATCTAACTTAGGTCTAGGTTAGGTCTGGGTTAGGTCTGGAAGAAAATTTTTAAATGCTTTTGCAATAAAATTAGACCCTTCATAATGTTTTACAAATTCTTTTTGAGACAGAGCTTTCTCCTAACACGAAGAATAAGTCACCATCGCATACGCAACGATATATCGTCGTTCTAAAAGGGTTAAATCAAATCTCTATACACCTACTATCCCACACATACAATCCTGAATTTGAATGGAGAAAATTGTTTTGCTCTACTGGAAATAAGTTCCCAGAAATAAAGTTCCAACCAAACCAGCGACAAATATAGTGGTGTTTACTGAAAAATTTGAATGGAGAGAATTGTTTTGGTCGTCGAGAAATAGCTTGCCAAAATTAGACAAAATATTAAGTTCGATCGATCAGAGACCTAGTCGAAGACTCGATAAGCGTTTTAAAAACACGTTGTAGGATTGAAACATCAGTCTCGAGTGACCACCATGTCACTATGTTTGTATTTAAAACAAATGTACACCTACCATCGACACTTAGAATGGTGAATTAGAATCGAGGGAATTGCGTGTAGATAAAATATTAAGTTCGATCGATCAGAGACCTAGTCGAAGACTCGATAAGCGTTTTAAAAACACGTTGTAGGATTGAAACATCAGTCTCCAGTGACCACCATGTCACTATGTTTGTATTTAAAACAAATGTACACCTACCATCGACACTTAGAATGGTGAATTAGAATCGAGGGAATTGCGTGTAGATAAAATGTGAAGTTTGACCGCTCGAAGGGGGTGGTACGCGCGTCGTCAGCCGTTGAGGGTGTTCAAGAATTGGTATTTGCACACGTCCACTTGGCGGTAGTTGGGGCCCCGTGTAACCAGATTCGAGTAATCTTTCAGCGGTTCGTCACCGGACGATCCCGGTGACACGGTACACTTGGAAAGGAGCTCGATGACTCGAGTCAGCAGCCCCGCTAGTTGCCGAGCGAATTTATCGTCCGTAGGACGCAGAGCCAAAGATAGACAGAGACAGAGAGAGAGAGACGGTGAGAGGAAGAGAGGGAGGGAGGGAGTTGTCGGTGTGGCGGGTGGGTTTCTGGGGTATAGTTCCATCGTTAAGGAGTCGGAGTGGCTGTGGGCTGGATAGGGAGATGGTTTAGGGTCCATACATAGAAGGAGCCAGCACGTATAAGGACGGAACGTGTGGGGTATTGACTAGCCGGCTGGTCCCGGCAAGGGTTGCGGCTAAGACGGAGCAGAAGAGAGGAGGAGGAGGTGGGGTAGGAGGCACCTGAAGCAACGGAAGGAGCTCGGATGGAAAGCAAGATAGAAACGCGCGGGAAAGCGAGAAAGGAAATCGCTCGGAGGACCTAAGAGAGAGAAAGAGCACTCTGAATGCTAAAGGTGGTTCGAGGGATGGAGGGATGAGACGCGTGGGGTGGTTGGGTGGACTACCTAAGACTGATATGGATTGTAGATTATTCTGGACCTCGGGGTGCGGCTTGGCCAAGGGTTAGTATCTCAGAACCCTTGGCGTTTACCTCTACCTCCTCTCTTCTGGCTCTGGCTCTGGGCTCTGCCTCGTTCTCAACCCGCGTAACCAAACCTCTCGGCGTCCACTCACACTCTCCCTTCGCCCCATCCACCGATCTCGCCGTACTTCCTGCCTCGACCCTCCTCGCGTTGCCCACCGCCCATCTCGCGGGCTCCTCGCAAGCAGTTCGTCTGTTCCGACGCGGCTAGGCCTGCGGCCGATTACATGCCTTTCCGTAATCCGATGTTGCGCGAATCCCGCGTTTCTCAGGTCAATTCACCATCTTCCGCAACATTCAAAACCTAAGGAATTTACGGGAACGGGCATTCAACGTTCATCCTCGATCCATAATTCCACTATTTATTACAAATACTATTAAACATCTTACAAATTCACTGGTCACTGTTGCAAAATTGCCTTCTTCCAACCCTTTGCACTCCCCTTTCCAAAGGAACATCCAGCAAAGAATTTAGATTTTTTTTTTTTAAATTTTACCTTGATCAATAACTTCACTATTTCTTGCAAATTTACAAAGTCACATAATCAAGAAATTATTATTCCAAAATTGTCTTCTTCTAACCCTTTACACTGCCCTCTCTGAAGGGACATCCAACAAAGAATTCAGATTTTTTTTTTTAATTTTATCTCGATCCATAATTTTACTATTTGTTGCAAATTTACCAAATCACATAAACCAGCTTCTAAACAAGAAATTATTATTCTAAAATTGCCTTCTTCTAACCCTTTGCACTCTCCTTTCCAAAGGGACATCCAACAAAGAATTTAGAATTCTTTTTTTTTAATTTTACCTCGATCCATAATTTCACTATTCTTTGCAAATTTACCAAATCACATAAACCAGCTTCTAAACAAGAAATTACTATTCCAAAATTGTGTTGTTCCAACCCTTCGCACTCTCCTCTCCAAAGGGACATCCAGCAAAGAATTTAGATTTTTTTTTAAATTTAATCTCGATCTATAATTCCAGTATTTCTTGCAAATTTATGAAATAGTATAAACGAATTTCCAAACGACTAATTATTATTCTAAAATTGTCTTGTTCTAATCCTTTGCACTGTCCTTTCCAAAGGGACATTCAACAAACAATTTATATCTTTTTTTTTTAATTTTATCTCGATCCATAACTTCACTATTTCTTGCAAATTTACAAAGTCACATAATCAAGAAATTATTATTCCAAAATTGTCTTCTTCTAACCCTTTACACTGCCCTCTCTGAAGGGACATCCAACAAAGAATTCAGATTTTTTTTTTTAATTTTATCTCGATCCATAATTTTACTATTTGTTGCAAATTTACCAAATCACATAAACCAGCTTCTAAACAAGAAATTATTATTCTAAAATTGCCTTCTTCCAACCCTTTGCACTCTCCTTTCCAAAGGGACATCCAACAAAGAATTTAGAATTCTTTTTTTTTAATTTTACCTCGATCCATAATTTCACTATTCTTTGCAAATTTACCAAATCACATAAACCAGCTTCTAAACAAGAAATTATTATTCTAAAATTGCCTTCTTCCAACCCTTTGCACTGCTCTTTCTAAAGTAACATCCAGCAAATAATTTGCAATGTAAATTACTAAGTAGTTGTCTGCTTTCCTTTTTTCACCAAAATATAAAGGACACCTTGAGTTTTTTAACTACAATGTGCATCAATTAATAATGTCATTCAAAAGTCTATTGAGTACAGAATAAAAAATTATTGGGGTGCATTTTTTACCCTTGCAATAAGTTCGTAGATTTGGAAGAGCAAGTTCTGAATCGCGTCGACCTAAATGATAGGCATAGCACTCGAATGGTTGCAAGAATGGAGAATGCTAGACACGCGATTGTTCGGAGGATACTACGTCGTGAATTGTTGTAATGGATTCTTAATTAGAATGAGGCAAACTATAGCGTGTGCAAAAAGAGATAAAGTAGTTAAAACATTCTTGAGGAATTTTTTACAAACTATAACACCTCTTGCAGTCAAATTTACAATTGTTTTGTTTATTTATACCAAACGTAGTCAAATATTCTGTTTCATTGAAACGAAGAAACCTGAAAAAATGGCGACACTTTGAAGTTTGTTTATCGATCAAGTAGGGTAATTTTAACACTGAATTTAAGTGATGGAATCAACCCCTGTTTATGGTCGTGTGATCCAAATATCGACTCGCGTGACTGGTGATTACGATCCATATTGGCCTTGGGTCGCGATAAAAATCTCTCTTTTCGAGCCAGCCAAAATTGACCCAGATTTTGCTACATTATGCATCACTATAGCACGTCTACTTTCTTCTACTCAATAATTTCTTTCATTTTGAAAATATAAGATAGAAAATAAGTTTTCTATAAACTTTAAATCTTTATAATTTATATTAATTCAATTTTTAAATATTAATATAAATTTAATAGATGAAACTCATGAAACTCAATAAACAAAAACTACGTCCAAATTTCTGCAACACTTGTCTTGGGATCAAATTCTAAAATCAATTTTACAATCAATAACATTCAAATTTTTCTAATTTTTTCCGAGTTTCTTTATTTCTAATATCATGTAATCTTCATTATGTAATCACAGTTAAAAGTCTCATTTTTTCAGCACTCTGGTTCAAATCATTTTTTAATACATTCCATTATCCATGAATACTAAATTTCTAACACCATTTACCCCAGATTTTATTAACAAAAATCCACTAAATTACCAGGTATACAATTTTAAATAATAAATTACCTGTAAAAAGTTTCTGACAAGGCTGGCTATCCGATATCCCCAACGAGTAGAAAACTTGAAACAGTCGTCGAGACGATAACGTGTGACGTATGTATATATTTCTCTCCACGCATCTCCCTTTCTTTTTTTACAGTTTGCTCGCGCGAGGTACCGGTGCATTGTTAATGACGGTTAATGACAGAGTTGTTACGGGGTTTAGTTGGCGACTATTAGTTTCTCCGTGTACCTGGTACCGGCCACGGCGCGGCACACGCTCGGTAATTACGTGTAGCGTTGTTCTGGAGTGAGGCTAGCACCGGCTGAAAGTTCCGCCTTTGGCATACAGGTGATCTCTTTCCGTGCAGTCGAAATTTTAAAAACGCTTTTATCTAACACTCTGAGAATTTTTACGCTCCTAGCTATGCTGAACCTTATTATGCAACATTGTGTTCGATTTCGTTTTCTTGCTTTTTACACAGATCCTCAAAACCTACTCGATTCTTCTATCGAAACTATGCAACACTTCTACAGAGATTTAATTTTTCTACAGTTTTAATATCAACGATTAAAGCTTTCATCATTATCTAGCACAATTCTAATCCATCCGGAGTGTTAATTACCCAATCATGGGGGGGGGGACCTATGTGATTATCTCAGTACCAAATTTCTATATTTTTATATTCATTTTAATAATTATAATTATTAAGTATCAATTTTATTATTTAAATTCATTTATATTCCCAGAAAAAACTTTCTTAGTCATCCCGGAGAATCGAACTTGGATCAACCGGGTGGGAGTGTCGTGCTTTGTCATCACGCCCCAATGATGGTAATCGATACTCACTAGATTTTAATTGTATTTGAACCCCCAAACGTGCAAAGTTTTAACGAAATCGGAGAGCAGTTTTCGAGCAACCGATCTGAATCTTTATTTTTGCGTTATCTGAACGCGGATCGCTGTATCGCGAATTATTAGAGAGACCGCTGTGCACGCGAGTAATCGAGCATTACATGGTGATCGGAGAGCCTACGCTATCAATTGGGAGTAAATCCGTGAAAGCCATTATTGCTTATCGTGAAATCGTTTATCCTGAGCGATTCGTTCCTCCGCCTGTGCTATAATAATTACACGTGACTCGCGGAACACTGTATACGTTTATGCTCTGACGAGAAACGAGTTTTGGCCATTCTTAAATGGCGGATCCGCGAGAGGTCAACAATTGACCTCTCGTAGATAGAATTCGTAAACATCGGTAGGAATATCAAAGTATCGACGATGTTTAATTTGTGAGTGTTATAGTGATTGCATAAGCTGTGTAAATTGATGTGCTCCAGTTAATATTACCAGTGTTTTATTCGCGACGAGTATCATTGTGCCCCAACATATATCGTTTTTCTTATTCTGATTTCTCCCAGATATTTCTGCACGAAAAAAGCTGAGAATGTTGAAACGTTACGGTCTTCGACGCGGCTGTATCGCTTGCACAATACCGCATCTACCAGATATTATCCACATCTTGCGCAACCATTCCACGAATCTACTTCATGAACACCATAACCACTTTTTCTCTTTTTATAAGCGTATTTACACTGGGTTACTTTTACTCGCTATTTTGTTTTCTGATGTGAAATGTACACGTCGCGATATTTCGAATATAGCATGCAAAATTATACGCGTATCTTCGCGCAGGAGGCAATCGTAATATCTAGTCACGTCTGTGGTAGGGTTTGATGGATCTGCCTTATCGAGGAGTCCACCAGCATCTAAATCCTAAACATTTATTAGTCTCCATAGAATAGTGTGATCAATTTTCTTGATCAAGTCTTCTTAGTTCATTTTTTTATTCGTGTTAAGAGAATGGCATTCCAAAGTTCTCACGTGATAAAGCAGAGCAGGTAATCGTTTGTCACCTATTGGATCTCGTATTGATCTATAGATCAATTTTTTAATTCTGTCGAAAAATTTCATAACTTCTCGAATTTTTTTCTAGAAAGTGGCTAGGATATCGAGGGTATGTCTATCCACCAAAAATGCTTCTAATTGATCCCTGTAACTAAATATAATTTTTTTAGAAGGATTTGAAATTTTTTAATTTTGTCGAAAAATGTCACTTCTTCTCGAATTTTTTTCTCGTAAATGGGTAGGATTTCGAGGATACGTCTATTGACCAAAAATGATTGTAATTGACCCCAGCAATTGAAAATAATTTTTTTTAAACGATTCGAAATTTTTTAATTTTGTCGAAAAATTCCACATCTTCTTGAATTTTTTTCTCGAATATGCGTAGGATTTCAAGGATATGCGTATCCACAAAAAGTGATTGTAATTGGTCGCTGCATCCAAAAATAATTTTTTTAGAATGATTTGAAATTTTTTAATTTTGTCGAAAAATGTCACATCTTCTCGAATTTTTTTCTCGTAAATGGGTAGGAATTCGAGGATACGTCTATTGACCAAAAATGATTTAAATTGACCCCCGTTATCGAAAATAATTTTTTCAAAACGATTCGAAATTTTTTAATTTTGTCGAAAAATTTCACATCTATTCGAATTTTTTTCTCGGAAATGGATAGGAATTCGAGGGTATATCTAATGACAAGAAATGATGGTAATTGGCCCCCCTAGCTAAGAATAATTTTTTTAAAACGTTTTGAAATTTGTGAATTTTGTCGAAAAATTTGTCCACTACTCGAATTTTTTTCTCGAAAATGCGTAAGATTTCGAGGGTATGTCTAATGACTAAAAATAGTTATAATTGACTCTCGCAACTGAAAATAATTTTTTTAGAACGAATAAATGATTTGAAATTTTTGAATGTAATTTTGTTAATAACTTTTTAACGAGGCCTCAGTCAAGAAACTGATATTCTTCATTTTCGTCTTGTTTTGGCCTCTAGAATCTCCTATTAAAATTTTTCCCAGTGTTGGTCGAACACCCTGTATAATATGACGACTCCAGAATACATACGTTTCCACCACAAAGTAGTGTCGAGTTCTAGGGCAAAGGGTTAAACCGAAAAATAATTTTTTAAATGCTTTTGCAATAAAATTAGACCCCTTATAATGTTTTACAAATTGTTTTTGAGACAGAGCTTTCTCCTAATGCGAAGAATAAGACACCTTTTAATTAATAAACGTTAATTAAAATAATATACCCTGCAATAAAGTTTCAACATCATGCATAAAGTTTTCTGGCTTCTAAGTGTTCTTGCTTGCATCTTTTGGGTCTATTATGGCTATTAGAAATCTGTTAAGGTTGAAGATGCGAGGGAATAGATGTGTACGAGAAAAAGAGTCACGAATTGGGACGTTTGTCGTCGAAAAACGTTCGGGAAGCAGGCAGTGTAGGTAGGTAGTCGGGTCTCACGGGGCAATCTTTCACATTCTACGCATACTTGCGCCCACCCAAGCCATTCTGTCAGATAGGTGGTATAACCGAGGCTCGCCTCGAGTCAAGTTCGAGGTACGCTGGGTAGGAGCGTTGGCAGTTTCGCGGAAGCAACAAGCTGTTTATGGCTGCTCCTTGCGCTCCTCTCCTATCCCCCTTTCCTTCCCCCGCTGCAACAGCCCAGGCTTGCTCTCTTCTACGCTTAGGCGGACAATGCCTGGTTGTTGTTGTTGCTGGGGTCCTTGCACACCGATACTCCTTGCAAACGCTCGTCTCACGAGGCTACCTCAAGCTTCTCCCGAAAGAGAGGGTAGAAAGTAAAGGACGGAAGAACCCGGCGGGGTGATCATGGGGGGAGTTCTCCAGGGAGTAGACCTTCGGGCGCGAACAGCGTGCCAAGTAGCTGTTTACATCAATTTTATCGCCGATTTCTGAACCCCGCTGCCGGGACAGATTTCACGCGTCCATAAATCCTCGTCACATGCGTGAGGGAAACAGGAGCGAAGACCCGGCGAGGGGTTAACTCAGGCCTCCTACACCTAAACGCAAAACTACTCTCCGCAAAGTCGACTCTGGAAACAACAGGTCTCCGCGTAAATCCAATCGAATCCTGCTGATAAATACACCAAATGCAGGTGTAGAAATTGATTTTTGGTGGTCTCAGGGAGAAACAAGGAAAGATATAGAAACACTGCGATCATCATTTCATTAAATACTTTTACTATTGAAGAATACTCCTAAAATGACAAAGATTCGAGTAACGTTGAAGGCAAGACAATGTGAGAGATACAGTAGTGTCCAGGTAACTGTCCCACGAATCTACCCTGGATTTTGTGATTTGCTTGCGATCGAAAGGGGCCAAAGACGTGGACAGAAGCTTCTTGGTCAGTTGGAGGATATTATTGAAGGACCTTAACCGGAAGAAGAAACGTATAGGACCCATGAAAGTAAGATACCAGATAAGAGTAAGACCTGTGGGCGTAGATAATCGTGACGTGTAATACAATATGCAGATAGATATTTGCAACTCGCACACAGTGTTCCCTGAGGCGGGAGCCGCGGCCCATGGTGCTCGGAAGTGCGATTGGAGGGAAGGAAGATGCCTCTGGTTCTCTGTCTGTCCTTGTCGCGCCTTCTGCGGCCGGACACGAAGAGCGGTCCCGGGCTGGAAGGAGACCGTAGCTCGAGCGCTAGAGAAAGAAAGGGACGGCGAGCCAGGGGGTGCCCGGAGGGGGGTAAGAAACTGTGAAATATCGATTAAGTTTGCCAGTAAGACAAGGAACGTCCGCGAGGCGAACCTTGCAAGGTGGGAGGGACGATTCCGAAGGCGGCGGGTGGGTGGTCAGGGAGAGGGGGGAAGGTGATATGAGCATTGTATCGGGGAATTAACGGTACTCCCTTCGCTCTCTTACCCGAACCTCCACCTCCTTCGTTGAGCCTCACCCACCCACCCACTTCTCTCTCTCTCTCTCCTTCTCTTACCGCGAGATCCCGCGCCGACTTTCTAATTCCGTCTCCGTTCTCCCTCCGTGCTTGGGGCTCTCCCTCCCTCCATCTTGGCATTTCTCTGTCTCTCTATTATATGTACGTGTGCATCTATATCTGCCTCCGCGCTCTGCGCCTTTCCGTCTTTCTCCCGGACCCGCTCGCTGGCTTCGTCTTACGACTTACCCCCCTTTTCGGCCACCTTCGCATTCGCCTCTGCCCAGCACACGTCCCAGATCGGCTCCCGACCAACCCTCCCTCCTTGCCGCCTGTCTACCAGGAGGAGGGCGACTAGCTACAGGAGATAGAGGGATGCAACGGGTTGCTTCGAGACGCGAACCTACACCAAACTCCCTCGTACCCATCCCTCTGTCTTTCCTGGTCATCGGTGCATGGCCTACCCCCCTTTGGACACGTCCCTCCCTTATCTCGAACGCAGGCCCGATCTGGAATTGCATGTACATGAATCACGCCATACGACGATCGATACACTTTCAGGACACGATTTTCATTCGATCAACCCTTGCAAACCATAATCCCTCTTCTTGCATATTCTATGAAAGTCCATGGTGTATCATTAGAGGGCAATAATTCAATTTTCTGCCATTTCTAACGCGTTGATAATGAAAAAAACGATTTTGAGTTTCCCAAGCGATCATCCCCTAACTTCTTGGCGCTTATATTAGGTGAACCAAGTTCAGATTGTCGATCTTTCTTTCGTGATCCTATATATGTACTCTGTGGTGAATTTTGTGGCATTTGTTGACAACGAAAAAAAGCAACGATTTTGAGCCTCACAAATGAGATCATCCCCTAGCTTCTTGGCGCTTATATTAAACGAACCAAGTTCAAATTGTCGATCTTTTTCTCGTGATCCTACATGTGTACTCTTTGATGAATTTTCTAACGCGTTGACGACGAAAAAAAGGAACGATTTTGAGCTTCACAAACGAGATCATCCCCTAGCTTCTTGGCGCTTATATTACGCCACCCAGTTCAGATCATCGATCTATCTTTCGCGATCCTATATATGTATTTTCTGGTGAATTTTGTGGCATTTGTTGACAACGAAAAAACCCGATTTTGAGCCTCCCAAACGAGATCATCCCCTAGCTTCTTGGCGCTTATATTACGCCACCCAATTCAGATTGTTGATCTTTTTCTCGTGATCCCACATGTGTTGTACTCTCTGGTGAATTTTGTGGCATTTGTTGGCAACGATTTTGATTCTCCCCGTCTCCCCCTTCAAATAATCCTGTAGCTTCTTGAATGAGTGTTCGACCATCCCCTTTACTCGCCTGATTAATCCCTTTACAGCTTGGAATAAAAGAATTTTTATATTCCAAGAAAATGTAAATGCGTGCACCTTTATCGTGTGCTTTGATGATAATTTAAGAATCGCGTACTTATTTACGATTTATTACCTTTAATATCGGGAACTTGGGGAAACTGTAGTTTGTTTACGAGACTCATTGTTCACAGTTTAAGAAGAAACGAAGATGGAAGGTGTGAACGTCTGCGCGTTGCAACGTGTGAAAATACATAGTTAATATCTTGGTAGTTAATAATAGCTGTTCGTGATCGATAAAAATGTGATCTCAACTATCCAAGATCGAGCTAGAAACTTCGCTTACAGAAAGGAGAGCTCCGATTGAAGAGTACCAAAATGGGGTGACGACTACGAGGGGTTGAACGGCCCATATTCTCACCACACGCGTTTACTGTACCATTTATAGTATTAACAGTCGATCATCGCCATTTTTCCCCCGATCAAAGGTCGTCAGAATCCACCTAAAATTCTCAGGGGTTAAAAAAAATATTTTCCACGCTATTCAAATAGTTTGAAGTCAGGTATATATTGTGTATTTCGGGAAGGGAGATTAATTGGTCGAAGCACTTCCAGACGTTATCGTCGCTTATGTTCAAACATCTTGTTCACATAGATCAATATCATTAACTGCTCACACTAGTGCTTGTGGATCATTGTGTATAAATATTTGCGTAATCCTGCGAGTAATCAACGTCACAGCTTGTTTGATATCACCGCGGTACATAATAATGCATTATAGTATTGCAGTCCACAAATTTCAACAGTAATACATTTCTAACTAACCCAATTCGTGCAATAAAAATTTAGACGATTCTAGAAATGTTCATAAAGTTCGTTAAAAGTAACCAAAACAGCATAAATTAGAAAGTGAGATGTATAAAAGTGGAATAGTGTAAATTACAAAGTGGGAGTTTATAAATTTCTAAACTCAAGATACGTTTATTTTAACGAACTTTATGAAAATTTCTGGAGTCGTTTAAATTTTTATAGCAAAGAATAAACGTATCCTGAATAAATTTCAAACGAACCCAATTCTTTGCAATAAAAATTTAGACGACTCCAGAAATTGTCATAAAGTTCGTTAAAATAAAAGTATCCTCAATTTAGAAATTTATAATCTCCCTCTTTGTAATTTATACCATTTCACTTTCTAATTTATGCTGTTTTGGGTCAGTTTTATAAAGTCTCTAACGTTTGGAAGTGTTTTATCTCGAAACTGTCCGTTTCTCGTGCGATTGTCTGGCGCGAAGAAAAGGTGATGATCGTTCGTAGAAATGTCAGGAGTATATAAAGGATGAGGGAGTATCCAACCCCACCCCAAAGCGCAAATCTCACGGTCGAGTGTGAGGTTTTCGCGTTATCCTGTAAGAATAGTACATTTTTTTCGATTAGCTCGACCGTAAACGAATCGTTTCCTTCTTGAAACTTCTCGACACGTTAATCTACAATTATTTATTATTCTCAGCGCGCGTAATTCTTCGTTATCAATAATGGAAACGAATCTGCCACTGTTAAAAATTATTTTAAGGGCGAAAATTCCAGTTAATAAATGAATGATAATAAAATCCCATAAAATTGAGTTTAAATTCATGCTCGAATCGTACAATGATGATTCATATTTTGATTAATAGAATTAACGGAATGGGAGCTTTGCAGAGGGTTGTTTCAACCCCTAAATATAGTAATTCGTATCTCACTTTATTTCTTATATTTTTGCATATTAAATCTGTAGTTTTTTTAGGATTAATGACAAACAATACAAACAAACCTTCTCAATAAGAAACTGCAATATTCTGGATAATATTACAAGTGGTATGATCGAGTAAAAGGGTTAATTTTATAAAAGTGTGATTTCTCAGTCCATCAATTATTTGGAATATATTTCCTGGGCGTGTGAACGTTATGTTTGAGTGTCGAACGAGACGAGTAAACGAAAACAAACGTCCCTGAATGTGACTCGTGCAATTAGGCAGCCAATGACTAGCCTTGGGAACGACCGAACACTTTGTTTTTCTCCGTGGAATTTTGTTTGTATGAATCCTGCTCGAAGGAGAACTCGGGGCAGTTCCAAAGAGAGAGTTGGGAAGAGACGTACAGAGAACGAGAATTCTAAGTGAGAGTCGCAAGAAAATTCGTCAAGTGTTGTGTTATTTTACGTATAATCGTTTAACCTCGTCAAAGATACTGATTCACACGTGTACGTTTAGTAATTAAGTTGTTTTTGATATTAGATCGTGATAGTAATCACTAGAGTTAGGAGTGAATGTTCATAGTTAAATTTTTCATTGATTTCACGTGGAAATATTGTCAGATTTGGCCTTGAAGAGGTTAAATATAATGTGTTGTACATGTGTGTTTTAAATACAGAGATATTTTGTTCTATTTTACCTAAAAATCTCGTGTAATAATTGATAGAAATCGATAACTAGAAAAGCTAGGGAATCATGTCAGTTTCTGTTAAAAATCCCTTCGAATGGACTTTAAATTCAAGCTTGAATCCCATCAGATTCATGTATCGTGCATGTGTGTTTTAAATACAGAGATATTTCGTCCTATTTTACCTAAAAATCTCGTGTAATAATTTCATAGAAATCGATAACTAGAAAAGCTAGGGAATCATGTCAGTTTCTGTTAAAAATCCCTTCGAATGGACTTTAAATTCAAGCTTCAATCCCATCAGATTCGTGTATCTAACTCTATGTTTATAGAAACACGTAAATTTCATGCATTAAGATTCTAAATTTAATATTACAAAACACATAAATTTAACGAATATATCCCCCCCTAGTTAAAAGAAAAATTGCACTTCAAATGTAAACACACTGAATAACAATAAAAATACGCACAACGCAACATAAAGTTACGCTATAGCTATAAAACTATGAACATGGTCACGTAAATAATTAATTTTAATCATTTTTTATTTTTTTGCCCACGTTCCACCCTTTCGAAAAATCTGAAAAAATTAGAGATTGCTATATATTTCGAGAGCTTTATACCCTATAAAAACAAACGTGGTCACATAAATAATTAGGGCAATATAAAACTTTTTCACCATATTTCAATCATTTCTTATTTTTTTGACCACCTTCCAGCCCTTCGAAAAATCTGAAAAAATTACGTATCAATAGTCATAATGTTACGCTATAGCTGTAAAAATATGAACATGGTCACGTAAGTAATTAAGGCAATACAAAACTTTTTCACCATATTTCAATCATTTCTTATTTTTTTGCCCACGTTCCACCCTTTCGAAAAATCTGAAAAAATTAGAGATTGCTATATATTTCGAGAACTCTATACTGTATAAAAATAAACGTGGTCACTTGATAACTTTAGCAAAAAATCACAAAAAAAGTGTCCCTAAATCTAGGTTGAATATTAGAGAAAGAGTGTCATTAAAAGAACCAAACCAAAGTTAGCAATTTTTGTCAATATCGTGCGTGTTACTTTCGAGTGAAGGGGTTGATCTGGTCGGTGGGTGGTAACGCGTTTCCCTGGCATTCCACGGGACACTAAAGCCCAACCGGACTTTTCGAACTTGGCGATAGACTTCTACGTAAAGTACAAGAGGCTCGTCGCGTAGGTATCCGGTATCGTAAGAGAAGAAAGACAAACGACAGGGGGGGTGGGTGTGAAAGAGAAAGAGACAGCTAGGGGGGTGGGTTCGGAGGGGGAGATCCGTTACTGTCAAACAGTGGCGGTCGTCGGTACCCGCTTCTACCGAAGCACCTTGTGCACGTGAATCAATAGCATTAACCCATTCCATCCTATCAAAAGGGGTGGACTGGGTGGTCCGTTGGGCGAACGAGGAGAGGGTGCAAAGGGGTGGCAATAGTAACAATCCTGAGGTATTTAGCCGCTCGCCCCCAGGACAGCGAGGGAGCCAAGATACCGCTAAGACCGTCCGCGTACTGTGTAGCATCCATCCCACCTCGCACACCCCTTTCTCCTTCTCCATCCCCCCTGAACTGATCCTCTCTTTCTCCCTCCCGTTTGCTTCCATCCGACGCTGCTCCTTCTCTCACCCTCCCCCTTAGATGTATCGTAGTGTATTCTCATACGGACTTACTCGCCCTAGGTCTTGGGACCGTGTGTTAGATGCACGTAAGTGTGTCCATACCGGGTGATCACCCGGAAAGCTCACCCCGGGGCTGGGTCAACGCTTAGAAATTCACCAGAACGTGGTCTGTATTATCAAAATCCTCCACAGGGTCTCGCTACACTGTTTCCATCATCCTACCTTTCTTTTTTCGCGTGAGAATATCACAGCCACAAATTGGGGGAGCTTTTAGCCCTAGGAACACCTCACATATCTATAGTAATCGTTTGTTTAATTTCATTGCAGACTATCACCCACCCAAAAGCAGGAATTGTCGACAGATGATCATCCAATCTTTCTTATTTTTCGTGAGAATATCACAGCCACAAATTGGGGGAGCTTTTAGCCCTAGGAACACCTCAGACATCTATAGTAATCGGTGGTCTAATTTCATTGCAGACTATCACCACCCAAAAGCAGGAATTGTCGAATGTCGATCATCCAAACTTTCTTATTTCTCGTGAGAATATCACAGCCATAAATTGGGGAGCTTTTAGCCCTAGGAACACCTCAGACATCTATAGTAATCGTTTGTTCAACCCCTTAACGCTCATATCTTTTGGGTTAACCAATGATCAGTCTTCTAAAAATACGGTTTTTGTTAATTACAATGTTGCGTCTAACGTGTAATTTGAAAGAAAACAAATATTATCATCCCTTGAAACAGTCAGACTCGAGCATGAACGTTATAAGGGGTTAATTTCAATGCAAATTGTCATCCAAAAGCAGAAATTGTCGAGAGATGATCATCCAACAAACTTTGCATGTTCAAACTTTGTATTCTTTGTATTCTTTCGGGTGATCAGTGTTTAGATGCTTTGTGTGTCGGGAATTAAACATTCTGACCCATCTGTTGCACGAGGGAACGAGTTTGTTACGAAGTTTTAGATGATTTTGAATTCTTTAGGTACTTGGTGTTTAGATTCTTAGATTCTTAACTTGGGAATTGAAAGTTTGGGCAATTCTATTGAGAAATGAACAATTTATTGCAATGTTTGCCCAACTTAAGGGTGCATAGTCCACTTAGCAAATGGTGTCACATCCCCCTTAAACCTAAATTGATCTTTTCAATCCTCCAACAGTGAAAATAGAATCGACTATTCCCCATGTTTGTTTGATTGTTTCGTAATTCTCTGACAACTCTCCTGAATCATCCCTGACCTCCGCTATAGTCTTCTGCTTAATTATGCTTCTTTCCATATACAGGGTGAGTTATTCAAACCTTGCACTTAAAATATATTCCTTGTTTATCGAAGACACGAATGAATGAGAAATATATTATATTTAACAAATTATTTCCCCCCAAGGATCCTCGACTAATTACAATTATTAGAATTGAACTTTTGTAGGGTGAGTTATTCAAACCTTGCACTTAAAATATATCCCTTGTTTTCGAAGACACGAATGAATGAGAAATATATTATATTTAACAAATTATTTCCCCCCTAAGGATCCTCGACTAATTACAATTATTAGAATTGAACTTTTGTAGGGTGAGTTATTCAAACCTTGCACTTAAAATATATCCCTTGTTTATCGAAGACACGAATGAATGAGAAATATATTATATTTAACAAATTATTTCCCCCCAAGGATCCTCGACTAATTACAATTATTAGAATTGAACTTTTGTAGGGTGAGTTATTCAAACCTTGCACTTAAAATATATCCCTTGTTTATCGAAGACACGAATGAATGAGAAATATATTATATTTAACAAATTATTTCCCCCCAAGGATCCTCGACTAATTACAATTATTAGAATTGAACTTTTGTAGGGTGAGTTATTCAAACCTTGCACTTAAAATATATCCCTTGTTTATCGAAGACACGAATGAATGAGAAATATATTATATTTAACAAATTATTTCCCCCCAAGGATCCTCGACTAATTACAATTATTAGAATTGAACTTTTGTAGGGTGAGTTATTCAAACCTTGCACTTAAAATATATCCCTTGTTTATCGAAGACACGAATGAATGAGAAATATATTATATTTAACAAATTATTTCCCCCCAAGGATCCTCGACTAATTACAATTATTAGAATTGAACTTTTGTAGGGTGAGTTATTCAAACCTTGCACTTAAAATATATCCCTTGTTTATCGAAGACACGAATGAATGAGAAATATATTATATTTAACAAATTATTTCCCCCCAAGGATCCTCGACTAATTACAATTATTAGAATTGAACTTTTGTAGGGTAGTTCTTGATCCCAATTAGTATTACTAGTTTAATGACTCTGTTTGGTGAACTTTGGGTAGCTTTTTTGTGTCCTTTAATGGCATCTGAGGAGGTTAATCTTACGTAAATTTGTTAACTAGTCAATAGCACGAATTATCCGTAAGAAGTTCCATTAGACGTATGTCTCGTGTGATTTATGTATGACTGTGCAACCTTACCTTTTTAGTCGACCAGCCAGACGGTTTCTGGAACGATTTTCTAACAGATGTTCGTGCAGGACTTATTGCATGCCCCGTTCCCCGGATTTGAATCTTTTTTTCTGCCACTCCGAGAACATTTATTTATTCAAACTTCTTCTTTCTACGAGTTTGCTTGCTCGCGAGATTAAACAGTTGAATCGTTTAGGTCGTTTGGACGAGGGATTTGGGTCGAAGCTCACAAGACTGGACGTTCTTGTCCCGTTTATTTTTCGTTTCGGAACTTCGATATAAATGTGGGCTGACTTTGAGTAAAAAACGAGGTGAAGGTGAAGTTGTGAATATTACTCGTAGCCTTTCGAAAAGGAGGCTCTGCATGAGATGGACGGGACTAAATTTGTTTATTCAGATACAATCTCCCTTGTAAATTCACATCAACACTATTTTTAATTTTATTGATCGAGAATAATTAAAAATACAACGAGAAATTTATGACAAAACAATAACATACCTGCATGTATTTCTTTGTTACTTTATGTTCAATTTTATAGATCGAAAATAATTAAAAATACAAGGAGAAATGTGTAACAAAACAATAACATACCTGCATGTATTTCTTTGTTACTTTATGTTCAATTTTATAGATCGAAAATAATTAAAAATACAACTAGAAATGTATGACTTTACAGTAACTATATCTGCATATATTTCTTTGTTATATTACATTTAATTTTGTGATTTGGTTTCATGGTTTCCCCTGTAAATTCACATCAACACACTTATAATTGCATGCCATATTATATTTAATTTTATAGATTGAGAATAATTAAAAATACAACTAGAAATGTATGACTTTATTTATTTAATTTATTTTATTTTATTTATTTTACTTATTTATTTTATTTTATTTATTATATATATATATATATCATATTTAATGAATTAAATTTAATGTCCTTGCATGTTATGTTGTGATCAATTTCATAAATCGAAACTGATTAGAAGAAACTGATTAGAACACGTCTGACAAACTGGAAGTGGGGAATAAAGTAGCACACAGTTGATACGAGTGTGAGACGTTAAATTATTCGCCAGTTAGATATATCCGGGAGTTTCTTGCGTGTAATTCGGAGACGAATGGTGCTGGGGATCACTGTTTATTAAATCTGTTTTGTCAGTTTTAATGAATGGCGTATGTCTTCGATCGCGTTCGAACTCGAGAGATTAATGGCGAGTTGCAGGCAGAGCATCCCCGAAATTGTCCCATTTCTCAATAATGTTACATATGTGAGAATTGGAGAAACACCTACCGCGTGTTTTCAATATTTATTATATATTTTTATTATTGTTTTTTTCCTCCGGGAGCGGTCACCCATCCCATACTGCACACACGCCGCCCAATGCAGCTGCACTTGAAGATCGAACGGTGACCAGTGCATCCCAACGCTGCACGAGCGTATTATATTGTATTATTTTTTTATTGATAGACTTAATAACATAGAAGCTTCCTAAAGGCTTATTTCAACCCCTAAACAGTCTAATAACGAGTCAAAAATCACATCAACCCCTCGAGTCACCAAGAAAACATCTAAAATAATAAACAAATATTCCCCCTGTGAGCAATTGGTTCACACGACGATGCACGGACATTTTAACACTAGATTTACGGAAGCCGTCAATTTGACGGATATTTGATTCCATATTTAAAATTGCAGAACGCGTAAATATTATTTTTTAACAATTTATGTTGAATTTGATTGATGCAATGGCACGAATACATATTCTAATTAAAATAAAAATCGTATTTTAAGGTAATCGCCAACATAAAAGGTATCAATAAATATACGTGCGATCAATGTCCGTAAATCTAGTGTTATGAACGCGTCTTTCTTCGCCTACTTGTACCCGTATATTCATTATCCTCATCTCTTCTTATTATTGTTGCTAACAATTGTTTATTCAATCATATGTGTTACATGTCGCATCTCCGACAATCTGTTCTGTATTTATATCGTATATAATATCAAGCTTTTAATAAATATTCCCTTAACTGCGTTTAATAACACCCCCCAATTTTCTCAACCATATTTCAATAAAACTCGTGCCTATAAAGCTGTATTAATCGATCGAAAAACGATTGTATCCTCTAAATTTAGTTTTTAACCGCCCTAAAAGGTATTCAAACTGTTCTAAAAGATTCTCGAAGCGAAATCGATAAATCGAAAGGCGATCGTGCGGAATATCGACACCGCTGGGGATTTTTCGATTAGTTCGTTCGATTGCCGTCAGAGGCGCGGCGTTCGCGCGCGATTTTCGCGTATCACGGTTAGTTCAATTTGGAAAAAGGAAGGAAAGGGAGCGAGCGAAAGGAAAAAAAGGAGAACAGAATGAACAAATGGGGGAAAAAGGAGAAAAATACGGGTTTGGGAAGAATGGCATTAAATGCAGCGATCTGTGCAGTCTGGCGACGCGGGCGTTTTGATGCCGCAATACGTGCGCTTTGGTGCGGCCAGTAGAACCGCGCTATATAGTCGCTTTTGGATTTAACCAAGACCTTCGTTGTTCTGGCGAAGTGGAGCCAGCCGGAGCCCAGTAGAGCGCAGTAAAGCGCGTAGAGTATTCGGCTCGAGCAAACCACTCGAGTATGACATGAATTTTTTTCGCCCTCCTCCCTCTTTACCCCCACCCTCCGCCCAACCACCCTCCGCTGTGCTCCTCTACCGAAAGTATCGCCGCTTTTTTTTTTCAAACCCTCGTCGAAACTTCTCACTCTTTTCCACCCACGCGGGTAAACGGTGGAAATTAATCTCGTTTGCTAGTTTCTATTCCGTGCTTATAGTTTACCGGTGAAATTATGGTACTGCCCCTGGACAAGCTTTTTCACCGTTTAATTTTTACCGACTCCTCGAACACCTGCACAACCCCCACGCTAAATGATTTTTATTTCCTCGTGCAATATATATATTCTGTTTATTGGTAGGGGTGTATTTTTGTTCTATTGTGAATCTTTGGAAAAGTCTGTTTCTTCTATTTTGTATTTTTTTTTTTAAATATAACTTCTTTTTTTTACTGAATTGCAAATTTTATTTAAGAAAATTGAAACTAATACAAACTATGCATATTCAAATGAAATAAACTAACTCCAATAAGCTTCAATTAGCTCCAATTATTGCAAAGTTAATATTCTAGAACCTTTGGAAAAGTCTGATTCTTCTATTTTGTATTTTTTTTTAATATAGCTTCTTTTTTTTACTGAATTGCAAATTTTATCATTGAATTTTAGAAAATTGAAATTTATACAAACTATGCATATCCAAATGATTTAAATTGGCACTAATAAGCTACAATTATTGCAAAGTTAATATTCTAGAACCTTTGGAAAAGTCTGTTTCTTCTATTTTGTATTTTTTTTTTTAAATATAGCTTCTTTTTTTTACTAAATTGCAAATTTTATCATTGAGTTTTAGAAAATTGAAATTTATACAAACTATGCATATCCAAATGAGATAAAGTGGCTCCAATAAGCTCCAATTATTGCAAAGTTAATATTCTAAAACCTTCAAAATGAAATTTATTTCTTTTTTTTTGCATTGAGACGAATTTTTAAACCCATTTTTTAAGCCTCTGTTTGAAAATATACAGTGTCGCCATTTATAGTTTTTCTGAGCTCAAAAAATTTTGAAATGTCACTGAAATATGTAGAAAGGAACCTTCTAAATTTGACTGCAAAAGGTGTTATAGTTGACTTGTAAAAAATTCTGCAAGAAATTGTTGAAAAATTCAAGGTAAAATGAGGCATTAAAAATTGATTGTTTATGTGTTTTGTTGGCTATCCTGATCGAGCTATCGGTCAACGAGGCTCAAGGGATCGAGTAGTAGATTTCAGGATCACTGTAAACAATCGAGTATTTCTGTATTGTTGGATTTTGCCTTATATATTCATGAAAAGTGTTTTAGAGACTGTTTAGACTAAATTTTGTAAAATTCTACCTGTTTCACGACAGTTATTTACTTTCAATCTGATACTTTTCTTCTGATTAATTAGAATTCAGTTAATGATACAACTACTGACAATTATAGTCTATTTATTTATATTCATTCTCTCAAATTTTCAAAAATTCAGTCGAGTTAATTTTTTACAAGTTTCATTAGAAATTAGAAATTAGAAATTAGTCATTTTAGGAGTTCTGACCTAATTGGTGACTTCTAAGCAATACAGTTTCAGAATCAATCGTATAATTTGGCTTAAGGCCTAGTTTTCTAATTCTAAATTTAAATTACAAATGTTTGATTCAATAGAATAGAGTTTCAATAATTCTACAGTGTAAATAATCAATTTGTAAATTATTTACAAATATTAGAAATTACAAATGGGTCATTTCGACTGCTATATTAGTTCTAATATCAACCAAAGCACAAAATTAGATCTAGAATTAGGAACAAATAGAAATTAGAAATTCCTTTGCCTATTAAAATTCACAAAATACACACAAATTTAAATTACAAATATTTGACTTAATAGAATAGAATTTCAGTAATTCTACAGTGTAAATAATTAATTTCTAAATTATTTACAAATATTAGAAATTTCAAATGAGTCATTTCGACTACTATATTAGTTCTAATATCAACCAAAGCACAAAATTAGATCTAGAATTAGGAACAAATAGAAATTAGAAATTCCTTTGGCTATTAAAATTCACAAAATACACACAAATTTAAATTACAAATATTAGACTTAATAGAATAGAATTTCAGTAATTCTACAGTGTAAATAATTCACTTCTAAATTATTTACAAATATTAGAAATTACAAATGGGTCATTTCGACTGCTATATTAGTTCTAATATCAACCAAAGCACAAAATTAGATCTAGAATTAGGAACAAATAGAAATTAGAAATTCCTTTGGCTATTAAAATCCCTAAAATACACACAAATTTAAATTACAAATATTAGACTTAATAGAATAGAGTTTCAGTAATTTTACAGTGTAAATAATTAATTTCTAAATTATTTAGAAATATTAGAAATTACAAATGGGTCATTTCATCCTTCATAGTAGCTCTAGTATCAACCAAAGCACAAAATTTGATCAAAAATTGAGGATCAATAGAAATTAGAAATTCCTTTGGCTATTAAAATTCCTAAAATACACATAAATTTAAATGACGAATATTAGACATAATAGAATAGAGTTTCAGTAATTTTACAGTGTAAATAATTAATTTCTAAATTATTTAGAAATATTAGGAATTGCAAATGGGTCATTTCATCCTTCATAGTAGCTCTAGTATCAACCAAAGCACAAAATTTGATCCAAAATTGAGGATAAATAGAAATTAGAAATTCCTTTGCCTATTAAAATTCCTAAAATACACATAAATTTAAATGACGAATATTAGACATAATAGAATAGAGTTTCAGTAATTTTACAGTGTAAATAATTAATTTCTAAATTATTTAGAAATATTAGGAATTGCAAATGGGTCATTTCATCCTTTATAGTAGCTCCTAGTATCAACCAAAGCACAAAATTTGATCAAAAATTGAGGATAAATAGAAATTAGAAATTCCTTTGCCTATTAAAATTCCTAAAATACACATAAATTTAAATGACGAATATTAGACATAATAGAATAGAGTTTCAGTAATTTTACAGTGTAAATAATTAATTTCTAAATTATTTAGAAATATTAGGAATTGCAAATGGGTCATTTCATCCTTCATAGTAGCTCCTAGTATCAACCAAAGCACAAAATTTGATCAAAAATTGAGGATAAATAGAAATTAGAAATTCCTTTGCCTATTAAAATTCATAAAAGACACAAACAGAGTGTTAAGGCGTGATTCCACTGAGGCAACATGTAGCATACGTCAACGACGCATACGACGAAACACAATTTTATTAAGGCAACATGAAATCGACGTTATGTGGACACTTGACACGTGTATTTGCTACACATTCATTTCTTTCCTTTCCAAAATAAACAAATGAGGGATTATTTGATATTTCATTTTTTTTTTTTTGTTTATTTGATGGTCGGGTGGGTTTTTCCTTATATTTTGCCAATTAATTTTGCTTCTTTGATGAATCCCAGTAGGTTGTGTAGCTTTCTGTTGGTGAGGTTTTCTTTAAGTTGAGGTTCCAGCTTGTGTTTACGGCGAAGAATGTTGTCAAGGATTAGGTGGTCCGTTGTAATTGTTGTGTTGCAGTGTTCGCATATTGGGGTCGGTTCCTTTGATAAATTATTTGATATTGTTTTGTCGAACAAGATCGAACACGTCGAGCAACGTCGTCAGTTAATGACAAGTAACATGCTACATGTCGCATAGCATTGCCTCGGTGGAATCATACCTTTAGATAGGTTTGTTGTGTTTGTAACTGGGGAAAAGCAGAGCGTCCTTGGCCTGTGCAAGGCTCGAAGAGACGATGCTCGAAGGAAGATGAGAAGACCATCTGAATTTGCAGCAGTCGATGATGCCCGGATGTGGACTGCGGTCTGTGTCATGCATCAGCAATTCACATCTCTCCAGCCTCATTGTTTGCGTCGAGGAAATCCTGGAATCCCACGTCTACGATGTCCAAGCATCCCAACTACAAAGAATGTTCCGAGATTCGTCCTATTCCGGAAAGGAATAGGCGTTTTTACGATTTTTGCACGGCGAACGCTCGTCCCTCGTCCCTCGTAATACTTTGTATCCTTCGTCGACTTCTTCCGCCGGCGGTACTAGCTTTTACGGACTCCCACTGTTTTTCTTTCCTTGTAATATGACGATTGAAACATTTCCAATCGATCTTAAATCATCCATTCGTTCTCCCTTGGAAATCACCAGTTCTCGATCCATCTTGCTAAAAAATCTTTACTAACCATCCCTTACTCTCGAGAGCCATTTAAAAACCATTTAAGTGACTAGTTAGCTTGTTATTTTGTTAGTTTCTTAGTTTGTGACTAAGCTGGTCCTCAATTTATTTTATTTGTAAAAAAATTAACATAGTTCCTCAGATCTTTTAAATTTCTAATCACACACATTCTTGTATGGAGAGAAACTCTTTAATTTAATTGAAAAATTGAAAAATGAGGATCCAATCCTAGTGTACACTTGCTGGAAACCAATGACTGGTCTTTATTTTATTTGTAAAAAAATTGACATAGTTTCTCAGATATCTCTTAATGCAAATTTTTAATCACACATATTATTGTATCTAGAGAAATCTGAAATTAAAAAATTTTAACTTAAATGCCGGATTTTGGTTATCCAATCAATTCGAAATTTTGCATATTTAATTTTGTTACCTAGAAATATAAAAAGTTGAAAAATGAGGATCCAATCCTAGTGTACACCTGTCCTCGTATGTGTAAGGAGTGGGGGGGGCGGATAAACGAGTGAAGTAAAAGTCATGGAGGAGGTCGAGAAGGTTAATGGTGTACGCATACGTTAAATGTATAATGGTTAGCACGTAATCCCGTAAGACTGCGAGGAACGGAGTCGACGGAGGGGTGAAATTACACGCGAGGCGTCGCTGGCACGCGAGGGATCGCTCTGCGTGTACGAATTTTAAATCCGGAGTGGTTTTTATTCCGGCTGGCTCGATAATTCGACCGACCGCGCCGATAAAAGAGATGTTACAACACGTGGGACTGGGCATTTTCTGAGATTTACTCGCGCACTGTTACTCGTTACTCGTTAATGGTTACTGTGTACTGTTACGTAGACAGAACGCGTGTAGGGGACAGGTAAAACTTGTTACATGCTCGGAGCAAGGAGGTTACTTAAGAGCTGAACTCGTAAAGAGGATAGAGCAATATTCCGCAGGTATTGGGTATTGATGGTCAGGTGTGTCCAACGCAATGCTCGATCAATGATTTATCTTTGTTAACAGTGTCTCTCAATCTTTATACAATTTAAATTACTTACGAGTCTAGTTCTTTGTTAATGATCGTATAGTTTGGAAGCCAAGTTTTTATTTGGGATTTTTTTTTTTAAGTATCGTAAGATACTATTGTATCAGGATTTATGGCATAGTTTTGAGTTATGTTTAAAGAGTACACACGATTTTTTTCATGAAAATATATTTAATATTGTCGATGGTACAGCTGTTTTAGTAGACCTCAATTGAACATGTTTCTAAGTTAGATGTTAATTTTTTCAGGTGTCATTGGCGATTTTTTTTTGAAGAACCATAAGATACTATTGTATCGGGATTTGTGGCATGGTTTTGGCTTATGTTTAAGGAGTACGCACGATTTTTTTCATGAAAATATATTTAAAATTGTGGACAGTATAGATATTTTAGTAGACTTCAATTTAACAAGCTCCCTAAGTTAGATGTTAATTTTTTAGGAGTCATTGGGGATTTTTTTTTGAAGAACCATAAGATACTATTGTATCGGGATTTGTGGCATGGTTTTGAGTTATGTTTAGGGAGTACACACGATTTTTTTCATGAAAATATTTTAAAAATTATGGACAATATGGATGTTTTAGTAGTGCATGTTACCTGCATGTTAGATGTTAATTTGTTAGGTGTCATTGGGGATTTTTTTTTGAAGAAACATAAGATACTATAGTATCAGGATTTATGGCATGGTTTTGGCTTATGTTTTAGGAGTACACTCCATTTTTTTCATGAAAATATTTTAAAAATTATGGACAATATAGATGTTTTAGTAGTGCATGTTACCTGCATGTTAGACGTTAATTTTTTAGGTGTCATTTGGGATTTTTTTTTGAAAAACCATGAAATACTATTGTATCAAAATTTGTTGCATAGTTTTGACTTATGTTTAAGGAGTACACTCCATTTTTTTCAGGAAAATATTTTCAAAATTATGGACAGTATAAATTTTTTAGTAGAGCTCCTTCAATTGAACATATCTGCATGTTAGACGTTAATTTTTTAGATGTCATTTGGGATTTTTTTTTGAAGAACCATAAGATACTATTGTATCAAAATGTATGGCATAGTTTTAGACTTATGTTTAAAGAGTACACACGATTTTTTTCATGAAAATATTTTAAAAATTGTGGACAATATACATATTTTAGTAGAGCTCCTTCAATTGAACATATCTGCATGTTAGACGTTAATTTTGTAGGTGTTATTTGGGATTTTTTTTTAAAGGACCATAATATATTATTCTATCAGGATTTGTGGCATGGTTTTGACTTATGTTTAAGTAGTACACTCCATTTTTTTCATCAAAATATTTTAAAAATTGTGGACAATATAGATATTTTAGTAGACTTCAATTGAACATGCCCCCTAAGTTAGATGTTAATTTTTTCAGGTGTCATTGGGGATTTTTTTTTGAAGGACCATAATATATTATTCTATCAGGATTTGTGGCATGGTTTTGACTTATGTTTAAGTAGTACACTCCATTTTTTTCATCAAAATATTTTAAAAATTGTGGACAATATAGATATTTTAGTAGACTTCAATTGAACATGCCCCCTAAGTTAGATGTTAATTTTTTCAGGTGTCATTGGGGAATTTTTTTTTGAAGAACCATAAGATACTATTGTATCAGGATTTATGGCATGGTTTTGACTGATATTTAAGGAGTACACACCATTTTTTTCATTAAAATATTTTAACAATTATGGACGGTATAAATTTTTTAGTAGAGCTCCTTCAATTGAACATATCTGCATGTTAGACGTTAATTTTTTAGGTGTCATTGGGGATTTTTTTTTGAAGAACCATAACATACTATTGTATTAGAATTTATGGCATGATTTTGACTGATATTTAAGGAGTACACTCAATTTTTTTCATGAAAATATTTTAAAAATTGCGGACACTATAAATATTTTAGTAGAGCTCCTTCAATTGAACATATCTGCGTTAGACTTTAATTTTTTAGGTGTCATTTGGGATTTTCTTTTAAAGGACCATAAGATACTATTGTATCAGAATTTATAACATAATTTTGGCTGATATTTGAGGAGTACACAGTATTTTTTTTATGAAAATATATTTAAAATTGTCGACGTTACAGCTGTTAGTTGAACATCCATTGTGTTCCATATGGACGTACCTATAATAAATACCAAAACCGTATTATTAAAATTCTTGGAATACAATACTAACATAGTAGAAGTATCCCCCCAAATACTTTCTAGAAAATGAAACAAAAAATACAGACTTCTTGAATCCCCTCAGCCCATACTATCCCTTTAACCCTAAAGTGTATCCCCAATCTGAATTATTCTACTTAACATTGATTTTTACCAAATCGGTACAACTTTCCTTCAAACCATTTAAAAAACAATTAACTAACGATTACACAAATTTACAAACAATTACATCGATACATACTATCCAAATAATCCACTCAAGGGTTACCAGAACTCGTTGCCAGGCAAAAACAGCGACAAAAGGAAACACGAGGTAAAAACAGCAGTAGAATTCGAGCAAGTACCACTTTGTGGAATGCATGTCTGTCACAAGTTTCACACATGCCGTCCATTGTGTCGAAAGTCATTGGCGCGGGCATTGTTTAGCGGGGGAAAAAAACGAAACCAAGCATAAAAAGAGTGAAACCAGTGAAAAGCTGTCTAAATCCACAAAAGCGTGTTTCGCTGTGAAAAATCCTCCAAGCCCCCCTCCCCCTCTCGCTAGATTCACCGAGGGGGGTGGTTCCATTTGGCGAAATACATATCGACCACGAAATCAAGACGAAAAGACGCGCATTTACGCAATGCTCACGTGTTCGTTCCATAAGTGTTCGGTAACAGGCATTGTGGCCAACATAGCAAGAAATGGCAGGACAAACCCTGTACGTGATGCGTTGTTGCACACTTATGAAATAACCCCACCCCCCCCCCTACTTTTCTCACCCCCCTTCGCGTTGGCTACGTCTCACCTCCCCTCGTTAGAAGAAACACGAAGGGTGAACGTGCCCACGTGCACGCGTGCACGCGCGTGTGTGAGTTCCAAGGGGGGGTTTCAAGGAGCAGAGGGGGCGGAGGAGACACCGGGGGGAGGTGGGCGCGGGGGCGGTGGGTGGAACGGAGAGGAGAGAGGAGCTGCTTGGCATGAGAAGCGTTCATCAGCCCCGAGGTTTTAAATACGAGGCGAGGAAGGGAACTAAGGAAGAAACCACCCCCCGCCGTCTCTCTACCCTACCAGTGACGGATTGATTAAAAATCTAAGGGGCGAAAATAACATCGGGCGCCTACCTTGTATACTGCAAAACTGTGGCATTTCTTTTTTCTTCTTGGACAGTCTTCGTTCAATTTCATCCCCTCCCCCCCTCCCCCCATTGGTCAATCTGTTTAATTATTATATACCTCGACTGTTTTTTAATTTCTTTTGAGCTAAGAAAATTTGACAAAATTTGGAGTAAATTGCAAACTCGAAAACAACGATTATACCTCGACTGTTATTTAATAATTGAGTTTTCGAGACACTTTTCTAAGCAAAAAAAATACAAGTTTGACAAAGTTTACCAAAGATCGAATTCCTCGTTTGCTATCACTGAGATATTAGAAACGTCGTGAAATAAAAATTGGTCCCCCGGAATGTGGGGGTAACGAGGTACCAAATTCGACCGGAAATCCTACCCTTCCGGGGGTAGCGATCGCAAGAAACCAATATCGCGCGAAATATAGATCCTCGAACGGAATAATCGAGGACAAAACTCGAAAAAATAATTATCCCTGGCCCTCCATGGTCTCCTCAAAATCAAAAGAGCGTAACCAAGGGGGGTGGGTGGGTGGGGGTGGGAGTAAGAAGCAGCGTTAGCTTACGCAGCGGCAACGTGCAGTTTTAAATAGTCCGCGAAGGGTGGGTAGAGTACATTCCACGCTTTCTGGGAATAGGGGTTGATGTGGGTAAGTTGGATGAAGGGGGGCAGAGGGGGGGGTGGTGGAAAGCGAAGACCAGCAAAGGAACGGGTCTGGCGCACGAGGGAAGTAGGGAGAAAAAGGGCGAAAGAGATAGAGGCCGGAGAGTAGACGACGAGGGCTGTCGGGAGATAAGACGCAAACGAACCCCCTTTCGCGTGTCTCGATCGATAGCTCCACACGGAAAATTCGAAAGTAAGATGCAATTAAACAGCGAGCGAGGGTAAGCAAGAAAAGGGGTGAGTTTTCCAGCCCCGTAGGCCCTTCCCCTCCATCTCTCTGCCTCCCTCCGGGTTTCTGCCTCTCTCTGGGAGCCCTCCGACTCCGTTACAAACTTCAACCCCTATCCGCCTCTTTCTTCAGTTTCATCCACTGTCCTCGTCCCGTGGCTGTCGCTGTCTCTTTTCCGCGTTCTTGTTGAGCGTACGTCGGCCCGAAGGGAAGCAACCCTTTTTCTCAACCCCCTCTAGTATTTATATTGAGCGTCTTAAAGCATCTCCCCCTACCCCGTTGCGCCTTCTTACAGTTTTCTCTTCCTTTCTCCTGTTGCTCCAACAACCACCCTTCCTTACTCCTCTTCTTTCGCGCCTCGGTCCTCCTCTTCGTCGTGACGTCACTTTAAATACTCTTTTCGGAGGGTGGTGGGTCGTCCAGGCTGCCGGGTATCAGGGAATTGGTAGTCGTTGCCGTACGGAGCAGAGCTAAAATCATTCTGTCTTATTTCCCTCTATCTGTTCCTCCTCTACGCTGATCTCTCACTACGATTCCTTTTGCTTCCTCTTTCTTCGCCTTCTTTTATACCAGAGCACATCTCTTTCATCTCTTTCTTGGCCACTGCGACGATTCACGATGGCCAACCTCGTCCTCTCCCTCGCCGACGTTATCCCGCTACGCAATGGGAATTAGTAAATATTCTTGAGGTTGGTCCTAGTAATACAACCAGTACGTGGTGCATCCCTTTTCCTAGAAACTCCCCTTCCCCTTGGCTACGGAAGCGCATGTCATTAGAGACGGTCGTTTAGGTGCATGGTCCTGGGAAATTCGTCAGAAAATCCTAGTCTTTCCTTACTCTGATCCACATATCACTGTTATTAGCTTACTCTACACTATAATAGCTAGCTTTCCACATCAAAACATGCCAACAATATTCGATAATTCAATAGTGAATTTGGTATTTTGCAATATTCCAAATTAAAGTAGCATCGTTTACAGTTTCACGAGTATCTTACTCTTCGCGTAGGAATAAAATGGCGACTGTTATTAGTAGACTGAGGATCTTTATGCAAATTTTTATTAATAGAATTGATGAAATAGAAGCTTTGTAGAGGGTTGTCTCAACCCCTAAATATAATAATTCGTATCTAACTTTAAATATTTCTTATATCTTTGCATATGAAATGCATTCTGTAGTTTTTTGAGGATTAAAATTTCCCATAAATGCATAAACATCCGCAGTCTAGTTATTAGCTTACGCTACACTATAATAGCTAGCTTTCCACATCCAAACATGTCAACAATATTCGATAATTCAATAGTGAATTTGGTATTTTGCAATATTCCAAATTAAAGTAGCATTGTTTACAGTTTCACGAGTATCTTACTCTTCGCGTAGGAATAAAATGGCGACTGTTATTAGTAGACTGAGGATCTTTATGCAAATTTTTATCAATAGAATTGATGAAATAGAAGCTTTGTAGAGGGTTGTCTCAACCCCTAAATATAATAATTCGTATCTAACTTTAAGTATTTCTTATATCTTTGCATATCAAATGCATTCTGTAGTTTTTTTGAGGATTAAAATTTCCCATAAATGCATAAACATCCGCAGTCTAGTTATTAGCTTACAGTACACTATAATAGCAAGCTTTCCACATCCAAACATGCCAACAATATTCGATAATTCAATAGTGAATTTGGTATTTTGCAATATTCCAAATTGAAGTAGCATCGTTTACAGTTTCACGAGTATCTTACTCTTCGTGCAGGAATAAAATGGCGACTGTTGTTAGTAGCCTGAGGATCTTTATGCAAATTTTTATTAATAGAATTGATGAAATAGAAGCTTTGTAGAGGGTTGTCTCAACCCCTAAATATAATAATTCGTATCTAACTTTAAGTATTTCTTATATCTTTGCATATCAAATGCATTCTGTAGTTTTTTGAGGATTGAAATTTTCCATAAATGCATAAACATCCGCAGTCTAGTTATTAGCTTACGCTACACTATAATAGCTAGCTTTCCACATCAAAACATGTCAACAATATTCGATAATTCAATAGTGAATTTGGTATTTTGCAATATTCCAAATTGAAGTAGCATCGTTTACAGTTTCACGAGTATCTTACTCTTCGCGTAGGAATAAAATGGCGACTGTTATTAGTAGACTGAGGATCTTTATGCAAATTTTTATTAATAGAATTGATGAAATAGAAGCTTTGTAGAGGGTTGTCTCAACCCCTAAATATAATAATTCGTATCTAACTTTAAATATTTCTTATATCTTTGCATATTAAATGCATTCTGTAGTTTTTTGAGGATTGAAATTTCCCATAAATGCATAAACATCCGCAGTCTAGTTATTAGCTTACGCTACACTATAATAGCTAGCTTTCCACATCAAAACATGCCAACAATATTCGATAATTCAATAGTGAATTTGGTATTTTGCAATATTCCAAATTGAAGTAGCATCGTTTACAGTTTCACGAGTATCTTACTCTTCGCGTAGGAATAAAATGGCGACTGTTGTTAGTAGACTGAGGATCTTTATGCAAATTTTTATTAATAGAATTGATGAAATTGAAGCTTTGTAGAGGGTTGTCTCAACCCCTAAATATAATAATTCGTATCTAACTTTAAGTATTTCTTATATCTTTGCATATTAAATGCATTCTGTAGTTTTTTGAGGATTGAAATTTCCCATAAATGCATAAACATCCGCAGTCTAGTTATTAGCTTACGCTACACTATAATAGCTAGCTTTCCACATCAAAACATGTCAACAATATTCGATAATTCAATAGTGAATTTGGTATTTTGCAATATTCCAAATTGAAGTAGCATCGTTTACAGTTTCACGAGTATCTTACTCTTCGCGTAGGAATAAAATGGCGACTGTTATTAGTAGACTGAGGATCTTTATGCAAATTTTTATTAATAGAATTGATGAAATAGAAGCTTTGTAGAGGGTTGTCTCAACCCCTAAATATAATAATTCGTATCTAACTTTAAGTATTTCTTATATCTTTGCATATGAAATGCATTCTGTAGTTTTTTGAGGATTGAAATTTCCCATAAATGCATAAACATCCGCAGTCTAGTTATTAGCTTACGCTACACTATAATAGCTAGCTTTCCACATCAAAACATGCCAACAATATTCGATAATTCAATAGTGAATTTGGTATTTTGCAATATTCCAAATTGAAGTAGCATCGTTTACAGTTTCACGAGTATCTTACTCTTCGCGTAGGAATAAAATGGCGACTGTTATTAGTAGACTGAGGATCTTTATGCAAATTTTTATTAATAGAATTGATGAAATAGAAGCTTTGTAGAGGGTTGTCTCAACCCCTAAATATAATAATTCGTATCTAACTTTAAGTATTTCTTATATCTTTGCATATTAAATGCATTCTGTAGTTTTTTGAGGATTGAAATTTCCCATAAATGCATAAACATCCGCAGTCTAGTTATTAGCTTACAGTACACTATAATAGCAAGCTTTCCACATCCAAACATGCCAACAATATTCGATAATTCAATAGTGAATTTGGTATTTTGCAATATTCCAAATTGAAGTAGCATCGTTTACAGTTTCACGAGTATCTTACTCTTCGCGTAGGAATAAAATGGCGACTGTTGTTAGTAGACTGAGGATCTTTATGCAAATTTTTATCAATAGAATTGATGAAATAGAAGCTTTGTAGAGGGTTGTCTCAACCCCTAAATATAATAATTCGTATCTAACTTTAAGTATTTCTTATATCTTTGCATATTAAATGCATTCTGTAGTTTTTTGAGGATTGAAATTTCCCATAAATGCATAAACATCCGCAGTCTAGTTATTAGCTTACGCTACACTATAATAGCTAGCTTTCCACATCAAAACATGTCAACAATATTCGATAATTCAATAGTGAATTTGGTATTTTGCAATATTCCAAATTGAAGTAGCATCGTTTACAGTTTCACGAGTATCTTACTCTTCGCGTAGGAATAAAATGGCGACTGTTATTAGTAGACTGAGGATCTTTATGCAAATTTTTATTAATAGAATTGATGAAATAGAAGCTTTGTAGAGGGTTGTCTCAACCCCTAAATATAATAATTCGTATCTAACTTTAAGTATTTCTTATATCTTTGCATATGAAATGCATTCTGTAGTTTTTTGAGGATTGAAATTTCCCATAAATGCATAAACATCCGCAGTCTAGTTATTAGCTTACAGTACACTATAATAGCAAGCTTTCCACCATCCAAACATGCCAAGAATATTCGACAATTCAATCATAAAATTGTCATTTTACAATATTTCAAATTGAAAAAGCGTTGTTTACAGTTTCACGAGTATCTCACTCCTCGATACTGTTCGTTTGTGGAATAAAATGGCGCCAATTGTGTTACCTAGAGGTATTCCGTTTCATGAAGAGCGTTTTTCGCGCGAAAAAGTCTCTTCCCGAATATAGGGGAGCTTAAACGACCGAGAAAACAGAGATTTACCGGCGATAGTTGTTCGGTTGGGATGTACGCAGTGGAGCAAGAGGTATCTGCCATTTGGTTTATGGGTGAACGATTATGTATGTGGAATGAATAAATCACGAGTACCAGGTAGCACGGCCGCCACGTTTGCGCATACCTCGTGGCTCCCGGAAAGCGGTAAAGCGTTCCTCTCGTCATTTTACCGGGGCATACGCGTGTTTCCGTGCTACCGTGGAATAGGAATCCATCGTTTGGTAATAGCACGAGCAGCCAGGCTATTCTACCGTTGCGTAGTCAATCAAAAACCGCGGTGGCAGATCGTAAAATTCGCTTCCTGCATCGATATGCGTGTCTTCTACTCTTTTCTGCGCTGGGGCACACGGTTTACTTTCACCGGATCAAGGAGAACCTGTCGATTCCTCCGCGAACGATCGAACCACGTTGTGGTACCCCAATTCTGTTGATATTTTCATGTCTTCTGCGAAGTTAGGGATCAAGGCAGATATTCGAGAGCAATCTTGCAAGCTTTCACCCTATACTCTGACTATAATTGCACCTGTGTATGTACTTTTAATGCATTTCGACCAGTTTATCGACTCTGTAACTCTTGATAGTAGCATTCGATTAGATTAAAACTTTGCATTTTCTATGTCGAGTGTGATTTGATGTCAATTTTTATCTGAGGAGCTCCAGTCGACAGTTTTTCAAATCCAAAGCAAACAGATACCTTGAAAATTACTAAATAGTGTGAACAACAACAGTGTAAACAAAACAGATATTTCAACAGGTAAATTTCAAAGAAAACACTCAACTTGATCGAGCAATTTCATTTTAAAATGTCACCATAGTCAATTTCCATTATCCAACAAAAAGATATATTGAAAATTACAAAATGCAACAATAGTGTAAACAAAACAGATATTTCAACAGGTAAATTTCAAACAAAACACTCAAATTGATCGAGCAATTTCATTTTAAGATATCACTATAGTCAATTTTTATTATCCAACTAAAAATTAACTCTTCTTATTATTAAATAGCTTCTTTTTATACCATAAGGCCATTTCATAGGAATTTCATTGCATTTCATTTTAAGATACCACTATAGTCGATTTTTATTATAAAACTGAAAATTATACATAATTATTGATAATTTTTTTTTTGTTGGGAGCTGTTGGTGACGAAATTGAATTATAATTCAGAGTGCAAAGGGTTAATACAAAAGGAAACTTGAAGAATCTGATAAGGGCAGTACAAAGATACCACTATAGTCAATTTTAATTACAAAACTGAAAATTATACATAATTATTAATAATTCCTTTTTTGGTTGGGAGCTGCTGGCAATAAAATTGATATATAAAAAAGGAAACTTTAATAAACTGATAAGAGTCTGATAAGGACAGTACAAAGATACCACTATAGTCAATTTTAATTACAAAACTAAGAATTATACATAATTATTAATAATTTCTTTTTTGGTTGGGAAACAAAATTGATATATAAAAAAGGAAAATTTAATAAACTGATAAGAGTCTGATAAGACGTATACAAAATAACAAAAACAGATATTATAGTTAATAGCAAGAGGCAATTTTTAAAATGGAGAACGTTAAACATTGAATATTAATGCCTTAACTTTAACTTAAAAAAAAAAAAAACAAAAATAAATCTGAAACCAAAATAAACAACATCTGTTCGATAAGAGTGAGTTTCCACGAGAAATATAAAAGCGAAGAAAATGCAAATCGTACGTTGGAGCGTAGGAATATTGAATATTAAGGATCCCAGCATTCGGCTGTATCACAATATTTTAATTCTGTTTGTTTCCGGGGGAACCAAGGTTGCATACAGAGGAGGGCGAAATTTAAAACTGAATATAAGATCCCGGGGGGGGAGGGGAGGGGGGGGCCCTCAAAGGAAAAATGTACTCCCATGCGGCAATTTAAGGAAGAGAAATCAAGACTGGATAGAGTTAAGTATTTAGACGAGACCGTGTGTCTTTAACGACATGCACTTTGCCAGCTGAGTCTTCTAGAGTTCTTGTAATAGAAGTGCACCGCGTGCTGTCTATGTTACAGTCACTACCCCGACGATTCGATCTTCTTTATATTTCTTTGGTAATTACTTAATCATGCGGTAAAATAAAAATTCTGGGGAATTAACAGTCATCTGGTAACTGTGCCTCGAGTTGGGTGTAATTTATTCCTTAGGAAACGTCAAAGTATTGAGGATTTAGTTTGAAGTATTGTAAGATGACAAATTCAATATTTCAATGTTGTTTGTAATCATATTTACAAAATTGCAATTACCAAATATCACTTAAATAGCTTCTTCAATTGTGGGGGGTGCAAGAAATGCTTTTTTTCGAGCCATTTAAGTAGCATAAATGAGGCCAGTTAAATAAATAAGGCCTTTGCACTCAGAATTATATTGCAATTTTGTTACCAGCAGCTCCCAATGCTTCTAAGAGTTTTATTTGAAATTAATCTGTTGAAATAAGTGTGTTATTTACACTGTTGTTGTATTTTCTAATTTTCAAGTGTGTTTGGACTTGAAAAAATGTCGAGTGAGATAAAAAATTGATGTGCAAAGGGTTAACCATCAGTAATCTCTGGGGATGCAAACACTATTCTTTGCAACACACTGGTTTTCTCCAATAATTCAAAAAAAAATATTTTTTATACCCCTCCCTTACAATTAGATATTTAGATATGCAATTATTCAATAATTTTCGAAGAATAGAACGCTTGGAAAAAAAAAGAAAAACCGAAAGCTCAAGATTGTGTTCTTTGCAAGTGCAACGTTGGCCAAAATCCTCAAACTTGCAACGTGCATAAGATGATTCCCCCAAAACACAGAATATTAGTTACCAGAGAAATTTAGAGGAAATATTCTCATCTTCAGAGGTAGTTCTATCGTTTTTCTGGCAAAAATAGTGGAAAATGCGAGGTGAATGAGGTTCCGTCGGAAGAATGAAACGAATCTGGATGGTCCTAGAGTTTGGAAGCGTGGCTAGCTTGAATACGAAACGACCGCTCCCACATCAATCATCTTTCTCAGTTTCGTGGTAGAAAGGATCGGTTGCAAATCGTTCCGTGGCGGGGGTCAATAATCGTTGCGCAACGGAGTCAACGTCGGGGCCATTCTGTGAGACAGGATCCGCGGTACAGAGGAATACACCTCGTACAAAACTGATCCTGTTGACTTAACGGATCAATTTGATGCAAATCACTCGGTTTGCGATATACACGCCGCCCGGTGTACCGGCCTGGATCACCTAGGGATCTCTCTATTCGATCGTTAATGCCACGTAGAAGTGAACGGGTGACCCGTCTTCGTCCTCCGTTCTTCGTTCTTTTCGTGTCCAGGACGGTGCATTTGGAAATTAGCGAATGGGCCAATTATCGGCCCCCGATTGCAAGGATCGAGACGATCGAGGGACCTCGCCGGGCCACGGGGATCACTGTGGGAATCCTAACGCGTCTACAGCGTTTATTGAGGCTACGTGTTATTGTAGGCCCATGTTACTCTTTATACCGTGTCAAACTATCCTCTAAATCACTGTTAATTGAATTTGAAAGCACTGGAATTTGTAGCTTTTGGTCAGAATGAAACATTCAATTGAGTCGTTATCAATGATTCTAGGCTCGACATAGTCTGTGCAATCTCAAACCATCAGAGAATGCTCTTATTTTATTGTTGATCGAGGGAGAATTTAATTTTACATTCTGTGTGTTTTCTAGATGGTTCTTAGCCCTACATAGTCATACAATCTAAAATTACTAAAAGAAACTGAAGCATTTGAAGGGATACAAGTGAAATTGATAGGTCAATTGTTAGGTCAACATGAAAAATTAAGCTTGTTTGGCCTAAAATAAAGTTTCCAAGGGTAATATTCTGATGATTTGAGATTGTAGGACTATCTTGGGCTAGGAATCATCAGAAAATCACTTGGAAAAGACAAAATGAATAAATTAAACTTGTGTGGCCTAAAGTAAACCTTCCACGAGTGAACATTCTGATGATTTGAGATTGTAAGACTATGTTGAGCTAGACATCATCAGAAATTTAGCCACCTGTGATGGTGAATCAACCTACTATGCAACCTCCAGATTGTTCTCAACAATCCAAGCACATTTGACTAATCAAACTGAATGAAAATTGATAGGTTTCGAGTGGAAATGAAAAATTGAATTTGTTTGGCCTAAAATAAACCTTCTAAGGCTAAACATTCTGATGATTTGAGATTGTAAGACTATGTTAAGCTAGGAATCATCAAAAAATCACTTGGAAAAGCCAAAATGAAAAATTAAACTTGCTTATTCTCCTAAACTAAACGTTCCAAGGGTGACCATTCTGATGATTTGAGATTCTGTGACTATGTTGAGCTAGAAATCATCAAAAAATCACTTGGAAAAGCCAAAATGAAAAATTAAACTTATTTATCCTCCTAAAATAAACGTTCCAAGGGTGAACATTCTGATGATTTGAGATTTTATGACTATGTTGGGCTAGGAATCATCAGAAAATCACTTGGAAAAGGCAAAATGAGAAATTAAACTTGTTTGGTCTAAAATAAACCTTCCAAAGTAAACATTCTGATGATTTGAGATTGTAAGACTATGTTGAGCTAGACATCATCAGAAATTTAGCCACCTGTGATG